>NC_092094.1:53335892-53965892 GCF_045679555.1 Salvelinus alpinus | reverse complement strand
TTAAAGGAAATGCAATCAAATACTAATTGAGTGTATGTAAACTTCTGACCCACTGGGAATGTGATGAAAGAAATAAAACCTGAAATAAATCACTGTCTACTATTATTCTGACATTTCACATTCTTAAAATATAGTTGTGTTCCTAAGACAGGGAATTTTTACTAGGATTAAATGTCAGGAATTGTGAAAACTGAGTTTAAATGTATGTGTACGTAAACTTCCGACTTAAACTGTATTTTATGGAGCAGATCTATATGATTTGAAAAATGTTGTAAACTGATATTTTTTCTCTAAAACATGTATAGCTACAGTATACCAAGAGAACATAATCAGAGTGAAAAGCCATATTAAAATTGTCAGCGTCTGTGTTAGAATTGGGAGCTAATGCACAATGCTTGCATAGTGATCATCTCCTGTTCATGTTTCTCTCCTCTGGTGTTGATATTCTATTCTTGTCTCTCCTCCCCCTGGTGTACATAAACACACAAACACTGACACGCTTACACACACACACTTTCTCTCTCTCTCACTCTCTCACTCCCACACATCCCCACAAAGACACGTGTGGTGCTCCTGAACTGGTGCGCATGGTTCCTGCGTATGAAGCGGCCCGGCGAGGAGCGTGTGCGTCTGGCCTGCCACAACAAGCATCCGCGCAACAGCCTCTCCAGTGTGGAGCTCAGTATGAGCCAGGGGACCCTCCAGCCCACCAATGGCAACATGCTCTACATCGGCTTCCGGGGCATGGAGGGCATGCACTACACCACCACCCCCGACTCAGGCGTCATCTGCTCCAGGCTGGTGGGGGCAGGGGACGAGGAGGTGCTGCTACCCGGGGCCGGGCTGCCCAACTTGGGCAGCGTGGCAGGCGGCACCGGGGTGGGGGTGGCGAGCCCCGTGGACTCCGACATGTCCAAGATCCTGGAGGAGGTGCGCTACATCGCCAAGCGCTTCCGGGGCCAGGACGAGGACGAGTCGCTGTGCAATGAGTGGAAGTTTGCGGCGTCTGTGATTGACCGGCTGTGCCTTATGGCGTTCTCTGTGTTCACCATCCTCTGCACCATCGGCATCCTCATGTCAGCGCCAAACTTCGTGGAGGCCATCTCCAAAGACTTCTTCACCTGAGCGGGCTGTGTTGTGTTGGAGGATGGGAGGGATGGGGGTGTGTGTGTGTGTGTGTGTGTGTGTGTGTGTGTGTGTGTGTGTGTGTGTGTGTGTGTGTGTGTGTGTGTGTGTGTGTGTGTGTGTGTGTGTGTGTGTGTGTGTGTGTGTGTGTGTGTGTGTGTGTGTGTGTGTGTGTGAGGGGGAGGGGGTGTACATATATGCACACACACACACACACACACACACACACACACAAAAGCACACACACGTACAGTCTCACACACAAGCTCACATATACACACACACACACACATTCCCACCTGCACTCACACACATGTATTGTATACTGTTTATATCCCAAACACATCTTTACCTATGACTTATATAAGCTGACTACCCCACTCTTCAGTATTTTCACATTTTTCATATACGTTACTGTATTTAGAGTGGCTATTATAATGGCACAACTTATAGCAATACAAATGTGTTCATCCTATGTGGTGTGAATCTGTGATCAATTGAGGTCTTCATCAACAATGACTGTGTATATATTAAGTAGCACATTGGGGATGTTCCAGAAAGCAGGATCATTGAGTTAACCATCTAGCTAACTGAAATCCATATTTTTGAGAAATATACACTTGAAATTGGCATAGTATATATTAATCAACAATCAAAAAACGCATATTCAAGCTGAGCTAAATTAAACAGAAATTCAAGAGATATATACGATTGTTAATATGTTAGCTAGATAACTTAAGGATTTATGTTATTTTATCACAGGCTATTGGAAGAATACATGGGTCAAAATGTTTGTTCCAAAAAAGATTGGTGTTTGTAGTGTTCATTCATGTACAGTACATGTAAAATGGAAAAAGTAGTTTCCATTGTTTATGCCTTTCAAAGGAAATCTCTGTAACGTTCATGCTGAGTTTCTCTCAATCTAAAGCTCGTTCCATAGATTTGCTCGAGTGAATTGAAGAGACTGCCCCAATTGCAAAATGTAGATCATTTCTGTTTTCTTTCCTTCTGCATTATACGTTCAATTCCCAAGAGAACAGCCATGCCAGTAATACTTGTAACATAGTGTTTTGGACTTGTGATTTTTGTGCTATTTATTCTTTGTTTCACAATTGCACTGCTTTGTGTCACTGACCCATTTGACATGCATGGAACCTATGACATTTGACGTAAGTGTTTGGACGAAAAGCGTATAATGAGGGAGTTCAGGTGCAGTGGAGTGCAGTGATCCCTAGTGTCACCCTGGAATGAAGGACAAGTTCTGCTCGAATACTTCAGGTGTGTATTCACCAGGAACCAAACGGGAAGGATCTAACTAAATGTGTCCAATAGAAACTCTTGTTTCCATTGCCAAACGTTTTGCAGCAGTTTGCTACGTTGTGCAGTAATGAATACACCCCCAGGTGATAGCTCAATATCTTTCAAAATGGTTTCATTCCTTCTGAATATGACCCTGGCTTACGTTTTCCATCGCCCTCTGTTCTCCTCAACTGTTCCTCTGTACTGTAAAAGCAATATGGGAGCCTACCGCTCTTCCCGTCCACCTTTATCATTTAACCCTTAACCTTTGTCATTTATGTGCACTTGCATCCATGCCCAGAATACATTTTGATCCATGCACAAAAATAAATGTATTTTTCTAGATGTGATGTGTATGAAGCCTGCGTTCAATTATTCATGTTTCTATGGATGAAGTGTCACAGGATGGAAGATTGAATTTTGTACATATATTTTTAGGATTTGTTTTTTATTGGAGGAGAAATAGACAGAGAGTGTGTCACGAAGGCAGTGGGCCGGATTCTAAACCACGACGATACTGGCTGTAGGTGCTGGCACTAACCCACCGTTTTCCAAACTCGGTCCTCTGGACCCCAAGAGGTGCATGTTTTTTGCCCTAACACTACACAGCTATATTTGATTATTTGAATCAGCTGTGTAGTGCTAGGGCAAAAACCCCTTGGGGTCCCGAGGACCGAGTTAGAGAAACCCTGCATTAACCGCTAGTCCACCCAGGCCACAGTATACCTTTCTAATTCTACAGAATGCAATTTAGATCTATCTATCTCTCTCTGTGTGTGTGTGTGTGTGTGTGTGTGTGTGTGTGTGTGTGTGTGTGTGTGTGTGTGTGTGTGTGTGTGTGTGTGTGTGTGTGTGTGTGTGTGTGTGTGTGTGTGTGTGTGTGTGTGTGTGTGTGTGTGTGTGTGTGGGGGGGGATCAGACAGTGAGGGGTACTACAGTCTTCTGTAATGTCACCTCTTGAAACAGGGTCACTGCGAATCACTGCGCTCTCCTAATCCGCTCTTGTAAACCTGTTCCTTTTTTTTATTACAGTACTTATTAATCCTAGAATTTCAACAAGGTCTCTGAGGTTTGTACCATATGTAACAGAATGACCCAGGGCCAAAACTCATTGATTAGAATCAGGGTTCTCTCTATCAATGTTTTCCTTTTTAAGAGCTTTCTCAAGTCTAGGTCCAAGATTTAAATCCAGTGTTATTTGAAAGATAACATTTTTGGACATCTGCCTTTTTTTGTTCCTTGTTCTATTTTTTGTTGTTAAAAATAAGTATTTTTGGAACAGTAGCATTATCATACTAAATATACAACTATTTGTTTGTGAGGGAAGCATTGGAAGATGCCTTGACCGTAAATATTTCAGGGCCAATGGGTTTCCTCTAGTTGTTTAATACTTTTTCCACAGTGAGTTCAATTCAGTTGAAGTGCGCCGTGCTCACAAGGCCAAGTGCTGCGCTCCTCATCTGGGCGAATGGCCAATGTTTGAACCAGCTTCTCCAGTCAGTGACCCCGGGATGACACTCTTACCTCGCCCAGCAGCTGCCAGGGCTTCACCGCTCTCCTGTCCAACACACAAGGCGGATCAGTCTCCCGGTTTGTGGATTCCTATATTTCTCTATACACACACAGGGCTGGCTGCATGCACACACATGGACATGCACGCACGCACGCACGCACGCACACGGCATCATCTTCACGACAATAATAATGGGCTTCATAAAGAGGCCAGTGCGCCGACAATACTTCTTGGGCCAAAATGTCTGCTTCCGTTCTCGTATTGTTTAGTGTGCTTTCCCTTTCTACTCTTAAGGGTTCCTCCCAAGGCTCTGCCATCTGGCCCATTCATGCTCTCTTTCACTAACAATAAGATATTAATAACCAACACATCTGTGTGATGTCAGCCTCCGAGAGTAGATGGGTCCAACGGCCAAGACTTTCTAAATTTTACAGTCACTCCTCAGGGGGCCTCGTATAGAGTGTGTGCATGTGTGTGTGTTTGTGTGCTCCCTATGTTCACAAGCGATAAGCCACTGAGTTGAATAAACCCTATGGACGCCTCTATTCAAAAGAACAGTTTCAATTTGAATTTTTCAAGTTCAAGGGACTGTTATTTTTACTTTACAAACCAAAGGATAGAATTACCGGGGATATTTCTTCACTTGTTTTTAGGGCTGATACTGTACACTAGAGAGCCACACTGAACAGAGCCAAACCAACCTGTACTGGGCTGGGTTGGTTACACATCCACCATAGTTGAAGGAACTCAAAAGGACAATGTGGAAAGAAAAGTTCAGAGACAGAAGTTTGGTTTGGGTTGGTTTTTAGTGTGAAAAGGGAAGGCTACAACTGCAACCCATTCTGTGAGTTGGCTGGTGGGGCTAAAACCAATGTTTACTGTTCGCCTGTCTGTGTACTGTGCTTGACCGAGTTATTCTCTCAGTCCACGGTTTTCTCTTTTTTGTTGACATGTTAGTTTCCAGTTTCCTGCTCACACCAGTTTGCTTAATGATAATTCTTGTTTCCAGATGGACATGCACATCATGACAGCAACGCTAATGCGTTAGTAACAAGCACGGCGAATTAACTCGTACGTCCCAAATGCCACCATATTCCCTACATAGTGGGCCATTTGGCCCACAAACGTGTACTTCACTGTACCTGGCTGTCTAAGCAGCAGAGAACCGTTCTCTGTAAGAATGTGTGCTACACAGGAAAGTGTCTCCTCCAACAAGTCATTAGTGAGGCTTCGTGGCTGTAATAAAAAAAAAGGAACAGGTTTACAAGAGCGGATTAGGAGAGCGCAGTGATTCAGAGACCTTGTTGAAATTCTAGGATTAATAAGTAACTAGTAGGAGCCAAATGGGGTGAGATGCCCCCTTGTTTGTTACCCCCTTCGGATCTGGATGTTTCCTCTCCTGGCAAGAAGAGTAATTTGTCTTCAGAGAAGTAATATATGTTCTCTCCTCTCTCTCTTCACTCCCCTGTATAATTAACAGAGCCCTGCTTAAGGAAATACATATGGCCCTCTCATCAATACTCATGCATTTGCTGCCATCTAGTGGGAGAGAAGTGCAATGTCAAGGTAGGTGCATACCACCCACTAGCACTCCGGAGTGAAGTTTCTCTCAGGTACAGATCTAGGATAAGCTTCTGCTCCCCCAATCCTAACCTTAACCATTAGTGCCCATGGGGAAAATGCTAAACTTACCCAAGATGAGCATCTAGGGGCAACTTAGCACTACACCACCCACTAGCACACTAATTGACACAAAACATTTCTGCCATAGCACCTCTTTATTAAAACAGGAATTGATAGCATGAAAAAATACAACATCACAGACTTTTCATTAAAACTAAAAGTAATGCTTATTTCAATCGTTTTTTCCACTTCATCATTAATTTAGAGTATCTTTGTTTTCTTCTGTTTCCTTTTTCTCCTCCTCCTCCTCATCCACCTCCTGGTCAGTGTTGGTGTCACTGTAGCGGTTGCTTTCTGAAGACTTCTCACTTTGTCCCGAGTCACTGCCCGCAAACTTCACCCTCCGCTTGGATTTCTACTTACAGAAGAAGTAAGGGGACACGAGAACAAAGATATGCACGTCACTTCTTAGTTAGCCTGATGGCCCAGTCTGTTTGTACTTAAGTCAACCGCTCTGTGTTCCTTCATTGTCAAGCCAAACATTGCATGGCATGACAATAGTTTGCTACAGCACGTACAGAATGGGACCTGGCTAGTTCTTTGCTACCAATCATTATTAGACATTCCAAAGGCTTCTAAACAGCTTCTACCCCCAAGGCATAAGACTCCTGAACATCTAGTCAAATTGCTACCCAGACTATTCACATTGCTCCCCCCTCCCCTCTCCACACCACTGCCACTCTCTGTTGTCATCTATGCATAGTCACTTTAATTAACTCTGTACATACTACCTCAACTAACCGGTGCCCCCTCACATTGAATCTGTACCGACACCCCCCCCCCCCCCCCCCTGTATATATCGTTATTTTTTTACTGCTCCTCTTTAATTACTTGTTACTTTTATCTCTTATTCTTATCCGTATTTTTTGTAACTGCACTGTCGGTTAGGGGCTCCTAAGTAAGCATTTCACTGTTGTTCGGCGCATGTGACTAATACGATTTGATTTGATTTGAACCTGCAGGGCTTTCATCTCCCAGGTAGCTAGCTAGCACATTTTAGATTCCAAAAAGTGTTCCAGACTGCCACCTGAAATGCTTGTAAATTAATTGGAGTGTGTAAAAAGGTCTCTGCATAGTTCTGCACACAGTTTTATTTTACCAGGCAAGTCAGTTAAGAACAAATTCTTATTTTCAATGACAGCTTAACTGGGTTAACTGGGTTAACTGCCTTGTTCAGGGGCAGAACGACAGAATGACCTTGTCAGCTCGCGGATTCGATCTTGCAACCTTTCGGTTACTAGTCCAACGCTCTAACCACTAGGCTACCTGCTATCCCAGTACTATGAACCTTGAGTTTTTTTTATATATCCTTTGTATTCTTTAAAAAGGGAGGTCCATTCTGCCCTTCCTACATGCACAGACCTCCACTGACACAAAGAAGTACACCAAACATATGCTCCATAAGTATTTCACCTCCTGTACACTGAGTATCACAGCAGGTTGGTGGCACCTTAATTGGGGAGGACCGGCATGTGGTAATGGCTGGAGTGGAATGAGTGGAATGCTATCAAATATATCAAACACATGGTTTTCATCTGTTTGATGCATTCCCATTTGCTCCGTTCTAGACATTATTTTGAGCCGTCCTCCCCTCAGCAGCCGCCACTGATGAGTGTACCAAACGTTAGGAACACCTTCCTAAAATTAAGTTGCATAATTTTGCTATTTTCTTTCCTTCATTGCTCCTTTGCGTTTTCATTCCCGATGTGTGTTAGGCCTGTCAATCAAACACAGTGGGCGGGTCTTTGGTAACGTGAGGTGGAAGAGGTTGTCTGTGCTTGCTGGCAACAGGGTCAGTGCTATCCCGGGATCCTTAGGACGTCCCTACCCTAAACCCTAACCTTAATCATAACCCTTACCTAACCAATTTAAATTTCAACTTCAATGGGGTAGGGAGGTCCCAAGGATACTGGATAGCATAGACTCTAGCAACAGTCACTTTTGGTTGTAGCTGTATCGATGAGGTGTGTTTTTAGGCTGTCCCGGCAACAACGGCCAGTGTCAAACCCCACAGAAGAAGAAGAACAACAGCCAGTGTGTGCGAGGAGTTTGCAGGAGCTCAGTGGAGGGGAGCTACTAGTAGCTAGCTAATATGGCTAATTGGCTATTATATGAAGCCAGCTACCACAGATAGAACAATGAGCCAGCTATTTCACTGGATGTGTCAATGTGAAACATCCGGTTGGCGCTTCCACTCACTACCAAATATGGTGATGAGAGGAAGCCCACTGGCAGGCAGCGGGAGGAGATGGATCAAGATGGATTTTGGCCGACATTCTGCAAATTTTTTATTAAACATTTGATCTCAAATACAGTTTCTTTTTTCCAAAACTAGATTCTCTAACAAACACATTTTGTAGACTTCACCCTTAGCCAAAGTTTCTAAAAATTGTGTTGTTTAGGAGTGCAAGGGTGAATTTAGTGATTTCACAACCGCATACACACAGAGCAGGCATTCCCTTACGGAAATATGCAAATAAATGCTAGAGCGTGCCAATAGGATCTCTATAGTTCGTGCTTGGCTCTGCCCACCTCCTTGCTTGTTCTGTCCACTTTTATTCATTTTCTCCCATGGAAACGACAGGCTCTGGACTATCTTGGGTTAGTTCTAAAATCTTTGGTTACTGTCTAACATTCGCTAGCTAGCTCACTGGCTAGCCTAGCTAACTAGCTACTGTCACAACAAGACATCGTGGAACACATTTTGTCTGATTTGAAGGCTACCAAGTTTTTTGAAAGAAAATCCTTTTCTATGTTAGTTAATTTGCCCCAGACCTGACAGTGTTCCTTTCAACTTATCTATTTTGTGTTCCAGCTCTCAGGAAACTATGATGTCACTGCTGTGTATGGGCAACCCCAGCAGCTCCTCCAGCAGACACTGCCCCCTTCTGTCTTTCCAGATGCCACTGACCAAGCTGCCCACCATCAGACAGGTAAGGATGCTCTCCCATAGAAAGCAAGGGCTGGAGGGGCACCAAAATGTCTGAAAGATGCCTTGATACCCTCCCCTTCTTCCAATGGTCTGCACTCAGCTACTCCCTTTCATGGATTGAAGAGCAATGGATTTGTACAATTGGTTCGTTTAGTTCAGTGTTCCTTTCTCTTGCCTAACAGTGTGAACCTTGTCATCCCTACGTGTGCTATAACACCTCATTGGACTCAATAAGACCACACTTGGATAAATTGAGTGAATGATTGATTGGTTATGGCATGCACTGAACTGGAGCATACAGTTATTGTGAACAATAAAAAACAGTAGGATATGTGAATTGAATTGGGACTAGTGCACTTATCATGAGTTGTACATTGCTCATCTGTGTTTTAGGTTTCCATCCATGCTAACCTTTTTGCATAATTTGTGCTCCTTTTTCACAGGCAGTTCTGGCTGATGACCTGTCTCCGTCTATAGCTGATAGAAACCAACACGGAATATCATTCCAACTGATACCACTAATATTTCTAACTTTACTGATGAAGAATAAGAGGGCAGGCTTACCCAATCTCTCTGAACTGCCTGAAGTGTTCAGTCAAAATTACAATTACCACTAGTCACAGGTTCAATAAGATGTTCTGCAAAAACAATACAGAAATGTTATTGCTCTCCAATGAGGTTCTGCCAGTCATACAGTATGTTGAAAACCATTATCAAGGAAACCTACAGCATATGAACACTTTGTGTAGATCGTAACCTGTTTGTTGAACACCAGTGATTCTAAGAATAACTACTACCTGTAGGACAATGTCTCTATCTAATAAAATACTTTGTCATGGTTAATTGTGCATGGCTCTCATTTTCCAGTCGACATGGAACAACTTAATATGCAATATAGTTATACCTATGGCTTGCATAACCATCTACGTGCCCTGTTGTTAGTGTCCTTACTGAGATTTGAAGGTTGGACAGTTTGATCCCTGTCTTATTCAGGGGGTGTACTTGCTGCCTCACACTACAGAAACAGGAGATAGGCTCTTGCTCCTATGAGCCGTTGTGGCTTGCACAAGCAAAGGCTTGTGCAAAGCTATCCTCTTACTTCCTTTGGCTTGCAGCTTGAACAGTGTTGAGTCAAGGAACAGCTTTACTGCTCAATAAAATATTGTGTCAGAGTACTGAAGGGGCAGAGCAGGCAGGTGGGCTTCCCATCTATTGTGGGGATACCGTGATGGTGCCATGACAAATGACAACCAGAAGTTTTTGTAAAGACTAATGACCAAATGGGTCCCTCTTGCTCTCACACACACAGTCACTATGTCAATATATATACAGTACCAGTGAAAAGTTTGGACACACCTAATCATTTAAGGGTTTTTCTTTATTTTTACTATTTTCTACATTGCCAAGAGTGTGCAAAGCTCTCATCAAGGCAAAGGGTGTCTACTTTGAAGAATATAAAAGTTGATTTTGATTTGTTTAACACTTTTGGTTACTACATGATTCCATATGTACTATTTCATAGTTTTGATGTCTTCACTAATATTCTACAATGTAAAATAAGGTTCTAACGTAACAAAATGTGGAAAAAGTCAAGGGGTCCGAATGGATTGAGCAGACCTTTCCATACAATTCTGATAGCTCCATGAAATACATAACTCTACCATTCCAATGTACAATGTCATTTAAAAATATAATACCCTTCTCAAACACCTTTTCCATAAATACAGGTATTTTAGAGAAACCAATTGAAATTGTAACCAGCTCTGCATTGCTTGTTTGAAAAAGAGAGATACTTTGAACAAGGTTTCGTTTTCAATTAATGAAAAATAAAAAATGGCAATCTGCACACAGGCAAAAAAGCTATTTTTAAACAAGGGATAAGCTTTTCTTAGTAATCTACTTGAGAACCATTTAGGGTTCAAGTAAAACTTTTGAATAAGTGAAGCTTTTAGAGAGAGGCTTAGTGCTTTTATGTTTAATAATGTCAGCCCACCCAGTTCATATTCATTATATACATAGGCATGCTTTATCTTGTCTGGTTTACCATTCCAGATAAAGTGAAATATTTTTTGCTCATATGATTTGAAAAATGAATCATCAGGAGTAGGCAGCGCCATAAGTTTGTGAGTAAACTGAGATATGACTAAGGAGTTAATCAGTGTAATATTTCCATAAATAGACAGGTATTTACCTCTCCATGGTTGCAGGATCTTGTCTATTTTTACTTGTTTTCTATTGAAATTCATTGTGGAGGATTAATTTACTGTTTTTATTTTTGTGATATGAATACCAAGTATGTCTACTTCACTGTCAGACCATTTTTAGGTAAACTGCAGGGTAATGTAAAAGTTGTCTTTTAAAGATCCAATACGCAATATGGTACACTTCATAGTAATTAGGTTTTAGCCCAGAGAGGCCAGAAAAGTTATCTAGATCTTCAATGACACATTGCAGGGCTCTAGCTTGCGGACTTAACATAAAACTTGAGTCATCGGCATACATGGACAACATTGTTTTCAAGCCTTGCGTTTCTAATCCTCTAATATTGTTATTTGATCAGATTTTAATAGCTAGCATTTTGATGGCCGTAAAAAAATATATGGTGACAGCGGACACCCATGTTTAACTCTTTTTGACAGTTCAAAACTCTCTGAGAAGTAGCCGCTATTTACTATTTTACACCTGGGGTTGCTATACATTACTTCTACCCATTGAATAAGAGACTCACCAAAATGGAAAAAATCCAGGCATTTATATATAAAATCCAGTCTTACTTAATCAAAGGCCTTTTCAAAATCCACTATGAATACCAGGCCTGGCTTCTTGGATGTTTCATGTTCTATTATTTCTAGTAGTTGTCGTATATTATCTCCAATGTATCGTCCAAGTAAAAAACCTGTCTGATCAGGATGAACAATACCTGGTAAAACCTACTATGCACCTACTAAAACCTACTAACATGCTATGCACTAAGTGTAAGAAGCCTCCAGATTTTTAGATGGATCTTTGTATTTTCCATCTGGGTATTGCTTTAATAATAGTGAATTCAGGCCTTCCTGCTGAGTACCTGACAGACTACCATGTATATAGGACTAGTTAAAACAAGCTGTATATCAAAAAAGGCTTGATATACCTCTACCGGTATGTCATCAAGCCCTTTTCCAGACTGAAAGGACTTAACAGCCTCAAAAAGTTATTCCTCTGTAATTTGGCCTCCCCATTTAATTGTAAAAATATATATATATATATTTGGAAATAATTCCTTACAGTAATCTTCATTCAGAGGGTGAGTAAAATAAAACATCTGCTTATAATATTTAGCTCCCTCTTTTCAAATATAATTTGGAGAATCATCGATGACTCCGTCTATAGTAACGAGTTTCTGCAAATTATTTTGGTAGCGTTCCTTTGTTGAAGATTCAGGAAGAATTTGGTGCATTTTTCTCCATGTTCCATCCAGTTTGCTTTATTTCTGTAATAGTTAACATTTGATTGTTTTTGAATAAGTTCGTCCTTTTGTTTTTTTTCTCTAACTTGTTTTGTACCTCTGTAGTACTGTTTTATTGGTATCTACCTGTACTGTTAGTTCCTGTATTTCCCTTGGTAGTCTTGTCTCTTTAGACAAAAACAGCTTTTTCTTTACTGATGAATATTGCATTGAATGACCTCTGAAGGTACATTTAAAGGTATCCCAAACAATAAGGGGTTTGCTGAACCTATAATGTACTGGGAAAATTAAGTTATTAATTATTTTGTCTTAGTTAAGAACAAATTGTCCAACAGTAGACTTTGATTACATTTCCAATATCTCTGTCCAAGTGGGCATTCTGTAAGAGTTTTGTGAAGGTCAATTAGATGATGGTCCGATCTCATTCTGTCTTCTATCAATATTTGTTTAACCTTTGATGCTAGAGAGAAAGAGACAAGAAAGTAGTAAAGATAACTGGATTGATTAAGTCTCCTCCATCTATGTCTCACTAGGTCAGGGTTTTTTAGTCTCCAAATATCCACTATTTCTAATGTGTCCATAATATTTGTGATCTCCTTAAGGGCACGAGGATGATCGTTTGTAGAATGATTTCCTTTACGGTCTATTGAGGTACTTAGTACTGTGTTGTAGGATCCCACCATAATGATTTGATCAGTTGTTGCTTGTAAGTTTAATAGATTGTAATAAATATTTTCAAAAAAGTGTGCATCATCTTGATTTGGACCATATAGATTAATGAGTCAAATCTGTATTTCATCCACTTTCATATTTAAAAAGGGTCCAACTTCCTTGCGGATCATTCCTGACTGTTTGCACATTCGGATTGAAATTTTTGTTAATTAGTATCATCACACGTTTTGAGATCCTTTTTCCATGACAGATATTTATTTCACCGCCCCATTCCTTTATCCACACAACTTCATCTAAAGATGTAGAGTGTTTCCTGTCAACAGTCAGGGTTGGGTAGGTTACTTTCTAAATGTAATCTGTTACAGTTACTAGTTATCTGTCCAAAATTGTAATCAGTAACGTAACTTTTGTATTACCAAAACTCAGTAACGTAATCTGATTACATTCTATTACTTTTAGATTACTTTGCCCTTAAGAAGAAGACAAAAATGCATGTTACCAATTGAACAACATCTATTGCAGGATAAATCAATGTTAAAGTTTACATAGTTGGTCATATACAGTTTTATTTTATGGGTTGGTTATGTAGGCTTCTTCTAACCCATCGCTTTCTACTACATATAATAATACGATTAAATTATATCTTAACATTTAAATCCAAAGTCTATCAGAATTCCAGTCATTCCAATAAATGTTACACACCTTGATCTTCAAGAATAGGACTTGGAAATATGGAAGTACAGATTAGCCAAATTGTTTTACCTGAGCATGACCTCAAAACTAAGGACTTATTAGCCAGCCCTACTCTGTTTATGATTTTGTTGTCATGGAGGACTGATTGGGCTCATTGATTCGAGTTGAAAAATAAATGCCGTGTTCATGGCATGGCAGGCTTTGAGCACTACTGAAAAGTGCTATTTACATGTGAAAAATGAATGCCATATGCTGCATTTGCTATAGGACTATTGCTTACCTTATGTTGGTGACACTTTGATATCTTGATAATATGCAGCTGTTTAAAGGGCAAATCCACAGATGAAACAATAACAAAACAAAATAACCAGCCTCTGTTTTGGTAAAATGCTGAGGGATGGGCCTGGAGAAATGTAACCACTCTCAGAATAATAGAACTGTGGATGCAATTATTGTTTTAACCATGTAATGAGGCTATACAGTGTTTGTTTACATTTACAATGTTTACAAACATTGGAGTAAAACAAGCTTATATTTTGGGTTCTCATAGATAGTTGAACTAAGCTCATGAAGCATTTATAAGTTATTCAAGAATCAATGGCTATATATACAATGGGTTCTGATATCTTCCCATTGCTTGTTGTAAACATATACTGTGTAGACAAAGACATACAAAAGATGGACAAACAAGAAACATATTGAATTATAACAAGGTCTAGACAATAGAGGGGGAGAGGGAGAGAGAGAAGAGGGAGAAAGAGAGGGGAGAGCGATCAAGTGTGTATGTGTGTGTGCGTCCGTGTGTGTGTCCGTGTGTGTGTGTAAGCGAGTGTGTAATTGAGTGTGTGTGTGCGCGTTTATCAACTTCAGACTGTTAAGATATTTTACAATCCCCATGATTTTTTCCGTAAACTGGTGTCCCTGTAGAATTTAGTATAACCACGGTGTTATGGAGCTGTCTTGGAAAAAACTGTCCTTCTATAAAGAGTTTGTCCACAACGCTTACCCCTCTCCCTCTGTTGCTTCTGTACAGGATACAGTCTCTTGCAACGTTCGTTTATCTTCCGGTGAAATTGGTAATTGAGACTGAATTTGGCCCTTTATGTTCCCTTCCCCTATTTTGGGATGACAGGTTGGGGACCCTTGGTCTTGTCTCTCTGAGCTCCAAGCCTGTGCACTCGTTGGGAAACCGCCTTGTTTACAGTCTCTAGAGGAACTTTCAAGGTGGACTGCATGAACTCTCTCATTGCGCCCTCTGCATTTTTCGAAATCCAATAAAAATAAAATCACGCATGCTTTGGGTTTGTATGTCTGGTAGCGAATCTGTCATCCCCCTGTTTTCCCTGAGTAGACAATCCATATTGGATTCGAGGGTTTTTACCTTGGCTGTGAGTGACTTATCTCCTAGGAGTGTGAGAATTTCACTGTGACTAAACTCCAAGTTCCCCCTCAGCCCTGGTACCTCCTCACACAACTTGTTAAGTGTTGCATGGATTCCAGCAACAGCACTAGCCTCTACTTCAACGGTAAGTTAATTGTCCGTGTCTGTAGATTTATCTCTTTATTTTTTTGGTTGGGTTGGCGTTCTTTTGTGAGGTAGCTGGATCTATCCTCAATGGAGTATGTTGTTCCTCCATAGCATAAAGCTGCTGGTACTCGTCGATTTCCTTCAGGATCTTTGTTGGTATCCAGGTTGGCTCAGAACTTCAAGCAGTTGTTAAAACCTTTTTTGTTGTTGATAATCTAGAGAATTTGGCAGTAAGTCCAACAGGCTCACAACCACAGACCACAGGTAACCACGCCAGCCCAGGACCTCCACATCCGGCTTATTCACGTGCAGGATCGTCTGAGACCAGCCACCCGGACAGCTACTGAAACTGTTGGTTTGTACAACAGAAGAAATTCTGCACAAACTGTCAGAAACAGTCACAGGGAAGCTCATCTGCGTGCTTGTTGTCCTCATCAGGGCCTAAACCTGACTGCAGTTCAGAGTCGTAATCGTACAATCGATGTCGTACATATACTAGCCATCATTGCTAGTAGCTTGCAGCAAGCACAATGCCTGATCTGTCTCCCTGTGTCTCCTCCCGCAAACTCCTTACTCACCGGCTGTCCTAGCCAGCATAGCAAAGATTATTCAGTATATAAAGAGTTATTCAGTATATAGTACAGCTTCGCCTCTTCCTCTCCTATCCAGAAATACTGTACTTCAAGAAATGAACCGGTATTTCTGTCTGAGAATACCTAGCAAGCCCAGGCAACCTCTTACGCCTCACGTTACCAAAGCCCTGCCCACCGTGTTTGATTGACAGGTATAAATGCAAAGGTGCAATGAGGAAACTAAATAGCTAATTAATCATTGCGATTGATACAGTATCAGTCCAACATTTGGACACACCTACTCATTCACGGGTTTTTTCTTTATTTTTACATTTTATTCTACAAAACTATGAAATAACACATGTGGAATCATGTAGTAACCAAAAAAGTGTTAAACAAATCAAAATATATTTTATATTTGAGATTCTTCAATGTAGCCACCCTTTGCCTTGATGACAGCTTTGCACACTCTTGGCATTCTCGCAACTAGCTTTATGAGGTAGACACCTGGAATGCATTTCAATTAACAGGTGTGCCTTGTTAAAATAACATTTTGGCATTTATTTCCTTCTTAATGCATTTGAGCCAATCAGTTGTGTTGTGACAAGGTAGGAGTCCTATATAGAAAATGGCCCTATTTGGTAAAAGACCAAGTCTATATTATGGCAAGAACAGCTCAAATAAGCAAAGAGAAACAGTCCACAATTACTATAAGACATGAAGGTCAGAAATTCTGAAAATGTCAAGAACTTTGAAAGTTTCTTCAAGTGCAGTCGCAAAATCCATCAAGCGCTATGATGAAATTGGTTCTCATGAGAACCGCCACAGGAAAGGAAGACAAAGTTACCTGAGCTGCAGAGGAAAAGTTAGAGTTAACTGCACCTCTGATTTCAGCCCAAATAAATGCACATCTCAACATAAACTGTTCAGATGTATAAGGGCATAAGGCGAGACCCAGATGCAGACACGGGAGGCAGATGGTTTGAGTCTCTGATATTTATTATAATCCAAGGGGTAGGCAAGAGAATGGCCGTGGACAGGCAAAAGATCAAAACCAGGTCAGAGTCCAGGAGGTACCGAGTGGCAGGCAGGCTCAAGGTCAGGGCAGGCAGAAATGGTCAGGCAGGCGGGTTTAGAGTCCAGACAGGCAAGGGTCACAACTGGGAGGACTAGAAAAACAGAGAGAAGGAAAAAGCAGGCGAACGGGAAAAACACGCTGGTTGACTTGACAAACAAGATGAACTGGCAACAGACAAGCAGGGAACACAGGAATAAGTACCCAGGGACTAATGAGGAAAACAGGTGACACCTGGAGGTGGGTGGAGACAATCACAAAGACAGGTGAAACAGATCAGGGCGTGACAAGAGGAGACTGCGTGAATCAGGCCTTCATGGGCAAAATAAACTTTCCAAGTCAAACCATGTCATAACCACTACACACAGCCTACATCGTTGTCCCCATATTAGCTAAAGTAAAGTCCTAGTCAACATAGCTAATAGAACTAATGCGTTAGCAAGCCTGCATCAATCATGCAGTAACGTTACAGTGTTTAGTCAGTAAGCAGTTACACCGGCGCAATGGCAATAAATTAATAAAACCAAAAGCTTACCTTGACTTGGAAGAGTTGCAGTGTTGTGTTGGATAGTCATAAACAGCTAGCTAACATAGCATCCCTGTTTGAGCTGGGTGTTTGAGTAGGCTAAACTAGCCAGCTGCATTTGCTAGCTAAGTAAGTGTAACTCTCTCTCTCTCTTGCTTCTCCTTCATTTTTGAAGAAATTAATTTGTTGAAAACTGTTCAACTATTGTCTTTCTCTCTCTTTGAGTCAATTACTCACGACATTTTATGCACTGCAGTGCTAGCTAGCTGTAGCTTATGCGTTCAATACTAAATTAATTATCTGATCCTTTAATTGGGTGGACAACTTATCTATTCATGCTGCAAAAGCTCTGATAGGTTGGAGGACGTCCTCCGGAAGTTGTCATAATTACTGTGTAAGTCTACGGAAGGGGTTGACAACCAAGAGCCTCCTAGGTTTTGTATTGAAGTCAATGTACCAAGAGAAGGACGGAAGCTAGCTGTTCTCCGGCTACACCATGGTGCTACCTTATAGAGTGCTGTTGAGGCTTCTGTAGACCTTCATTGCAAAACAGTGTGTTTTAATCAATTATTTGGTGAAATGTGAATATATTTAGTATAGTTTTATCTAAAAATGATAACTTTTAAAATGTTTAAAATGTTTTATTTTTATGAAGTTCGCTGAGGAGGATGGTCCTCCCCTTCCTCCTCTGAGGAGCCTCCACTGCTACAGACCTGGGTTCATTCCCGGGCTGTGTCACAACCGGCCGTGGCCAGGAGTCCCATAGGACGGGGCACAATTGGCCCAGCGTCGTCCGGGTTAGGGGAGGGTTTGGCCGGTGGGGCTTTACTTGGCTCATCGGGCTCTAGCGACTCGTTGTGGCGGGCTGGGTGCCTGTGGGCTGACCCCGGTCGCCAGTTGAAATAGTGTAAATAGTTTCTGAAAAAAGTGTGGCCAGCTCAAATGCTGATTGTTGCGTCATTCGAAACTGACCTAAATAAGCTTTCTAAATAAGCGTTATAATCACATGGGTGTGATCGTACACTTCAGGGACCACTGTAGAATGATCACACCCATGTGATGGTACGTGTGAAAGGGTTGAGTCTTTACTGAAGACTCATCTCTTCAGTAGGTCCTATGATTGAGTGTATTCTGGCCCAGGGGTGCGAAGGTGAATGGCAAGGCACTGGCGCGATGAATCGCCATTGCTGTCTCTGCCTGGCCGGCTCCCCTCTCTCCACTGGGATTCTCTCCCTTTGACCCTATTACGGGTGCTGAGTCCCTGGCTTACTAGTGCTCTTCCATACCGACCCTAGGAGGGTTGTGTCACTTGAGTGGGTTGAGTCACTGACGTGATCTTCATGTCCGGTTTTGTGCAACTTCGGGTTTTTGCAGTGGAGAAGATCTTTGTGGGCTATACTCAGTCTTGTCTCACGGTAGTAAGCTGGTGGTCTGTTGAAATCCCACTAGTGGTGTGGGGGCTGTGCTTTGGCAAAGTGGGTGGGGTAATATCCTGCCTGGTTGTCCCTGTCCGGGGGTATCGTCGGACGGGGCCACAGTGTCCCCTGACCCACCCCTGTCTCAGCCTACAGTATCTATGCTGCAATAGTCTATGTGCCGGGGGGATAGGGTCAGTCTGTTATACTTAGTGTAATTATCCTGTCTTATCTAGTGTCCAGTGTGAATTTAACCTTTTTACACATACCATCAAACGGGTGTGATCGTTCAATAGTGGTCCCTGTTGCGTACAATCAAACGGTGTGATTAGAACACTTATTTAGAACACCCATTTTCGATTGACCCAACAATCAGCCTTTGAGCTGTCCACAATTTTTTTCCACAGAAACATTTTGCACAAACACAGTCCTTACAAAGTCATGTCCTGAATGTGACCAGTTATGGATGCAATGTTCAGACATTCACAGAAGAAACGACAGCATAACACAATCATCCAAACCGGAAAATGTAGGCTACATTTGTCCGAGCGCTAACTGAGGAAAGATTGACATAACACAAGCGGTCATATTTCTATGACTCTCGGCTGACAGAAACTACAATATGAATTAGCTCACAGCAATTGCTATTTATAATTAATCACATCACAGGTGAGCTCACCGTTGATCGAAATAATTTAAGTAATTTAAGTAATCCGACGATGGGTAGTTTGTGCGCGCCGGAATGTTCATTTTTTCGCATCAACCAAACATAATAAGAAGAGACAAGATGAGTTTGGTCTATTTACAGTATGCATGTTGAAGGGGGTGTGTCTTCTACGATCATCTACTTCCCTTCATTCACTTCCAGAAGTTCACGCAAAAGATGAGTGAACCATTCCTTCACCTCATTACAACATCTTCGGTTGACAGATTACTTGACACCCAGAATGCATTGTATAATGTCAACAAACATGGCGCCACACATAGCTGGCAAATAGCTTAGCTCATTATCATCAGTAAAACCTTCAAAAAAGTATTTTACACACATCCTAGGTGTCCATTACAATAGATGCAATAATCGGAATGCATTATTTGTCACAAGTACTTCAAAACATGTGAATTAAACTGTAAATACATTATGCTCCATACATACATACTACATACCGTATGCGCCTACAGTACTGTAGAAACGGCAACACGATATACAGAAAATAAGGAACTTGCTATCAAAGTAACGCACACGTGTCCAAAGTTATTATTTGTAAGGAAAACAAAAAGGAAGGCAAAGCGAGCGCCAGCAAGAAAAGGTTCAAATTCTTGCAAGACTGCGCAAATATATGCATACTTGATCTGCACAAACATCAGTGAAGTGTGGTGGGCTGTGAAAGAGAGAAGTTTATCCAGCTCAGGAAAGCCTCAAACATAAATTGTCCGCAACGCTGAAATCGGCTAGTTCTATGTGAATGAATGAGGAGGCGTAACACACCTAAATTCAAACTGTTGTTAGAAAATACAACTTGTTTGAAAATCTTTTGAAATTGACAAGTTGAAACATAGCCTATAGATAATTAGCAGGCAACGTGTGTTAACGGTCCTGTTGCGTAATCATCACATTTTGGAACAGTGAGTGCATTCTGACATCACTTGCATAAAACAACTCACACTGGGGCGACCGTTAGAGAGATTTGGAACGTACATGTGAAAAGGTTATGTATGCTCCCTCTAATTTTGAATAGAATAATAAAATAGAATAAAACTTTATTGTCCATCCAGGATGGACATTTTCTTTGGCATCACCTTCCAGTAAAAGAATCACATACACACACGTTCTCACATCATACACATTTAAACCAGTCAATCCATCATGTTGCATACACTAACAACATAGACATTAATACATTCACTCACAAACGACCATGGTCCAAACTGCACTAGATAGATAAGTACATCATACCGATACAATTCACTTACATTTAGTAGTCCAACAGCACAAGGAACTAATTAATGTTTGAACACGTTGTTCTTGGCCATGGGCATTCTGAAGCGTTTTCTCTCTCTCCCTCTCTCCCTCTCCATCCACTCCCAGAGGACCTGGGCCCTAGGACCATGCCTCAGGACTACCTGGCTTAATGACTCCTGGCTGTCCCCAGTTCACCTGGCTGTGCTGCTGCTCCAGTTTCAATTGTTCTGCCTGCGGCTACGGAACCCTAACCTGTTCACCGGATGTGCTACCTTGTTTTCGACTGTCTCTCTCCCTCACTCTCTCTCTCTACCGCACCTGCTTTCTCAACCTCTGAATGCTTGGCTATGAAAAGCCAACTGACATTTATTCCTGAGGTACTGACCTGTTGCACCCTCTACAACCACTGTGATTATTATTTTACCCTGCTGGTCATCTATGAACATTTGAACATCTTGAAGAACAATCTGGCCTTAATGCACTCTTATAATGTTCACCCTGCACAGCCAGAAGAGGACTGGCCACCCCTCAGAGCCTGGTTCCTGTCTAGGTTTCTTCCTAGGTTCCTGCCTTTCTAGGGAGTTTTTCCTAGCCACTGTGCTTCTACATCTGTCACACCCTGATCTGTTTCACCTGTCTTTGTGATTCTCTCCACCCCCCTCCAGGTGTCGCCCATCTTCCCCACTATCCCCTGTGTATTTATACCTGTGTTCTCTGTTTGTCTGTTGCCAGTTCGTTTTGTTCGTTGATTTTTCCCTTGCTCCTGTCTTTGCTATAGTTCCTGTTTTCTTGTTTCCCGGTTTTGACCATTCCTACCTGCCCTGACCCTGAGCCTGCCTGCCGTCCTGGACATTTCCCCACCTTTCGGGATTACTGACCTCTGCCTGCTCTTGACCTGTCCTTTTGCCTGCCCCTGTTCGAATAATACATTTTTGTTATTTCGAAACTGTCTACACCTGGGTCTTACCTTAAACGTGAAAACATCTGCATTGCTTGCTATTTGGAGTTTAAGGTTGGGTTTCTGTATAAGCACTTTGTAAAAAGTGCTTTATAAATACATTTTATTTTATTTGATCTGCACTGAACTACCAGTTGAAAAACGGGAAGGGGTTGGGTTGTGGATTGGGGAACGCTGTCAGCATGGCCACTACCCTTTAAAACATTATTCATTGCTTCAAGCCACACCTCGCCACACCCACCAAACAGGATCAAACGTAGCTCAAAGTCTGTTCAAGTAAGTTTTGGTGAAACATGTCGTTCAGTACAAACCAAACTGCAATGTAGCAAACGTTCAAGAGAACTGAACGCACCTCAGTTTTACAAACAGGAATTCAGGTCAAATCAGTTTTGCCTGAATCAATTTCTCACCTATCTCAGAGAGGAAAACAATGTTCCTATAATGGACTTGTATCACATTGATCGCACCTGTTTGTTGGCGACAGAACGAGGGTAACGAGCGATGTCATCACGTCTGCGCACCACCGTCTCCCAGTCGTCCAACCAGAGCTGGCGACGGTAGTCAGATTCACGGGCCGTGATTCGCTGGTAGATGGCCTGGTTCTGATTAGTCACCTGCAGCAGCTCATCCCTCCTCTTCTCAGCGTTCAGACTACAGCACCGAGAGAGAGAGACGCAGAATGTTTAGTTCTGTCTTCCACACATCACTATGTATGTTCAGTTTAACTTACTGTACCATCATCCAAGGTACTATGACTTTAGCCAAAGGGTCTGGGCCTTTATGGCACAGGTAGTAGTGCACTAGTCCTTGACACTATTTCCCATATAGCGTTTTGTATATGGCATTATAACACTTTTAAAGGTAGACTCAGCAGAATAGCGTGACCATGAGCAGCATCGAAGATATTGTGATAAGTGAGGTGCAAGACTTCGCTCTCACACAGTTACACAGCGTATCTGCACATGTGCATGGGTTCATTTCACGCTGTGACAGAGTGGTAGCAGCAGGTCCAAAACAGAGGAGAAGTTTAGCCTCGAGCAACAACGCTCTTAGTTGTTGTGGAAATTAAACCACTATACTGTTTACTTTGTGCATCTATGTCATATAGTTGAGTCTACCTTTAACCAACTCAGTGGTTAGACTGTCCGCCGTGAAATTGAAGAAGCAAAGAGAAACGAGAAACGACAGTAAATCATTACTTTAAGACATGGTCAGTCAATGCGGAAAATTTCAAGAACTTTGAAAGTGGGGGTGCCATAATCCTACAAGACTAGTCCAACAGGAAAAACTCCAGGAACCAGAAAAGACACACACAAATTTTGCCTCACCACTTTTGAACCTGTGGTTCTACCTCTGCCTTTTGTTAATAAAATACTTATTCTGCTAACAGATCCCTCTGTGCATTAAATTATAGTTTTTTGTCCCTGTGTCCTTGTGCTGAGTTAATGGGAGTTAATGTGTAGCGACTAATTGTATAGCTAATAGGCTATGTGTTTTTAGAGCGACTGAGGTGAATGAAGCTACAGTAACCAATGTACTTAAACAAATCTCTCTTTGCTCTTTTAACTTCTCCCCTGAATCTTAAAAGCCCTTAAAATATCCAGGGACTGGTGCAGTAAATCAATGTAAAGTAGGCCTAATGGTGGAGTTTACGTTTATCAAGTCCCTTGGTGTCCACATCACCAACAAACTATCATGCTCCAAACACACTAAGATGTGAAGACACGACAAAGCCTATTCCCACTCAGGAGACTGAAAATATTTGGCATGGGTCCTCAGATCCTCAAAATGTTCTACAGCATCGAGAGCATCCTGACTGGTTGCATCACTGCCTGGTATGGCAACTGCTCGGCCTCCAACCGCAAGGCACTACAGAGGGTAGTGCGTATGGCCCAGTACATCACTGGGGCCAAGCTTCCTGCCATCCAGGACCTCTATACCAGGCGGTGTCAGAGGAAGGCCCTAAAAATTGTCAAAGACTCCAGACACCCTAGTCATAGACTGTTCTCTCTGCTACCACACAACAAGTGGTAGCGGAGCGCCAAGTCAAGCTCCAAAAGGCTTCTTAACAGCTTCTACCCCCAAGCCATAAGACTCCTGAACAGCTAATCAAAGGGCTACACAGACCCCTCTTTTACGCTGCTACTAGTCTCTGTTTATAATCTATGCATAGTCACTTTAACTCAACCTACATGTACCTATTACCTCAATTACCTCAACTAACCGGTGCCCCCGCATATTGACTCTGTACCGATACCCCCTGTATATAGCCTCGCTTGTTATTTTACTGCTGCTGTTTAATTATTTGTTACTTTTTATTTTCAATTTTTTACCTAACACTCATTTATATATTTTTTCTTACCTTCTTAAATCATTATTGGTTAGAGCCTATAAGTAAGCATTTCACTGTTTTATTCGGCGCACGTGACAAATAAACTTTGATTTGATTTGATTTGACCTGTTGTATTCGGCGCATGTGACAAATAACATCTGATTTGATTTGACAGTTTATTATATGCGTCAGTATTGTAATTACAACTCTCCCAATCCAATAAACAGTTGAATAGTGAATGCAGAACTGAGTATCAGTACACCATTCTGTGAGGCATTATCTACAAAGAGGATTTGATGGATGGACAAGCCTTAAAAATCATTTAATATTCCACCATGTTTTCTTTTGACAAAGAATGTCCACAGTTAGTCGTCAAATACTTATTGATCCTATGAATAATGGACTGAACGTTATATAATATCACTGCAAAACACAAGAGTATTACATTTCCTATGGAGAGTATTGCCGTGACACAGTGCTGAGAGGTTTTTAACGGTGACTTAAACGTGAAACGTGAGTAGCCCTTACCTTCTCTCGGGATAATGGTTCCTGTGGTCGACCAGACCTTTGGACCGCACGATGTCAGACAGCTTGGAGGACAGGAGACGGTTGTCTCTCTCGATGGTGACCAGCCTCTCATCTTGTAACTGATCGATAAAAATAGACGTTGTAATGGCAGACATATCTCATTTGAAAAATGTCAGATATTGACATTTAACCAGTTATATGGCACTTCAGGTGACAGGTTATATTTCACTATATTTTGACATTCGAACCTTGTTGGTAATGACTGTGCTATCAGTAGACATTTATGACTGATACAGTCATACATTCTAATGTTTCAGATATTGAATGCCTATGTGAGACACATACACATTGTAGTTGTAAGGATACAGTAGCAGTTTTACAATTATTTTATACCCTTGTCTATGGCCATTTGTATGGCTATGCTAGATGAAAATATCTGTTTGTCTGTATACATGACTTCACTTTATCTACTGTGTTTCTTTCATATACAGTCTGCAATGAAACTAAATGTCCTACTGCAATACTTTTTAACCTATAGTAACAATAATGGTGTGATAGCACACTGAGTATACAAAACATTGCTCTTTCCACAAGATAGACTGCAGGTGAATCCAGTTCAAAGCTATGATCTCTTATTGATGTCACTTGTCATATCCACTTCAATCAGTGTAGATGAAGGGGAGGAGACCGGTTAGAGAAGGATTTTTAAGCCTTGAGACAATTAAGATATGGATTGTGTGTGTGCCATTCAGAGGGTGAATGGGCGAGACAAAAGATGTAACTGCCTTTGAACGGTGTATAGTAGTAGGTTCCAGGCGCACTGGTTTGTTTCAAGAACTGTAACGCTGCACAGTTTCCCTTGTGTATCAAGAATGGTCCACCACCTAAAGGACATGCAGCCGACTTGACACAACAGTGGAAAGCATTGGAGTCAACATGGGCCAGCATCCCTGTGGAACGCTTTCGACATGCTCCATGCTCCGATGAATCGAGTCTGTCCTGAGGGCAATAGGCCGAGTTTGCAACTCAATATTATGAAGGTTTTCCTAATGTTCGGTATATTCAGTGTATGTTTATTTCATTTTTCCAGATCCCAAGGGCACTTTCTTTTATAAACAAATATATATATATTTTCAACCACCACTGTAAGGTAACATCATCAGGCCATTTGTCACGTCTGCTCCTGCTCCTCCCCTCTGGCATACGACGTTGCACAACGTCGTATACCCGAAAATTGTCAGTTGATTGCATAAACAATTATGATTACTAAAAGTTACATGAATTGTAAACATGAATTACCAAAGCCAAATGTACACCCCTTTGATTATATGTATTGTCAATAATTCACTTAATGGTAAGGCATGGTATAATAAAAAATGTTTGAAAAAAATATTTGATTGCATAGCCCAGAGTAATAACCACCGGTCCTGGGATTCATCATTACGCACACCTGGCACTCATCATTACGCGCACCTGTGAATCATTATGATTCACACCTGGACTCCATTACCTTCATCATTTCCTCCCCTTTATATGTCACTCTCCCAGGTTCACTAGCCAGTTGGTGTTGTTCTTGTGTCTCGGTGTACTGCCTTATGTTAGTGTCGTGTTCTTGGTGTTGATGTTTTACTAAAACGTTTCACCTGCACCTGCTTCCGACTCACCGCCCCATCATTACACCATTGTAACCAGTGTGTGTGTCCACTGACCTGGAGTTTCTTGAGTTTCAGCTGAACATGTGCAGGTGTTCTAATGCCTTTAGTGTCCACAATGGGCCTGGCCGTACTCAGCTGGAGGTGATGTTAAGTTAATGTTAGGTTGTTATTGAAGTTAAATATGTAATCCATTGTTGATTTACTTCATTAATTTGGTGTGTGTAAGTAATGCTTCTGAAGATCATCCAGGAGGAAAATAAAATGCCTGATGATCAGGCATGTGACAATATGCTTTAATGAATTAACACCTTAATAAATATGCACATGTATCCACTTGTGTACTTGTCTACAGATATATATGTGTGCATGTATAAATACACAGGCACAAACAGACACATTTATCTCATACCTTATTCCTATGCTCCTCATATCTGGTCTGGTCCCATTTCTTCTGCAGGTACTTGTTCGTTGCAGGTTTCAGTGGTTGGTATGACTTGTGCATGTTTCAATTGTGTAGCTCTGGGCTTTCTGGCACTTTAGGGCACCTGCCAATAAACCCCCCACCGCCCCTCCTCCTCCCCACACACACACACACGCCCCATTCTCCAAGCAGGAGGTCCGGCTAAGGCTCGCTCGGCCTAAGGCAGTTACCATGGCGCCATGACTCACCTGTATCTCCCTCACTAATGCTACTGTTTCTAATGTGGGCAGATTGGATGTCAATGAATTATTAGTGGACTGACTTACTCCCCAGTGGCTTCAATAAAGAGCTGCTCTACTCCAAACACAGGCCGTGAAGGCAAAGGCTGCCACAAACATCAATGTCTGTTTACAAAAAAAAGAATGCACTCACTACTGCAAGTTTCTCTGGATAAGGGCGTCTGCTAAATGATTGAACGTTTCAATGTTTTACAAACTGGAGTCTAATTATTCAAAAACCTTAGTTAGAGAACATAACACTTGACACATCCACATGACTATGGATGCTATATTTTGTTTAAAAAAGTAGATGTACCACAAAAGGCCAAATGGTGACAGTAATTCCCAATCTAGATTGTTTGAGCACATTTTCCCGAATCATTATTCTCTTTTTCAAAATAATTTCTGTAAGAAAATAGATTATGTTGCAGTTTTCGGTTGTTGAAAGAGCCAGATCTTAAACCATTAATAAATTTTTATAGCTACGAATCGCTGTGCAACCATTTGTACACATATTGCATTAATATGAAAGCTGTACAGTTATACTGTATGATGAGACTAGTATAGAAGTCCCATCAACCAACTCAGCCTCATAATATGCAGATATGTTATTTTCAGTGTTATTAGCTTGTTCATGTACAGTTTTAGGAAAAGGTAAGTGTTGTAGGCCAAAGTCAGACATTAAACTTCCACTATATACATCCCACACCTAGGTGGCAGCAGCCGGCGCCAACAGGTGCTTGGAGACCATCAGCAAGGCTTGAGAAGAAGTGAGTAATTACCATACGTACAAAAGCCGCTGCAGTGTTACAATTGTAAAAAGTTTGGACAAGTTGCAAGTGTTTGTTGAATGAATAAATATTTAGCAGCTGAAGAGTCAGATGAAGCATGTTGTGAAGATGGGAATCATGTTCCCGAGTTCCTGGAGTACCCTGTAAGGATGAAGGAGGTCGCAGTAGCTAGGATCAGGGCTATCCAGCAGGTCTCCTATGTGGAGGCAGTGAAAATAGCTGAAGGAGTGAGTAGAGATGAGATGGAAGTGAATGTCCCACAGTCTGCAGTGAATTCCATGCAGGAGAAGGATCCCGACACACTAACAGTGAAGAAGGTGGACTTTGTTGCGTTTATAGCGCAAGTAATAAATTGCACTAGTCAAACTAATAAAAAATCAAAGAAGTTAGACATCATTGTGAAGGCGGCAAATAGATACCTGGATCTCCAGGACTTTACAGCCAAAATGTTACAGGGAGTACTGAATGAATAGGTTCCCCCCTCCCTGGTTTCTGAGCCTGTGTAGGGATCTGAATAGACATTTAAAACCTGACTGAAGGAGTATGTATTATTTTTTTATTCAGGGTAGTAGCGTGAATTTGTTCATCCAAAACACATTATGTTTTTGGGGTATTTTTTACTAGTCTGCCTACAAACCTCAAAGAAGAAGAAGAAGAACAAGTGAGTAATTGCTCACAGGTGTGAGTGAAATAGCGTGACGTGACAGTGTTTTAGTAAATCCAATGACATCTGTGTGGGGTGAAGGGAAGATGGTGGAAGTGGATGCTGAGTTCGAATTAAGCTTGTCAAGCAAATTTGGTGAAGACGAATGTTCTGAATGGACAACACTAGTATTGAAAACTGGAACAATAAAGGAAATGTCTACAATTGGAGTGGAAGATACGAGTGGGTACTGGCGCCTGTGTAGGGATCAGATCTGTTTTATTGATTCATTTTGAACAGTAAAATTGTTTGATTTAGTTTATTTTATAAATGTTTTGGTAGTTCAGGCTTTTGGGGGGAATTGTGTTTCCATCCCACATAGTAGGTGGCGTAATTTACATTAAACGGTGTGATCGCCAATATATTATAGAAGACGGTGTGAGTGATTGGCAGGTTATTGAAGAGTGACAGGTGAACCAAGTAGTTTCTCTTCCCGGTGGGGTCATCTGTGTTTGTTTGAAACCGTTTTGTTATGGGTGCATTCGAACCAAAACCCACAGCGGGGCAGGTGGCGTCGTCGCATCATTCTCTGATTGTCATCAAGTACAAAACGCAAAAACCGTACTCCAGTAGCTCAGAAATTGAACCTGACGAGAGTGAGAATGAATTACCTGCAGTGAGTGGCAGGTGCAGTGAAGACCGTCAAGTTCGAGCCTCACCCCGTTGATGACAAAGACGATTCTGAGCCTGTGGGAGTGAGATTTTTGGAGCGAATGGATCCTTACCTTCTGGCTGATCCATATGTGGTGTCAGGTTGGGTGGAGAAGAGGCTGGGGACTGTTGAATCAGTGAAAGTAACTAAAAGTGGACTTGTGGTGATTTTTGTTGTTTCCTCCGCCCAGAGGGAGCGGGTGTTCTGCACCACGCTCGTCCGGACAAGACCTGTGTCTTGCTTTACTCTCCAGAGCGGGGTGCCGTTGAAAGAAGTGAGAAATGGGGTGGAATTAAGTGTTGAGGAGGATCAACTGAAATGGAATATTCCCGGTATCTGTGACGCCCGCCGTTTGATGCAACATAGACCCGGTGGAGAGCATGGTGAAACAGAGAAGACACTGTCTGTGCTGCTGAGTTTTGAATCAGAGTATTTACCTGACAAAGTCAAGTTAGGATGTGTCAGTTATCCTGTGAGAGCTTGTCTCGAACCCATTACGGTGTTTTAGGTGTCAAGCTTATGGTCATGTTGCAGCAATTTGAAGGAGGAAGATTCCTAGATGTGAGTGTGCAGGAGGGCATGAGACAAAGGAATGTGTAGTATAGGTGATAAAAGCTGTGTGTATTAAAGGCCCAAAGCAGCTGTTTTTATATCAATATAATTTCTGGGTAATAAAGAAGTGCCTTTCTGTAATAGCCGTATTAAAATTGGCAAAAATAGCTATTTATTAAGCAAGAATTTTGCTAGTATTGTCTGTTCTAAGTGGAGAGGGAAAAACTAGCTGTTTTTGGCAGAGGTTTGAAACTCTCTTTGTTATTGGTCTATTGACCAATTTGATGCATGGTGATGTCAGCATGGAAAGCCAATCTCCCGCCCATGCAAACCAGCTGATTAGAAGATCCTGAGTAGATCACATTTCTTTACCAGCACGTTGACACTATTAGTTTCAGCAGCTGTTGTACAATATGATACAAAACACAGGAAATACTGAATTTGGACTGCATTGGGCCTTTAACTGTAGTGGTACCCATGTTGCTGGAGATCAAATGTGCCCAGTGAGAAAGAGGCAGGTTGAGGTTGCCAGGGTCAGAGTAGTAAAGAAGGTTTTGTATGCTGAGGCAGTGAAGAAAATAGAAGAGGACGATGGTTCCAGGATCCAAGAGGGTCCCTGTGAGTAGGCCGAGGCCAATAGCGGGATAGGAATAACTTACTTCAGTAAGGTGGCTATCAATTGTACCGCAGAAATTAAACCTAAATCACAGAAAATAGATGTAGTGGCATCTGCAGAGAAGTACTTGGGTGTACGGGATTTACTGCAGAAGAATTACAAGGTGTGTTACAGAGCGATTACATTATACAAGCAGCACTTGCCTAGCCACGCTAGCCTCGCCCTCATGTGGGTTCTAACAAGCAACCTAGGTAGTGCTATGTTCAGCTCCCTCCCACATGCTCGCATCTGTCAATGGCAGTGGTGGAAAAAGTACCCAATTGTCATACTTGAGTAAAAGCAAAGATACCTTCATAGAAAATGACTCAAGTAAAAGTTAAGTCACCCAGTAAAATACTACTTGAGTAAAAGTCTAAAAGTATTTGATTTTAAATATACTTAAGTATCAAAAGTAAATGTAATTGCTAAAATATACTTAAGTATTAAAAGTAAAAGTATAAATCGTTTCAAATTCCTTATATTAAGCAAACCAGACAGCACCATGTTATTTTTTATTTACGGATAGCCAGGGGCACACCAACTCTCAGACATAATTTACAAATGAAGCATGTGTTTAGTGAGTCTGCCAGATCAGAGGCAGTAGGGATAACCAGGAATGTTATATTGATACATGTGTGAATTAGACTGTTGTCCTGTCCTGCTAAGCATTCAAAATGTAACGAGTACTTTTGGATGTCAGGGAAAATGTATGGAGTAAAACGTACATTATTTTCTTTAGGAATGTAGTGAAGTAAAACTAAAAGTTGTCAAAAATATAAATATTAAAGTACAGATGTTTTATTTAACTAGGCAAGTCATTTAAGAACAAATTCTTGTTAACAAAGACAGCCTAGGAACAGGGGGTTAACTGCCTTGTTCAGCGGCAGAACGAGAGATTTTTACCTTGTCAGCTTGGGGATTCAACCTAGCAACCTTTCGGTTACTGGCCCAATACTCTAACCACTAGGCTACCTGCTACCAGATACCCTAAATAACTACTTAAGTAGTACTTTCAAGTATTTTACACCACTGATCAACGGTCTTCCCACCCGATGTTTCACCACGCGATGTGGCTGTATCGTGTGAACGCAATGTAAATGCACACATTCCTCCAATTCTAATGTTGTGGTCATCTGACAATGACTTGACAATGTGCATGAAGGTACCATCGAAAGTGTGTTCCCTCAGTCACATTTGAGATTAACTTAACTATGTATAACAGTAATAAATATTTCAGCTGAAGGTGATGCTGATAGAGTGTTTTCTGTAATCGCTTCTGACAAATTATCATCAGCTAGCAACACCCTCACAGCGATGTGTGTGTTTACAGTAGATCCCAGCTGACAGGCAACGGAAAATCTCTCAGCAGGCAGCTGTCTGAGGAAGTCTCAGGACAAATAATTCTTCTACTTCAGACACCTCGCAGTTAAGTGTGTGTGTGTGTGTGTGTGTGTGTGTGTGTGTGTGTGTGTGTGTGTGTGTGTGTGTGTGTGTGTGTGTGTGTGTGTGTGTGTGTGTGTGTGTGTGTGTGTGTGTGTGTGTGTGTGTGTGTGTGTGTGTGTGTGTGTGTGTGTGTGTGTGTGTGTGCGCGTGTGTGTGTGTTCTCACAAAACAGCAGCAGTGAAGCGGTAAATTAGTTTTGGCTCATGCTTATATGGAAACTGGTTCATATATTTTAGTTAGATTTTGACAGATGTCGACTATGTTTCGCTGTGTTTTTGCCTTGCGGTTTAGGGTGGAGCAGTTGCCACACTAGGCTGTGATACAGCCTGACAGGATGCTCTCGATTATGGATCTGTAAAAGTTAGTCAGGGTTTTGGGTGACAAGCCAAATTTCTTCAGCCTATTGCGCCTTCTTCACCACACTGTCTGTGTGGTTGGACCATTTCAGTTTGTCGTTGATGTGTACGCCGAGGAACTTAAAACGTTCCACCTTCTCCGCTGCTGTCCCTTTGATGTGGATAGGCGGGTTCTCCCTCTGCTGTTTCCTGAAGTCCACAATCATCTCCTTTGTTTTGTTGATGTAGAGTGAGCGGTAGTTTTCCTGACACCACACTCCGAGTGCCCTCAACTACTCCCCGTAGGCTGTCTCATCGATGTTGATGATCAGGCCCACTACTGTTGTGCCGTCAGAAAACTTGATGATTGAGTTGGAGGCGTGCATGCCACGCAGTCGAGGGTGAACAGAGAGTACAGGAGGGGGCTGAACACGCACCCTTGTGGGGCCCCAGTGTTGAGGGTCAGCGAGGTGGAGATGTTGTTTCCTACCTTCACCACCTGGGGGCGGCTCGTCAGAAAGTCCAGGACCTAATTGCACAGCGCGGGGTTGAGGCCTTGGGCCTCCAGCTTGATGATGAGCTTGGAGGGTACTATGGTGTTGAATGCTGAGCTGTAGTCCATGAACAGTATTCTTACAATAGGTTTTCCTCTTGTCCAGATGGGATAAGGCAGTGTGCAGTGTGATGGCGATTGCGTCATCTGTGGACCTGTTAGGGCGGTATGGAACTGAAGTGCGTCTAGGGTGGCCGGTAAGGTGGAGGTGATATGATCCTTGACTAGCCTCTCAAAGCACTTCATGACGACAGAAGTGAGTGCTATGGGGCGGTAGTCATTTAGTTCAGTTATCTTTGCCTTCTTGGGTACAGGATCAATGGTGGCCATCTTGAAGCATGTGGGGACAGCAGAGTGGGATAGGCGGCGATTGAATATGTCCGTAAAAACACACTAGCCAGCTGGTTGCGCGTGCTCTGAGGATGCGGCTAGGGATGCCGTCTGGGTCAGCAGCCTGTGAGGGTTAACCCGTTTAAATGCTTTACTCACGTCAGCCTCAGAGAAGGAGGGGGGGGGGGGGGGGGGCGCAGTTCTTGTTAGCGGGCCGCGACGGAGGCACTGTATTATCATCAAAGCAAGATGGCGTCGTGGTCGGATTTGCCGAAGAGAGGGCAGAGGAGGGCTTTATATGCATCGCGGAAGTTAGAGTAGCAGTGGTCGATTGTAATACCCCCGTGCATAGTGCAATCAATATGCTGCTAGAATTTAGGTAGCCTTGTTATCAAATTTGCTTTGTTAAAATCCCCAGCTACAATAAATGCCGCCTCAGGATATATGGTTTCCAGTTTACATAGAATCCAGTGAAGTTCCTTTAGGGCCATCTTGGTGTCTGCTTGAGGGGGAATGTACACAGCTGTGATGATAAATGACGACAATTGTCTTGGAAGGTAATATGGCCGGCATTTGATTGTGAGGAATTCTAGGTCGGGTGAGCAGAAGGACTTGAGTTCCTGTAATCATAACATACACCATGAGTCGTTAATCATGAAGCATACACCCCCGCCCTTCCTCTTCCCAGAGAGGTGTTTATCTCTGTCAGCGTGATGCATGGAGAAGCCCGGTGGTTGAACCGATTCCGACAACATATCCCGAGAGAGCCATGATGTTACATTCTCTGATGTCTCTCTGGAAGGCAACCCTTGCTCGAATTTCGTCTACCATGTTGTCAAGAGACTAGACATTGGCGAGTAGTATACTCGGGAGCGGTGGGCGATGTGCAAGTCTACAGAGCCTGCTCAGGAGGCCGCTCCATCTGCCCCTATTGCGGCGCCTTTGTCTTGGCTCGGCTTCTGGGATTAGATCCATTGTCCTGGGTTGGGTGGTGGTCCAAACAGAGGATCCACTTCGGGAAAGTCGTATTCCTGGTCGTAATGTTGGTAAGTTGAGGTCGCTCTTATATCCAATAGTTATTCCCGGCTGTATGTAATAAGACTTCCTGGGGTAACAATGTAAGAAATAATACATTAAAAAAATGTAAATACTGCATAGTTTCCTAAAGACTCGCGAGGCGATTATCTCTGTCGACGCCATCTTCCAATGCCTTGATGTCTTCACTATTGTTCTACAATGTAGAAAATAGTCAAAATAAAGAAAAACCCTTGAATGAGTAGGTGTGTCCAAACTTTTGACTGGTACTGTATGTAAGTATTTTGTCTGTAATGTATTTTTCGCTATGTGTCGGACACCAGTAAGACTAGCTGTTGCCATTGGTGTCAGCTAATGGGGATCCCAATAAATCTAATCAGATCAAGATTGGACTTCCCGAATTTAGTATGTTCACTGTTACAGAAGTCTACATTTTTCGTAGGGTTGTGTTATTCCACAAAGATCTATCTAGCGCTGCAGTGAGTTGGGGGGCTGTATAACTCTGTGACGTAGCTCCCGCTCTAGTCTCTCTGAGTGAGAGAGGTGCGCACTTTGACAGACAGTCCAACAGGGAGTCAGAGGGGAACAGACACATTTTCCAAATTTGCCATTATTCCCCTTTAGCACGCTTGTAAATCTTACTCAAGTTGACCACGGAGATCGAGAGGCCATCTTATGTGTAATTTTGGCATAATCAACATACCTTTTAAAGTAATTAGAGTTTGGACATTTCACAAAGGAACCTTTAGTCAATCAACATCCATATTCCTAATTGTGGGCACATTACAGTACACCTCTTGCATTTCCTTTCATGGCCCATAGAGGGTGTACTCCACCATCACTTTCAGTTGAAGCACAAGGCAGCCATGTTTTGCAGCTGAGTGAATAGGAAAGCCTTTGGCAGATTCTCCCAGCGCAAACCAACCACTAAACAACACTAACAAACTATCAGTCAACGATCTGGTGCTGCTTCGGTTCCTTAAGGTTTATCTCTCGAGACTTGTCTTGTCTCGAGGTATCTACTTATGTTATTCTGGACTTAGCAGATAAAAGAGCAAGGCAAAACCATAGCATCTGAGAGAGAGAAAGAGACAGAGCGAGAGCACTCATTGTCGGTCCTTGATTCCTTATTAATCATTGAGGTTAAGCTCCCTGTGGCTTCGATCTGTGTTTGGTTCTTTCTGCGATAGAACACCTGCACATACACACAAGCTTTTCCCAACATATCTCATACAGCTACTGTACATCTCCAATAAGTCGTAAATCTTTAATAAGGATGAATGTTTTATTGGCTCATTTCCTGTCTCATTTCCTTCTCGGTTTGCTTTGAAAAAGAGAGAGGAGAAAATGTGGTCATCCTGACAGTTCAGACATCTGCTACAACCACATAAAACCCTGCCCATCCCCAAGCCACCCACATCCTCTCCCTACATATTTATTTCTTTCCCTACAGCTCTCTTTTCGTCTCTCTCTACCCTCTCGCTACCTCTCCACCACTTCACTCTCTCAATAAATAAAATAAAATAAATGCTTTATTAGCATGAATAAGTGGTTGCCACGGTTGCCAAAGCAATGTACACTGAGTGCACAAAACATTAGGAACACCTCCCTAATATTGAGTTGCACCACTTTTTGCCCTCGGAACAGCCTCAATTCGTCGGGATATGGACTATACAAGGTTTCAAAAGCATTCCACAGGGATGCTGGCGCCAATGGTTCCCACAGCTGTGTCAAGTTGGCTGGATGTCCTTTTGGGTGGTGGACCATTCTTGACACACACAAGAAACTGTGCAGCACTGCAGTTCTTGAATAAAACCGGTGTGCTTGGCACCTACTACCATATCCCAGTTCAAAGGCACTTCAATATGTTTGTCTTACCCATTCACCCTATGAATAGGACACATAAAAAATACATGTCTCAATTGTCTCAAGGCTTAAAAATCTTTTTTTCTCTCCTGTTCATCTACATTGATTTAAATGGATAGAACAGGTGACCTCAATAACAAATCATAGCTTTCACCTGGTCAGTCTATGTCATGGAAAGAAAATGTTTTGTACACTCAGTATATATGAAGAATTACTTAAAGGAACAATATGTTTGACCAACAATATTAAGCTATTGTCTCTCTTATATTATGACAAGCCAGGACATAATCTGCAGCAAGATCTACAGTCTGTTTTTCCCCCCAAAAATGCTAATTTTCTCCACAACACGAAATCCTACAAATCTTAAATACCTCTGATTGGCTAGGTTGCCATCCAATTTACAACAGATTTTCATGCGAATATTCGCATGTCTGCCAAAAAACAATATGCGTGTTTTTCCAGCAGAGATGTCTCCATCAAACTGACTTTTTGCCAATAACAGGCTGTGCGTGATCAGGTAGTACACATACAAATAACTTTTGCTGTTAAAATCCCATGTAACAGATGAAAAATACAAGTTAAATGGGTTTCCATTGCGTTTTCAACTCTACTGATGGTTTTGTCACAAAAACTGTTGCGTTATATTGAAAATTTGCCCACTCTGGTCTAGGCACGTGCTCTCTAGCCAACAGCTCACAGATACAGTGCAGGTAGGCTATCTACATTATGAGATTATTATGAATAAGAGAGCTATTATTTGTATTTGTCAAAGGCAGCCAAGCATTGATCATCATGTCACCAGAATAAAACCCTCGATATTTAATGGAAAGGTGCATCAAGCTCATTAACTAGCACATTCACCATCCTGTGAAGTTAATCATTTATTTCATCTGTAGCCTAATAAACAGCATGGTTTCTCAAGTCGTAGTGGGAGGACCACACAACATATCATCGCTGACTTCAAGTTTACTTCAATATGATCGTTATTATATCAATATTTGCGCATGAAGGCGTGGTTATTGAGTCGTATTTGGAGCAGGGGAATAGGAAGGGATGCTCATTCTCTACTTCAACCGACCCACAGTGCTTAGATAGTCTTTGTGCTCTGGCCTTTCATGTTTTTCTATGGCTGTAACGGCAGCCTTCCTCCTCTTCACGAGAAGAGAAGGTGTAGCAAGGATCGGACCAACACGCAGCGTAGCCAGTGCTCAACATGTTTAATTACAAAACTGTGAACACTTACAAATAACAAAATAATAAATGTGGCAAACCGATACAGTCCTAGCTGGTGCAGAGAAACACAAAGACAGGAAACAACCACCCACAATCCCCAACACAAAACAAGCCACCTAAATATGATTCCCAATCAGAGACAACACAAAACACCTGCCTCTGATTGGGAACCATATTAGGCCAAACATAGAAACAGACAAACTAGACACACAACATAGAATGCCCACCCAGCTCACGTCCTGACCAACACTAAAACAAGCAAAACACACAAGAACTATGGTCAGAACGTGACAATGGCGTCCTGTCTCTATTGCCAGGCTATGGTGACTGAGTCTGTACTTTGTTTGAATTCTGTGATTTTGACAAGGTGTTGTGCTAATCTCTATTTAGAAATTGGTAACATTGAAGTTTGATTAAATAGAATTTCATTTCGGCAATAATTAGGGTATATACAGTTGAAGTCGGAAGTTTACATACACCTTAGCCAAATACATTTAAAGTTTTTCACAATTCCTGACATTTAATCCCAGTAAAAATTCCCTGTTTTAGGTCAGTTAGGATCACCACTTTATTTTAAGAATGTGAAATGTCAGAATAATAGTAGAGAGAATGATTTATTTTTCTGCTTTTATTTCTTTCATCACATTCCCAGTGGGTCAGAAGTTTACATACACTCAATTAGTATTTGGTAGCATTGCCTTTAAATTGTTTAACTTGGGTCAAACGTTTCCGGTAGCCTTCCACAAGCTTCCCGCAATAAGTTGGGTGAATTTTGGCTCATTCCTCCTGACAGAGCTGGTGTAACTGAGTCAGGTTTGTAGGCCTCCTTCCTCGCACACGCTGTTTCAGATCTGCCCACAAATTTTCTATGGAATTGAGATGACCACTCCAATACCTTGACTTTGTTGTTCTTAAGCCATTTTGCCACAACTTTGGAAGTATGCTTGGGGTCATTGTCCATTTGGAAGACCCATTTGCGACCAAGCTGTAACTTCCTGACTGATGTCTTGAGATGTTGCTTCAATATATCCACATCATTTTCCTCCCTCATGATGCCATCTATTTTGTGAAGTGCATCAGTCCCTCCTGCAGCAAAGCACCCCCACAGCATCGTACTGCCACCCCCGTGCTTCACGGTCGGGATGGTGTTCTTCAGCTTGCAAGCCTCCCCCTTTTTCCTCAACATAATGATGGTCATGATGGTCAAACAGTTCTGTTTTTCATCAGACCAGAGGACATTTCTCCAAAACATACAATCTTTGTCCCCATGTGCAGTTGCAAACCGTAGTCTGGCGTTTTTATGGTAGTTTTGGAGCAGTGGCTTCTTCCTTGCTGACCGGCCTTTCAGGTTATGTCGATATAGGACTCGTTTTATTGTGGATATAGATACTTTTGTACCTGTTTCCTCCAGCATCTTCACAAGGTTCTTTGCTGTTGTTCTGGGATTGATTTTCACTTTTTGCACCAAAGTATGTTCATCTCTAGGAGACAGAACGCGTCTCCTTCCTGAGCAGTATGACGGCTGCGTGGTCCCATGGTGTTTATACTTGCGTACTGTTGTTTGTACAGATGAACGTGGTACCTACAGGCATTTGGAAATTGCTCCCAAGGATGAACCAAACTTGTGGAGGTCTACAATTTTTTTCTGAGGTCTTGGCTAATTTCTTTTGATTTCCCGATGATGTCAAGCAAAGAGGCACTGAGTTTGAAGGTAGGCCTTGAAATACATCCACAGGTACACCTCCAATTGACTCAAATGATGTCAATTATCAGAAGCTTCTAAAGCCATGACATAATTTTCTGGAATTTTCCAAGCTGTTTAAAGGCACAGTCAACTTAGTGTATGTAAACTTCTGACCCACTGGAATTGTGATACAGTGAATTATAAGTGAAATAATATGTCTTCAAACAACTGTTGGAAAAATTACTTGTGTCATGCACAAAGTAGATGTCTTCACCGACTTGCCAAACTATAGTTTAACTTCTCTAGGATATGTCAAAATTCAGAAAAAATGTAGCACGCCAAATTCAAATATATTACTATAAAAATCAATCTTTCATGAAATCACACATGAAAGACACCAAATTAAAGCCACACATGTTGTGAATCCAGACAATATGTCTGATTTCAAAAAGGATTTACGGGGAAAGCACACCAAACAATTATGTTAGCTCAGTACATAGCCACAGAAAAACACAAAAAGCAGAAATAGAGATAAAATTAATCACTAACCTTTGAACATCTTCATCAGATGACACTCATATGACATCGTGTTACACAATACATTTATGTTTTGTTCGATAATGTGCATATTTATATCCACAAATCTCGGTTTACATTGGCTCCATGTTCAGACATGCCTCCAAAATATCCGGAGTAATTACAGAGAGCCACGTCAAATAACAGAAATACTCATCATAAACTTTGATGAAAGATACATGTTTTACATATAATTAAAGATACACTTGTTCTTAATGCAACCGCTGTGTCAGATTTAAAAAAAAACTTTACGTAAAAACCACACCATGCAATAATCTGAGACGGCGCTCAGATTTAACAACATTTCTCCGCCATGTTGGAGTCAACAGAAATACGAAATTACATCATAAATATTCCCTTACCTTTGATTATCTTCATCAGAATGCAGTGCCAGGAATCCTAGTTCAACAATAAATCGTTGTTTTGTTCGATAATGTCCATTACTTATGTCCAATTAGCTAATTTTGCTAGCATGTGTAGTACACATGTCCAAACGCTCGCGCAGATTCAGGCAAACGTCGGACGAAAACTTCAAAAAGTTATATTACAAGTCGAACAAACTGGTCAAACTTAGTAGAGAATCAATCTTCAGGATGTTGTTATCATATATATCCAATAACATTCCAACCGGAGCATTCTTTTCAGTCTCTATAAGTAATGGAACGCATGACGATATCATGAGGAAAGTGCGTGACCAAGAACTGGCACTCTGCCAGACCACTGACTCAAACTCCTCCCATTCGGTCCCACAACACGGCATAAGCTTCATTCCACGTTCTACTGACTGTTGACATCTAGTGGAAGGCGTAGGAAGTGCAAACAGATCCATATATGACAGGGAATTGAATAGGCGATGACTTCAATATCGACCACTCTCAGAATTCTCACTTCCTGTTTGGATTTTTTCTCAGGTTTTTGCCTGCCATATGAGTTCTGTTATACTCACAGACATCATTCAAACAGTTTTAGAAACTTCAGAGTGTTTTCTATCCAATAATAATAATACTAATACATAATAATAATACTATGCATATATTATCATCTGGGACAGAGTAGGAGGCAGTTCACTATGGGCACGCAATTCATCCAAAGTGAAAATGCTGCCCCCTATATCAAAGAAGTTAACAAGAAATGTGTGGAGTGGTTGGAAAACGAGTTTTAATGACTTCAACCTAAGTGTATGGAAACATCCGACTTCAACTGTATATTGGTTCGAGATTTCTATTTGTTCGAATTTTGTGACTTGTGGTTGCATGGTTGAGTTTCTCTCTCTCTAGCTCTCGCTCTCTACATATTGACCCAGACTAAGGTATTTAAATACTGCACAGTGATATTCTGCCTGGGGTAAATAGGTCCTGTTTCAGTGTTACTCTTCTTTACATAGCGGCCACAATGATTCAGAGGGTGGAAAGACATCTCGCTCTCTCAAGCTAGCATAACGCCGCTCATACATAGTTACTGCCCATCAGGCAAACCTGTATGCAACATCCTTATGACGTCTTGTATGACACCATGGTCACATTGATACTGATTATATAACGATGTTTTGTTAATGTCTTTTTAGCAACAAGAATGGTTGTGTTTTTTTATTCACAGGCATAAAATCAATTGTTCAGATGTAACTCCAGCTGTTGTATTGTGTGTGTGTGTGTGTGTGTGTGTGCGCATGTGCACATGAGCGCGTGACATACGTGATCGCTTTCATGTTCTTGGTTTTTCATTGTATCATGCATATTTTTTATCATTTTGGTAGCCTACAGTATGTGTTGATTGTGGTCGGACTTAGAGTATTTGAATGGGCTTTCTGGCCATGCTTTCAATGTGTATAAGTGTGTATTCAATATGCACATGCCTGCTCCAAAGTACAAGCACAAATTTGTATTTTTTTTCTTTTTTTCTATTTATTTAACCAGGTTGTCACGTCTGTCGTCCTCTTCTTCTGAAGAGGTGTAGCAAGGATCGGACCAATACGCAGCGTGGTAGGTGTCCATGTTTTAATAGGGAAAACTGAACATGAACACAAATACAAAAACAATGAACGTGAACAAACCGAAACAGTCCCGTGTGGCACAAACACTGACACAGGAAACAATCACCCACAAAATACCCAAAGAACATGGCTGCTTAAATATGGTTCCCAATCAGAGACAACGATAAACACCTGCCTCTAATTGAGAACCAATCTAGGCAACCATAGACTTACATAAACACCTAGAATGAACACAACCCCATAAATCTGCAAAAAAAACCCTAGACAGTACACACACCCTAGACGAGACAAAAACACACAAACCACCCTCGTCACACCCTGACCTAACCAAAATAATAAAGAGAACAAAGATAACTAAGGCCAGGGCGTGACACAGGTGAACTGACTGAGAATACATTCTCATTTACAGCAACGACCTGGGGAAAATTACAAAATATAGTTAAGATACAAAAAAATTAGCAATCAAAAAACACAAACAAATAATAAAAAAATAGATAAATCATAGAATCCTAAAAACAAAAACAATATTCCCTAAAAAGGACCTAACATAGCTGTCTGAACTGCTTTAGAGGCACCCACCCATTCAGCCTCAGCTCATTCTGACTTGCCTAGTTAAATAAAGGTTCAATTAAGAAATGTAAAATATTCTGTACACCATTCCACAAACAAGGTGCAAAATAGCTAAAGGCAGATTTACCTAAATCTGTCGAGATCAAAGGGAACTTTAGAATGAGTCATTCCTGAGATTGTGTCTGATAGCTTGTATTTCTGTAGGTTAACAGAGAAGTGAGTGAGTGGTAGTTTATGTAAGAGGGCTTTATATATACAAAAAGCATGGAATGCATTGATCGACGAGATGTCAAAGAGAAATAGCCTACTTTCGGACACAGTGATGTGTGCCGAAACAATCACCCGAAATAAAGTGTAATGCACTATGATAAACTGCGTCCAGAGGCAGATGCATTCATGTATGTACATGATATTGTCATAGTCTAAAACCGTCAAGTAATCTAACAAATTCACAACAACTACCTTATACACACAAATGTAAAGGGATGAATAAGAATATGTGCATATAAATATATGGATGAGCGATGGCCGTGCGGCATAGGCAAGATGCAGTAGATGGTATAGAATACAGTATATACATATGAGATGAGTAATGTTGGATATGTAAACATTATTAAAGTGCCGTTATTTAAAGTGACTAGTGATACCTTAAGTCGAGTTATGTAAGTTGCCAGAGATTTGAGTCTGTATGTTGGCAGCAGCCTCTCCATGTTAGTGATGGCTGTTTAACAGTCTGATGGCCTTGAGATAGAAGCTGTTTTTCAGTCTCTCGGTCCCCAGCTTTGATGCACCTGTACTGACCTCGCCTTCTGAATGATAGCGGGGTGAACAGGCAGTGGCTCGGGTGGTTGTTGTCTTGATGATCTTTTTGGTCTTCCTGTGACATCGGGTGCTGTAGGTGTCCTGGAGGGCAGGCAGTTTGCCCTCTGTGAAGCTTTGTGCAGACCGCACTACCCTCTGGAGAGTCTTGCGGTTGAGTCTTGCGGTGCAGTTGCCGTACCAGGCGGTGATACACCCCGACAGGATGCTCTCGATTGTGTGCCTGTAAAGGTTTGTGAGTGTTTTAGGTGACAAGCCAAATTTCTTCAGCCTCCTGAGGTTGTACCATCCAATGTACCATCCAATGTACGTATGAATAAAATCTTCAGATATATTTTTACAAGATTTAGATAATAACATATATTTGGTTTAACCTGCATTAAGTACTAATTCAAGTTCAACAAAGGCTTTCTGCAAGGCTCCAAAATGGCCTGATCAGACATGGGGGCAAGTGTCATCTGCATACAGGGAATTAAATAATTTTTTGGACAGATAAACCAATATTGCTCATGTAAATAGTAAAAAGAACCGGACCAAGAGTCAATCCCTGTGTGACACCCTTTGTTACAGTGCATTCTGAAAATATTCAGACCCCTTGAATTTTTCCACATTTTGTCACGTTACAGCCTTATTCTAAAATTCATTAAATCATTTTTTCCCCTCAATCTACCTATAATGACAAAGTGAAAACAGGTTAAGACATTTTTGCAAATGTATTGAAAATAAAAAAGATACCTTATTTACATAAGTATTCAGACCCTTTGCTATGAGACTCAAAATTGACCTGAGATGTTTATACAACTTGATTGGAGTCCACCTGTGGTAAATTCAATTGATTGGACATGATTTGGAAAAACACACACCTGTCGATATAAGGTCCCACAGTTGATAGTGCATGTCAGAGCAAAAACCAAGCTATGAGGTCGAAGGAATTGTCCAAACAAGTCAGTTTGTAACATTTCTGCCCTGCAAGAGCTGTCCCGGTCAACTGTAACTGCTGTTATTGTGAAGTGGAAATGTCTAGGCGCAACAACGGCTCAGCAGCGAAGTGGTAGGCCACACAAGCTCACAGAATGGAACCACCGAGTGCTGAAGCGCGTTGCGTGTAAAAATTTGTCTGTCCTCGGTTGCAACACTCACTACCGAGTTCCAAACTGTCTCTGCAAGCAAAGTCAGGGCAAGAATTGTTTGTCGCGATCTTCATGAATTTGGTTTCCATTGCCGAGCAGCCTAAAATCACCATGTGAAATGCCAAGCGTCGGCTGGAGCGGTGTAAAGTTCACCACCACTAGACTCTGGAGCAGTGGAAACGTCTTCTCTGGAGTGATGAATCACGCTTATACCATATAGCAGTCAAAATCTGAGCTTGGAGGATGCCAGGAGAACGCTACCTGCCCGAATGTATAGTGCCAACTGTAAAGTTTTATGTTGTAAAGTTAAAACCGATGGTATCGCACCACTTCTCAGCTGTCATCTAAATGGATTCACCATCAGTCTGGAAATCCTTCTTAGGGCTAGGTGTCCGGTGAAATAATCATAACTAGGCAAGTCAAATTCTTATTTTCAATGACGGCCTAGGAACAGTGTGTTAACTGCCTTGTTCAGGGGCAGAACGACAGATTTGTACCATGTCAGCTCGGGGATTTGATCTTGCAACCTTTCAGTTACTAGTCCAATGCTCTAACTACTAGGCTACGCTGCCGCCCCATGTTCAATAGGAAACCGATTTTAGCAGGTGCGTAATGTCTTCATCAACACAAATTTCCAATACTGTGTCCCTCTACTAAAACTGATATTTGTTATTCGTTTTTGAAGTTACAAGCCTGGAACCTTGAACATAGACTGCTGACACCCTGTGGAAGCCATAGGAATTGTATCCAGAGAGCTAATTTTCAATATGACCTTTCTCTTGCATTTCTAAGAGGATGGTATCTCAAAAAAACCTTCTGGTTGGTTTTTCTTTGAATTTTCTCCTACCATATCTATTGTGTTATATTCTACTACATTATTTTACCAGTTCTACAAACTTCAAATTGTTTTCCTTCCAATGGTACCAATTATACGCATATCCTGGCTTCAGGGCCTGAGCTACAAGCAGTTTACTTTTGGCACATCATTCAGACAGGAAGTGGAGAAAAAAGGGGCCTAGCCCTAAGAAGCTTTGGCAGCATCGGGGGGAATCTCTGGTAGGTAGAATGGTTAAAGAACTCATTTTCGTGCTTGTTTGTAATTAGCACAGCCTTCACAGAACACCACACGGGCATGATGACGAATGTTAATGAAAAACAAATGTTTTCAAATAAATCTTGCCTGTAGAAGTTTTGAGATTACTTTGTGTTGGTTGTTCCAAGTAAACAACGTTATCAAGTTTGTGGGCACACCCCATCTAACGGGGCGGTATCTGCATTCACTGTGAATTCTGGACTTTGTGGTTGACTGTGAGCAGACTAATACACAGGAAGTCGAAATGAAAATGCGCTCGTTCTAGCTTGTGATTTGGATAATTCTGATGTTTATGACAAAAACATTATGTTAATATAGCAGTGCCAGGATGAAATCTCCCTTAAAACCTTTTAATTGTTTTTGTTTTGTTTAATATGTTTTGTTATCTTGTTTTTCTCACTTGCTTTGGCAATGTAAACACGTATCCCATGCCAATAAATCCCCTTTTTGAATTGAGAAAGAGAGGGTGAGAGAGAGATCCCCCATCTGTTTTTGGTGAATTGAACAATCCCGCTACTCATATGGCCTGCCGAGTTATCGATCCAAATACCCTGCACCAGCAGATTAATGAGAAAGGGCCCATTACACACACACACATACACACACACACCACATCACAGATGAAGATAAGATACTTAACCAAGATAGAGTTGGAGAGCGAGGGTGTTAAATTTAAAAAAGCAACTAGAAAGAGAGAAGGGATAGTAGATAGGGGAGGACAAATTAAAAGAGGCATGAGAAAATAGATAAATTAGGCAAATGACAGAGATCAGAGAAGAAAACGTATACCATTCCCAGACCTCACTGTGGGACCAGCATAGATTAAGAGCTGAGATCTTACATTGGGAAAATCACTGATCTCAAATCAGTTTTAGGAATTGCTGGTTAAAAGTTTGTATCCAGATCACACTACTTATGTTTGAATTCAGTCATGGCCGCTAGCGTTTCTTAATGAACCAAATCTAAAACGAGTCCAAATCAGGAAGCGCAGTCGCCCTTTAACAACAGTAGTCTTCCTAAACAGGGAGAATCACTGATCTTGGATCATTTTTAACAGTAGGAATCCAGATCACCCCTCTCTACCTGCACTAACCATTCAGTCACAATCACCATCTCCATGTTTCCCTGCACATTGTACACAGCTCACCCACAGTGAAGAACATGACAAAGTCGCAGCCATTTCCATTTGGCCTCTTATTGCAGTACTGGAGTATCATTCATAATGACTTTCTCCACGATAAAGAAAAATGTAATTATAGCCCATAGCTCCGGCACACTGTGCGGCAACTGATAATTAACACGAATAATTATGGGGGGGGAAATAAATATATTTGAGCTCTGGGAGAGAGGATGGCTTCTCCAGCTACTGTAATGTATGTTTGTTTCAGTGTGTGTTTGTTGGAATAGGCTACCTCAGATGTATAGAGAATATACATACATAAGTGTGTGCACATTTGTGTATACTGTATATTCTCTATACATTTGAGGTACTCCAACACACACACGCATGCACGCACACATGCAGTCTGTTGCAGTGGGAGGCTTACATTGATCCAAGCAAGGCTGAATGCAGGCCAATGCCCCTGAGTTACAAGAGAACTGATATTCACTCACAGTCTCACAGAAGGCTGCACACAAGGCTATGTCACCCTCTACAGCTGGGAGAATGCTCATGTGCCTCTATGGCTCTGTCTCTCGTTCTCTTTCTGTGTCTTTCTCTTTATCTCTGTCTGTCTCTCTCTCTCTCTTTTCACCAAAGATCATTAAAGATTAGTCTAATTCAATGAATTGAAAATGTAATGTTGAAAAAACAATAAGAGGAAACTAATATGTAATTGTTGGTAGCAAGTGAAACATATAGACTATTGGGATATCTGCATTATTACCTTATATGGACAGGTTTTAATGCTAGACACCTAATTAGCTTAATATTCTCACCTGTCGTCAGCCACATGTGATCTAGAACAACCACTCAGAAACACATCTTTGGACCATTAACAGTGAGGTTAATACTAAAGGTTATTGACAATTAGGGCCAGTTAGATCAAATACAGACAAATATGATCTACTATTTGTACATGAGATATATTTTTTTAAGATTTTGATTTATCAATCAACGTGTTTTCAGGTAATTCAGTTGGATAAGGTTTCAACACTCCCTGTATTTGTGACCTACACACCAACCCTCTCTCTCTGGTCATTGTTTTCACAGAGCTGGAGGCATATGCTGCAGACAAAGCGGGGAACCTCCTCTCCCTCTCCCTCTCAGTGTGCTGTCCCTGTGTTGATCAGCAGAGAGAGACTAATGATGGGCAGGTTATCCCCCCACGTGTGCAGACCCAGGATTCAAAGGTCATATCACCCCCACCCCCCAAGCCACCGAACTCCGCCATACCTCTGCCGATATTGAAAACCAATCAGGGCCTGCCTTCAGGCAATTTGTCGTGGTGGTCAGAAGGGGTGGAAGGGGGAGTATAAGTGGGATAGGAATAGGAAACAGGCTGAGGGGGAATGTGTTTGTGTGTAGGGGGGGTTTGGGTGGTGGGTGGCAGTGGGGAGGGGGACACTGATGATTCTCCATCTGTCCGATGAGGACCTTAGGGAGGCAATCTGTTATTTTTGAAAAGCCCTTGTCGATGGTGAGAAGTTATAGAGGCTCTTTCCGGCCGTTTACTGCTGGATGTTGTTCATTTATAAACATGAAAAGTCTCCTTTCCTCGGGTAAACAGTTTGACCCTGCGGACGGCAGGTCACTGTTATTATGTGATAAGGATTTGAGAAGGTGATGTGTAGTCTACCTCTCTCAGCAGTTTGGTGTCAGTGCTGGATCATGCTACGGCAGGGCTTTTTTTACACAAAACGGAAGAAAAAGCTTCCTGGATTTGTTCATTACATTTTTTTTCATTTTCATTTTCTGTTTTTAAACATTTGCCATTGCGTTCCCTAACATGAACCCGGCATCACAGCCTTCTCAAACTAAGGCAGTGATTCCCAAACCTCTCCTTGAGTACAACCAGCCATTCCACTTATTTCAGTGTATTCCGGTTCTAGCACACCTCATTAAATTGATCAACTAAACACCAAGCCCTTCATTTGTTGAAATCAGGTATGCTAGCACTGGAACACATCAAATACGTGGAATGTGGGGGTACTCCAGGGGAGGTTTGGGAAACACTGATCTACAGAACGACCTGTGATGATGTTTTTGACACCACTAACTAGTCACCTTTTGCATAATATTAGCTGCCTGTTGTGTGGTGCACTATGCCATTGATACTGACACAGTTTTGAGGCATCGGTAGAGATTGTGATAAACAGTTCAAATTAGATGACAATGGTATGTACGTATCTCTGTAGCACAAGACACACACACTGAAAAGTAGAGTCCTCCCTGTGATCTGTTACCTGAGAGATCCTGGGGCGGAGGAGTCTAATCCAGGTGTGATGTTATTCTGCTGAGCACGCACGCACGCACGCACACACACACACACACACACACACACAGTACACACACCATCTATTTTTGTGAAGGGTCTGGTAGTCATCGTCTCTCGCTGATGAGTCTGCTATTTCCTTATGTGGTAATGTGGGTATTTATATGTAGAGAAGATATCCACCATCGAGAGAGAGAGGTACAGTGAGAGAGAGAGAGAGAGAGAGAGAGAGAGAGAGAGAGAGGCTACTGCCTTTACAGGTTTGAGGCCACAGACTACGCTGTTTCCTCCCCCTCCCTTTCTCTCCCGTTCCTCTTTCCTTTCCTCTATCCCCCGGCATTGCTTCATCCTTCTCTCCCCTCCTCTCTCTCGTAGACATTATCTAGGTTTCCATGAACTTTTCCAGCAATTTTGGGGGGGGACATTTTAGAAAGTTCACATAGAAAACAGATGTGACAATTGCCTGCTACAATGTGTTTCCATTGAACTATCTAGTGTCGATAAAACAGCTGGATGTAATGAAGTCACACCTAAAAAAAAAATCTTTATTTCGCAAAAACCTAGTGTCGACTAAAAATGAACTTGAAGTGTTTCCATTACCCATTTAGGCAAAATGCACATTAATAAATTGGGCTTAGGTGCATTTTTCCCCATGTTCCATCCAGTTCGCTTTATTTTTTACAATATATTACACTGGATATTTCTAGAATAAGTTTCTCCATTTCTTTTTGTTTTTCCTCTAACTTACTCTGAGCTTCTATGGTACAGTTTTTAATGCTATCAATCTGTACTGTTAGTCCTTCTTCAATTACCTTTGTTAATATGGACTCTTTTGACCTAAATTGCTTTTGTTTTATAGATGAGTACTGAATTGCAAAGCCTCTAAAGGCACATTTAAAAGTGTTCCATAAAATAAGGGGATCTGCTGTACCTATGTTATGTCGGAAAAAGTCAGTTATAAATTATTCTGTCCGAGTTAAAAACAAGTTATCATCAAGTAGGCTTTGATTAAATTTCCAATATCCTCTCCCACGTGGAAATTCTGTAAGAGTAATATATATGCCAATTATGTGATGGTCCGACGGAATTCTGTCCCCTATCAACACTTGTTAAACTTTTGGTGCCAGAGAGAATGACGTAAGAAAGTAATCAAGACGACTTGCACTCATGTAGATCTGAAATAATTGGATGGTGATACTTTCATCCAGCCAACCAGAAAAGCAAGGCAAAGCAATAGTCATCATTTATTTGAAAAAATTACGTTTCCATCATCATTCGCAATAAAGAAAGTTAGACAAAAGGGAAATCCATCCCAGTCGAACGGATAAAAATGTTGTCTGTCTCCTATATCTGCTGTTTCCATTACACATGTCACAAAGATTTTTGTTTCAACATTACTTTTGTCGAATAAACCCGGGGCAATGGAAACCTGCCTAGTGTTTCTCCTCCTGCCGTTCCAGTGCTGTGCGGCCCAGATGCCATTTTCAGAGGAATTGATTTCCCCTTCGGTTGGCTTCATTATCTGCTGTGTGCAGCAGCAAACCCCCTCCTTCTCCTTCCCTCCATCGTTTTTTTCCATGCCAGGCATCCTGCCATCAAGGAGAGGTCACCCAGCTTGTGACTGCAGCACAGGGGAGGGTACAGTGAGCCATGGCTGCACAGCTCCAAGGCCCCAGGGCTGCAGGCTGGAGAGGGGGAGGGACAGGCTGAGCCCAACTGCAGACTCATACAGCGTGAAATAAGGAGATAGGCTCTTTATCTGCCACTACCAATGACTCAATCCCTTCTTTCATGCAGCCCCCTAGAATCTACAGTAACTGCCGTTTTATGAAACGGCCATGGCCCCTGTTGTAAATTCTCATGTCCTTGTTTCACGGGCTTCATTGTCTTTAGTAGCTGTGGTTCCGGGGATACACTGGTTTTAGTGTAAGGGAAAGGTGTGTGTGTGTGTGTGTGTGTGTGTGTGTGCCCTATTGTCCCAAATCCCAAAATTAGTGCACTATGTAGAGTGTAGTGTGCCATTTGTGATTAACCTATGTGCAGATAATTAATTGAGCATGTAGTTCTGCCAAGCGATTAGTTAGTGAGGAGGGGTCTTTACTGCCAGCTTAGGCTTCGTCCCAAATGGCACCCTATTCCTTAGTAGTGCACTACTTTTGACCAGGTCCCTATGTAGTGCATTATGTAGAGTGCCATTTGGGACACAAAATCTGAAACAGTGCAACACTGAATAATAGTTAACGTAGACTGCATATTGCAACATAAATGCATCAACTTTAAGTAGCTCATTTCTCTAATACGCTGTCCAACATTTCTTTCTCCTCTCTTTCTCCTCTCAGAGTACAAAGTTGTATTCTGTGTCCCAAATTGCACCCTATTTCCTATAGTGCGCTACTATCAACCAGGGCCTGTCATGCCAAATAATGTCCCCCGGCCAAATAGTGTCCCACTCTACATTACAATGGGATTTGATAAACTATTAGCGTCCGTTGCTATATCAACGGTGTGATGACCTAATGATTCAAATTTTGGAGATCATTACAGCCTAAATTACATTCTTTTCATCATCGCTATGCAAACAAGGCTGATTTCCACGACAATTTCGCTGTTTAACAAGTTTTGTTTAGCTAATAAAATGAAAACATGAAATTCATGTCTTAAACATTGCTATGTTTCAGAAATGGCAAAGCAAAAGAGTAATCTGCTTGACACATTAAAGTTACTTACCTTACAGATCACGAAGTCAGCTAATTTTCATTCCATTCATATGCAAATCCGTTGCAGTGTTATAAATGGGAGATATGTACTTTTCAACACTTTTGGAAGGTATGGCCTACCTGAAGCTGTCCCCCTTCCGACTCAGAACACAGCGAATCAGACTGATCCGAACTCACTGGTTCTGGTGGATGGGATACCTCCTGGGGGCTTGGACAGTCAATGGTCCGAAAGTCATTTAGAGAGATAAATTGAAGAGGTACGTTTTTATAAGCTTAGCATAACTACCATTTTCTTGCTTTCTCAAATGTCAACCAAAGCTTAACATACTTTGTCTATTGGGCTTCACTGAAGTGTAGGGTGTCAGGGCTTTCAGTGGTCGACCGTCCAACTGCTCCAACTGGAGAAGATTGTTGGCTTCCACTGAAGTAAACCTAGGAAGACAAAGAATTTTTTAAATATTCGCTTTAACAGATGGTGACCCCACCTAGGAGCGAAAGAGCAGCGAGGTTTCCCAGGTTTCGCCTTCCTTTCGGCCTTCTTCCAAACCAGGTAATTCGCCCGGATATCGTAGCACTTGTTCCCCTTCTTGATTCTGCTCCGGTAGCTCTCCTTCTGTTTCTCCTGAGCCTTGTCCATGTTCAGTCTCACCTTGATTGATGACAGGAATGAATGCAATTGTATTTCATATTACAAATACATTTCTTACATATCTCTTGGAGGGCCACAAAATAAATTAACAACTGACAATCATTTTTACCTGGTCAAAAAACTCCACATCTTAGTCCGTGCCTGAAGGTAGTACTCAAAGGCGTTCTGATCTTGTTCGACAACCTCCAGCACATCAGGTGAGGTTTCAGTGATCGGAAAGTACGTTATACCTTGTTCCAGCGTTCATGACCTCGGTCACTCAAGATGACCTCCTTATTAAAAATCACACTCCTCTGTGGCGGGCCATCCTTCCCCCGTAGTTAGATATGATTGCTTAACAAGTTGGAAGAGAAGAGTTGTTGGAATACTCAAGTCCAAGTCACCTAGTTAAGGGCGTTTGGAATTACCATGATTGCTTACACCTATCCATTTGATTGATCAGGTATAACTTATAGCTAGACTCCTCAATATGACAGACATATCCCAGCTAGCACAGTGAATCTGGGCCGATTCCGGTGATAGTTATCTGGCCCAAATGTTTTACTTGGGGCTCGGGCCGATAGGGGCTACTCTCTGGCAGATGATTACACAGGCTGCTTTATATAATTAACATTTCATAATTTTTTTCTCTATATATTTTCTCATTGTTTCTGTGATTAAAAAAATACAATTAACATTTAAATGAAATACTTTAAGAGTCCTGTGTCGTATTTTGATACTTTGTGCAAGCCAATTGATAAGCATTAAAAACTTTGTGGAAGGAGCCTCCCGAGTAGCGCGGTCTAAGACACTGCATCGCAGCGCAAACTGCGTTGCTACAGATGCTGGTTCGAGACCTGCGCCGGCCGCGCCCAGGAGACCCATGAGGCGACGCACAATTGGCCCAGCGTCGTCCGAGTTAGGGGAGGGTTTGGCCGGCCTGGATGTCCTTGTCCCATCGCGCTGTAGCGACTCCTGTGGCGGGCCAGGCGCATGCACGCTGACACGGCCACCAGGTGTATGGTGTTTCCTCTGACACAAAATGTTTTTTTGTGGATGGATATAATTTGTATGTATAAAATGTATAATAGTAATATTTAAAATTACTAAATAGAGGAATTTTGTATACATTTATTTAAATTTGCATCTGGTCGCTTCTGGGGATTCTGGTAAGATGCCGGGAAAGTCTCCTGAATTCCGGTAGACGGAAACGGCCCGATGTACTTGGCCGGTTCTGGGCAGTCATTCATTTTGATTCCGGGCCGATTCAATCAGTTCCTGCCCCCTTGGAAGAGGGCTGCTTCTGTGCCGATTCCTCATTGCTAGCTGGGATAACTATATGTATAGCTAGTAACTAGCTAACGTTTGATGGAAAATGTTTTTGGGAAAATGGTTGTACATAGCTAAATCCGTCCAGTTATCTAATTGAAGTTAACTGCTTAACGTTACCCTGAATTGTGAATTTCTCTGAATGTTGCGCCTCTTGTCGAGATCAGTGGTGTCTTCATAGAACTTCGTCTGGTTGGAAAGATAAAAGAACCTCTCCTCAAGGGATGCCATTGAAATGCAAGCTACATACAAACAGAAAGCTGCAATAACAGTTACAGTAGCTTGCTTGCTAACTAGCTAACGTTAGTTTTATTTAGCTGTCTGGCTAGCTAGCTGACTAGGCAGGCTGAGGTATATAAGTACAGTAGCTAGCAATATCAATCTAAAAACAGCTTAAATGATGTATTCCCATTTAACAATATGTACTTATATAAAGACAAATACATGGTAAAGAAAGGGTTCTTTTTCCAGTCTTTTCGGTCCTTTGAAGCGGCAGGTTGTCCCCGTCAAAAACATTGTCCTTGGAGAGCAATTCTGAGGTAATCATTTTGCTCGGGCTGAGCGAGCATTTATGCGGTGAAATAGAACTAGAACTGCCCGCATCTTCATTCCTTTGCGACCGCTATGAGGTAAAATAGAACCAAGCAACCAGCATAGCAATGGACGCTTTGGTTCATAATCCAAAGCATAGCAACAGAAGCTAGAACTCATCAAATTCCATTGTGACGTAGAGGGGGACAGTATTTGGCATTACAGGCCCATATGGCTCTGATCAAAAGTAGTGCACTATTTAGAGATTAGGGTGCCATTTGGGACGCACACCACAGCGAGGGTTAGAGATGACAAAACTGTAACCCCCATCTTGTTTTTCGTATAGACAGAGCCAGTCAGATTCGACCCTCCCTTCTCACTCTGTGACGGATGACTGGAAGTGTTTTCCTCTGCATTGTATAGACAGATGGAACACCCAGTCAGATTCAGCCCTCCCTTCTCCCTCTGTGACAGATGACTGGAAGTGTTTTCCTCTGCATTGTTCTCTCCATCTCTCCACTGGTGTCAGCAGGGGTCCACTGAGGGACTGACTGTGTGGCTGGATGGTTATTGATGGCCACAACTCAGCCTCTGAGATCTTAACAAGAACAGCTAGCAGCCATTGGAGACAGAGATCAAAGTATATTTTTTGCCTTCGGAAAGATTTCACAACCCTTGACTTTTTCCATATTTTGTTACGTTACAGCCTTATTCTAAAATTGATGAAATAAAGTACAATTTAATCCATCTACACACAATAACCCATAATGAGAAAGTAAAGACAGGTTTTTAGAAAAAACTGCAATCACATTTACATAAGTATTCAGACACTTTCCCCAGCACTTTGTTGAAGCACCTTTGGCAGTGATTACAGCCTTGAGTCTTCTTGGGTATGACGCTACAAGCTTGGCACACCTGTATTTGGGGAGTTTCTCCCATTCTTCTCTGAAGATCCTCTCAAGCTCTGTCAGGTTGGATGGGGAGTGTCGCTGCACAGCTATTTTCGGGTCTCTCCAGAGATGTTTGATCGGGTTCAAGTCCGGGCTCTGGCTGGGCCACTCAACGACATTCAGAGACTTGTCCCGAAGCCACTCCTTCGTTGTCTTGGCTGTGTTTAAGGTCATTGTCCTGTTGGAAGGTGAACCTTCGCCCCAGTCTGAGGTCCTGAGTGCTCTGGAGCAGGTTTCCTCGATCCTGACTAGTCTACCAGTCCCTAACGCTGAAAAACATCCCCACAGCATGATGCTGCCACCACCATGCTTCATCGCAGGGAAGGTTCCAGGTTTCCTCCAGACGGGATGCTTGGCATTCAGGCCAAAGAGTTCAATCTTGGTTTCATCAGACCATGATCATGATCTGAGAATCTTTAGGTGCCTTTTGGCAAAATCCAGCAAGCTGTCATGTCCCTTTTACTGAAGAGTGGTTTCTGTCTGGCCACTCTACCATAAAGGTCTGATTGGTAGAGTGCTGCAGAGATTGTTGTCCTTCTGGAAGTTTCTCCCATCTCCACAGAGGAATTCTAGAGCTCTGTCAGAGTGACCATCGAGTTCTTGGTCACCTCCCTGACCAAAGCCCTTCTCCCCCGATTGCTCAGTTTGGCTGGGTGGTCAGCTCTAGGAAGAGTCTTGCTGGTTCCAAACTTCTTCCATTTTATGAATGGAGGCCACTGTGTTCCTGGGGACCGTTAATGCTGCAGATTTTTTTTTGTACCCTTCCCCAGATCTGTGCCTCGACACAGTCCTGCACTGGAGCTCTACGAACTATTCCTTCTCCCTCATGGCTTGGTTTTTGCTCTGCCATGCACTGTCAACCGTGGGACCTTATATAGACAGGTGTGTGGCTTTCCAAATCATGTCCACTCCATTGAATTTACCGCAGGTGGACTCCAATCAGGTTGTAGAAACATCTCAAGGATGATCAATGAAAACAGGATGCACCTGAGCTCAACTTCGAGTCTCATAGCAAAATGTCTGAATACTTATGTAAACAAGGTATTTCTGTTTTCTATTTTTAATACATTTCAAACATTTCTAATAATATATTTTTGTTTTGTCATTATGGTGTTTTGTGTGTAGATGATTATTTTTTTAAACTATTTAATCCATTTTAGAATAAGGCTGTAATATAACAAAATGTGGAAAAAGTCAAGGGGTCTGAATACTTTCTTTTAATAAGGCACTGTAATAAGGCACTGTAAATATATATAAGTATTTTATTCGTACTCCCGTTGAGGTGAGGTATGTGTGCTGCATGCTCCAGTGTTACCCACTAGACCATATTCAGGCATGCAGAGTGCATGGTTTACTGCATTCAAATAATATGGGTGCCACATTTTGTTACCCAAATATGGATGAACATGTTATGTTAATGTGTTTGGTAACAGTAGTGTAAATGTCTGTAACTGCAATGTAACTACATTTGTAAAGTGAAATAGGATATGGAATCTGCAAGGGGACAAGATTTTGTCCTGCTGACAATGCCAGATGTAACGGTGTAGGGTGAAGTTGCCCCTATACACTGATCTTGGTTCAGTTTTGCATTTCCCCCGCTAATGGTTAAGGTTAGGATTGGGGGAGGGGAAGCTGATTCTAGATCTTTACCTCAGGGAAACTTCACCCATGGGCAGATGTAATGGACCACTGGTCCAGTAAAACTCCAATAAAACCGTTAACTTGGTTCAATATAATTTAAGAGCTTACAAGAAAGGCATGTCAATGTACTTGTGCATGTGACATTAAAACTTGAAACTTAACTGTAAACCATCCGAAACACACATTCTAGGCAGGAGTTTGCCCCACACAATAATCTTGACATGTTACAGGTGCTGTTTGAAATCCTAATTGATGTTGTTGGAGACAATGATTATTTTATGCAACAGTGCTGAAGTTTTTGGACATTTTAAAGGGCAAAGAGATATACCACAAGGAACTCAGTTGTCTGTCTGCGTCCCAAAGGGCCTGTTCAAAAGTCTAAATAGGAAATAGGGTGCCATTTGGATGCATCCCAAATGGCACCCCATGTAACTCCAACAAGTATAATATCCAAGGGTAATAAATCAACATCCACCCCGTGTTCTGGCCCTGTGGCCTCTATCGGAGAGTTATATTATTATACTCACTACCTACAGACTATTGAAGTTGTTGAACAAGGTACTGATGGTGCAGAACAGCAATTGGACTTGTGGAACACTTTATAAGGCAACAATGAACTGTGAAATAGAGTACTTGTTTGACTTCCACACAATCTTCTCTTGCCAAGAAACACAGCGTGTCCTGATTCTCTGTGGTGGAAGGCATGTGGCGGTTTGCCATTCGCTGCAGCAGAGAGAGATTGAAAGAGACAGGAAAAGAGAAAGATAGAGGGAGCAATTTCCTCCTCAAGTCTGCTTTCAAATGAATTCGACCTGATAGCTTAAAAAGAAGAATGTGAATTCTCGGCGAGCTCCTCTTTAGCTTGATATAACTTACTGCTGAAAGGGCTCATCTAGGTCCAGATATGCTTTCTAATTGTCTGCAGACTCCAGATGGTGGAGCTCAGGCCAGCACTGAAAGGTTTTGGGAAGGTTGCCATAAGGTTTTGGGAGGTTTGCCATGGGCAAAAGCTTTCACAAGCAATCAGAATGATACTCTTCGAGCATGACCCGTTAGTTGCTTTTATCTTTCCCCTCAGGCTTTCTGCGCCCATTTGGTGGTAAATTTGAGTAAAAGTATGTGGGTGTTTCTGATAAAACCTGTTTTAAACATGTCTGTAGCAAATTGAGTTGCAAAACCATGATGCATCTGCAAAAATCAACTATCTTTCTGAAGACTAAGATGTCTAGTTTTTGTGTGTCTACTTTTAATTAATGTCACATTTTCACCAGAATTTGCTACATTTTTACCCCAAATTCTCATTACCGAAATGCATCCGGATTAAATTCTTGGGTCATTATATTGTAGAAAAACATTTTTGAAGAAAACACAAAATATGTTGCTTTAGTTTTTCCATAAATCATAAAAATGGTATACTAGTTGACGTTTATATTAAACTATAATATTTGTTACGTAAAATTTATGTCTGTGGTCATGTCCTTTTACGTAACACTTTTTCAAGTTTCTGTAAAAACTCCAATCAGTTATCAAATAAGTTTTATTCATCCATGATGCATCATCTAGAGGAGTAGTCTTTAGATGAGCACAAGTTAAGTTAACTTATTTGCTTATATTCCTTCAGAATGAGGTTCTTATTCTCAAATAACCCCTTTACACCACTTGGCCTTCTCAATACCGGAAGGCAAGAAATCTAAAATTGGGAAGAAGGCTGAGAACCATTACTTTACCAACATGGGGGCATGAATGAATATAGTTTTAGTGATGTGGTAAATTGTTTGCTGACTCAATAATCTGTTTCCTATTATTTGCAGATTGAGCATTTAGGTTCATTTCGGTAATAAGAACCTTAACTTTGGTAATGATAATAAGCTAATTCTAATGTATTGTAATGACCTGACGGGTCGCTACAGTATAGTAAATGGGTGTGCTGTGCTGGTAACTTTATTTGTTTACTAGGACCACTCTTTAAACCTATTGTATGGATCTTTAAAAACAACACTTATTTGATTAAGAAGATGGCACCGACAGACATGGCAGCTCTGCTTCTAGCTCCTAAGCAACTTTGCAGATTTTCGTTTTTTTGTGTGTTATTTCTTACATTATTAGCCCAGAATGTTTTTTGTTGTTGGTGTTATTACATACAACCGGTAATAACTTTTGGATATCAGAGCGGCGGTATCTCACCTGCATTACGACCAGGAATACGACATTCCCAATTTGGATCCTTTGTTTTTCCCTCCAGGGCAATTTAACTTATTACATAAGTTGCTCCAAGACGCATCCGGCGGACAGTGGACTTCTAGTTCAACTCAGGAGGCATGCACACAATGCACCGCTTCCAAGTATATTACTCGCTAATGTTCAGTCTCTGGACAATAAAATAGATGATCTCAGGGCAAGGATCTCTTTCCAGAGATACATCAGGGACTGTAACATACTCTGTTTCACAGAAACATGTCTCTCTCCTGATATACTGTCCCCGTCCATACAGCCAGCTGGGTTCTCAGTACATCGTGCAGACAGGTGTAAAGAACTCTCCGGGAAGAAGAAAGGCGGTGGTGTATGTTTCATGATTAGCTCATGGTGTGATTGTGATAACGTACAGAAACTCAAGTCCTTTTGTTCACCTGAACTAGAATACCTCAATCAAATGCCGACCGTATTACCTCTCAAGATAATTATCTTTGGTTATAGTTACAGCCGTGTATATTCCCCCGCAAGCCAGTACCATGGCAGCCCTCAAAGAACTACACTGGACTTTATGCAAACTGGAAACCATATACCCTAAGGCCACATTTATTGTAGCTGGGAATTTTAACAAAGCAAATTTGAGGAAAATCCTACCGAAGTTCTATGAACACATTGACTGTAGTACTCGTGCTAGAAAAACACTCGACCACTGCTACTCCCCCTTTCGGGATGACTATAAGACCCTCCCCCACCCTCCCTTTGGAAAATCAGATCACAAATTAATTTTTCTCCTCCCTTCCTATAGGCAGAAACTCAAACAGGAAGTACCCGTGCTAAGGTCTATTCAATGCTGGTCTGACCAATCGGAATCCATGCTTCAAGATTTTTTGATCACGGGGACTGGGATATGTTGGGGGTAGCCTCTAAGAATAACATTGACGTATACACGGACACGGTGACTGAGTTAATAAGGAAGTGTATAGGGGATGTTGTTCCGACCGTGACTATTAAAACCTACTCAAACCAGAAACCGTGTATAGATGGCAGCATTCAAACAAAACTAAAAGCGCGAACCACCACATTTAACAATGGCAAAGTGAATGGGAATATGGCCGAATACAAACAGTGTAGTGTCACAGGCCAGCTCATAGCCAGTGGCAAAAGTGAGGGGACACGAACAACAGGTATAGGCCAATCAAAAATGTTCTTTATTATAAACCAAAAACTATTAACTTTCAACACAAGAAAAAGGGATGAGGTGTGAAAGTATCATAATGTAGGGTGTATGTAAAGTGCAGGGATGCGTGAATCTGTGTGTGTGAATATGACTGAGTGAAAACTACGTAAAACTACAAAGGAACAAACTAAACAGGATCATACCTGGAGGAGCAGAGAGAGACAAAAGTGGTTAGTGAAGCAGCTTAAATACCCTGAGCCCAGGTGGCTCCAATCACTAACGACCCTCCTCTGCCTGCAGGAGGAACCGCCCCTAAAATGCAGAGGAGGGGCCGTGACAGTAGTTATTCCCTCCGTAAGGCAATCAAACAGCCAAAACGCCAGTACAGAGACAAAGTGGAGTCGCAATTCAACGGCTCAGACACGAGTTACAAAGGGAAAACCAGCCACGTCGCGGACACCGACGGCTTGCTCCCGGACAAGCAAAACACCTTCTTCGCCTGCTTTGAGGATAACACAGTGCCACTGATGCGGCCCGCTCCCAAGGACTGTGGGCTCTCGTTCGCCGTGGCCGACGTGAGTAAGACATTTTAAGCGCGTTAACCCTCGCTAGGCTGCCGGCCCAGACGGCATCCCTAGCCACGTCCTCAGAGCATGCACAGACCAGCTGGCTAGTATGTTGACGGATATATATGTAATCTCTCCATATCCCAGTCTGCTGTCCCCACATACTTCAAGATGGCCACCATTGTTCCTGTACCCAAGGAAGCAAAGGTAAATTAACTAAATGACTATCGCCTCATAGCACTCACTTCTGTCATTATGAAGTGCTTTGAGAGGCGAGTTAAGGATCATATCACCTCTACCTCCCCTGACACCCTAGACCCACTTCAATTTGCTCACCGCCCCAATAGATCCGCAGATGAAGCAATCGCCATCGCACTGCACACTGCCCTATCCCATCTGGACAAGAGGAATACCTATGTAAGAATGCTGTTCATTGACTATAGCTCAGCGTTCAACACCATAGTACCCTCCAAGTTTGTCATTAAGCTTGGGCCCTAGGTCTAAACCCCGCCCTGTGGAACGCCTGACTGGCCGCCCCCAGGTGATGAAGGTAGGAAACAACACCTCCACTTCGCTGATCTTCAAAACAGGGGCCCCACAAGGGTGTGTGCTCAGCCCCTCCTGTCCTCCCTCTTCACTCATTACTGCATGGCCACGCACGCCTCCATCTCAATCATCAAGTTTGCAGACGACACAACAGTAGTAGGCCTGATTACCAACAATGACGAGACAGTCTACAGGGAGGAGGTGAGGGCCCTGGCGAGTGGTGCCAGGGAAATAACCTCACACTTAACATCAACAAAATGAAGGAGCTGTTGGTGGACTTCAGGAAACAGCAGAGGGAGCACACCCCTATCCACATCGACGGGACCGCCTTGGAGAAGGTGAAAAGCTTCAAGTTCATTGGCATACACATCACTGGCAATCTGAAATGGTCCACCCACACAGACAGTGTGGTAAAGAAGGCGCAACAGTGCCTCTTCAACCTCAGGAGGCTGAAGAAATTTGGCTTGGCCCTCACAAACTTTTACAGATTCACCATTGAAAGCATACTGTCGGGCTGTATCACCGCCTGGTACGGCAACTGCACCGCCCGCAACCGCAGGGCTCTCCAGAGGGTGGTGCGTGCTGCCCAACACATCACCGGTGGCACACTGCTTGCCCTCCAGGGTAGCTACAGCACCCGATGTCACAGGAAGGCCAAAAAGATCATCATGTACATCAACTACCCGCTATCATCCAGAAGGCTAGGTCAGTACAGGTGCATCAACGCTGGGACGAGAGACTGTAAAACAGCTTCTATCTCAAGGCCATCAGACTATTAAAATAGCCATCCCTAGCCGGCTACCACCCGGTTACTCAATCCTGCACCTCAGAGAATGCTGCGCTATATTCATAGACATGGAATCACTGGTCACTTTAATAATGGAACACTAGTCACTTTAATAATGTTTACATACTGCTTTACTCATTTCATATGTATATACTGTATTCTATTCTACTGTATTTTAGTCAATGCCACTCTGACATTGCTCATCCTAATATTTATATAATTCTAAATTCCATTATTTTACTTTTAGATGTGTGTGTTGTGAATTGTTTGTTTTTGAATTGAATTTGATTTGATGTACGGTTTGTCAAGAAATATGGGGTGTGTAAACCCCATTTAACTTTCTTGAAGCCACAATTGACTGTTTGTGTTTCAGCGAAGATCAACCCCACTAGTTAAAAGAGTATATCCTCCATTTTTACATATTTACTTGTTTTCACACACACCTACAGTGTTGATTGATATCCCAAGACAGTTTTTGGTCCATATCTCACATATTTAGATATTTTATAGGCATATTGTGTTATGCCGTTTGCCCGTGGTATCCCATTTAACCCAGAAATACACCAATATTACATTTCAAATGTGATAAATTATGTTTACGTCCACTTTTGACTTTTGAAAATACATGTACAGTGGGGAGAACAAGTATTTGAAACACTGCCGATTTTGCAGGTTTTCCTACTTACAAAGCATGTAGAGGTCTGTCATTTTTATCATAGGTGCACTTCAACTGTGAGATACGGAATCAAAAATCCAGAAAATCACATTGTATGATTTTTAAGTAATTAATTTGATTTTTATTGCATGACATAAGTATTTGATCACCTACCAACCAGTAAGAATTCCGGCTCTCACAGACCTGTTAGTTTTTCTTTAAGAAGCCCTCCTGTTCTCCACTCATTACCTGTATTAACTGCACCTGTTTGAACTCGTTACCTGTATAAAAGACACCTGTCCACACACTCAATCAAACAGACTCCAACCTCTCCACAATGGCCAAGACCAGAGAGCTGTGTAAGGACATCAGGGATAAAATTGTAGACCTGCACAAGGCTGGGATGGGCTACAGGACAATAGGCAAGCAGCTTGGTGAGAAGGCAACAACTGTTGGTGCAATTATTAGAAAATGGAAGAAGTTCAAGATGATGGTCAATCACCCTCGGTCTGGGGCTCCATGCAAGATCTCACCTCGTGGGGCATCAATGATCATGAGGAAGGTGAGGGATCAGCCCAGAACTACACGGCAGGACCTGGTCAATGACCTGAAGAGAGCTGGGACCACAGTCTCAAAGAAAACCATTAGTAACACAATACGCCGTCATGGATTAAAATCCTGCAGCGCACGCAAGGTCCCCCTGCTCAAGCCAGCGCATGTCCAGGCCCGTCTGAAGTTTGCCAATGACCATCTGGATGATCCAGAGGAGGAATGGGAGAAGGTCATGTGGTCTGATGAGACAAAAATAGAGCTTTTTGGTCTAAACTCCACTCGCCGTGTTTGGAGGAAGAAGAAGGATGAGTACAACCCCAAGAACACCATCCCAACCGTGAAGCATGGAGGTGGAAACATCATTCTTTGGGGATGCTTTTCTGCAAAGGGGACAGGACGACTGCACCGTATTGAGGGCAGGATGGATGGGGCCATGTATCGCGAGATCTTGGCCAACAACCTCCTTCCCTCAGTAAGAGCATTGAAGATGGGTCGTGGCTGGGTCTTCCAGCATGACAATGACCCGAAACACACAGCCAGGGCAACTAAGGAGTGGCTCCGTAAGAAGCATCTCAAGGTCCTGGAGTGGCCTAGCCAGTCTCCAGACATGAACCCAATAGAAAATCTTTGGAGGGAGCTGAAAGTCCGTATTGCCCAGCGACAGCCCCGAAACCTGAAGGATCTGGAGAAGGTCTGTATGGAGGAGTGGGCCAAAATCCCTGCTGCAGTGTGTGCAAACCTGGTCAAGAACTACAGGAAACGTATGATCTCTGTAATTGCAAACAAAGTTTTCTGTACCAAATATTAAGTTCTGCTTTTCTGATGTATCAAATACTTATGTCATGCAATAAAATGCAAATTAATTACTTAAAAATCATACAATGTGATTTTCTGGATTTTTGTTTTAGATTCCGTCTCTCACAGTTGAAGTGTACCTATGATAGAAAATTACAGACCTCTACATGCTTTGTAAGTAGGAAAACCTGCAAAATCGGCAGTGTTTCAAATACTTGTTCTCCCCACTGTATGTAACTACAGTATTTATTTGAAGGGTTAATGCCCAAGAAGCCGGTGTTTGGAGGATATATTGGCGTGGGTGTTGTTAGGCCTGAGGCCATGCCAATATATCCTCCAAACACCGGCTTTGAGGGCATTACCACTTGGGGGTTACCAACATATTCAAATAATGTTCGACATATTTTAATAAAAAAATATATTTTGATGAATTTATTCATACTATTTCATGCTTCCACAAGATATAGTCCCGACAAAAATCTAGGGTTGCTACCCAAGCCGACTGGTCGTTCGTTCGTTCGTTCGTTCTATCGGTTCGGTTGCCAGAGACGCGACCCAGTCGTTCAGTCTTTTTGTTCTGTATCTATGGACGTGACCCAGACGTTCGTTCTAAATGTTCCATTGCCATACTGGCTGGCAACATTCTTATCCCTTGCTTGCTAGCTAGCCAACTACAGCTAACTTAGTAATGTCAAAAGTTTAGCCAGAATAACAGCAAAGTAGCTGCATTTGTTTAAGTTGTTTTCTAGTGACATTCATTTGAATGCATCCATAACAACAAGCTAATGAGGCGTGATTTCCCCTGGCATAGAAAATGTGCTCACTCGTCAGGACACTGTTGTTCAGAGGAGCTAGCCAACAACACAGCTAACACAATCACTTCAAACTGAAGCTGCAAAGACTGCAAACTAGCTGCACTTCGTTTCGATTTACCTTAAAAAAAAAAAAAAAAAAATTATATCCATAAAAATTATGCCAGCTGATTCTTGATTTCGACTGGCTGAGAAACGCTGCCTGCCTGTCTTTCTTGTCCCGCCCCCCCCACTGTTGAAAACTAAATGTTAGTCTAAAACATTTTTTTGATAATGTCTAGATGCTTTTTATAGTGGAGATCAAGTTCATAAATTGCCTGGCTGGGCTGATTAGACAGTGGATTGCGCAGTCAGATGGAACAGAGTAAATAGGCATTTTAACATCATAGATTTAGCCGGTGGTAATTTATGGAATAGACACCAACTGGAATGTGGTTTTAACCAATCAGCATTCAGGATTAGACCCACCTGTTGTATAAACTGAAATAAGTGTTATTTTAGTAAATTGCATTAAAATCTGTGATTTTAGTATTATGCAAATCATTTGGGATTAACAAATGACACACTTTGATGATATGTTGCATTACTGAATCGCTGATAGAGATCAATACAGTTTTTTAATGGCAAACTATGCACACTCATTACCGAAAAATGCAATGTCATCTCCGAAACCTGCTCATCATTACCGTAATGCACCAATATTTAGGAAATATTGGGGGAAATAAAACATATGTTTTAGCAATTTTGGTGAATCTGAAAGTGTCACTTTTGATCTTTGTCCAAATATGTCCACATAAATCAAATAAAAAAAATACGTTTACATACACAAGTGATTATGACAAAGAAAAAAACAGTTATGTATTACAGCAATGAGATAAATTATGAAATACATTTTAATAATTTGAATTTAAATATTTAAATGTTCAGTGTCATGTTTAACTCATGCCTTTTCATTAGGGGAGCAATGTACAAAAACATTATACATCTATTTTTTTATAACTTTTTTGAACTTAGAGAACTGTTGCGGTAATAATTTTTGCAAAGGTAGTTGTATAAATGGTGGTAAAATGCATAATATCTGATTGGGCTCCAGAGTGGCGCAGTGGTCTAAGGCACTGCATCTCAGTGCTTGAGGCATCACTGGTTTGATTCCAGGCTGTATCACAACCGGCCGCGATTGGGTGTCCCATATCGCGGTGCACAATTGGCCCAGCGTCGTCAGGGTTTGGCCGGTGTAGGTCGTCATTGTAAATAAGAATTTGTTCTTAACTGACTTGCCTAGTTAAATAAAGGTTAAAAAACATTTGAATAAAAAACATAATAATTATTATTATGAAATAGATATGTACAGATCCTAATCTCAGTGATCCAAGAGGAAATTTCAGGAAGAATTACGCTTGAGAATTGTTTGTTCAAATGTCAGTTTTGGGAGAATGATCCATGTGTCTTTGTGCCAATGTGTATTTAAATGTCTCTGCATTTTTTTTGCTCTCCCCGGGTGCCTCTGTGTGTGCTGCTGGGATGTGTTACAGTAAAAGCATTCCTCTGAGGAAATAGAACCAGAAGCTGAAATGTCTCCATTCGCTGGACATTCAGAAAGGCAGACAAACTTTTTTATATCCTCCCTCCCCATCACTATCCAACAGCATCTATATATATCTATCTCCTGACTGAATGAGATAGTGGGTCTACAGCCTCAATAATACACTACAATTCACCTCCTCTTCCACATACAGTAACATCTCCCTTCTTCCATCAGACGCAGATACAAATGACTAATAGCTCCTCCATTTTGTGCCGTTGCCCAGATGGAGGGGAATAAGTCATTGTGTCTTTTCTTGAGGCAGTTCCAGATAAGTGTTTTCCAGTGGGAAAAACTGGTTGAAATGATGTTGTCTCAACCAGTTTACAACCAAAACTGGTTGATATCTGGTTGTAACAACCCCTCCCAACCCGTTTTGTCTGCTGGGCTGCTGGGCACTTTCAGATGAGTGTTTTTTCCAGCGGGCGAAACTCGTCGAAATGACGTCATCACAACCAGTTTACAACCAGGTAACAGTTATCTGGTTGCTACAACGTCATTTTAAACCAGTTTGGTCAGGTTGCTGGGCAGCTTCAGATGTTGACTTGAGTTTAGCTTGTCTCTCCAGTGTGTTTGCTTTCTGTGAAAACATCATGAAGATTAATCATAGATGCTGTTGAATAAAGGGATCGCAGCTTTACAAAGCCGCTGGCACGCGCCTCGCCTCACTAATCAACTTGTCTTGTATTTCCCTGCGCTGTGACCATTAATTATGTACAGGCATGTACGTGAGCCTCTTAAAAACTGCACCGTGCCATGGATACGCTGCACTCACTTTTGACACTGGTTGATATTATGCGTGACGGAGAGCAGTTGAAATATTAATGACCTCCGGACGTGATGGAGAGTGGAATGTGGGCTGCCCATGTTCGAAAGGGATAGTGGGAGAGAGAGATTGTCGATTTACAATATGAGAGCCATCTTATAGAGACAGACCATGTGGTGCATTAGGAATCTGGCACAGCGTGTGCATGAGCATGTGTGTGTGCAATGTCCATGCATGTGTGTATGTATGCTTTCCTGTGAGAAAGAAAGGGAGCGGGAAACAGAGAGAGAGAGAGAGAGAGAGAGAGAGAGAAAGAGAGAGGCAGCGAGCAGGGCAGGCAAGGTCGTTATTCATCCCATGGTAATTCTCTCCTCTCCAGCGTGTACATTCATCTCGCATAGAAAAGGAGTGAAATCGATGTTATTAAGCTCCCTCCCTCGATTTGACCCCAGAGTCCCACTTCCTGGCAAAGAAAACCACCCTACCAAAGAATCCCCCCTCTGTCTCTCTCCCTTCCTCCCTCTCTCTTTTCTTCCACCAGCGGGAGGGCATTTGCACTTGTGCATGTTTGCCATTCACTCACCATTCACTCCCCCTCTCCGAGCTGACAGAGGCCCTTTATTTCCTCGCCCTTTTTATATTCCCTTTCATTTTTTACAAGGGCTATCCTGTGAACCGGGAGGCCAGTTGCCAATGAGGTCCTTTTATTTGGCTGAGATTGAGTGCAGCCAGGCGGGCGGGCCATGCGGCCCCATTACGACTCCACCGCAGCACGGGAGATTGCCTGTCTGGGCCCTCTAATTGTCCACAGCGGCTGAGGGCTTGTGGGGAGGCTGTGGCCAGAAATAAAAGGGACAGACTGGACTGGACTGGATGGAATGGACTAGACTGGTCTAGATTGGAATGGACTGGACTAGGCAAGCCCTGCTCAACTGGACTGGAACAGACTAGGCTAGATTAGACTGGACAGGGATTGGACAGGGGATAGGGATTGGCTACTACAAAAATCAGTGAAGCAGAGTGGATCTATTTGTCTGATCCCTAATTTCTCTGTTTTTACTCTCCTTTTCCTTCTTTCACTCACTCACTCCCTCTCGCCCTCCTTCCTCTCTCCCTCTCGTTTGGTCTCTTTTGCTTCTCCACTGTTGCGGCTCTTGTTTCAGGGTGGATGTTCAATGTGGATTTCATATTACAGGAGTGATTGCCTTGTCACACTGGCAATATCCCTGCAAATTGAGAAGAATGAGCCACTTATGGTCTTCCTGCTTGTCTGGAGCCCAGTGTGTCTACCTTATATATATATATACACACAGTACTTTGGGTAGGTGTGTCCAAACTTTTGACTGGTACTGTGTGTGTATATATATATATATTCCTTTATTTCATGGGATGACTTTGTTGCTGTATGGGAATGAGTGTGTACATAGAGCATTGTGTCTCTCTCTGTGTGTGTTTGTTTGTCTGTGTGTATGTGTGTGTGTGCAATTTCATGTGCATGAAAATGTGTTTAGTGTACTCTCTCTAGTCCTACAGCTCTGTTAGAAACCTGAGAGCATGTGCCCCTCTTTCAGAGTGCTCATATTGCAGAGCGAGAGAGAGAGAGCTGGTGGAGAATTTAATAAGCCTTGAGTGGGTCTATCTGGAAAACTTCACTTCCTCAAGCACTGCTTTACCAGGCTTAATGCCCTCTGAACAAGGAGCCAGGATGGTTGGTTGCAGTGTTTTCTGTAGACACACTAAGCACGCGTCCTAAATGGCACCCTATTCCCTTTGTAATGCACTAGTATGGGTCCTGGTCAAAAGTAGTGCACTATAAATGGAATAGGGTGCCATTTAGGACGTCTAAAGAAAACACTGCACTGCAACCAACCATCCTGGCTTTACACTGCCCTCTGAGGAGGGATAACAAACTCAATTCAACCACAATGTTTATTTTGATTCACAGGGATTTCTACTCCTCTCTACTTCTGCCCTCAACAGGCAATGCAACCGAATAAAAGAGGATACAGTTTCTGTGGTGACTGGTTACCGCTGAGAGCAGTGCCAACTGTGCTAATGAGAGCAGCGAGTGAATGTGCTTTCTCGCCACATTCAGGGCTTGATCTATGGCCCTGTGTCAATGATGTCGCATAGTCGGTTGATTAACCGTGGGGGGAGGAAAAGGGAGGAGGGAGAGAGGGAGATTAAGCAGCTGAAATTGCCAAATGGAGGGTGGAGGGCACTGGGGACAGGTTAGAAAGAGATGGTCTAGCTACTCTAAGCTAAAGCTTTTGTCTTTGGGGGATGCTTTTTAAAACGAGTAGAGGGGTTGCCTCTGAGAGGCCATTTACTCATTTTTAAATCCTGGGTTTTTGCAGCCTGTAAAAGCTAGTCCCTCACCAGAGTGTTTGGTCCACTGATATTAGAAAGATGAGGCCCAGTAGTCCGCCCACCCATTCCACAGATAAATATCAGCCGCAACGGATTTCCCCTTATAGGTATAAAGACCCCTCTCCCTCTTTCTCTCTCTCCCCCAGTCATTTCCCATTGGGCACAAACTAGTTGAATCAACGTTTTAAAAAACAGATAAAAATTCACCTTATGGAACACGGGGAGTGTGAAGAGACACGCACACGCACACGCACACGCACACACACACGCAGACGCACACGCACAGGCACAGGCACAGGCACAGGCACAGGCACAGGCACAGGCACAGGCACAGGCACAGGCACATGCCTTGGCAGCAGCTATTGGGGATCCCTAATAAATACAAATTCAAATGTGCAACATCAGATCCACGTCACATTTTAGATGTAAACATTTTTGCATATTCTTACTGTTTAATCCATGTCTGTTTTTTTTATCCTATATTCAATATACTGTATATTGGGTGGTGAAATGATGTTGAATTATATTACACATTTTATTTGACCTTACACATTTTATTATATTTTATTACACATTTTATTTGACCTTGTTTCAATGTTGCTAGTAAAATGGTGTTTGAATCATGTTCACCGTTTCAACATCATGCCATCAACCTATGTAAAGAGATACAGTGCCTTCAGAAAGTATTCACACCCCTTGTCTTTTCTCACATTTTGTTGTGTTACAGTCTGAATTTAAAATCGATTCAATTGAGATGTTTCGTTACTTGCCTACACACAACCCATAACGTCAAAGTGGAATTATGTTTTAGAATGTCTTGACTCAATAAGTATTCAACCCCTTTGATATGGCAAGCCTAAATAAGTTGTGCCACATAATAAGTTGCATGGACTCACTCTGTGTGCAATAAGTGTTTAACGTAATTTTTGAATTACTACCTCAAATCTGTACCCCACACATACAATTATCTGTAAGCTCCCTCAGTTGAGCAGTGAATTTCAAACACAGATTTGACCACAAAGACCAGAGAGGGCACCTATTGGTAGATGAAACAACAAAAAAAACAGACATTGAACATTCCTTTGAGCTTTGAGTTATTAATTACACTTTGGATGGTGTATCAATACACCCAGTCACTACAAAGGCGTCCTTCCTAACTCAGTTGCCGGAAAGTAAAAGGAAACCGCTCAGGGATTTCACCATGAGGCCAATGCTAAATGACGTATTGCTTCTTATCCGCTCATCGTTCCCTTATGCGATAGCTTTTACATCTCAATTGTGAGTAGAAATCACATTTGTTAAAGCAAGTCAGCCATATCAGCTCCGTTTTTTTTTTAAAGCAGTAAATGATGCTGAATGAACTGTTTTGCTGCCAGACAAGGCTCTGCTGATGGCCAGGTGTAGCAGTGTTGAGGATTCACTGCATGGTGCTGAGAAGAAAGCTCTGCTGTTGGGACAGCTTTATCTAGGCCCTAAAAGTTTGTTGGTACAGTTTGTCACCCTTATAGTGCAATTCATGTATTGTTTAGTGTTGTGTAGTGGCTTTGCTGGCATGCATTTAAAAAAAAAATGTTTGCTCCACCAAGATTTATATGCTTAAATCGCCACTGATGTTTGAAATATTTACAATGCATTCGGAAAGTATTCAGACCCCTTTACTTTTCCCACATTGTTACGTTACAGCATTATTCTTAAATTGATTCAATCGTTTTTCTCCTCATCAATCCTCATCAAATCTCATAATAAATATCACATTTACATAAGTATTCAGACCCTTTACTCAGTACTTTGTCTCAAATCTTCTTGGATATGACACTACAAGCTTGGCACACCTGTATTTGGGGAGTTTCTCCCAGTCTTTGCAGATCCTCTCAAGCTCTGTCAGGTTGGATGGGGAGCATCGCTGCACAGCTATTTCCAGGTCTCTCCAGAGATGTTAGATCAGGTTTAAGTCCGGGCTCTGGCTGGGCCACTCAAGGACATTCAGAGACTTGTCCCTAAACCACTCCTTTGTTGTCTTGGCTGTGTGCTTATGGTCGTTTTCCTGTTGGAAGGTGAACCGTCGACCAAGTCTGAGGTCCTGAGCGCTCTGGAGCAGATTTTCTTCAAGGATCTATCTGTACTTTGCGCTGTCCATCTTTCCCTCGATCCTGACTAGTCTCTCAGTCCCTGCCGCTGGATAACATCCTCTGTGCGCCACCACCATGCTTCACCGTAGGGATGGTGCCAGGTTTCCTCCAGAAGTGATGCTTGGCATTCAGGCCAAAGAGTTCAATCTTGGTTTCATCAGACCAGAGAATCTTGCTTCTCATGGTCTGAGATTCCTAAAGGTGCCTTTTGGCAAACTCCAAACGGGCTGTCATGTGCCTTTTACTGATGAGTGGCTTCCATCTGTCCACCCTACCATAAACGCCTCCTTCTAGAAGGTTCTCCCATCTCCGAGTGATGGTTGCTGATAATGGGCCTCTGTACGCCTATGTAGATATTCCATTAAAAAATCAGCCGTTTCCAACTACAATAGTCATTTACAACATTAACAATGTCTACACTGTATTTCGGATCAATTTTATGTTATTTTAATGGCCAACATTTTTTGCTTTTCTTTCAAAAACAAGGACATTTCTAAGTGACCACAAACTTTTGAACGGTAGTGCATATAAAATAAATAATGGATTTATTGTGAAGGTGTAGGCTATATTACATGGATTTATTAGACTTTTTAAAATGTAGATGTTCCAAAGGTTTGCATCAGTGGCTTGTAGGCTATTCGTGGAAGCAGGGAGATGGTAAATGTGTTTGTTAATTAACGGTCAACGACGTGAGACCGGCAGTTATTTGCTTGACAGTCACTGGCTGACAAACTTTCATGACCACCACAGCCCTGACTCATTTGATATGAAATGATATAGTTATATTTACCATTTGTATGTCATATGAACGTCATCCACAACAATCCCCATTAGGTTTTTCTCGAGAACATTACACTGTTGATTCCAGCATATTTTCCTGCAACTTCAGCAACCAAGACTCTGGACTAATGAAAACAATCTGGCAACGTCCATGAAGGATGTCTGCGTCATTATTTACACCGAGCTGCATAGCAGTGATCCCCAGCTTCGCAGCCTCTCTAAACTGGTTGTCCAACGGCAAGAATTGGGTTCTCGATCCGTTCCAGCGTAGCTAGCTGGAAAATCAAGCTCTAGCCGAAACCAGTCGGGAGAAGAGGAAAACATCTTCTCCCTGAGAAAAGCCTTCAATGCAGTTATTTACTGTTCTTTCCATTTAGTTATGCCATCCAGTTCTGATATAACTGCTGCCAACCTCCTCAAGAGCAGCCATTGTTGTTATGATTTTCAACTTCAGCACCCAGTACAGGTTCTTCTCGTTATCGTCATCAACTAAACCACCCCCACAGTTTATCAGAGGACACTAATTGGCCCAGCCATATGGTAGAAGGAGAGGGAGGGGCTGAAACGGTTTGAATCTGGTCGAAGGCAGACTGCATCTGTGTAGCAAAACAGAATGTAAGCTTGAGAGATCAGGATTGTTTGTACGAGGCTAATGTTGAAAAGAATAGATGATTGTGGGATTGGCATCCGCATACTGTCTGACCATGCTCCCCTTCATATCACCATCTCACCGCCATATCAAGCCCCGTATTCTTGTCAGTGCTGTCTAAATTCATCCCTTCTGAGCAGCCCCCCTTTTATAAACGTTGTTAAAGAGCAACTCAAACTCTATATGGGCATTAATGACACAGGGAATTTAAGACCTCTCAAAAATGGTAGATGCTACCAGATCAGCTGATAATGGGGGATAAACCAGTCAGACAGCTTGCACACCTAGCTGCAGGTAAACGTTAATCAAATGCTATCTTCTCTCTGACATCACAAAATGTAAAACTGAGCAGGATAATGCAATCATTTTATAGAAAACTATACACCTCTGAATATGCCCAAACCACAGAAATTGGGGGAAACGTTTTTAGAACAGGTGAATCTTCAATCAAATCAAATCAAACTGTATTTGCCACATGCGCCGAATACAACAAGTGTAGACTTTACCGTGAAATTCTTACTTACAAGCCCTTAACCAACAGTGCAGTTCAAGAAGAAGAAAATATTTACTAAGTAGGCTCAAATAAAAAGTAATAATAAAAAGTAACACAATAAGAATAACAATAAGGAGGCTATATACAGGGGGCACCGGTACCGAGTCAGTGTGCGGGAGTACAGGCTAGTTGAGGTAATCTGTACATGTAGGTGGGGGCGAAGTGACTATGCATATCTTGTCAATGATCTCAAGGCAGCTGGGACCATAGTCATCAAGAAAACAATTGGTAACACACTATGCCGTGAAGGACTGAAATCCTGCAGCGCCCGCAAGGTCCCCCTGCTCAAGAAAGCACATATACATGCCCGTCTGAAGTTTGCCAATGAACATCTGAATGATTCAGAGGACAACTGGGTGAACGTGTTGTGGTCAGATGAGACCAAAATTGAGTTCTTTGGCATCAACCCAACTTGCCGTGTTTGGAGGAGGAGGAATGCTGCCTATGACCCCAAGAAACCATCCCCACCGTCAAACATGGAGGTGGAAACATTATGCTTTGGGGGTGTTTTTCTGCTAAAGGGACAGGACAGCTTCACCGCATCAAAGGGACGATGGACGGGGCCATGTACCGTCAAATCTTGGGTGAAAACCTCCTTCCCTCAGCCAGGGTATTGAAAATGGGTCGTGGATGGGTATTCCAGCATGACAATGACCCAAAACACACGGCCAAGGCAACAAAGGAGTGGCTCAAGAAGAAGCACATTAAGGTCCTGGAGTGGCCTAGCCAGTATCCAGACCTTAATCCCATAGAAAATCTGTGGAGGGAGCTGAAGGTTCGAGTTGCCAAACGTCAGCCTCAAAACCTTAATGACTTGAAGAAGATCTGCAAAGAGGAGTGGGACAAAATCCCTCCTGAGATGTGTGCAAACCTGGTGGCCAACTGCAAGAAACGTCTGACCTCTGTGATTGCCAACAAGGGTTTTGCCACCAAGTACTAAGTCATGTTTTGCAGAGGGGTCAAATACTTATTTCCCTCATTAAAATGCAAATCAATTCATAACATTTTTGACATGCGTTTTTCTGGATTTTTTTGTTGATATTCTGTCTCTCACTGTTCAAATAAACCTACCATTAAAATTATAGACTGATCATTTCTTTGTCAGTGGGCAAACGTACAAAATCAGCAGGGGATCAAATACTTTTTTCCCTCACTGTAGGTAACAAGCAAACAGCGAGTAGCAGCAGTGTACAACATTTTTTATGAATTGTTCAGCAGTCTAATGGCTTGGGGGTAGAAGCTGTTGAGGAGCCTTTTGGTCCTAGACTTGGCGCTCCGGTACCGCTTGCTGTGCGGTAGCAGAGAAAACATTCTACAACTTGGGTGACTTGAGTCTCTGACAATTTTATGGGCTTTCCTCTGACACCGCCTATTATATAGGTCCTGGATGGCAGGAAGCTTGGCCCCAGTGATGTACAGGGCCATTCGCACAACCCTCTGTTGAGCCGTACGGTCAGATGCTGGGCAGTTGCCATACCAGGCGGTGATGCAACCGGTCAGGATGCTCTCGATGGTGCAGCTGTAGAACCTTTTGAGGATCTGGGGGGCCATGCCAAATCTTTTCAGTCTCCTGAGGGGGAAAAGCTTTTGTCCTAACCTCTTCACGACTGTCTTGGTATGTTTGGACCATAATAATTTGTTGGTGATGTGGACACCAAGGAACTTAAAACTCTAGAACCCGCTGCACTACAGCCCCGTCGATGTTAATGGGGGCCTGTTCGGCCCACCTTTTCTTGTAGTCCACGATCAGCTCCTTTGTCTTGCTCACATTGAGGGAGAGGTTGTTGTCCTGGCACCACACTGCCAATTCTCTGACCTCCTCCCTATAGGCCGTCTCATCGTTGTCGGTGATCAGGCCTACCACTGTAGTGTCGTCAGCAAACTTAATGATGGTGTTGAAGTCGTGTTTGGCCACACAGTCGTGGGTGAACAGGGAATACAGGAGGGGACTAAGTACACACCCCTGAGGGGCCCCAGTGTTAAGGATTAGCATGGCAGACGTGTAGTTGCCTACTCTTACCACCTGGGGGCGGCCCGTCAGTAAGTCCAGGATCCAGTTGCAGAGGGAGGTGTTTAGTCCCAGAGTACTTAGCTTAGTGATGAGCTTTGTGGGCACTATGGTGTTGAACGCTAAGCTTTAGTCAATGAACAGCATTCTCACATAGGTGTTCCTTTTGTCCAAGTGAGAAAGGGCAGTGTGGAGTGTGATTGAGATTGCCACCCCTCGTCTTACCAGAGGTAGCGTCTCTGTTCTGCCGGTGCATGGAAAATCCTGCTAGCTCTATGTTGTCCGTATCTTCATTCAGCCACATCTCGGTGAAACATAAGATGTTACAGTTTTTAATGTCCCGTTGGTAGGATAATCTTAATAGTAGGTCATCAGTTCCTTCCTCCCCTCCTCTGCGGGTGAGAGGGGGTCTGGTTGAAGTTATTTATTGCAAAGCTGATCTGACCTATTTGGATCCTCACAGGACAGATATGACACAATTATATCTCTGAGATCTACGGACAGTTGCTTGGACTTCATGGTATGATTTCTGTGGGACCTTATATACAGTGCCTTCAGAAAGTATTCATACCCCTTGATTTATTCAACATGTTGTTACACACTGAATTCAAAATGGATTACATGTATTTTTTTCTCACCCATCTTCACACAATACCCCATAATGACAAAGTGAAAGCATGTTTTTAGTATTCACACCCATGAGTCAATACATTTTGGAATCACTTTTGAAAGCGATTACAGCTGTGAGTCTTTCTGAGTAAGTCTCTAAGAGCTTTTCACATCTGGATTGTACAATAGTTGCCCGTTACTATTTTCTAAACTCTTCAAGCACTGTCAAATTGGTTGTTGATCATTGCTGGACAACCATTTTCAAGTATTGCCATAGATTTTCAAGCAGATTTAAGTCAGAACTATCTTCTTGGTAAGCAACATTCACTGTCAACATTCACACACACACACACACACACACACACACACACACACACACACACACACACACACACACACACACACACACACACACACACACACACACACCCACCCACCCACCCACCCACCCACCCACCCACCCACCCACCCACCCACCCACCCACACACACACACACACACACACACACACACACACACACACACACACACACACACACACACACACACACACACACACACACAAGTAAGCAGGCATCAGTAAATGTACCGAAAATGCACACACAAAATCTAAGCAACCCACACACATGTACTGCACATACACAAAGTGACTTACTCTTTCATGGACATAATTCAACCAATAATGAAAAGCTCTTACACACAATAGCAATCCCATCTTGCTGATGTCCTTATTCTAACGCGTCCATCACACAACGCTCCCACAGAGCATTAAGCCATTAAATGAAACTGTCACTTAGACTCCCCTCTGCCGCTAATAAAAAACGGTTTCTCTCTGTCACTGCCATTGTAAAACAAGCCACCAGAGCTGAAAATCCCCATCACAATCATCTCCAAGTCAGTTTCCCCGGCACCCAGCCACTGGTGGTGAATAAACATGAAATTGATCTCCATCTGGCTCAGGGAAGAGCCATAATGGAGTCTGAGAAATGGAAAGGACCCAGCTTTGGAGGATAAAGACTGAAATCAATAGTACTGAAGCTGAGCCCTGTCATAACACACGATTTTCTCCTTCGATCTGTCGTATCTACTGTATGCATGCATTGGATCCTAATCAATTTACTGATGAGTGAGCTTGGAGAGGAGGCTGTGTATCATTGCCTGCTCTATCATAGCTATTAGCTCAATTACTGATCGGGAGTAAATGGCTCTGTCTTTAGATTAGTTGAGTTTATTAGTCACATACACTAGGGGTGTTAGGAAGTCCAGGGGGCAGGAGGGGGACAGGTAGCTAGCTGCCTTATGGTGGCCTTCCTGTGACACCGGGTGTTGTAGGTGTCCTGGAAAGCAGGCAGAGTGCACCCATTCGTGTATTCGGCTTTCTTCTCTTTTTTATTTAACAATAGAAAACATAAACGTACAAATGACAGCACACAAACATCAACGACATCACACCTGCCCAGACCCCGCATCTACAGCACCCACATCACTCTGCCACATTGTGTCAAACTGCACCATTTTGTTTCTCTCCGTCGCCCACGCACTTTGAACATTTATCTAATAAAGCATTTTACCTTTACATTGTGTTAACGATGGAGGAATGGTCGATTTCTAGTTATGTATACGTTTTCTCAGGATGATTGATGAGAAAAATGGTGTCCAACCAGTGGTGGAAAAAGTACTAAATTGTCATACTTGAGTAAAAGTGAAAATAACTCAAGTAAAAGTGAAAGTCAACAAGTAAAATACTACTAAAAGTATCTGGTTTTATCTGGTTTACTTAAGTACAGTGGTGGAAAAAGTACTCAATTGTCATACTTAAATAAAAGTAAATGCTACATATCAAAATCCTTATATTATGCAAACCAGACAGCATGATTTTCTTATTTTAAAATGTACCAACAGACAGGGGCACACTCCAACACTTCGACATAATTTACAAACACAGTATGTGTTTGCTGAGTCCACCTGATTAGAGGCAGTAGGGATGACAATGCCTTTTATTGATAGGTGCGTGAATTGGACCAAATTGCTGTCCTGCCTGAGCATTCAAAATGTAACGAGTACTTTTGGGGGTCAAGGAACCTTTTATCCGAGTAAAAAGTACATATTTTCCTTAGGAATATAACTAGTAAAGTGCAGATACCCCCCAAAACTACTTAAGTAGTACTTAAAAGTACTTAAGTACTTTACACCATCCAACGCAACGTGTATCTCACTGCACCCTCAAATGCCTTGTCTTGATATATCCAGACAGATGGATTAAATGGACATTTACATTCGAATACTTCTGACAGCCAATTTTCTAGCTCCGCCCATAACTTTTGAACTTTATAACATTCCCAGAAGGCATGCTTTATTAAGTCATTGTTAGTTTTACATTTAAGACATGACTCTGTCGTTGTGCTGTAGAATTAGAATTTTGTCTCGTGTAATAAATTCTATAGATTAGTTTATACTGGATTGAGCGTACATTTTTGTTAACTTTAATTTCATTAGTTATGTTCCAACATTCACTCCATCTTGTGCCAATATCAGTTATTTTTATGTCTTAATTCCAATAGTATTTTTTTCTAAGAGATTGTCAGTTGGATAGGCTCTCTGCAAGGTCACCATATGAATATCCTTTTCTGACTCAAATATGATTCCCTCAAGATTGCTCTATGTCCAAAATACTTCAAATCAACATTTTGTTTTTTTCCATGTCAAATTTTATACTGAACAGAAATATAAACACAACATGTAAATTGTTGGTCTCATGTTGGGCTCATGTTTCATGAGCTGAAATAAGATACCAGAAATGTTTTACACACACAAAAAGCTTATTTCTCTCACATTTGTTTACATCCCTGCTAGTGACCATTTCTCCTTTGCCAAGATAATCCATCCACCTGACAGGTGTGGCACATCAAAAAGCTGATTAAACAGTATGATCATTACACAGGTGCACCTTGTGCTGGGGAGAATATAATGTCACCCTAAAATGTGCAGTTTTGTCACACAACACAATGCCACACATGTCTGAAGTTTTGAGGGAGCGTGCAATTGGCATGCTGACTGCCTGAATGTCCACCAGAGCTGTTGCCAGAGAATTTACTGTTAATTTCTCTACCATAACCCACTCTAACGTTGTTTTAGAGAACTTAGCAGTACGTCCACCCGGCCTCACAACCACAGACCACGTGTAACCACATCAGCCCAGGACCTCCACATCCGGCTTCTTCACCTGTGGGATCATCTGAGACCAGCACCCCTACAGCTGAAGAAACTGTGGGTTTGCACAACCGAAGAATTTCTGCACAACCTGTCAGAAACCATCTCTGCGAAGCTCATCGGTGTGCTCGTCTTCCTCACCAGGGTCTTAACTTGACTGCAGTTTGGCGTTGTAACTGACTTCAGTTGGCAAATGCTCAACTTCAATGACCACTGGCACGCTGGAGAAGTGTGCTCTTCATGGATGAATCCTGGTTTCAACTGTACCGGGCTGATGGCAGATGTTGTGGCATTGTATGAGCGAGCGATTTGCTGATGTTAACATTGTGAACAGAGTGCCCCATGGTAGCGGTGGGGTTATGGTATTTTATCAATAAACAGCAACATGTCGCAAGGATCTGTGTACACAATTCCTGGAAGCTGAAAATGTCCCAGTTCTTCCATGGCCTTCATACTCACCAGACATGTCACCCACTGAGCAAGTTTGGGATGATCTGGATCGATGTATACAACAGCGTGTTCCAGTTCCAGCCAATATCCTGCATCTTCACACAGCCATTGAAGAGGAGTGGGACAACAATCCACAGGCCACAATCAACAGCCTGATCAAATCTATGCAAAGGAGATGTGTCGTGCTGCATGAGGTAAATGGTGGTCCCACCAGATACTGACTGGTTTTCTGAACCATGTCCCTACCATTTTTTAAAGGTGCAGTACCAGTCAAAAGTTTGGACACACCTACTCATTCAAGGGTTTTTCTTTATTTTTACTATTTTCCACATTGTAGAATAATAGTGAAGACATCAAAACTACGAAATAACACATATGGAATCATGTAGTAAGCAAAAAAGTGTTAAAATAATTATAATATATTTTCTATTTGAGATTCCTTAAAGTAGCAACCCTTTTCCTTGATGACAGCTTGGTATTGGTATTCTCTCAACCAGCTTCATGAGGTAGTCACCTGGAATTAACAGGTGTGCCTTGTTAAAAGTTAATATGTCGAATTTCTTTCCTTCTTAATGCTTTTTAGCCAATCAGTAGTGGCGTGACAGGGTAAGGGTGGTATATAGAAGATAGCCCTATTGGGTAAAAGATCAAGTCCATATTATGGCAAGAACAGCTCAAATATCGAAAGAGAAACGACAGTCCATCATAACTTTAAGACATGAAGATTAGTCAATGCGGAAAATTTCAAGAACTTTGAAAGTTTCTTCAAGTGCAGTCGCAAAAACCATCAAGTGCTATGATGAAACTGGCTCTCATGAGGACCGCCACAGGAAAGGAAGACCCAGAGTTACCTCTGCTGCAGAGATATTCATTAGAGTTACCAGCCTCAGAAATTGCAGCCCAAATAAAAATCTTCACAGAGTTCAAGTAACAGACCCATCTCAACATCAACTGTTCAGAGGAGACTGCGTGAATTAGGCCTTCATGGTGGAATTGCTGCAAAGAAACCAATACTAAAGGACGCCAATAAGAAGAAGAGACTTGCTAGGGCCAAGAAACACGAGCAATGGACATTAAACCGGTGGAAATGTTTGGTTCCAACCGCTGTGTCTTTGTGAGACGCAGAATAGGGGAAAGGATGAGCTCTGCATGTGTGGTTCCCACCGTGAAGCATGGAGGAGGTGTGATGTGTGGGGGTGCTTTGCTGGTGACACTGTCAGTGATTTATGTAGAATTTAAGGTACAGTTAGCCAGCATGGCTACCACAGAATTCTGCAACAATACGCCATCCCATCTGGTTTGCCCTTAATGGTACTATCACACCTCCAAGCTGTGTAAGGGCTATTTGACCAATGGAGTGCTGCATCAGATGACCTGGCCTCCACAATCACCCGACCTCAACCCAATTGAGATCGTTTGGGATGAGTTGGACTGCAGAGTGAAGGAAAAGCAGCCAACAAGTGCTCAGCATATGTGGGAACTCCTTCAAGACTGTTGGAAAAGCATTCCAGGTGAAGCTGGCTGAGAGAATGCCAAGAGTGTGCAAAGCTGTCATCAACGCAAAGGGTGACTACTTCGAAGCATCTCAAATATAAAATATATTTTGATTTGTTTAACACTTTTTTGGTTACTACATGATTCCATATGTGTTTTTTTCATAGCTTTGATATCTTCACAATAATTCTGCAATGTAGTAAATAGTGAAAATAAAGAAAAACCCTGGAATGAGAAGGTGTGTCCAAACTTTTGACTGGTACTGTATATCCCCCAATTTTATCCCCATACTATAACAATGACAGCTTCTACATCCTAAAGGGGGAGATCAACCATTTCCAGTCCCAGGGACATGTACTAGTCTGTGATGATCTACATGTCAGAACTGGACAAGAACCTGACACACTCATACAGGGGGACAAACACCTATCTGAAGGTGACAGCATTCCCTCCCAAATATGCCACCTTACACACAACTATGACAAAACAACAACAAAACAGGTCACAACTCCTGCAGCTCTGTCGCACTCTGGGTCTGTACATAGTCAATGTTAGGCTTCGAGGGGACTCCTATGATAGGTACACCTACAGCTCATCCATTGGCAGTAGTACTGTAGATTACTTTATCACTGACCTCAACCCAAAGTCTCTCAGAGTGCTCATAGTCAGCCCCCTATCAGATCACAGCAAAATCAAAGTATACTTGAAAAGAGGCATCATATCCAAAGGAACTGCTTAATATTAAGAAATGCTATAGATGGAAGTAAAGTAGTATAGAAACCTACCAAAAACCAATTAGGCAACACCAAATTCAATATATTTTAGACAACTTCCTGGACAATACATTTCACTGTAATAGTGAAGGTGTAAACTTGGCAGTAGAAAGCCTAAACAGTATATTTGACCTTTCAGCTTCCCTATCAAATCTAAACATTTCAAGCAGACAACCTATGAAAATTATATTTTCAATGACACATGTTTTTATGAAAAATGCTAAATCCTAAGAAAGAAATTGAGAAACCTGTCCAACCAAAAACATGGAGACACAGAAAACCGGAGCCTTCACTACGGTGAATCACTATAACAATACAGAAATACACTACGGAAAAAGAAGGAACAGCATGTCAGAAATCAGCTCAATGTAATTGAAGAATCCATATAATCTAACCACTTCTGGAAAAATTGGAACACACTAAACAAACAGCAACACAAAGAGTTATCTATCCAAAACGGAGATGTATGGATAAACCACTTCTCCAATCTTTTGTCTCTCAAAATCAAAGAACATGATCAATTACAAGTCTTATTAAAGTCTACCAGAATCCACTACATTATCCTAAATGAAATGATCAAATATACAGATGACAAATTCCAATTGGATATACTTAAACTCTTTAACATCATCCTCAGCTCTGGCATCTTCCCCAATATTTGGGAACCAAGGACTGATCACCCCAATCCACAAAAGAAGTGGATAACCGTATAACTACCGTGGGATATTCGTTAGTTATATTCAATAACTACAGTGGGATATTCGTCAACAGCAACCTTGGGAACATTCTCTGCGTTATCATTGACAGCAGACTCATACATTTCCTCATTGAAAACAATGTGCAAATGTCAAATTTACTTTTTACCAAATGACTGTACGACAGACCATGTATTCACCCTGCACACCTTATTGACAAGCAAACAAACCAAAACAAAGGCAAAGTCTTCTCATGCTTTTTTGATTTCAAAAAAACTTTTGACTCAATTTGGCATGAGGGTCTGCTATACAAATTGATGGAAAGTGGTGTTGGGGGTAAAACATACGACATTATAAAATCCATGTACACAAACAAAATTGGCAAAAAACATACTAATTTCTTCACACAGTGCCATGAGACAGGTATGCAGCTTGAGCCCCACCCTTTTCAACATACTGTGAATGTCAACGAATTGGCGAGGGTAGTAGAACAGTCTGCAGCACCCTGCCTCACCCAACTAGAATCTGAAGTCAAGTGTCTAATGTTTGCTGATGATATGGTGCTTCTGTCCCCAACCAAGGAGGTTCAACAGCAGCACCTAGATCTTCTGCACAGATTCTGTCAGACCTGGGCCTCGACAGTAAATCTCAGTCAGACAAAATAATGGTGTTCCAAAAAAGGTCCAGTTGCCCCGACTACAAATACAAATTCCATCTGGACACCAGTGCCGTGAAAAAGGATTTGCCCCCTTTCTGATTTTCTCAATTTTTCCCTCTTTTTGATACTGAATTATCAGATCTTCAACCAAAACCTAATGTTAGATAAAGGTAACCTGAGTTTATAGAAACCAAATAATAATTGCTACTAATTTTATTTATTTACTTAACAAAGTTATGCAACACCCAATTCCCCTGTGTGTAAAAGTAATTGCCCCCTTACACTCAATAACTGTTTGTGCCACCTTTAGCAGCAATGACTGCAAGAGTGTTCTACGGACAGATGAGTCAAAAGTATAACTTTTTGGACGACATGGGTCTCATTGATTTGTTTATTTCACTTTTGTTCATTGTCTATTTCACTTGCTTTGGCAATGTAAACATATGTTTCCCATGCCAATAAAGCCCATTGAATTAGAGAGAGAGTGAGAGAGAGAGAGATGCTATGTGTTTAATGTAGCACACAGGAGAACAGTCCTGCTGAGCTGCACACAGAAAACAGTGGCCTGCTGGCCCTCACATTTTAACTTAGCCTTTTGGTCACTTTTGTTCTCCCCTCCCTGCCCCCGTACACCCCTGCCTCTCTGTTGTCTTTGGCTCCAGTAGAAGGGTCAGGGCTCCTAAACCTCGCCCCTGACATTTTCCCATAACACAAAAACAGATTGTCACACAATCATTTTTAATGCTCCATGCTTTGTTATACTTTATTATAAAAGATGTGTGCCAATTCACTTCTGTCTGTCTTGATATCAAAGGCTATTGGTGCTATAACTACTGCGCATTCCGAAAGTGTTTTGACCTTTTGACTTTTTCCACATTTTGTTACGTTACAGCCTTATTCTAAATTTGATTAAATGGTTTCCCCCCCCCTCATCAATCTACACACAATACCCCATAATGACAAAGCAAAAACTGTTTTTTTGAAATATCAAGAATCTCAAATATATTGTAACGGCAGCCTTTGGCAGCCTTGTAGCTGGGATCGGACCAAGACGCAGCGTAGTTCGTGTTCAACATGTTTAATAAAAGACGATAAACGTGAACACTACACAAATACAAAATAACAAACGTGGCAAAACCGAAACAGTCCTATCTGGTGCAGAGAACACAAAGACAGAAGACAACCACCCACAAACCCCAACACAAAACAAGCTACCTAAATATGGTTCCCAATCAGAGACAATGACTAACACCTGCCTCTGATTGAGAACCATATCAGGTCATACATAGAAACGGACAAACTAGACACACAACATAGAATGCCCACCCAGCTCACGTCCTGACCAACACTAAAACAAAGAAAACACAAAAGAACTATGGTCAGAACGTGACAAATATATTTCTATTTGTTTAACACTTTTTTTGGTAACTACATGATTCCATATGTGTTATTTCATAGTTTTGATGTCTTCACTATTATTCTACAAGGTAGAAAATATTAAAAATAAAGAATAACCCTGGAATGAGTAGGTGTGTCCAAACTTTTGACTGGTACTGTATATATATTTCTAATTGGCCAACATTTCTAAAAACATGTTTTCACTTTGTTGTTATGGGCTATTGTGTGTAGATTGATGAGAAAAAAAGTATAATTTAATCCATTTTAGAATAAGGCTGTGACGTAACAAAATGTGGAAAATGTGAAGGGGTCTGAATACTTTCCGAACACACTATATATGTTAAATATGGCTCTCAGAAGTACAGTATGTCTGTTTTGTTTGAACCAACCCAATCACCTGATGTGTGCCCTGAAACACACACACACACACACGCTGGCTCCTCTGATGGAACTGCGTCTGTTGAGTGGCAGCTTGCACTGTGTCCTGTCAATGGCAGCCTATCTCACCATGCTGCTGTCAGATGCACACACACACATACAGTGCCAGCCTACCACACACAGGACAGAGAGAGGAGGGAGATATAGTTCTCACTCAACAGGGTGTCAGACAGAATAAGATTGTCCAGTATACAGTATATTGTAACCGTAATGAACCAGCAAACTGTTTACAATGGAGAATTATATGTTGTCATTGGTCAAATGATGTCTCTCTTATGAACTTGCACAAGTAGTGGAATAATAGAGCAATCCTCAAGGAACCCCTTCAAATGTGAAATTGTATTTGAAGGACTTTTGCTTACTGTAAGGGTCTGTTCTGTGTGTGTGCTTGTGTGTGTGTGTCTCTAAAGAACGAGAATAGAAGCCTCCTAATGATTTCCTCTCCATTTCATCATTACAGCTTGGTGCCTATTGATTGTGCCGTGTTGCTCCGAGGATAATTTAGATGATTAATAACCAGATCTAGCGTTGGTAATTAGAACGTATTGCCTCTCACTAGGCTCCATCACCTCCCCAGAGTGATGCCACATCGTCTCACGCTATGAAGAGAGGATGCACCCCAAATGGCAACCTATTCCCTATTTAGTGCACTACTTTTGACTAGTGCACTATTTTTTACCAGGGCTCATAGGGCATAAAATAATAAGCCATGTCTGCTCACTGTTTGTGCCAATTAAAGATCAATTATAAATCAATCGCGGGAGCAGCAATCAAAGTTTATTTTAGGATTTTCACATTTTTCTTCAACGTAAAAACACAAACAAATACTACATTATACCAATCATTTCCACGGCAGATTTTCAAGGACATTTCATCCAAAACGTATTTTCTAACAAAGGAGATACAGGTACATCCTGAATATGACCCCGACGCCGACTGAGCTGCTGAAATTGACCCGGGACACAAGAAGCGGTGCATAATCTGAGCGATGGAAGGGCATTGGAACACAGACAGCTCCACACCGGGGAGCGATGGGATTACACGTTCTACTCAGAGCCCTGCTCTCCCCAGAGCACACTGAGAGCACTACAGGCTCTGTCTCTGATAATGGGTCTCTCTGAGAGAGGGAGGTAGGAAGCAAGACGGGATAGAAATATGTTTGAGTGTGTGTGTGTTTGTTTGGGGGGGGGGGGGGGGGGGGCTGTGTGTGTGTTTGTATGTGTGTGTATGGGTTAGGAAAGACGTATCAGCAAGTGTGTGATTGTTGAGAAAGTGAGGATGAACAAGCTTGAAAGCATTTCAGTAACACATTTAGTCACCTGAAGACTAAGCTGTAGAATTGAGAAATTACAATGGCAGGGAGGACGGGTGTGTAGAACTGGTGGCTCTCGTCTCTGATGAGTGGCTTCACTTTCAGGTCTATAGAACAAAAAACACACACACACCCTCATCTCCTCGCAGGCCTCACACAATAGAACTAGGTTTGGGCGATGTCAGATTATATACTCATAAAACATTGTGGTATACGATAGTGTTGCCACCTGTTAGCTAACCCCCCCAAAAATATAATGAACAAAAATATAAACGCAACATGTAACTATTCCAAAGGTTTTACTGAGTTACAGTTCATATAAGGAAATCAGTCAATTGAAATGAATTCATTAGGCCCTAATCTATGGATTTCACATGACTGGGAATAAAGATATGCATCTGTTGATCACAGATACCTTTAAAAACAAGGTAGGGGCGTGCATCAGAACACCATTCAGTTTCTGGTGGGACCACCATTTCTCTCATGAATTTGCATAGAGTTGATTAGGCTGTTGATTGTGGCCTGTGGAATGTTGTCCCACTCCTCTTCAATGGCTGTGTGAAGTTGCAGGATATTGGCTGGAACTGGAAACATGCTGTCATACACATCTATCCAGAGCATCCCAAACATGCTCAATGGGTGACATGTCTGGTGAGGAAGAAAGCCATGGAAGAACTGGGACATTTTCAGGAATTGTGTACAGATCCTTGTGACATGGGGCATGAGGTGATGGCGGTGGATGAATGGCACGATAATGGCCCTCATGATCTAGTCATGGTATCTTTGTGCATTAAAATTGCCATAAATAAAATGCAATTGTGTTCATTGTCCGTAGTTTATGCCTGCCCATACCATAACCCCACCTCCAGCATGGGGCTTTCTGTTCACAACATTGACATCTACAAACGTCTCGGCCACACAATGCCATACACGTGGTCTGCGGTTGTGAGGCCAAATGTTCTAAAACAATGTTGGAGGAGGCTTATGGTAGAGAAATTACCAATAACCTGTTTGGGCTAGGGGGCAGCATTTTCACGTTTGGATGAAAAGCGTGCCCAGAGTAAACTGCCTGCTACTCAGTCCCAGTTGCTAATATATGCATATTATTAGTAGATTTAGATAGAAAACACTCTGAAGTTTCTAAAACTGTTTCAATGATGTCTGTGAGTATAACAGAATTCATATGGCAGGCGAAAAACTGAGAAAAATCCAACCCGGAAGTGGGAAATCTGAGGTTTGTAGTTTTTCAACTCTTGGCCTATCGAATACACAGTGTCTATGGGGTCATGTTGCACTTCCTAAGGCTTCCACTAGATGTCAACAGTCTTTAGAACCTTGTTTGATGCTTCTACTGTGAAGTGGAGGCGAATGAGAGGGGATTGAGTAAGGTCTCTCCCAGAGTGCCAAGAGCTGACCATGCGCGTTCACGTGAGAGTTAGCTTGAGTTCCATTGCATTTCTGAAGACAAAGGAATTCTCCGGTTGGAACATTATTGAAGATTTATGTTAAAAACATCATAAAGATTCATTCTATACTTCGTTTGACATGTTTCTACGGAGTGTAACGGAACTTTCTGACTTTTCGTCTGCTCCTAGTGATCGCGCGTCATGAATTTGGAATACTGGGATAAACGTGCTAACAAAAAGGAGGTATTTGGACATAAATTATGAACTTTATCGAACAAATCAAACATGTATTGTGGAACTGGGATTCCTGGGAGTGCATTCTGATGAAGATTATCAAAGGTAAGTGAATATTTATAATGCTATTTCTGACTTCTGTTGACTCCAAAATGGCGGATATCTGTTTGAGTTGTTTTGGTCTCTGAGCGCCGTTCTCAGATTATTGCATGGTTTGCTTTTTCCGTAAAGTTTTTTTGAAATCTGACACAGCGGTTGCATGAAGTATATCTTTAATTCTGTGAATAACACTTGTATCTTTTATCAATGTTTATTATGAGTATTTCTGTAAATTGATGTGGCTCTGTGCAAATTCACGGGATGTTTTGGAGGCAATGCCAAATGTAAACTGAGGTTTTTGGATATAAATATGAACTTGATCGAACAAAACATACATATATTGTGTAACATGTTGTCCCGGGAGTGTTATCTGATGAAGAATATCAAAGGTTAGTGATTCATTTTATCTCTATTTCTGCTTTTTGTGACTCCTCTCTTTGGTTGGAAAATCGCTGTATGCTTTCTGTGACTAGTTGCTGACCTAACATATTGATATGTTCTGCTTTCGCCGAAAAGCCTTTTTGAAATCGGACACTGTGGTTGGATTAACGATAATTGTATCTTTAAAATGGTGTCTAATACTTGTATGTTTGAGAAATTTGAATTATGAGATTTCTGTTGATTGAATTTTGCGCCCTGCAATTTCATTGGCTGTTGGCAAGGGGTTCCGCTAGCAGAAGGAACCCCGTTCCCAGACAGGATAACCTGCTATAACCACCGTTGGGATATAGTGTGAGATCGCATGCTACAACTAGACGAATCATGACGAAGGATAATGTTGTTTAAAACGTGGGCAGAGGTATTGGGCACAAACTGGTTGAATCAAAATAGTTTCAAAGTAATTTGTCAGTGTATTGAGACGTGGAATCTACGTGGAAAATACATTGGATTTGAAAAAACGCAGGATTATGTCATGATGGTAACAAAATCTCAAAATAGACACACCTTTTATAAAATATCTTGAATTTGTACCTTTAAAACAACTTCCGATTTTCAACGTTATATCCAGTATCAGAAAAAAAACTATAGGCTGGACAGCACCTCCTATTGGAGAATTGGCCTATCTACAGCTACCCTTTGGTTTCCCATCTAAGGTTAACCAAGCCCTGCTTAGATACATTACATATACCAAAGTATGTGGACACCCCTTTAAATTAGTGGATTCGGCTATTTCAGCCACACCCGTTGCAGACAGGTGTATAAAATCCAGCACAGAGCCATGCAATCTCCATAGACAGACATTGGCAGTATAATGGCCACTCAACGTGGCACTGTCATAGGATGCCACCATTCCAATTAGTCAGTTTGTCACGTTTATGCCCTGCTAGAGCTGCCCCGGTCAACTGTAAGTGCTGTTGTGAAGTGGAAACATCTAGGAGCAACAACGGCTCAGTCGCGAAGTGGTAGGACACACAAGCTTATAGAACAGGACCTCCAATGCTGAAGCGCGCATCGTGTAAAAATCGTCTGTCTTTGGTTGCAACACTCACTACCGAGTAGCAATCTGCCTCTGGAAGCAACGTCAGCACAATAACAGTTTGTCGGGAGGCTGCACATAAAGTTTGTCGGGAGGCTGCACATGGCTGCACATAAGCCTAACATCACCATGCGCAAAGCCAAGACTCGGCTGGAGTAGTTTAAAAGGTCGCCGCCATTGGACTCTGGAGCAGGGGAAACATGTTCTCTGGTGATGAATCACGCTTCACCATCTGGCAGTCCGACGAACAAATCTGTGTTTGGCGGATGCCAGGTGAACGCTACCTGCCTGAATGCATAGTGCCAACTGTAAAGTTGGTGGAGGAGAAATAATAGTCTGGGGCTGTATTTCATTGTTTGGGCTACAGTAGGCCCCTTAGTTCAAGTGATAGGAAAGCTTAACGCTATAGCATACAATGACATTCTAGATACGATTCTGTGCTTCCAACTTTGCGGCAACAGTTTGGGGAAGGCCCTTTCCGGTTTCAGCATTATAATGCCCCCATGCACAAAGTGAGGTCCATACAGAACTGGTTTGTCAAGATCGGTGAGGAAGAACTTGACTGGCCTGAGAGTGCCCTGACCTCAACCCCATCGAACACCTTTGGGAAGAATTGGAACACCGACTGCGAGCCAGGCCTAATCACCCAACATCAGTGTCCAACCTCACTAATGCTCTTGTGGCTAAATGGAAGGAAGTCCCCAAAGCAATGTTCCAACATTTAGTGGAAAGCCTTCCCAGAAGAGTGGAGGCTGTTATAGAGGCAAAGGTGAGTCCAACTCCATATTAATGCTCATGATTTGGAATTAGATGTTCGACAAGCAGGTGTCCACATACTTTTGTTCATGTAATGTATGATATTTGTAATTGACTATTGCCAATGTGCTGTCGTGAGAATGATTATTGAGAGATCTCCACTGAAAACGAATTAGTTTCACTGTTGCTATCGAAGTCATTCCAAAGGGTATGTTTATCAGAACAAATGAAATGTGACCCATACTTTATCACTCATATATCATCAATGATGCTATTTCGGCCTATAGCATTTGCAAAGTCATCAACAGCAATTATTTAAATTCATTCCAGAATTCAACTAAAAATAGACAATACTAAGGGCCTGTGTTTTCCAGCTCTGGTTGATTTCAAATGTAATGCTATTTAGTTTCATTGAATTGTGTTTGGTTGTCAACGCAACCAAATATCACCATTTGAAGGAGATGTATCTTGTACTTGGATAGTTCCATATGTGCCACTAATTAGTCTGGTTTTAATTCCAGTTTGCCTACAAATGAATCATTGACATGTTGAATTCCCGTCGCCATCTCAATCAAATATCAAAGTTAAAGAATAGGAGTAAATCAAATCAAACTATATTTGAAGTACATTTAAAGTTTGATTGTATTTAGTCCTATTCTTTAACTTAGATTTTTGCTTGGGTTGGAGATTTGAATCCAACATGTCATTTTTATTTTTAGGCAAACTGTTTATTGGTATTTGTTTCATTAGTCCATTGTTGATACAGTCCCAAAATGTTTTGCATGTAAAAGCCAGACTAAGTGGCACAGATGGAACTATCCAAGCAGATGATACATAACCAAACACAGTTCAATATCACTTCAATATCAGACAATAAATAGCCTTTTAACTTGTCGACAAGTTTTGTATTTTTTTATTTCACCTTTATTTAACCAGGTAGGCAAGTTGAGAACAAGATCTCATTTACAATTGCGACCTGGCCAAGATAAAGCAAAGCAGTTCGACACATACAACACAGAGTTACACATGGAGTAAAACAAACATACACTCAATAATGCAGTAGAAGAATACGTGTATATACAATGTGAGCAAATGAGGTGAGATAAGGGAGGTAAAGGCAAAAAAAGGCCATGGTGGCGAACTAAATACAATATAGCAAGTAAAACACTGAAATGGTAGATTTGCAGTGGAAGAATGTTCAAAGTAGAAATATAAATAATGGGGTGCAAAGGAGCAAAATAAATAAATACAGTAGGGGAAGAGGTAGTTGTTTAGGCTAAATTATAGATGGCTATGTACAGGTGCAGTAATCTGTGAGCTGCTCTGACAGCTGTTGCCTAAAGCTAGTGAGGGAGATAAGTGTTTCCAGTATCAGAGATTTTTGTAGTTCGTTCCAGTGTTCCAGTCATTGGCAGCAGAGAACTGGAAGGAGAGGCGGCCAAAGGAGTAATTGGTTTTGGCGGTGACCAGAGAGATATACCTGCTGGAGCGCGTGCTACAGGTGGGTGCTGCTATGGTGACCAGCGAGCTGAGATAAGGGGGTACTTTACCTAGCAGGGTCTTGTAGATGACCTGGAGCCAGTGGTTTTGGCGACGAGTATGAAGCGAGGACCAGCCAACGAGAGCGTACAGATCGCAGTGGTGGGTAGTATATCGGGCTTTGGTGACAAAACGGATGGCACTGTGATAGCACTGAGATGGCACTGTTTTATTGAGTAGGGTATTGGAGGCTATTTGTAAATGACATCACCGAAGTCGAGGATTGGTAGGATGGTCAGTTTTACGAGGGTATGTTTGGCAGCATGAGTGAAGGATGCTTTGTTGCGAAATAGGAAGCCAATTCTAGATTTAACTTTGGATTGGAGATGTTTGATGTGAGTCTGGAAGGAGAGTTTACAGTCTAACCAGACACCTAGGTATTTGTAGTTGTCCACATATTCTAAGTCAGAACCGTCCAGAGTAGTGATGCTGGACGGGCGGGCAGGTGCAGGCAGCGATCGGTTGAATAGCATGCATTTAGTTTTACTTGTATTTAAGAGCAGTTGGAGGCCACGGAAGGAGAGTTGTATGGCATTGAAGCTCGTCTGGAGGGTTGTTAACACAGTGTCCAAAGAAGGGCCAGAAGTATACAGAATGGTGCCGTCTGCGTAGAGGTGGATCAGAGACTCACCAGCAGCAAGAGCGACATCATTGATGTATACAGAGAAGAGAGTCGGTCCAAGAATTGAACCCTGTGGCAACCCCCATAGAGACTGCCAGGGGCCCGGACAACAGGACCTCCCATTTGACACACTGAACTCTATCAGAGAAGCAGTTGGTGAACCAGGCGAGGCAATCATTTGAGAAACCAAGGCTATCGAGTCTGCCGATGAGGATGTAGTGATTGACAGAGTCGAAAGCCTTGGCCAGGTCAATGAATACGGCTGCACAGTATTGTTTCTTATCGATGGCAGTTAAGATATCGTTTAGGACCTTGAGCGTGGCTGAGGTGCACCCATGACCAGCTCTGAAACCAGATTGCATAGCGGAGAAGGTGCGGTGGGATTCGAAATGGTCGGTAATCTGTTTGTTGACTTGGCTTTCGAAGACCTTAGAAAGGCAGGGTAGGATAGATATAGGTCTGTAGCAGTTTGGGTCAAGAGTGTCTGTAGCAGTTTGGGTCAAGACCGCAGCTGCTTTCCAATCTTTGGGAATCTCAGACGACACGAAAGAGAGGTTGAACAGGCTAGTATTAGGGATTGCAACAATTTCGGCAGATAGTTTTAGAAAGAAAGGGTCCAGATTGTCTAGTCCGGCTGATTTGTAGGGGTCCAGATTTTGCAGCTCTTTCAGAACATCAGCTGACTGGATTTGGGAGGAGAAATGGGGAAGGCGAGTTGCTGTTGGGGGTGCAATGCTGTTGACCGGGGTAAGGGTAGCCAGGTGGAAAGCATCTCCAGCCGTAGAAAAATGCTTATTGAAATTCTCAATTATAGTGGATTTATTGGTGGTGACAGAGTTTCCTATCCTCAGTGCAGTGGGCAGCTGGGAGGAGGTGTTCTTATTCTCCATGGACTTTACAGTGTCCCAGAACTTTTTTGAGTTTGTGTTGCAGGAAGCAAATTTCTGCTTGAAAAAGCTAGCCTTGGCTTTTCTAACTGCCTGTGTTAATTGGTTTTTAACTTCCCTGAAAAGTTGCATATCACGGGGGCTGTTCAATGCTAATGTAGAACACCATAGGATGTTTTTGTGTTGGTTAAGGGCAGTCAGGTCTGGAGAGAACCAAGGGCTATATCTGTTCCTGGTTTTAACTTTCTTAAATGGGGCATGCTTATTTAAGATGGTGAGGAAGGCATTTAAAAAAAAAAAACAGGGCATCCTCTACTGACTGGATGAGGTCAATATCCTTCCAGGATACCCGTGCCAGGTCGATTAGAAAGGCCTGCTCGCTGAAGTGTTTCAGGGAGCGTTTGACAGTGATGAGTGGAGGTCGTTTGACCGCTGACCCATTACGGATGCAGGCAATGAGGCAGTGATCACTGAGATCTTGGTTGAAGACAGCAGAGATGTTTTTAGAGGGCAAGTTGGTTAGGATGATATCTATGAGGGTGCTCGTGTTTACGGCTTTGGGGTGGTACCTGGTAGGTTCATTGATAATTTGTGTGAGATTGAGGGCATCAAGCTTAGATTGTAGGATGGCTGGGGTGTTAAGCATGTCCCAGTTTAGGTCACCTAGCAGCACAAGCTCTGAAGATAGATGGGGGCAATCAGTTCACATATGGTGTCCAGGGCACAGCTGGGGGCAGAGGGTGGTCTATAGCAGGCGGCAACGGTGAGAGACTTGTTTTTAGAGAGGTGGATTTTTAAAGGTAGAAGTTCAAATTGTTTGGGTACAGACCTGGATAGTAGGACAGAACTCAGGCTATCGCTGCAGTAGATTGCAACACCACCCCCTTTGGTTGTTCTATCTTGTCTGAAAAATGTTGTAGTTAGGGATGGAGATTTCAGTTTTTGGTGGTCTTCCTAAGCCAGGATTCAGACACGGCTAGGATATCCGGGTTGGCAGAGTGTGCTAAAACAGTGAATAAAACAAACTTAGGGAGGAGGCTTCTAATGTTAACATGCATGAAAAAGTTAACAACTCAACAAAAAATACAAGTTAAAGCTGCAATATATAACTTTTATATATATAGACCCAACCAAATTCACATAGAAATAAATGTGAGTTATAGATCTGTCATTCTCATTGACAAAAAGTCTTAGTCTTCTATGTGAGTTCTATGTATGCCTCCTGTTTTGTTTTTGCGTCTTTTACTCTTGGTTTTGTACATCAGCTTCAAACAGCTGAAAATACAATATGGTTATTTGGTTATTGAAAATATATTTCACAGTGGTTTAGATGGTACAATGACTCTCAACATGGATTGTAGTTGAGATTACATTAAAAGTATATGGTGCAAGTGATCAACGCCGTTCAAAATTACAGCAATTGTGACGATCTCCACAGACCTGCGACGACCTATGCATGCTATCTTGAACATGCACACTTGTATTTTCAGCTGTTTGAAGCTGGTGAACTAAACTGATTGCTTGTTTTGTCACAAACGCAAATTAGGCAAACTATTAGAATTTTAGCAACCATGAAATGGCCTCACTATCTTTTGTCAAAGTGTAACCGGAACGACAATTTGAGATACACTGGGCCAATCGTCTTGTCCAGAAGTGGTGCGAGAAAGAAAATTCCTCATTAGATCACCATCTCTGCTAAAGTAACCCACAAACTTTTTCAAACTCCTTCTCTGGACGTATCTCAGCAAAAAGAGGGGACGGGGAACCATCTTTACTCGGTTCAGCAATCTCCTGCTTCCTAAACATCGAAGTGTCAACTGTAGGAAACCTGTCTTCCTTCAGCAGTCCTACAAACTCCCTCAGCTTTGGGGTTTTCAAAGGGGAGGTCAGGAAGCTAACCAAAATCAGGATCACCCATAAACATCTCAGACCAACTGACAATGGTGGGATTGCTAACATCCTCGACACTAGACTTGCTGCTGGCAACGTTCTTAGACATAGCACATGTAACGGCACATGTTGGGAACACTCTAGGGTACTTTTCTGATAACCCATCAGGTTCCTCTACTCTGGGTTCCTTACAAACAACAGGATTAGTCACAATCTTCCAACCAGACAAATTGTTTCCCAAAATGAATGAGACCCCCTTCACCGGTAGGCTAGGCCTCACTCCAATGACAACGGAACCAGAAATAAGATTAGACTCGAGTTCCACATTACACAAAGGAACTTCCATGCAACTCATCTCCACGCCTTGTACTAACACACTGTAACCACTTGCTGAAGTGTCAGACAAAGGCAAAACACCCTCCATTCTTCTCTGCAGATCCTCTCAAGCTCTGTCAGGTTGGATGGAGAGTGTCGCTGCACAGCTATTTTCAGGTCTCTCCAGAGATGTTAGATCGGGTTCAAGTCTGGGCTCTGGCTGGGCAACTCAAGGACATTCAGAGACTTGTCCCGAAGCCACTCCTGCGTTGTCTTGGCTGTGTGCTTAGGGTCATTGTTCTGTTGGAAGGTGAACCTTCACCCCAGTCTGAGGTACTGAGCGCTCTGGAGCAGGTTTTCATCTAGGATCTCTCTGTACTTTCCTCCGTTTATCTTTCCCTCAATCCTGACTAGTTTCCCAGTCCCTGACGCTGAAAAACATCCCCACAGCATAATGCAGCCACCACCATGCGTCACCGTAGGGATAGTGCCAGGTTTCCTACAGACGTGACGCTTGAAATTCAGGCCAAAGAGTTAAATCTTGGGTTCATCAGACCAGAGAATCTTGTTTCTCATGGCTTGAGAGTCTTTAGGTGTCTTTTGGCAAACTCCAAGCGGGCTGTCATGCCTTTTACTGAGGAGTGGCTTCCGTCTGGCCACTCTACCATAAAGGCCTGATTGGTGGAGTACTGCAGAGATTGTTGTCCTCCCTGACCAAGGCCCTTCTCCCTCGATTGCTCAGTTTGGCTGGGGCGGCCAGCTCTAGGAAGAGTCTTGGTGGTTCCAAACTTCTTCCACTTAAGAATGATGGAGGCCACTGTGTTCATCTTCAATGCTGCAGAAATGTTTTGGTACCCTTCGTCAGATCTGTGCCTCCACAATCCTGTCTCGGAGCTCTACGGACAATTCCTTCAACCACATGGCTTGGTTTTTGCTCTGACATACATTGTTAACTGTGGGACCTTATATAGACAGGTGCGTGCCTTTCTAAATCATGTCCAATCACTTGAATTTACCACAGGTGGACTCCAATCAAGTTGTAGAAACATCTCAAGGATGATCAATGGAAACAGGATGCACCTGAGCACAATTTTGAGTCTCATAGCAAAGGGTCTAAATACTTATGTGAATAAGGTATGTGTTTTTTATTTGTAATACATTTTGCAAGAAATTCTAAACTTGTTTTCGCTTTGTCATTATGGGGTATTGTGTATAGCTCGTTGAAAATTTCTAAGAAGATTGATGAGGAAAAAAACTATTTAATACATTTTAGAATAATGCTGTAACGTAACAAAATGTGGAAAAAGGGAAGGGATCTGAATACATTTTCCGAAGGCACTGTATATATATTTTTTTACTTAACTTATTTGAATAAAACGCATGTTGCTGTAGTTTGTCCATAAATCATAAAAATGGTTTACTAGAACTATATTTATTACGTACAAACAGTGTCTATGGACATGTCTCATTACCTTAACACTTTTTAAGTTCATGTAGAAACTCCCATCAGTTTTTAAGTCAAGTTTTATTCACCCATGATGCATCATCTCGAGGAGTCTTCAGAATGAGGTTCTTATTCTCAAACACCCCCTTTACCCCACTTGGCCTTCTCATTACCGAAATGCTAGAGAGCAAAACATTTGAAAAAGTCCGATTTTTGTATTTTTATAATTGTATAATTAGTATTTTCAGGGTTATGTTTAACTCAGGCCTTTTCATTAGGAAGCAATGTAAAAATGGAAATATTGATTTGTAACATTTTGGGACGGAAAAGTCTTACGGTATTGAAAATATTGTGATAATGCTGGTAAAATGCATCATATATTATCAAAATACATAATAATGATTATGAAATAGATAAGTACAGATCCTATTCTCAGTGATTCAAGATAAAATGTTGTGAAAAATTACACTTGAGAATTGTTTTGTTTTGTCAGAATGACCCAGGATGACTATCTGTAACAAACTTTAAATTGCATTTCCAGGCACAAGCCTTTCACCCCATCCTAAATTGATTTAGACATTATTCTTCCACTCCTGGCTGAGTATAGAGAGACATATGGTGTCTCCTTTTGCCCTGGAAGAGGTGGTCTTCACTGTAATATCCCTTAAACAAATGTAAACTATGTTTTTGTCTTATTATTGATCTAACAATTTCTATTTAGAGCAAAACTGAAAAACGATGTAACCGGGAATCAAAATGGCATGCCCATATTTCCCAATTATACCTTGCGATCTGGAGGGCGGCCTTTTGCATCCTCCCCATGGTCCAAATGTGGAATCCGTACCCTTGCCGATATCATGGACAGCAATGGTTTTAGAACTTTCCAAGCCCATTCTACGCTGGCCTATGGAGTCCCTTGGGATACCCAACTACCGAACCATTCAATGATGGGATTCACAAATAAATGATCTGGGCTCCCAAAAGGACTTATCTCTATAAAGTATAACTCATATTCTGAGCTAGCAATTAAAAAAGTATGGTCCACCGATCTAAGTGAATCTGAACAACTCTTTAACTGGAACAGAATATGGTAAAATATGACCTTGGCACCCCGTAATCCGAACCATCAATTAATACATTTTAAGTGTGTTCACAGACTGCGTTTAACACCAATGAAACATTTTACAATGAAATTGGCCACAACTCCCAACTGTTCACTGTGTCCCCTAAACCAGGTAGGCACATTCATTCATACAGTATGATGTGTGAGTACCCTGCAGTTAAAAGCTTCTGGGACAAAGTTACAAAATTAATCTACTATGTTACTTAAAGATGACAGCTCCGTGAATCTCTCAGAGACGATTACTGCTGGCAGGCAGCACTGCCTCAAAAAAGAAGTTGGCTCTTAGATGGCAAGCACCCCACTCTTTACCATTTTATCAGTTACTATTAGAAATGATCAAATTAGAACTATCGACAGTGAGAATGAAATGGTGCTAGTCAAGCAACAATTGAGGCCTGGACAAATATACTTGACTCTGTAAAGAATAATCTCAGCTAAAGCCCAACACACATACAGTGCCTTCAGAAAGTATTCAAACCCCTTGACTTTTTCCACATTTTGTGTTACAGCCTGAATTTAAAATAGAGATTTTGTCCCTACTATCACAACTGGAATTGTGTTATTGGACATTTTTACAAATGTAATATATTTTTTAGAGCTTAAATGTTTTCAGTCTAAGTATTCGACCCTTTGTTATGGGAAGCCTAAATAAGTTCAGGAGTAAAAATGTGCTTAACAATTCACATAAATTGCATGGACTCAATTATAGTGTTTAACAGATTTAACCACAAAGACCAGTGAGGTTTTCCAAAGCTTCGCAAAGAAGGGTATTGGTAGATGTGTAAAAATAGAAAAGCAGACATTGAATATCCATTTGAGCATGGTGAAGTTATTAATTACACTTTGGATGGTGTATCAATACACCCAGTCACTACAAAGATAGTCCTTCATAACTCAGTTGCCGGAAAGGAATTAAACTGCTCAGGGATTTCAGATTTCACCATGAGGCCAATGGTGACTTTAAAACAGTTAAAGTTGGATGTCTGTGATAGGAGAACTGAGGATGGATCAACAACATTGTAGTTACTCCACAATGCTAACCAACTAGATAAAGTGAAAAGGAAGCCTTTCTAGAATAAAAAATATTACAAAACATGCATCCTGTTTGCAACAAGGCACTAAAGTAACATTGCAAAAAATGTGGCAAAGCTATTTACTTTTTGTCCTGAATACAAAGTGTAATGTTTGGGGCAAATACAACATACGTATTAGTGAGTACCACTCTCCATATTTTCAAGCATGGTGGTGGATGCATCAATCTATGGATATGCTTGTAATCGTTAAGGACTGGGGATTTTTCAGGATAAAAACAAAATGGAATGGAGCTAAGCACAGGCAAACTCCTAGCCCTCTATGGCATTGTGTTGCCCTTAGGCAACAAACTACCTTTTTGGACCTCACTCCGCCCCTTTAATTTTGAATAAGAAAATATATATAATATCACCTGACATGTCTGTGTCCAATGAAATGAGGGGCTGAAGTGGGTCTGGCCTTTTGTCTGGGGGTGGAGAAGTCCTTTCAGGAAGCAAAGCCACATGGGACACTGTGCCACCAATTGTTAAGATAAAATCACTTTTTAACATGATTAAATTGAAATTACTTGATATAAAAAAATATGTGCATGAGTATGTAAAGAATTGTTTGAATGTTTAAATCCTTATTTTGTTTTATTTAAAATACTAAAACTGTGTTTTAGGGTTTGTTGCCTCAGGGCAACATTGTGCATTTAGACCACATTTGTTCGGGCAATATCATGCTAAAGTGTGATGTGCTCGGATGCATAATTATGACCAGAGTCAATGTTTTTACTTTACTATCTACTGATACTTACAGGAAATGGACACAATAAAATTTTATGGGCGGAAGGAACATGATCGAGCAGTTAGAGTCATTCCCTCTGACAGTGAGGACAGTGGGCTTGAGGAGAGTCAGGAAGAGTGAATCCCCGAATCAGGTTTGAGAGACAGTTAGGAGGTCAGGGGTCAGTTAGGGGTCAGTCAGCAAAGTTGTGGGTGGGTGGGTGTGTGTGTGTGTGTGTGTGTGTTTGTTTGCATGCGTGTCAGTGGATGAACAAGGGTATATGGCATATTCAAATTTGAGCTTCCTGCTTTCTTTATTAAAGGAGAATGCCTGACTGTTGACAATGAGACTTAGTCTGAGGATGAAGATGAAGATGTAGCAGAGGTTGATGTTCCACGCCTACCCCGGTGAAGAACACCCCACAATGATTACTTTAATGCTTACCCAGAATGGCAGGGCCTGCTTTCAAGATCTGATGATATCATGTCCCCGAGTGTCCCAAGTGGCTGACACCATGGTACTGAATAGATGGGAGGCCGTCAAAAAATCCCTGCACTTCAGTAAAAATGAAGTGAGACAGGAGGAAAATGATGATCCACTCCACAAGATCCGACCACTGGTCACTTATCTATCCTCAAAACTGACGTCAATCCCAATGGGTGTGAAGCTGGCTGTTGATGAGCAGACGGTCCCATTCAAGGGAAGAAATAGATTGAAGCAATACCTGCCATCAAAACCAAAGAAATGGGGCTTCAAGATACTCGTCTTGGCTGGTTCGGATGGTGTCCCGGACAACTTAGAAATCTACACAGGGAGAGTTGTACAACCCCCTGAGCTAGCAGATGTGGGAGCAAGTGACAATGTTGTCCTCCGTCTTGCCCAGCCTATACCCAAGCAAGAGAACTACAAGCTCTTCTTCGACAACTGGTTTACGAGTGTCCCTCTTGTGCTCACACTGGCTCAGCAGGGAATTCACTGCACTGGTACTGTTTGTGGCAACAAACTACCAGGCGTCAACTTGATGTGCGATGCTGAGCTGAAGAGAGCAGGACGTGGATCTTTTGAACAGAAGATGGTCATGGTTGGAGAAACCACCTTGCACGTTGTGAAGTGGTACGATAACCGCTCAGTGACCCTTCTGAGTGATTACACTGGAGCCCACCCAGTCACCGAGGTTGACAAGTGGGATCGCAAGCGAAAGATGATCACCGAAGTCCCCTGCCCTGCTGTGGTGAAAGAATACAACGAGAATATGGGTGGGGTGGATCTGCTTGACTCACTGATTGCACTGTACCGGAACAAAATCAGATCAAAGAAGTGGTACCATCAGGCTGGTGTTCCACTTCCTGGATATGATCATAGTGACCACCTGGCTGCTCTACCGAAGAGATTGTGAAGGCACTGGCATGAGAAAGATGGAACAAATGAAGCTGTATACCTTCAAGTCATACATCGCTGAAGGCCTATGGAGCACAGGCCTATGGAGCGCAAGAAAGGTCGTCCCAGTTCCACAATTGCTGGTGAGTATGAGGAGAAGAGGAGAAAAGGACCCGCTGCTCCAATTCCAGTCCCTGATGTGCGCCTGGATGCCACAGCCCACTGGATGATTATGGCTGAAAAGAAGGGGAGTGCACAGGTACACCAAAAGCCAAGTGCCGGAAATGTGATGTCTCTGTTTCACATCCACCAGCAACTGCTTCCTGAGGTTCCACACAGAATAGGAAATCATAGTGTGTTTTGTCAAAAAGAGAAACACTGATTCAAACAAGAACCCACTGAAACACACACACAATCACACATACACCCGCACACACAGGCTAACCCCTCCACACACACACACACACACACACACACACACACACACACACACACACACACACACACACACACACACACACACACACACACACACACACACACACACACACACCACACACACACACACAGACACAGACACAGACACAGACAGCCATTTGGATGTTGGTTACTTTGTTTATATGAAATGTGAGAAACATTTATACATGAGGTGTTAGTTGTAATTAGTTGTAGTTTGTTTATTTGATGTTTTGACTTCCAATTGTGATTGGTTGGAACCATTTGTGGTTGATGTTGTCAAAATAGAACTTTTTGTAATGCATATATTGCTTGTTTTCCTTATTCCACTTATCATATGTACTATAGAAAACCTTGGTGTTTCAGTACCCTTGCCCTGAGGCAACAAACCAATATCTGGTTGGGGCTAGAGGTTCAGTCTGCTTTCCGCCAGACACTAGGAGATTCATTCACTTTTTAGCAGGACAATAGCCTAAACCACAAGGCCAAATCTACACTGGAGTTGCTTACCAAGAAGATAGTGAATGTTCCTGAGTGGCCGAGATACAGTTTTGACTTAAATCTACTTGAAAATCTTTTGCAAGGCCTGAAAATGGTATTCTCGCAATGATCAGCAACTCATTTGACAGAGTTTTAAGCTTTTTGAAAAGAATAAGGGGCAAATGTTGCACAATCTTGGATTGAGACATATTGGGCTGGGGGGAATGGGATGGGGAGTTGGGGGTGTGGGCCCAGCTCATTTTGTTTCTTTTTCTTTACATACCAATTTTGTTATTACAAAATCCTGTGTGAACAATATGATCCTTTCTCTGTATGTATATACGGGTACATGTGGTATAAACAAAGTTTGTAAATGAACATGAATATTGTACCTGTAACTCGCCCAACAAATTTTTTAAACATAGATAATAAAACCTTGGTCAAAGAAAAAGAGACTAGACTCAGTTTCATGCATCTTTGCGTTTTGCTATAAATGCTAAGTCATTCACCCATCATTGCACCTTGTATCAAATGGTGGGCTGGACCTGGCTTCAAATGCGTAGACGGCAACATTATGTGTTCATCTACAAAACCCTTCTGTCTAAACTCCCTCTCTACATATGTAGCCTGCTCTCCTTCACCACTAGGAGTTAGCAGACACGGTCTACTAGGTGGTTGCTACTTACAGCCCCCAGGGACATTACCGAGCAAGGCAAAACTGCCTTTTCCTATTGTGCACCAGAGGCATGGCATAGTCTGCAAAATGTGCTTCACCTAGATGTACTAGTACCTGTTAGTGACTTTAGAACTCTGTTCAGGTGGATTGTAATTGTTTCCTGTAGGCCGGATCCGCTCCTGCTGGCATGTTACTGTTCTGTTTGGGTTGTATGTTTAACATTTTGTAATGTATTGCCTACAGCTGCCTTCTTGGCCAGGTCTCCCTTGCAAAATAGACTGTATCTCAATGTGTTTTTTTCCTGGTTAAATAATCAATCTTTGTCGATAGATGATACTATTGTAATATCGCCCAACCCTAAATCAAACCCCCCTGACAGATAAACGGATAGAGTGAGAGAGTGCCACAGAGAAAAGGGGCCCTCTGCCCCCCGTCTGATTGATTGAGGGTGCAGATGAATCTGAGTGACAGCTTGATGACAAAGGGGGCCATCTTGCTAATCTGTCAGGGGAACGGGTGTCTTGACCCATTCAATTTCCTCCCCACAATCCCCCACACTGAGAAAAGGGAATTATACTGAACAAAAATATAAATGCAACATGTAAATTGTTTGTAAGAATATCTAGAATAGAAATACACAATGCGGAGGATGATTGGTCAATAGAGTACTAAAGGTCAAGAGGACTAAAAGTCAATAGAGTACTAAAGCTCAAGAGGACTAAAAGTCAATAGAGTACTAAAGGTCAAGAGGACTAAAAGTCAATAGAGTACTAAAGGTCAAGAGGACTAAAAGTCAATAGAGTACTAAAGGTCAAGAGGACTAAAAGTCAATAGAGTACTAAAGGTCAAGAGGACTAAAAGTCAATAGAGTACTAAAGGTCAAGAGGACTAAAAGTCAATAGAGTACTAAAGGTCAAGAGGACTAAAAGTCAATAGAGTACTAAAGGTCAAGAGGACTAAAAGTCAATAGAGTACTAAAGGTCAAGAGGACTAAAAGTCAATAGAGTACTATCGATCAATGGAAATAGTGTTTTTTCTGGAATAGGGGATTAATGATCAATGGGTCAGAGACATGGGAGGAATTTCAGTCCGGGACTCATAGCTACATGGCAAGTTCTCATTGGTCCAAATTGTTTATATATTGAACCTGAAATATGATACTTGTTATTTGGCCATTGGCCCAGTTTTATTGCAAGGAATTCTAATTGGTCAACCACAGGCTAAAGCTGGGTTGTTAAGTACATCCAGTCCCTTTGTTCTGGGGAGAGAATCACAGGAGAGAATCACTGGAGAGAATCACTGAGGACAGGGGAGAATGAACATCTACCTCCCCGCATGATTTGTTCTCTTTGAATAAAACTATTTTCCTCCCCCTGATTTGCTTTGGGGTCTGTGTCATTGAAGCGTAACATCAACTACTAACATGTTGGTCCCATGTTTCTTGAGCTGAAATAAAAGATCCAAGATACACTACAGTTCAAAAGTTTGGGGTCACTTGGAAATGTTCCTCTGTCCAGTGTCGTTGCCCATCTTAATCTTTTATTTTTACTTGCCAGTCGGAGATATGGCTTTTTCTTTGCAACTCTGCCTTAAAAGGCCAGCATCCCGGAGTCGCCTCTTCACTGTTGACGTTGAGACTGGTGTTTTGCGCGAACTATTTAATGAAGCTGCCAGTTGAGAACTTGTGAAGCATCTGTTTCTCAAACTGGACACTCTAATGAACTTGTCCTCTTGCTCAGTTGTGCACCGGGGCCTCCCATTGCTGGTTAGAGCCAGTTTGCGCTGTTCTGTGAAGGGAGTAGTACACAGTGTTGTACGAGATCTTCAGTTTCTTGGCAATTTCTCACATGGAATATTCTTAATTTCTCAGAACAAAAATAGACTGATGAGTTTCAGAAGAAAGTGATTTGTTTCTGGCCATTTTTAGCCTGTAATCGAACCCACAAATGCTGATACTCAACTAGTCTAAAGAATGCCAGTTTTATTGCTTCTTTAATCAGAACAACCGTTTTCAGCTGTGTTTTAGCATAATTGCAAAAGGGTTTTCTAATGATCACTTAGCCTTTTAAAATGATAAACTTGGATTAGCTAACACATTGCCATTGGAACGCAGGAGTGATGGTTGCTGATAATGGGCCTCTGTACGCCTATGTAGATATTCCATAAAAAAATCTGCCGTTTCCAGCTACAATAGTCATTTACAACATTAACAATGTCTACACTGTATTTCTGATCAATTTGATATTATTTTAATGGACCAAAAATTTGCTTTTCTTTCAAAAACAAGGACATTTCTAAGTGACTCCAAACTGTTGAACGGTAGTGTATATACTGTACTAATACAATTACTCAGAGAAAGAGATTAGTAATATATATTTTTTCAATGGTGGGGGTCAAAATTGACACCCCTGTTTTCAATACCTCACCTTTTGAGGATACACAGCACTAAGCCTTTAAAAATGTTTAGTTGGAGAACACATTGGGAGGGATCTTAGACCATTCCTCCATACAGAATCCTTCCCGGTCCTTGATATCCTTCATCTGCACTTGTGGACTGTCCTCTTCAATTCAAACCACAGGTTTGTCCAGAGACTGAGATGGCTATTTCAAAATGTACTATAGATTTTGTGGCCAATTAACAATTTCTTTGTGTATTTTGATGTGTGCTTTGGGTTACCGTCTTGCTGGCAGATCCACTTGCGGCCAAGTTGCAGCCTCCTGGCAAAGGCAACCAGGTTCTTTCAAAAATGTCCAGGTACTGGGTAAAGTTCATGATGCCGTTGACCTCAACAAGGGCCCAAGGACCAGTGGAAGCAAAATTGCCCTATAACATCAGTTACTGTATCCACCACCATAATTTACAGTAGGTTTGGGGTTCTTTTCTGCTCATGCATTCTCATTTCAACGCAAAACCCACCAATGGTGGCTGACCAAAGCACCAGTTCCAATCCAAGTGCCGATGCTGTTAAGCCAACTCCAGGCGTTTACATTTCTTGGATGACATGAAAAGAGAGCTCTTTGGCTACGCACATCAGTGGTGGGTTTGGCGACAAAATGAGAATGCATGAGCAGAAAAGAACCCCGTAATGCTAGAAATACCCCCAACTAACTCAGTGGGCTTTCTGGGCGGATTTAGATTTTTTCTAAATTATGGCAATTTTCCGGCCATTTCTTCTGATGAAGACAGATGAATGTTGAGGGTAGCCATTGGAGAGTGTATGAAATCTTATTTTCATTAACCGTTCCTATAAGGAATAGGGTGCTATTTAGGATGCTGACAGGGTTTGTTAGCGTAAGGTCGATGTCCGCACCCCCACTGAATTCTAATTAGCATAATAACACATTATCCCCATAGAAATCTGTTTAAGCTAATGATATGTTTTTTTTTGCATTGGATGCGTCTGTCTCCTCCTTTGCTTGATATAAGGAATGTGAAATTATTTATACTTTCACTTGCCTTTGGACCTAGACTTGGCGCTCCGGTATCGCTTGCAATGCAGTAGCAGAGAGAACAGTCTACGACTTGGATGACTGGATTCTTAGAAAAATGTTTGTGCCTTCCTCTGACACCGCCTAATATATACTGTACGTGTGGTCACTGTGGGGACAACGTCATCGATGCACTTATTGATGAAGCCGGTGACTGAGGAGATATACTCCTCAATGCCATTGGATGATTCACAAAGCATATTCCAGTCTGTGCTAGCAAAACAGTCCTGTAGTGTAGCGTCCTCATCATCTGACCAGTTCCGTACTGAGTGAGTCACTGGTACTTCCTGCTTTAGTTTTTGCTTGTAAGCAGGAATCAGAAGGATAGAATTATGGTCAGATTTGCAACTGGAGGGCGAGGGAGAGCTTTGTACACGTCTCTGTGTGTAGAGTAAAGGTGGTCGAGAGTTATTTTTCCTCTTTTTTTCACGTGACATGCTGGTCGAAGTTCGGTCAAAAGGATTTAAGTTTGCCTGCATGAAAGTCCCCGGCCACTAGGAGCGCCGCTTCTGGATGAGCATTTTCTTGTTTGCTTTTGGACTTATAGAGCTCGTTGAGTGCGACCTTAGTGCCAGCATCGGGTTTGTGGTGATAAATAGTCGGCTACGAAAAATATAGATGAACACCCTCTTGGTAGATAGTGTGGTCTACAGTTTAACATGAGGTACTCTACCTCAGGCGAGCAAAACCACGAGACTACCTTAATATTAGACATCACACACCAGATTTTATTGACAAATAGACACACAACCCCACCTCTTGTCTTACCGGACGTAGCTATTCTGTCCTGCTGATGCACGGAAAACCCAGCCAACTGTATATTATCTGTCTCGTCGTTCAGCCACAACTCTGTGAAACATAAGATATTACAGTTTTTAATGTCCCGTTGGTAGGATAGTCTCTAACAGAGCTCATCCAGTTTATTCTCCAGTGATTAAACATTGAGCCAATAGAACAAATGGTAAAGGCGGGTTACCCACCCGCTGACTAATTATCACAAGGCACCCTGATCTACGCCCTCTGTGTTTCCTTCTTTTCTTCATGCCAATGACAGGGATTTAGACCTTGTATGGGAGCAACATTATATCCTTCGCGTCAGACTCAATATATCCTTCGTGTCAGTAACCCTCCCAGTCCACCAGGTACTGGAGCTGAACCCCACGACGAGTCCAGAAGGGAACTGACAGCACAGGTGTGACCTCCTTTGATGTCCAGAGGAGGCGGAGGGGTGTCGTGGGGGACTGCCTCATCCAGGGGACCAGGAACCACCGGCCTGAGGAGAGAAACATGAAAGGTGAGAGCCGGTAGTTAGTGGGAAGCTGTAACCTATAAGTCACCTCGTTGACCCTCCGGAGAACCTTGCACGGCCTGACAAACTGGGGTCTCTGCTTCTTGCAGGGCAGGCGGAGTGGGAAGTTTCTGTTGGAGAGCCAGACTCGATCACCAGGATCAAACACGGGTGGTTCACTGCGGTGGCGATCCGCCTGCTCCTTCTGGCGATGGACGGCGCTCTGGAGCCTCACGTGAACATCACTCCAAACTTCCTCTACACGCCAGAACCATTTGTCCACCGCAGGGGCTTCGGTTTGGGTCGTAGTCCCCTGAGCCAGGGCTGGCTGATAACCCAGGACACATGGAAGACAGTCAGCCCGGTGGAGGAGTTGTCCGCCCAGGGAAGGAATCGGGCCCACTCCCCCTATCGGTCCTGGCAGTGACTCCTCTGGAACCTCCCCAGCTCCTGGTTCATCCTCCATTGGACTGAGGCCGGTACCCGGAAATGAGGCTAACCATGACCCCCAGTTTCTCCATGAAGCCCTCCAAACCCGTGACATGAATTGGGGGCCACGGTCGGAGACGATGTCCTCCAGAAGGCCATAGTGCAGGAAGACCTGCTGGATACCAGAGAGAGGAATAAACTGGCATTATTTTGAGAATCTGTCCACAACCACCAGAATGGTGGTGAAACCGTCAGGGGGGGAGATCGTGACCAAATCAATGGACATGTGACTAGGCACGGTAAGGAGTCTCCCTGCTGGAGCGTGCAGGGGGGATTTAGTTTGGGCACATAATGAACATGCCACATCCTGCGCAAGGGTGAGGGGCTTACGTTGCAAACTCCCCTTGTTTGGCTAATCATTTGGACCGATGACAGAGATGGCCGCGGGGATTCCCACAAGGGCGTAAGGTGAGGGTAAGTGGAGGAGGGTGTGTCTTTTACGAGTTTGAAACGCAGCCAATGTTGCACTTCACTAGCAATATATCAAGTCAAGACAGATAGAAAGGGAGGCAAATGGGATGGAAACCCATTTAACTTGTATTTTTTATTCGGTACATGGAATTTAACCTCAAACCTCAAAGTATTTTTATGTGCACTATGTCATCACGCACAGCCTTTTATCTGCAGCAAGTCAATTTTATAGAAACACATCTCTGGTGGGTTAAAAACATATTGTTTCTAATACGGATTTTTGAATATTTGCATGCCAATCTTTTGCCAATGAATGGAAACCTGATTGTGTCAAGCAGTTCTTTAACTACTTTATCAAATTAATGATAGCCAGTTCAGAAGGGAAACCCGAGTGTGATTGCATCAGCTGATATTGCACCAATTGGATTCACACTGTAATTACATGCGGTCTATTTAGTTGACCAGTTCTACACATGCTTCCCCAATGTCGGATGTCACATGCTCGCGTGCGATGGTGTCGCTGCTGCAGTGCTGTTGTAACTAGCTGTTACACTCTATGCTTGCTGTTTCTGTTATGAACTTTCTTTGCGAATGTTCGCCAGCTCTGTTGAACCTCGCTTGCCTCATTCAATATGCTTATTTTGCAATGTTGGCTGCTGCAGGGATGTCATTAATTACGAAGATCAACCATGTTGCTAATCTACTGACTACTGTTGTCAGTCAATAGCTGGCTACAAATGGCTAGCTAGCTAGCTAAGTAGAATTAGTCTCGAAAGTAGCCTATCATATTGCTGATCCCAACAGCAAGCTTTCGGCAGAGTCTGTGCACTCGGTCAACCTACACCCCATCACAGAGAATCATCCCTAGTCATACAAGGAAGAAGTAGCCAATGCTAGGCTAGTGATTCAGGCTATGTGTCAACATACATTGAGAAGCAATGTTTTCTTGATGACATGAGCAAGGAGATGGTGCTCATCACGGTGATTCTATACGATTTCGGTCTCTATGCGTCTGGTATTTTGTTAGTGCAGCAGTCTATCAATAGTAGTTATTACTGCTTGTCACACAGCTCACAAGACAGACAAATCATCTGACTGGTCATTGTCTGGAACCCTATTCTTACACAGTTTAACCTTTTGTCAATAGGGGGAGCTGTTAGCACAATTTATTTTTTTACATTTCCAAATTAAACTGCCTCGTACTCAATTCTTGCTCGTACAATATGCATATTATTATTACTATTGGATAGAAAACAATCTCTAGTTTCTAAAACCGTTTGAATTATGTCTGTGGGTGAACCAGAACTCTTTCTACAGCGAAAATCATGACAGGACATGCGAAGGTCTGAAAACTAGGCTCTGTTCTGAGATCAGTTTAAAACTCTGTATGTGCCCTATGGGTCGAAATGAACTGCACCCGCCTTCCCCTGGATGTTAGTAACCAATGAGAAGTGGAATGGAGTCTCTACGTATTTCTCAGAGTTTATAAAAGGCCATGGAGTGACATGTCCGTTCTTTTGGACGCTCCTCAAGACGCAAGAGAGGACATCAGAATGGCATGCTCAAAAGCTCTCGTTATCGGGCTAAGATATATCCGTCTGTGATTTAATTCGATATAGGTGTTAGAAACATCATAACGAAGTTATTTTAAACCGATTTATATCAGTTTATGCGAGTATATTGCTATTTTCGGAATTTTCGTAGTATTGCGCTTTGAGGATTTGGACATGTGTGTGCCACGTAGCTATTGTTAGCTGCTAGTTACGAAGTTGAAGAGGACGTTTTACAACAAAGCAACGATTCTTTTGGACAAAGGACACCTTGCCCAAGATACTGATGGAAGCTCGTCCAAAAGTAAGAGCTATTTATAATTTTATTCCGTATTTATGTGGAAAAATGTAAACGCATTTGTCGGCCATTGTTGCGGCACTAGTCTGGCTGTATGTCTAGTATGTCTAGTAACGTTAATTTAAAAAATCTAACTCAGCGGTTGCATTAATAACTAATGCATCTTTCATTAGCTGTCCAACCTGTATTTTTTTTGTCAATCTAATCGATAAATAATCGTAAACTTAGGTGCCTTTCCAAGATGGTGCCGGCCAGAATGCATGCCATGTTTTGACAGATTACATTGCATAACCACGATTTGTGATGCTAAATATGCACATTTTCGAACAAACTCTATATGCATTGTGTAATATGATGTTACAGGACTGTCATCTGAAGAATTCTGAGAAGGTTAGTGAAAAAATTAATATATTTTGGTGGTGATAACGTTATCGCTCTTTTTGCCTTGAATCAATGCTGGGGTGATGTTAGCTCATGTGGTATGCTAATATAACGATATATTGTGTTTTCGCTGTAAAACACTTAGAAAATCTGAAATATTGTCTGGATTCACAAGATCTGTGTCTTTCAATTGCTGTACGCTGTGTATTTTTAAGAAATGTTTTATGATGAGTAATTAGGTAATACACGTTGCTCTCTGTAGTTATTCTAGTCGCTTTGGTGAGTTTTGATAGTGGCTGCAATGGTAAACTATGATTTATACCTGAAAAATGCAAATTTTTCTAAAAAAACATATGCTATACCATAAATATGTTATCAGACTGTCATCTTATGAAGTTGTTTCTTGGTTAGTGGCTATATATATCTTTATTTAGTCGAATTAGTGATAGCTACTGATGGAGTAAAAAACTGGTGGAGTAAAAAAAGTGGTGTCTTTTGCTAACGTGGTTAGCTAATAGACTAGAAGTTAAACTATAAATGCATTCACTTATGTGCTGACTAGTCTGGATTAGTGTGCTTGTATAGCTACACCTTTCTGCTTCTGCTGTGAGCTACTAGAGTATTGGAAGCTTACTGTTGCAATGAGTCACCCTATTTACATACATTTTACGGTTGTTATATTTACTTCATTATCTGCCGCAGTAGGTTAGACTGATTATCAGCCATTTTTCTATCATGCGTCATGTATTTGACACAGTGGTATAAAGTACTTAACCTCTAATTCCTCCCAAACCCGGATCCGGGAGCACCCCCCACAGTAAAAAAGCTGACTAGCATAGCCTAGCATAGCGTCACAAGTAAATACTAGCATCTAAATATCATTAAATCACAAGTCCAAGACACCAGATGAAAGATACACTTCTTGTGAATCCAGCCATCATTTCTGATTTTTAAAATGTTTTACAGGGAAGACACAATATGTAAATCTATTAGCTAACCACGTTAGCAAAAGACACCACTTTTTTTACTCCACCAGTTTTTTACTCCATCAGTAGCCATCACTAATTCGACCAAAAAAAGATATAAATAACCACTAACCAAGAAACAACTTCATAAGATGACAGTCAATTTCACTTCCGGCGCCGAACAGGATGGCTGCCTCGCTTCGCGTTCCTTGGAAAATATGCAGTATTTTGTTTTTCTATGTGTTATTTCTTACATTGGTACCCCGGGTGATCTTAAGTTTCATTACATACAGCCGGGAGGAACTACTGAATATACGATTAACGTCAACTAACCACCCTTCCTACCAGGAATATGACTTTCCCGAAACGGATCCAGTGTCTTGCCTTCCACCCAATACAATGGACCTGATCCCAGCCGGCGAAGCTACACGACGCCGAAAAAGGGGCAAACGTAGCGGTCTCCTGGTCAGGCTTCGGAGACGAGCACATCGCGCTCAACTCCCTAGCATACTACTCGCCAATGTCCAGTCTCTTGAGAATAAGGTCGATGAAATCCGAGCACGGGTAACATTCGAGAGAGACATCAGGGATTGCAACGTGCTCTGCTTCACGGAAACATGGCTAACTGAAAAGACGCTAACGGAGTCGGTGCAGCCAGCTGGTTTCTTCACGCATCGCGCAGACAGAAACATACATCTTTCTGGTAAGAAGAGGGGCGGGGGGGTATGCCTCATGATTAACGAGACGTGGTGTGACCATCATAACAACACTCAGGAACTAAAGTCATTCTGTTCACCTGATCTAGAACTCCTCACAATCAAATGTAGACCGCATTATCTACCAAGGGAATTCACTTCGGTCATAATCACAGCCGTATATATTCCCCCCCAAGCAGACACATCGATGGCCCTGAACGAACTCTATCTGACTCTCTGTAAACTGGAAACCACACACCCTGAGGCTGCATTCATCGTAGCTGGGGATTTTAACAAGGCTAATCTAAAAACAAAACTCCCTAAATTCTATCAGCACATCGATTGTCCGACCAGGGCTGGCAGAACTCTGGACCATTGTTATACTAACTTCCGCGACGCATATAAGGCCCTCCCCCGCCCTCCTTTCGGAAAAGCTGACCACGACTCCATTTTGTTGATTCCAGCCTACAAACAGAAATTAAAACTACAAGCTCCCGCGCTCAGGTCTGTTCAACGCTGGTCCGACCAATCTGAATCCACGCTTCAAAACTGCTTTGATCACGCGGATTGGAATATGTTCCGCACGGCGTCCAACAACAACAATGATGAATATGCAGATTCGGTGAGCGAGTTCATTAGGAAGTGCATTGACGATGTCGTACCCAGAGCAACGATTAAAACATTCCCAAACCAGAAACCGTGGATTAACGGCAGCATTCGCGTGAAACTGAAAGCGCGAACCACTGCTTTTAACCAGGGCAAGGTGACCGGAAACATGACCGAATACACACAGTGTAGCTATTCTCTCCGCAAGGCTATCAAACAGGCTAAGTCCCAGTACAGAGACAAAATTGAATCGCAATTCAACAGCTCAGACACAAGGGGTATGTGGCAGGGTCTACAGTCTATCACGGATTACAAAAAGAAAAGCAGCCCCGTCGCGGATCAGGATGTCTTGCTCCCAGACAGGCTAAATACCTTTTTTGCCCGCTTTGAGGATAATACAGTGCCACTGACACGGCCCACTACCAAAACCTGCGGGCTCTCCTTCACTGCAGCCGAGGTGAGTAAAACATTTAAACGTGTTAACCCTCGCAAGGCTGCAGGCCCAGACGGCATTCCCAGCCGCGTCCTCAGAGCATGCGCAGACCAGCTGGCTGGTGTGTTTACGGACATATTCAATCAATCCTTAGCCCAGTCTGCTGTTCCCACATGCTTCAAGAGGGCCACCATTGTTCCTGTTCCCAAGAAAGCTAAGGTAACTGAGCTAAACGACTACCGCCCCGTAGCACTCACTTCCGTCATCATGAAGTGCTTTGAGAGACTAGTCAAGGACCATATCACCTCCACCCTACCGGACACCCTAGACCCACTCCAATTTGCTTACCGACCCAATAGGTCCACAGACGACGCAATCGCAACCACACTGCACACTGCCCTAACCCATCTGGACAAGAGGAATACCTATGTGAGAATGCTGTTCATCGACTACAGCTCAGCATTCAACACCATAGTACCCTCCAAACTCGTCATCAAGCTCGAGACCCTGGGCCTCGACCCCGCCCTGTGCAACTGGGTCCTGGACTTCCTGACGGGCCGCCCCCAGGTGGTGAGGGTAGGTAACAACATCTCCACCCCGCTGATCCTCAACACTGGGGCCCCACAAGGGTGCGTTCTGAGCCCTCTCCTGTACTCCCTGTTCACCCACGACTGCGTGGCCATGCACGCCTCCAACTCAATCATCAAGTTTGCGGACGACACTACAGTGGTAGGCTTGATTACCAACAACGACGAGACGGCCTACAGGGAGGAGGTGAGGGCCCTCGGAGTGTGGTGTCAGGAAAATAACCTCACACTCAACGTCAACAAAACAAAGGAGATGATTGTGGACTTCAGGAAACAGCAGAGGGAGCTCCCCCCTATCCACATCGACGGGTCAGTAGTGGAGAAGGTGGAAAGTTTTAAGTTCCTCGGTGTACACATCACGGACAAACTGAATTGGTCCACCCACACAGACAGCGTTGTGAAGAAGGCGCAGCAGCGCCTCTTCAACCTCAGGAGGCTGAAGAAATTCGGCTTGTCACCAAAAGCACTCACAAACTTCTACAGATGCACAATCGAGAGCATCCTGTCGGGCTGTATCACCGCCTGGTACGGCAACTGCTCCGCACACAACCGTAAGGCTCTCCAGAGGGTAGTGAGGTCGGCAGAACGCATCACCCGGGGCAAACTACCTGCCCTCCAGGACACCTACACCACCCGATGTCACAGGAAGGCCATAAAGATCATCAAGGACAACAACCACCCAAGCCACTACCTGTTCACCCCGCTATCATCCAGAAGGCGAGGTCAGTACAGGTGCATCCAAGCAGGGACCGAGAGACTGAAAAACAGCTTCTATCTCAAGGCCATCAGACTGTTAAACAGCCACCACTAACATTTAGCGGCCGCTGCCAACAAACTGACTCAGCTCCAGCCACCTTAAAAATGGGAATTGATGGAAATTATGTAAAAATGTACCACCAGCCACTTTAAACAATGCCACCTAATATAATGTTTACATACCCTACATTACACATCTCTTATGTATATGTATATACTGTACTCTATATCATCTACTGCATCTTGCCATCTTATGTAATACATGGACCACTAGCCACTTTAAACTATGCCACTTTATGTTTACATACCCTACAGTACTCATCTCATAGGTATATACCGTACTCTATACCATCTACTGCACCTTGCCTATGCCGTCTGTACCATCACTCATTCATATATCTTTATGTACATATTCTTTATCCCTTTACACTTGCGTGTATAAGGTAGTAGTTGCGGAATTGTTAGGTTAGATTACTTGTTGTTATTACTGCATTGTCGGAACTAGAAGCACAAGCATTTCGCTACACTCGCATTAACATCTGCTAACCATGTGTATGTGACTAATAAATTTGATTTGATTTGATTTGTAAAGTCTGATAACATATTTATTGTATAGCATATGTTTTTTTAGAAACATTTGCATATTTCAGGTATAAATCACAGTTCTACATTGCAGCTGCAATCTGAAATAGTGCCGAAGCTGCCAGAATAATTACAGAGACCAACGTCAAATACCTAATTACTCATCTTAAAACATTTCTGAAAAATACACAGCGTACAGCAAATGAAAGCCCAACATCTTGTGAATCCAGCCAATATGTCAGATTTTTTAAGTGTTTTACAGCGAAAACACAATATAGCATTATATTAGCTTAGCACAATAGCCAGAAACACAAGCAATTTACCAGCAGCACAGGTTAGCGATCGTAACAATACAGCAAAAGATATATAATTTTGGACTAACCTTGATATACTTCATCAGATGACAGTCCTGTAACATCATATTACACAATGCATATAGGTTTTGTTCGAAAATGTGCATATTTAGCAGCACAAATCGTGGTTATACAATGTGATCAGTGGCAACAGGTCACGCATTCTGGCCGGCGCCATCTTGGAAAGGCACCTAATCTAATCAATAAATAATCGTAAACTTGACTAAAAAATACAGGTTGGACAGCAAATGAAAGATGCATTAGTTATTAATGCAACCGCTGAGTTAGATTTTTAAAATTAACGTTACTAGACATACAGTGTGCGTTACAGCCAGACTAGTGCCGCAATAATGGCGGACAAATCCGTTTACATTTTTCCACATAAATACGGAATAACATCATAAATAGCTCTTACTTTTGGACGATCTTCCATCAGAATCTTGGGCAAGGTGTCCTTTGTCCAAAATAATCGTTGCTTGGTTGTAAAACGTCGTCTTCAACTTCGGAATTAGCAGCTAACAATAGCTATGTGGCCACAACATGCCCAAATCCTCAAAACGCAATACTAAGGAAATTCCGAAAATAGCAATATACTCTCATAAACTGATATAAATCGGTTTAAAATAACTTCGTTATGATGTTTCTAACACCTATATCGAATTAAATTACAGACGGATATATCTAAGGCTGATAACTGAGCGTTTCAAAATGCCATCCTGAGGTCTTGCTTTGCGTAATGACGAATGTCGAAAAGAGAGCTCCCTTCGTTCCTTGGCCTTTTATAAGGTTTGAGATCTACGTAGAAACTCCATTCCACTTCTCATTGGTTACTGACATCCAGGGGAAGGTGGGTGCAGTTCATGTCGACCCATAGGATACATACAGAGCTTTAAACTGACCTCGTTTTCAGACCTTCGCAGTTCCTGTCATGAATTTCGCTGTAGAAAGAGTTCTGGTTCACCCACAGACATAATTCAAACGGTTTTAGAAACTAGAGATTGTTTTCTATCCAATAGTAATAATAATATGCATATTGTACGAGCAAGAATTGAGTACGAGGCAGTTTAATTTGGGAACGATAAATGTCCAAGTTGAAACAGCACCCCCTGTAGTGTCAAGAGGTTTTAAGTATAAATACTTTAAAGTACTACTTAAGTTGTTTTTTGGGGTATGTGTACTCTACTTTACTATTTATATGTTCGACTACTTTCACTTTTACTTCACTACATTCCTGAAGCCAATTATGTACTTTCTACTACTATACATTTTCCTTGGCACACAAAAGTACTCATTACATTTTGAATGCTTAGCAGGACAGGAAAATGGTCCAATTCACGTACTTATCAAGAGAGCATTGCTGGTCATCCCTACTGCCTTTGATCTGGTGAACTCACAAAACACACATGCTTAGTTTGTAAATTATGTCTGAGTGTTTGAGTGTGCCCCTGGCTATAGGTACATTTAAAAAAAAAAATTGTGCCATCTGGTTTGCTTAACATAAGGAATTAGAAATTATTCATACCTTTTAGGATCACACCCTTTTTTCAATTTTCGCCTAAAATGACATACTCAAATCTAACTGCCTGTAGCTCAGGACCTGAAGCAAGGATATGCATATGAAATGTGAAAGGAATGTAGGAGAATATAACACATTAGACCTGGTAAAATATAATACAAAGAAAATAACATGCTTGTTTAAAGAAAAAATTGGTTCCATCATCTTTGAAATGCAAGAGAAAGGCCACAATGTATTACTCCAGTTTAGGCACAATTTCAACTTTTGCCACGAGATGGCAGCAGTGTCATGTGCAACGTGTTAGACTGATCCAATGAACCATTGCATTACTGTTCAAAATGTTGTCTCAAGTCTGCCCAAATGTGTCTAATTGGTTTATTGATACATTTTCAAGTACATAACTGTGCACTCTCCTCAAACAATAGCATGGTATTCTTTCACTGTAACAGCTACTGTAAATTGGACAGTACAGTTAGATTGACAAGAATTTAAGCTTTCTGCTCATATCAGATATGTCTCTGTCCTGGGAAATGTTCTTGTTGCTTGTTCTTGTTCTTGTTGCTAATCACACACCGATCCTGTAGAGGTACATTTTAGCAATTACATTTACTTTTGATACTTAACTATATTTCAAAACAAATACTTTTAGACTTTTACTGAAGTAGGATTTTACTGGGTGTCTTCCACTTTTACTTGAGTAATTTTCTATTAAGGTATCTTTACTTTTACTCAAGTATGACATTTGGGTACTTTTTCCACCTCTTTTTATTTCATTTATTTGTATTTAACCTTTATTTAACTGCATAGGTAGTCCCTCCTGCATAGGTAGTCCCTCCTGCATAGGTAGTCCCTCCTTGTCGGTCTATCTTGCTTTCTAGTGACAGCATAGACTATCTATTCTAACATATTGAATGCTATTGTAGCTATCTCTTCATTCTAGTCATGTTTTAGCTGTTATTAATTATTCTTCTAGTTGCATATTTTTTTTAATCTTGTCTTACATACTAGTTCTTCATGTGTTTCAGGTTGCAACCTTTAATGCTGTAGTGAATGCTCTCACATTCAGGTGTTATCTGACATCTTTGCTTCATTATCTGCACACAGTATTGCATTATGGCATGTCTACCGGTATTGCTTCTATTGGAGCATGTGCATGTTTAGGCTCTGTATTCATCACCTTGATGAGGCAATGCTTGTGCTAATTCATGCATTGGCTGTTATGTCCTGTGTCAGCTGCACAAGACAACGTTGAGGTCGTGGTGACATAGAGGCCAACACTTGCCACTCCTTCCACAGCATCTGCCACAGCATTGCAGTATGGGTGCAAACAGGTTGTTTCGCAATGAGGCTTTACATGGCACCTAGTTTACTTTCTGCTTTAGTGTTGGTGGGTGTCATGTTCCTGACCTTATTTCCTTTGTTTTGCCTTTATTTAGTTGGTCAGGACGTGAGCTGGGTGGGTATAGTCTATGTTCTGTGTTTCTATGTTTAGGTTTGTCATTTGGCCTGATATGGTTCTCAATCAGAGGCAGGTGTTTTGCATTGTCTCTGATTGGGAACCATATTTAGGTAGCCTGTTTTGTGTTGGGTTTTGTGGGTGATTGTTCCTGTTCGTGCGTTCATGTGTTCTATGTTCACTAGTTCAGGACTGTAGCTTCGTTGGTTTTCGTCTGTTTATTGTTTTTGTTCGTATTGAAAAAGTATTCCAATAAATATGGAAACGTACCACGCTGCGCTTTGGTCCTCCTCTCTTTGCACCGACGAAAGTCATTACAGTGGGTATTATTTATTGTGATGTATTGTGATGTATTATCAGCTAGTGCAATCAAATTCCACTGGGGGATTTATAGTACTATCTTATATTATAACATGCTTATCGGGTACTGTCATCCATAGCTGTCTTTTACACTAAGTGGTCACGTCTCCGGCTTCTCCCCGGCTGGTTTCTAATAGTGGTGGGATTATCATCTCGGCAGATTGCCCCTTTACAGGACAAACATGCATTCTTACAGATATTCATTTGTTTGCCGTTGTGATCATGAAACATCAGGTTCGGCATATTTTAGGAGTATACCATATTAGGATAGTAGTAAGCAAGTCTACTCGTGTTATCATGCATGCTTGAACATAGTACATCTGCAGGCATCTAATACCCTGATGCAGTGTGACTCATATCTTCCACCATTGTGCTGGCCCATATGCTGGGGGGTGCTAAATGCGTTGTCCAGCAGTTGAGCATCGAAATATCTTGTGCAACAGGGATGGCGTCAGTCTGTCACTTGCTTAACATAACTGGGTCTTTCCATCAGTAAGCATATAGTCACAGAAGTTCAGCTCCTTTTATTTCATTGCTACTGCTAACCCTAACCATATCTAACCTTTTTTCCCCTCACATTTCAAGTTATCACCTTGGACCTTAGTGGGTGAGCTGACGTTGTACTGCGGTGCGATGACCAATCACGGCTCGATATATCTTCCAGTCGCGTCGGATTGGCTGGTGATGCTAGCTTTACCTAGCATGCGTGGACTTGCTAAACACCCACATGGCGATCTGCTGTTGGCGATCAAGCGTTCATTGCTCTATGGGAAAGTTAGAGGCCTTATTTCAGACACACTTATAGGCTTATTCTAGTAATCTATGGGGTCTATTTATTTTGTTATCAGGTCATCTATCTTCTCTCATGGCTTACTGGCATAGACCGTTAGACATAAGCTTCAGCTCAGGTAGACTATATTGTAGGTCTAGGTTTTAGATTATTTAGATTAGATGTCCCTCAACGTGCACGCTGTGCATGCTGCAGAAGTTCAGCTACTGCTGAGCAGTATCAGTAGTGGCATTAGGCTTTTTGGAAAGTACAGGTGGTTTGGGTTTTAGATGCAGTTTTGGGGGGTTGTTAGTACTCTGTTGTTATGCTATGTGATGGTATGTCATGGCTGAGCTGTACGCTCTGCAGCAATCATTGTCTGTTCTTCTCTCTGTATGGTGTCTTCTGTTTTATAACCATGTATGCATTTTCTATTCCAAATTTCAGTTAGGCAAAAGTAGCCTTTCTCGCCGTGGTCTGATAGCACGCAGGGATTCCGTTCATCTCAACTGTCAGGACCCTTCAGCGTGTTCTTCGCTCAGGAATCCATCTGTCGCCTACTCTTTATGGCCCACGGAAATCAACCAACATGCCTGTTAGGAGTATCTCTACTCTCTCAGCAGCACAAGTTAGAGTTCACTTAAGGTGAGGGTGTTGGGTTTACATAAACCTTTGCTAGAGGCTGTCTGATGTTTTTATGCTTTCTTCAGTCTGAAATGCGCTACATGTTCCATCCCTTTAATCTTGCATGATGTATCAAATGATATTGTTTTATGGACTGCTTCTAGTCGGTCACGGCTTGACCCTCAAGATTATGGGCCATAATCCTCTACTGCCTACAACGTTTCACTCAGAGTGTGGAGCCTACATGAGTTCCGGCAGTAATTGCTCATATGATTGCGTTGGCTCTATGGTCCAGTAACTATGTTGCTTTTGTACTGCATCGCATCTGATGCAATATATAACACTTTTAGCTCAGATGGGTGGCTAGCACCCGGCGGTGCATCTATTTTACAGGTGGTTGGTTGGGCTCATAGGTAGAATATCCTCATGATCAAAGATGACTGCTCATCTTGCCTCAGCGAGGGCACCTGGCAAGGTGTCACTATGGCAGGCGGGTTCATACTGCTTACGGTTGCCTAGTTAGATAAGTAGGGTATTTTCCCATGTACCAAGATGAACGCTCATCTTGCCTTATCAAGGGTACCCGTCGGTGCATCATGTGAAATAGTCATATGGCTGCAATAGCTCATGCTACACATAGTTAGTATTTACAGATATCCGTAGTAGTCAGTCACGTATAGTAGAATGACCTTCACAGGTCTATTGAGAGCTCTTATACTGTGCTTTCTGCTGTGCACATAGTTAATCGGCTGGCTGTGGTTCTGCTGTTTTAGTGGATTTGACATAGCATGTTGTGCTCATTCACTGTCAGTTATATTATCATCTTCTTATGGCTCTTCGTTCTGGCAGCGAGCTACCCTGAAGGAGCAGAGGCCTAATGCCAAATCATGCATTGTTATATTTTCTAATAAATGGTTAAGACTTACACGTGGTGTTTTCAACACAATTTGCTTTCTTGATCTGTCCAAGCGGAGCTAGCTGTTAAATCCAGCTCTTGCCGAATCCAGTAGCGAGAAGAGCGAAAACATCTTCTCCACCGAGGAAAAACCTTCAATGCAGTTACTTGCTGTGCTTTCAGTTAAGTTATGCCCTCCAGTTCTGATATAACTGCTGCCAACCAAGAGCAGCCATCGGTGTTAGGATTTTTTATTTCAGCGCCCAGTACAGGCACTTCTCATTATCGTCATCAATTTAACCACCTCACAGATTTTCAGAAGACGCTGATTGGTCCGGCCATACGGTGGTAGGAGAGGTAGGGGCTCAAATTATGGTTGTGTCCAGACTGTATCCATGTAGCGATACAGAATGTAAGCTTGCGAGATCAGGATGGTTCGTATGAGGCTAATCCAAAATCCCCCTAGAGGTAAATAAATAATCCATGCACGAGAAACTCTGGTGGGAGTGGGAGGAAAATGAAAAATCTCTATCTTTAGGGTGAAGTATGCTCCAGGCATCAAACAATTCTAAGTCAGAACACAACAAGGTTATTGTAGTTTTGGGATTTTTTTATACATTTTTATTTCTATTCGTTTATCGATTTGATTTGAAATTCTGTTTAGTTTCAGTTAGGTTTCAGACGTGATTTACTAGTTTTTATTCAGTTTCAGTTTGATAAAAAAAGATACACTACCGGTCAAAAGTTTCAGAACACCTACTCAATCAAATCAAATCAAAGTTTTTTGTCACGTGTGCCGAATACAACAGGTGTAGACCTTACAGTGAAATGCTTACTTACAGGCTCTAACCAACAGTGCAATTTCGAAGTAAAAAAAAAAAGCTATTAGGTGAACAATAGATAAGTAAAGAAATTAAAACGACAGCAAAAAAGAGTGAAAAATAACAGTAGCGAGGCTATATACAGTAGCGAGACTATATACAGTAGCGAGGCTATATACAGTAGCGAGGCTATAACAGTAGCGAGGCTATATACAGGCACTGGTTAGTCGGGCTGATTGAGGTAGTATGTACATGTAGGTATGGTTAAAGTGACTATGCATATACTGTATGATAAACAGAGAGTAGCAGTAGCGTAAAGAGGGGTTGGCGGGTGGCGGGACACAATGCAGATAGTCCGGGTAGCCAATGTGCGGGGGCACCGGTTGGTCAGGCTAATTGAGGGAGTATGTACATGGATGTATAGTTAAAGTGACTGTGCGTATATGATAAACAGAGTAGCAGCAGCGTAAAAGAGGGGTTGGGGGGGACTATGCAAATAGTCCGGGTAGCCATTTGATTACCTGTTCAGGAGTCTTATGGCTTGGGGGTAAAAACTGTTGAGAAGCCTTTTGGTCCTAGACTTGGCACTCCGGTACCGCTTGCCATGCGGTAGTAGAGAGAACAGTTTATGATTGGGGTGGTTGGGGTCTTTGACAATTTTTAGGGCCTTCCTCTGAAGGTGTTAAACAGTTAAACAAATCAAAATATGTTATATTTGAGATTCATCAAATAGCCACCCTTTGCCTTGATGACAGCTTTGCAAACTCTTGGCATTCTTTCAACCAGCTTCATGAGGTCATTTCAATTAACAGGTGTGCCATTTTAAGTTAATTTGTGGAATTTCTTTCCTTGCGTTTGAGCCAATCAGTTGTGTTGTGACAGGGTAAGGGTGGTATATAGAAGATAGCCCTATTTGGTAAAAGACCAAGTCCATATTATGGCAAGAACAGCTCAAATCAGCAAAGAGAAATTACAGTCTATTACTTTAAGACATGAAGGTCAGTCAATAAGGAACATTTCAAGAACTTTGAAAGTTTCTTCAAGTGCAGTCGCAAAAACCATCAAGCGCTATGATGAAACTGGCTCTCTAGAGGACCGCCACAGGAATGGAAGACCCAGAGTTACCTCTGCTGCAGAGGATAAGTTCGAGTTACCAGCCTCAGAAATTGCAGCCCAAATAAATGCTTCACATTGTTACTTGAACTGACACATCTCAACATCAACTGTTTAGAGGAGTGAATCAGGCCTTCGTGGTGGAATTGCTGCAAAGAAACCACTACTAAAGGACACGGAATGAGTAGGTGTCCTAAAACTTTTGACCGGTAATGTATATATTTCGTTTTTATATTATTTAGTTTTAGGAACAGAAAGTAGCCTCATACATGGGACTCTAGGAAAAATATATGTCACGATTGTTGAAAAGAGTAGACCAAGGTGCAGCGTGTTTAGAGTTCCACATAATTTTAATAAACTGAAACTCACTGAACAAAACAACAAACACAAACAAAAACGTGAAGCTATACAAAATAGTGCAGACAGGCAACTAACATTGGGGAAAATGGCTACCTAAATATGATCCCCAATCAGAGACAACGATAAACAGCTGTCTCTGATTGGGAACCATATCAGGCCAACATAGACATACAAAAACCTAGATGACCCACCCTAGTCACTATCACGTCCCAACCGACACAGAGAAAAAACAGCTTACTATGGTCAGGGCGTGACAATGTATGTGTTGTGTTTGAGATGGTCTGGTCACACAAATTTCCTAGGTGGCAAAGCTCCGGATGGATATTGTCATCTGCGTAGTAGCAAACCCCCACCTTGCAACCCCAAACTGTTCACACCCTTTTTGTTGGCAGAGAGAAAAGTTAGTAGTTTTAAAGCAATTCTACACATTATGCCATTGTGCAAAGAGAGAATTTAGCAGTTTTAGAGCTAATTTCTTGCTATTCTACATATTTTCCACGTTTAATGTGATACCAGGTGTCAAATCCTGAAACAATTCCTAAAATAAAATAATATTAGTCTTACCTTGTCTTCATCCTGAAGTTCTTTGTGAGTGCTGTTCAGATGAACTTTCAGGTTGATTGGGTTTTTTCCCTTTTATCTCTGTTCCACACAGGCTGCCATCTTCTGACACTACAATACAGAGAGGAATACAAAATAAAATATAACTAAACAATTTGATGATTTTATTTTTATTTTTGTTGTCAAAGATAATTGTTTCTGTGTAGTTTTTGTTTTTCAAATGATTTTCTTCATTATTTTATTTCAGTTTACTAAATTGTTTTTTATTTATTTCCCGTTTACTATATGTAAAGGTTTTCTTCCTGGGGTGAAGGAGAGGACCAAAATGCAGCGTAGCCAGTGCTCAACATGTTTAATTATAAGAACAAGTGAACACTACAAACAACTTACAAAATAACAAACGTGCAAAACCGATACAGACCTATCTGGTGCAGAACACAAACACAGAGACAGGTAACAACCACCCACAACGAACACAGTGAAACAACCTACCTAAATATGACTCTTAATTAGAGGAACGCAAAACACCTGCCTCTAATTAAGAGCCATACCAGGCAACCCTAAACCAACATAGAAACACACAACATAGAATGCCCACCCAAAACTCACACCCTGACCATCACACACATACAAAACAACAGAAAACAGGTCAGGAACGTGACAGAACCCCCCCCTCAAGGTGCGAACGCCGGGCGCACCAGCACAAAGTCCAGAGGAGGGTCTGGGTGGGCATCTGACCACGGTGGTGGCTCAGGCTCCGGACGCTGTCCCCACACCACCATAGTCACTCCCCGCTTCTGTATCCCCCTCCCAATGACCACCCTCCAACTAAAACCACCTAAATGAAGGGGCAGCACCGGGATAAGGGGCAGCACCGGGATAAGGGGCGGCACCGGGATAAGGGGCGGCAGGTCCTGGCTGAGGAACTCTGGCAGGTCCTGGCTGAGGGACTCTGGCAGGTCCTGGCTGAGGGACTCTGGCAGGTCCTGGCTGAGGGACTCTGGCAGGTCCGGGCTGAGGGACTCTGGCAGGTCCGGGGCTGAGGGGACTCTGGCAGGTCCGGGCTGAGGGACTCTGGCAGGTCCGGGCTGACGGAAGGCTCTGGCTGATCCGGTCTGGCGGAAGGCTCTGGCTGATCCGGTCTGGCGGAAGGCTCTGGCTGATCCGGTCTGGCGGAAGGCTCTGGCTGATCCGGTCTGGCGGAAGGCTCTGGCTGATCCGGTCTGGCGGAAGGCTCTGGCTGATCCGGTCTGGCGGAAGGCTCTGGCTGATCCGGTCTGGCGGAAGGCTCTGGCTGATCCGGTCTGGCGGAAGGCTCTGGCTGATCCGGTCTGGCGGAAGGCTCTGGCTGATCCGGTCTGGCGGAAGGCTCTGGCTGATCCGGTCTGGCGGAAGGCTCTGGCTGATCCGGTCTGGCGGACGGCTCTCAGCGGCTCCTGTCTGGCGGACGGCTCTAGCCGCCGGCTCCCTGTCTGGCGGACGGCTCTGTAGGCTCATGGCAGACGGGCGGCTTTGCAGGCTCATGGCAGACGGGCGGCTTTGCAGGCTCATGGCAGACGGACAGTTCAGACGGCGTAGGGCAGACGGGCAGTTCAGACGCCGCTGGGCAGACGGGCAGTTCAGACGCCGCTGGGCAGACGGGCAGTTCAGGCGCCGCTGGGCAGACGGGCAGTTCAGGCGCCGCTGGGCAGACGGGCAGTTCAGGCGCCGCTGGGCAGACGGGCAGTTCAGGCGCCGCTGGGCAGACGGCAGACTCTGGCCGGCTGAGACGCACTGTAGGCCTGGTGCGTGGTACCGGAACTGGAGGTACCGGGCTGAGGGCACGCACCTCAGGGCGAGTGCGGGGAGAAGGAACAGTGCGTACAGGGCTCTGGAGACGCACAGGAGGCTTGGTGCGTGGTGCCGGAACTGGAGGCACTGGGCTGGAGACACGCACCATAGGGAGAGTGCGTGGAGGAGGAACAGGGCTCTGGAGATGCACTGGAAGCCTGGTGCGTGGTGTAGGCACTGGTGGTACTGAGCTGGGGTGGGAAGGTGGCGCCGGATATACCGGACCGTGAAGGAGGACACGTGCTCTTGAGCACCGAGCCTCCCCAACCTTACCAGGTTGAATGGTCCCCGTAGCCCTGCCAGTGCGGCGAGGTGGAATAGCCCGCACTGGGCTATGCAGGCGAACCGGGGACACCACCTGTAAGGCTGGTGCCATGTACGCCGGCCCGAGGAGACGTACTGGAGACCAGATACGTTGGGCCGGCTTCATGGCACTCGGCTCGATGCCCAACCTAGCCCTCCCAGTGCGGCAAGGTGGAATAGCCCGCACTGGGCTAAGCATGCGTACTGGGGACACCGTGCGCTTTACCGCATAACACGGTGTCTGACCAGTACGACGCTCTCTCACTCCACGGCAAGCCCGGGGAGTTGGCTCAGGTATCCAACCCGGCTTCGCCACACTCCCCTTTAGCCCCCCCCCCAAGAAATTTTTGGGTGAGCCTCTCGGGCTTCCAGCCTCTCTTACGTGCTGCCTCCTCAATCCACCGCTCCTGGGCTGTGGCTGCCTCCTTCACCTCCCGAGAGCGGCGATTCTCTCCAACCCTTCCCCAGGGTCCTTTTCCGTCCATGATCTCCCAAGACCATTCCTCCTGTGTCCAGTAGTCCTGTGTACTGGGCCGCTGCTGCTCCCCGTTGCTACGCTGCTTGGTCCTGGTTTGGTGGGTGGTTCTGTAAAGGTTTTCTTCCTGGGGTGAAGGAGAGGACCAAAATGCAGCGTAGCCAGTGCTCAACATGTTTAATTATAAGAACAAGTGAACACTACAAACAACTTACAAAATAACAAACGTGCAAAACCGATACAGACCTATCTGGTGCAGAACACAAACACAGAGACAGGTAACAACCACCCACAACGAACACAGTGAAACAACCTACCTAAATATGACTCTTAATTAGAGGAACGCAAAACACCTGCCTCTAATTAAGAGCCATACCAGGCAACCCTAAACCAACATAGAAACACACAACATAGAATGCCCACCCAAACCTCACGCCCTGACCATCACACACATACAAAACAACAGAAAACAGGTCAGGAACGTGACACTATAATAACCTTTGTAGACAACTCTTTAGTGGTGAGGGACTGTTGAGGCGTTGCCCTGACTGCTGGGTTATGGGCAGCCTCAGTATCCAACACATAGTTGAAATCACCTGCTAAATTTGTACGGAAGACATGTCTGACAAACATTTCGATGAACATTGGGAGCATAAACACAACCAATCGGAAAGTGTTCTCCATATCAAAACCCTGTTTTCAGCACATAACGACCATCTGCATCTTTAACACATTTGTCTAGGGTGAATGGCATGCTTTTACTGATAAGTATTGCAACCCCTCTCCTGTTTGAGGAGAAAGAGGTGTAAAACACATGGCCTTCCCACTGTCTCCTAAGCTTCTCATGTTTGGGGTCAGTCAGGGGGATCTCTTGTACTATACCTGTCCTCTATTTTCTTTGCCACATACATTTAATGAAATGATCTCAGTGCTTAAGGAAAGTTTGTATAGTAACATCGTGTATGACCATGTCAACTTTAAGGTGTGTGTGTAAGGACCGACGCTGGAGTAGAGAAGCAGGTACGGGGAGTCAAACATTTAATCGAAACAGACATGGAACAAGACAGGAACAGAGTCAGCACACGGGTATACAAGGACATATGACAATCAATGCCGAAACCTGGGAACAGAGCGGGGGAACAGACAGATATAGGGGAGGTAACGACAGATGTGATTGAGTCCAGGTGAGTCCAATAATTGCTGATGCGCGTGACGGGGGAAGGCAGGTGTGCGTAATGATGGTGGCAGGAGTACGTAATGCTGGGGAGCCTGGTGCCCTGGAGCGCCAGGGGGGAATAGCAGGAACAGGCGTGACAGTGTGTAATACATCTGGGCTGTGTCTGGGCTTTCATCAGCCATCAGAAACGAAACCGCATGAGGAAAAGAAGAAGAAAAGGAAAAACAATCTTGAAAACAATTTAAACATCTCTGTCTCCTTGGAGCAGAAAAATGTAACTCCTAAAAGAGAAAACACAATCACCCTTTGGGTTGAGAAAAGGCATGTGTTGCTGAAAGCATAACAAAGAGAGAAGTCCTTAGAAGAATGCAAAAATACCCCCCCCCCCAAAAAAAAGCCCTCTACCAACCTCCCACCATGTATGTAATAGCCTACCGCTATTCCAAGCTGCAGTGTAACAGACATGCCCACTAAAAAAACTCTCTGCATGGTTATTACATGCTGCTTATCCAAATATAACAGGCTGCAAATTATAAGCTTTATAAAATAAGAGTCTATGTAAATCAGACTACCGTTAAACATTTATCGTATAAAACTAACGAAAGGTAGGTAATAATCAGCTAGTCAAAAGCCTGTCACAGGCCTGTCACATAATGAAAATGTGGTTATAATCAGCTAGTCAAAGTAATAGATATGGTAAGCAATTCTATGTCAACTTCAACTTGTATTTGGCATTGTCCCAATTTTGAGGTTCTCACTCACATCACTATACACTTGACAGGCCACTCAACTCACATAGCTGGCAGGCGTCCTCCTCTGAATGAGATGACAGGTCCTTGTTTCTCTGGGTGAAGCACTTCATGAGAAATGTCCGCTCTCTGTCGGCCGTAAGCCTGATGCGCTCTGTCAAGTTTAATGGTGCCCTTCTTGGTCTCCAGTCCCAAAATGGACAGCAGCCAGGATTCTAAGAACTGGGTAGCTTGCCTTCCCTCCACTCCTTCTTTTAAGCAGAAGATCTTGATATTGTTTCTACGGCTGCGTCCATGCATATTGGGTCGTCTTCCCGGTAAGATCATGGCGTTTCTTCGCCGGTCAGAGATTGTGTCCTTGACGAAGGAGATGCGAGCCTCACCAATGTGCGTTGTGTTGTTCTCAGTTCTCGTAGTAATAGATTCCAGGGTGTCAGACAATTTAGTCCGCTTTTCTTCGAACACAGAGGCATCGTTTCTGGTTATTTCATGCACGAGAGTAGATGTGTTCTCTGCTGTTAAAACAGCATCGCCATCTTGCGTGCTAGTCTCGCTAGCCATGCCTGCCATCTGTAGTCGTCATTTCTCACTCCGAGTTCTCGCCTCTTCAGTGAAATCAATGGGCTGTTCTTTGTCAGACATATTTAGGAGTAACTTAGTGCCAATATAAATCAAATCAAATCAAATCAAATTTATTAGTCACATACACATGGTTAGCAGATGTTAATGCGAGTGTAGCGAAATGCTTGTGCTTCTAGTTCCGACAATGCAGTAATAACAACAAGTAATCTAACCTAACAATTCCGCAACTACTACCTTATACACGCAAGTGTAAAGGGATAAAGAATATGTACATAAAGATATATGAATGAGTGATGGTACAGACGGCATAGGCAAGGTGCAGTAGATGGTATAGAGTACGGTATATACCTATGAGATGAGTACTGTAGGGTATGTAAACATAAAGTGGCATAGTTTAAAGTGGCTAGTGGTCCATGTATTACATAAGATGGCAAGATGCAGTAGATGATATAGAGTACAGTATATACATATACATAAGAGATGTGTAATGTAGGGTATGTAAACATTATATTAGGTGGCATTGTTTAAAGTGGCTGGTGGTACATTTTTACATAATTTCCATCAATTCCCATTTTTAAGGTGGCTGGAGCTGAGTCAGTTTGTTGGCAGCGGCCGCTAAATGTTAGTGGTGGCTGTTTAACAGTCTGATGGCCTTGAGATAGAAGCTGTTTTTCAGTCTCTCGGGTGAAGTTTGCTCAGTTTGAAGTGGTAAAAAACACGTTTGATAGTGACGGGTGCGGGAGACTGGTTGCCAATCGCCCTCTCAGGTCAACGTCATCACGTGTCTCTGTGTAGTATTCCTTTAATCAAATATTATTATCCCTTTTCTTTTACTCCCCATTTGCCCATTTGTCTCCCTCCTGCCGCCCAGCACAGTTTACTCGAAGTGCAGTGACCATGTCTGAAGAGAGTATCAACATCCAGCCCTTCTCTTGGTCTGACTGTATACACACACACTCATCAACCCCACATCTCAAAAATCAAAGACTCTAGAATGTTTTGTTTGTCATTAACAGAGATGACTGACTTAAACCAGGACCGTGTTTCTCACAGTGGAACCACAGCTGGTCCTAACAGCTCCAAGTCTACACAGAGGAAACAGATAAATAAGCAGCATGTGTATCTCAAATGGCATCCTATTCCCTATGTAGTGCACTACTTTTGATCAGGGCCCATAGTGCACTATTTTGGACCAGAGCCCTATGTAGGGAACAGGGCAGCCAGTGTAAGCCATGCGTGGCATAGCTGGGGGGTGGGTCTGGGAACGTGGTCCGTTGATGGTCATGGTCTCCACTGGACCGTGGCGGACCGTGACCCAGCCACTTCTCATCAGGACCCTGGTGGGAGACCACCAGAGAGGGGTAATCAAACACACCAGAGTGCCTCCAGAGAGGGAGAAATGGAGAGAGGTGAGGGGGAGATGTGTGTGGGGGGGGGGTAAAAGAAAAGGAGAGAACTGAGGAAAGGTAATGAGAGAAAGCGAGGCAGGGCATAGGATGGGAGGATGGAGGAACACTCAGAGAAAGATGCAGCATAAGAGAGAGATGGAGTGTGAGAGAGAGTGTGAATTAAAGGAAAGAAGCCCTTCACCCAATATTGGCTGGCTGAGAGACTGTCCCGCCAAGCCTTATCTGTTGTGAGACAGGGCATTTATTGAAAGTCTTGTTTCCTTTGAGAGGACTCTAATACACTAGGGCCATTGCTACATTCTACACAGACGCTCCACATTATGTGAATTGAATTGAGAGAGAAGGAAAGGTATCAGGCGAGTGATACAGTTTGAGGCAAGCCATTTCGTTGTTCATGCTACAGTATTTTATGCCCTTCACAGCCAATATCAGCCCTAAACTGTGCAGAGAAAATTGTGTTCGCAGCAAATTGATCCAGAGACCAACTGTGTCTTGCTGGTAGCAAATTGAATTTCAAAGACAAACACAGCAAGTGGGTTTGGATACAGATTGATATAGGTTGCTCCTTCTGAATTTTGATGAGAAATATCTGGCTTGAGGGGGAATTTTTTGTCCACTTACATAAATGACCATTAATCAACTAGGATAGGAAAACAAATAATGTAATCAAGAGTTCATTACATGTTCATCCATTTACAGTTTGCACCCTCGTTCAGAACGTGTCGTTCACCATGTATCAGACTGTTGAGCATGTACAGAGTATGTATGGATATTGATGCAGTTACTGCACCGTTTGTATTGCCTACAGTTTATGGTTCTGATTGATATTATTTGGACTTTCTCTGGACTGAAAACCACTATTAAGCTTGCCAACACTCAGAAAAAAAGGGTTCCAAAAGGGTTCTTCGGCTGTCCGAGAAGGAGAACCCTTTTTGGTTGCAAGTAGAATATTTTTGGGTTCCAGGTAGAACTCTTTTGGGTTCTATGTAGAATCTTTTAGGGAAAGGGTTCTATATGGAACCCAACGGTGTTCTAACTGGAACCAAAAAGGGTTCTTTAAAGTGTTATCCTATGGGGACGGCCGAAGAAATCTTTTAGGTTCTAGATAGCACCTTTTTTTCTAAGACAACTTGAAATATCTTCATGCCTAGAACAGCCTCCGGGTTTCTGTCATAACATTACATTTTGAAAGAGAGAAAAACATAATTTAGAGGGGTCTGTTTTGGTATATCTCATCCAACTCGTCACACTGGAAAAACGGACATGCTGGGGTAATAATTACATAACCGACATTCTATAGTAATACAAGTCCCGTGCAAATAGGGCTAATGTGGGAGAACAGAAAGTACAGTTATTCACAGTGTCCTTACTTACTGTACTCCCATCCTTCCTCGATTTGATGGTTGATTTGTGAACCTTTGTGGAATCCTTGATTTCACTTGTCCAACCACGTTCCCGGCATTCACTAGTCAGTGAAATACAGTGAAATAGGAATAGAATAGAATAGAGTAGAACAGGGTTCTACCTGGAACTAAAAGGGGTTCTTCAAATGGTTATCCTTTGGGGACAGCCGAAGAACACCTTTTGGTTCTAGATAGCATCTTCTTTTAAAGAGTTTTGACTAACTCCACTCGTGTACTCCTCACTCAGTTTACAACTTCCCTCCCCAGCCCCCATACCGAGACCCCTGGGCATATTTGGAGTGGGTCCAGCTGCTCTGTTCTAACTCTCTGTTGATATCAATACAATTAAACTCCCCAGGAGCACACAGGTCCATTCAATCACCACCACCACTGTGGCAGGGAGGATAATTGGACACCATTCTAAACCCCCTAAATCCACAGCACAGTGAAGGGGGTGGGGGATTCTGCTTGTGGGGGGTATTGCTGAGGGGCTCCCATGCTCTTTGCTATGTCACACACACACACACAGGCGCATGCATTGATGTACACACATACACACATTCATGCGCGCTCACACACACACACACACCTTTGACTGGGCACCTCCACTGTGATAGCAGGCCTGGAAAGCAGCCAAAACCACAGGCCTGGAGAGCAGCCATGACCCCTGCTGTAGACCTGAACAACTCGGTCTGGGCTGACATACATGTCTCGAGTCCTCTTCCACCACTACACACACACACACACACACACACACCCCTTATACCCCAGGCCTACTGGCACTGTGAGACTGGTTCTCTCTCGCATGAATCCTAGACCTCACAGATCCTAATACAGTGTCACTCTTGGCCCACACTTCAAGCTGAGCCAAAGAGCTCTACGGTGGTGTTGTAGCTCACTGCCCTCCACTACAATGAGTCCCAAATGGAACGCTATTCCCTATATAGTACACTACTTTTGACCAGCTGGTGTCAAAAGTAGTGTACTATATAGGGAATAGGGTGCCATTTGTGACGCATGATGTACTTTTTTTTGTTACTTAAGCTTGATTTCACATTTTTGTACAATAAACATAGTTTATCACAAGCAGCCTGATATAGTTTCAAGCTCCAGGACTTCTCCGTAATTAAAAGCAGTCCTACTTTGTACCATTGATGTCGGTGTTGTTTTTATTCAAATACATTTTAATTCGATTTGGGGGGGGGGGGGGGGGGGGTTTCTGTTCACTGACAGGCTATCCTCCTGTTTGCTATAAGCTGATTTTATGTATCTGCCAAAAAGTGTGTTTTTTTCCCCCCACTTATTGAAATCATACTCCAAATCACAATTTATTCAATGTAAAGTGCTGAGAGAAGATAAGCATGGTGGCATTAGCACATCTGCTAAGCCCCTGAAATGTGTGGGCCTGTCATTAAACTCTGTAATTACACACAAGCATAGGCGCCATACCCTACCAGCTGTGTGCACATTCACCATCGCAAATAAATGCCTTCCACTTGTCAATATTTGCATGACTACTATGACACTATAGCACTATTTGGACGGGACTAGTATTACTAGAGAACGTTGGTTATGTAATTATTACCCCAGCATGTCCGTTATTCCAGAAGACCATTCAGACGGGATTAGTTTGACCAAACTGCCCCCTGTAATTATTACAGAATTGACTGTTATGACGGAAGCCTGGAGGATTCAAGGTATGAAAATAGTTCAACTTGTCTAGGGATAGCCCAACTGGCCTTTAGTTCGGAGAAAGTCTAAATAATAATGCACTTCAACAAAAGAAGCATGAACTGTATGCAGACATTTGCAGTTTTTTTCAATTGCTAACAAGCATCGGTCAATACTGAAGCCACTTTTTCAAAAGTCTTCACACAGTCTGCATTACTAACATGCATATTGGCTAAACAGTTAATCTCACCTCCAAAACTCACTCAAAACACCTAAACACTTCATACAGGTCTCAAAATAAGCTCGTTCGACCATAACACTGGCAACAATTCTCACTCGGGAAAACATACATTGTCACTCATAACACACTGACATCAAAAACACACTAACAGGGAGCATTACATAAATGAACTTTTCTCTTTGAAGTTTAAATGATTTTTCACATAAATCAGTATTTCATTATAGAATAAGAATAACACCTTTTCACTTTATTGACTGTACTAAAGTATATGTAACAAGAATTCATCAGAAATGTAGCAATTTGCTTCAATAGCCTTTATTTTTTCTATATCTTTGCATATAGTAATTTACTTGTGAAAAATAAAAAGTTCGAACCAAAAACATATTCCTAAAATTCCAGGGCTGCAATAATAATTTAAAAAATAAATAATCAACATGTATAGAATAATCACTCATACTGTACAGTACTGTGCATGTTCTAGTTCTCCCTCTCTCCTGCATTTGGCCACAAGTTCTCATCAACATCACATCTTATGTCTCCTCTGGCGATGCGTCTTGGAAAGTATCTTCTGGAATGTCTAATCCAACCCTGGCAGTCTTCAGGGGGAATGTCTCCACACCCTGGCAGTCTTCAGGAGAAATGTCTCCACACCCTGGCAGTCTTCAGGAGAAGTGTCTCCACACCCTGGCAGTCTTCAGGAGAAATGTCTCCACACCCTGGCAGTCTTCAGGAGAAGTGTCTCCACACCCTGGAAGTCTTCAGGAGAAATGTCTCCACACCCTGGCAGTCTTCAGGAGAAGTGTCTCCACACCCTGGCAGTCTTCAGGAGAAATGTCTCCACACCCTGGCAGTCTTCAGGAGAAGTGTCTCCACACCCTGGCAGTCTTCAGGGGAAGTGTCTCCACACCCTGGCAGTCTTCAGGGGAAGTGTCTCCACACCCTGGCAGTCTTCAGGAGAAGTGTCTCCACACCCTGGCAGTCTTCAGGGGAAGTGTCTCCACACCCTGGCAGTCTTCAGGAGAAGTGTCTCCACACCCTGGCAGTCTTCAGGAGAAGTGTCTCCACACCCTGGCAGTCTTCAGGAGAAGTGTCTCCACACCCTGGCAGTCTTCAGGAGGAATGTCTCCACACCCTGGCAGTCTTCAGGAGAAATGTCTCCACACCCTGGCAGTCTTCAGGGGAAGTGTCTCCACACCCTGGCAGTCTTCAGGAGAAATGTCTCCACACCCTGGCAGTCTTCAGGGGAAGTGTCTCCACACCCTGGCAGTCTTCAGGAGAAGTGTCTCCACACCCTGGCAGTCTTCAGGAGAAGTGTCTCCACACCCTGGCAGTCTTCAGGAGGAATGTCTCCACACCCTGGCGGTCTTCAGGAGAAGTGTCTCCACACCCTGGCGGTCTTCAGGAGAAGTGTCTCCACACCCTGGCGGTCTTCAGGAGAAGTGTCTCCACACCCTGGCGGTCTTCAGGAGAAGTGTCTCCACACCCTGGCGGTCTTCAGGAGAAGTGTCTCCACACCCTGGCAGTCTTCAGGAGAAGTGTCTCCACACCCTGGCAGTCTTCAGGAGAAGTGTCTCCACACCCTGGCAGTCTTCAGGAGAAGTGTCTCCACACCCTGGCAGTCTTCAGGAGAAGTGTCTCCACACCCTGGCAGTCTTCAGGAGAAGTGTCTCCACACCCCGCATTCATAGCATCCATTAGGGACATCTGGTCATGTGGATGGTGGTCATAAACCTTCCACCTCCACGCAGAGACAGACTCCTCTATGTGGTTTAGGAAGGGGGAGTATGGAGGCAGGAATAGTACTGACATCCTGGGATGTGCAGCAAACCAGTCTGTGACAGCAGCAGAGTGGTGGAATGCCACATTATCCCACACAACAACGAAGGTAGGGGAGTTTCTTGCCTCTCTCTCCTCCGCTGGCACAAGTCGATTATGCAGGTCCTCCAGAAATTATATGAGTCTCTCTGTATTGTAGGGGCCAATGAATGGTTTGTGTCACAGAAAACCATCATTGGACAGTGCTGCACACATTGTGATGTTAGCTCCTCTCTGGCCTGGGACATCCACGGTTGCTCTCTGTCCAATCACATTTCTTCCCCTGCGGCGTGTTTTTGCCAGGTTGAATCCAGCTTCATCCACAAAGATGAATGTATGTGTAGTTTGCCTGGCATCCATCTCCATTACTCTCTGAAATACAGTAAATCCACAGTTATACAGTACTTTACATTATGCATAGCTGTTTTATGTACCCTGTTTGGTTATTGAACAGACATCTTACCTGGACATATTGATACCGGAGTTCTTTCACACATTCACCGTTTCTCTCAAAGGGTACAGAGTACAGCTGCTTCATCCTTATTTTATGTTTCTCTAGGACTCTGGCAATTGTCGTTGTGCTGACCGTATTCACATTCCCTAAAGTGATATTGTCTGCCAGCACTCTGTCCCGAATTTCCCGCTGTTTTATTGCATTGTTGCCAACTACTATGTCAACAATGGCATTTTCCTCCGCATCTGATAATATTCTGCCTCTCCCTCCTGTTGGAGGCAACCTTTGGATCCTACTGAAAAACACAAAACAATCAATAGATTTCAAAATGTCAGTACGTGTAAAAATGTGAACATACTTTATTGTACTGTAATATGTAGTTCAATTACCATTGAAGAATGCACAGCTCACCTGTTGTTTTGCTGGAAAAGTCGTACTATTGATGCAACTGTTGAACACTGCAGATTTGGTTGCACCCTTAAACCGGCCTCTCTCAAAGAGAGACCATGGTTTACAACATGGGCAATAATTGTGGCCCTTGTGTGAGCACTGCTCTTGGTCTTCCTCTCCTTTGTCCTCCACGCATTCTCCCTCTCCCTGACACTCTTCTTTCCCCCAACCTGCCTTCCTTGATCCATGTTTCCAAACTAAATCATTCCGAAGCCGTCCTCTTTTGTCTGTTCGGTAACGAGACTAAAAACAGGACACTTGGGTAGGCTTTCAACTGAAATTGAAATCAGCTGTGTTTGGAATGATTTAAATATATAGATTTTCTATATGTTTAATTCTGGTTACTGCAGAAATGCACGACATTTGCCATCATTCTGTTTTGAATGTGTTTTTTACCGTTATGGAAACAGTGTGTTAGCGTTTGAAAACATGTGCTGCAAATATATAGTTTTGCAGGTGGTGGAGTATGAATGAGAAAAGAGTTCATGGATTTCGGAGAATGTGGTCATTGAATGCATTTTGTGTGAAAACAATGAAAAATGATTCACAGTTGGTCCACATACACTTCTGTTTCGCTGACTGTGTGAAGATTTTGACAATGGGACTTCAGTTTTGACCAATCCAAGTTAGCAATTGAAAAAAACTGATGCATTTGGCTATTTGTCAATTCATTGGCACAATATCCAGCAAATCTTGTTTTACAACAAAAGTAGGAACTGGAAAAGTTGATAAATGTGTCATTCATGTAACACGATCACAGCACCTTGGTTTATGCATCAATTCGTTCCTGTTTCTTGCTCAAATTGTAAGGGTGTGTGCTGGTGGCAGGAAGTCAGGCGCAGGAGATCGAACTTGGTATAAACGGAGCAGTTTAATAAGTGCTCAAAAACTCCCAAAACCAAAATATACAAAATAATACACGTGGGTACAAAACCCGTCGCACACCAGAACATATCTTGCACATAGCTTACAAACAAACAATCACCGACAAGGACAATGAGGGGGAAGAGAGGGTTAAATACACAACATGTAACGAATGGGATTGGAACCAGGTGTGATACAAGACAAGACAAAACCAAAGGAAAATGAAAAGAGGATCAGCGATGGCTAGAAGGTCGGCGACTTCGACCGCCGAACGTCGCCCGAACAAGGAGAGGGACCAACTTCGGCAGAAGTCGTGTCACAAATTGCGTGCAATACCTGCCGTATTTGGTAATTCCCCTCAAAACACAGGGATTTTGATTCGCACAGGACTACACTCTTAGAATAAAAGGTGCTATCTAGAACAAAAAAGGTTTCTCCTATGGGGACTACTGCACACCCCTTTTGGAACCTTTAAGAGAGTAGTATTATCAGAAGACCTGGGAGTTCACAGAAAAACAGTGTGTGTGTGTGTGTGTGTGTGTGTGTGTGTGTGTGTGTGTGTGTGTGTGTGTGTGTGTGTGTGTGTGTGTGTGTGTGTGTGTGTGTGTGTGTGTGTGTGTGTGTGTGTGTGTGTGCGTGCGTGCGTGCGTGTGTGTGTGTGCACACACTCGTGTGTGTGCACACACTCGTGTGTATTCTCTAAATCCATTCCCCTATCAAGGCTATAGCAGACCCTCAGGCTGTGCTGTGATAAACAGTGGTGTTGTTTAGGCTGGGTGTTGGGTCTGTGTGGATCAGGGCCCTGGGCAGGATAATCCCCCCAAGTCTGGCCTCCCCCACCCGGGCCCTGCTCAGGGCTCATCCCCCATGGCTGGATGGAAGGACTAGTAGAGACAGATAGTGGGTGGTGGAGATACTTAGGAAGATAGGCTCTGGGTAGATGTTGTCTGGCACATGATACAGGACCAACTTGCCCTCCTCCAAACCTAACTATATCCATTTTGGGAGGATATACAAAACTGATCATAGATCAGTGTCTAGGAGTAACCTCATCCTACTCTGGTGAGTATTTTTGGGATGGAGATGGGGGAGGGAAGCATGTGTGGATGGGGGGGGTTGAAGGCTGGCTAGCTAAGCACTAAGAGATTAGAACAAGAGAATATTCACCCACGTATTCCCTTAAGCGTCTTTCATGAGGTCTTTTCTCTCTGCTCTGTTGACAGGTTAGGGCATCTAAGGAGGATTTGATTTAATTGACATTTTTGGGGATGAACAGTGAGTCTTCAAAAGCTGCTGTGTTGTAAACCGATGCTGCTACCTATAACACGTGAGAAATAACTGCAGAAAAATATCTGCTCGGTTTAACAGATGTTTTCTGGCTTCGCACAAAGAGCGCTGGGTCCAGTTTTCTTAGCATTTGTTAACTAATTACATGATCAACGTCTATGTGAATGCGTCATTGTGTATTAGACACTGGTTTCATTTGCTGAGGGCCATAGCAGTGTTAAACACATGAGTAAACTGAGTTATTTCACTTTGCAATGCACTGAATCAACGAACCCATTTACTGTAGCTCTTTAACTGAAAGAAAACAATCTAAGTTCCATCCTTGAGCTCCATCACTTAGAAGCCTGTGGGCTTTGCCTGAGTCCATCTCTAAGTAGGGGGGAAGGGAAGAGTGCCTGTTCAGAAATAATGCAGGACAGAGAGAATCTCTTGTGAATTTCTCCATAATGACACAGCTCTCTACATTAATGTCCATGCCAACAACGGTAGGAACATTGTGTGTGTGTGTGTGTGTGTGTGTGTGTGTGTGTGTGTGTGTGTGTGTGTGTGTGTGTGTGTGTGTGTGTGTGTGTGTGTGTGTGTGTGTGTGTGTGTGTGTGTGTGTGTGTGTGTGTGTGTGTGTGTGTGTGTGTGTGTGTGTGTGTGTGTGTGTGAGGAAAGTGGGGTAATCAATGGGGTCTGATGGCTCATTGGTCTCCATTGTTGCCAGGGATTGAGAGATAGACGGCCGGGTGGGGATAATTGATTAAGTATCGAGTGGCTTTCTGGAAGAATGGCTTGTGGGAGTCAAACTGCTTACCTCTGCAATTCTCACCTTTGACGGTGGCTGTGGAGCAGCAGTTCATTACAGAGAGCACAGGCTGAAGAGAACAGGTCACAAACACAGGCGTATGAGTACAGGCTATAAAATAACAGGTATATATATACTCCCTGTACTCCCTGTTCAATCATGACTGCATGGCCACAACGTCTCCAGCTAAATCATCAAGTTTGCTGACAACACAACAGTGATTGGCCTGATTACCAACAATGACGAGACAGCCTACAGGGAGGAGGTGAGAGCCCTGCCGGAGTGGTGCCAGGAAAATAACCTCTCCCTCAACGTCAACAAAAGGGAGCTGATCGTGGATTACATGAGACAGCAATGAGAGCACACACCCATCCACAGCTACGAGGCGGCAGTGGAGAGGAGGGTCAAGAGCTTCAAGTTCCTCGGCATGCACATCACTGGGCACAAACTGGTTGAATCAAATTTGTTTAAACGTAATTTGTCAATGTACTGTGACGTGAAATCTACGTAGAAAATACAATGGATTTGAAAAAAGTCATCAACGGAAACAACAGGATTATGTCATCACAGAAACCAATTTTCAGCATAGATAAACCTTGTACAGTATATGTTGAATTTTTACCTTTGAAACAACGTTAGATCTTCAATGTTATATCCACTATAGGAAAAAAACAGTAGGCTGGGCATCACCTCCTCCTACTCCTAATCTATCAACACCTATCCATTTGGTTTCCCATCTAGGGTTTTAGCCAATGTCACGACTTCCACCAAAGTCGGTACCTCTCCTTGTTCGGGCGGCGTTTGGCGATCGACGTCACCGGCCTTCTAGCCATCGCCGATCCACTTTTCATTTTCCATTTGTTTTGTCTTTGTCTTACACACCTGGTTTCAATCCTCCAATTACTTGTTCATTATTTAACCCTCTGTTCCCCCATGTTTGTTTGTGAGTAATTGTTTATTGTATTGCGGTCCATATTTGTGGCCTTGTATTTATTACGACATGTATTGTGATATATTTGAGTAAAATTGCTTTCATTACTTATATCTGCTGTCCTGCGCCTGACTCATCTCACCAGCTACACACAGACGCTTTATAGCCAAACCCTTCTTAGCGTTGATATTTGTCTCTGACTACTACCAATGTGCTATCGTGAGAATAATTTTTGAGAGATATCTTAATAACTAAATAGATTCACTGTTACTATCGAAGTCATTCCAAAGTGTAGGCTTAAAAGAGCAAATAAATTGTAGCTATACTTTATAAGTCACTAAACTTAGCAAAAAAATTATCGTCACTTTTTCAGGACCCTGTCTTTCAAAGATAATTCGTAAAAATCCAAATAACTTCACAGATCTTCATTGTAAAGGGTTTAAACACTGTTTCCCATGCTTGTTCATTGAACCATAAACAATGAATGAACATGCACCTGTGGAACAGTCGTTAAGACACTAACAGCTTACAGACGGTAGGCAATTAAGGTCACAGTTATGAAAACTTAGGACACTAAAGAGGCCTTTCTACTGACTCTGAAAAACACCAAAAGAAAGATGCCCAGTGTCCCTGCTCATCTGCGTGAACGTGCCTTAGGCATGCTGCAAGGAGGCATGAGGACTGCAGATGTGTCCGTGCTGTGAGATGCCTAAGACAGCGCTACAGGGAGACAGGATGGACAGCTGATCTTCCTCGCAGTGGCAGACCACTTGTAACAACACCTGCACAGGATCGGTACATCCGAACATCACACCTGCGGGACGGGTACAGGATGGCAACAACAACTGCCCGGGTTACACCAGGAAAGCACAAACCCTCCATCAGTGCTCAGACTGTCCGCAATAGGCTGAAAGAGGCTGGACTGAGGGCTTGTAGGCCTGTTGTAAAGCAGGTCCTCACCAGACATCACAGGCAACAATGTCGCCTATGGGCACAAACCCACCGTCACTGGACCAGACAGGACTGGCAAAAAGTGCTCTTCTCTGACGAATCACGGTTTTGTTTCACCTGGGGTGATGGTCTGATTCGTTTTTATTGTCGAAAGAATGAGCATTACACTGAGGCCCGTACTCTGGAGCGGGATCGATTTGGAGGTGAAGGGTCCGTCATGGTCTGGGGCGGTGTGTCACAGCATCATCGGACTGAGCTTGTTGTATTTGCAGGCAATCTCAATGCTGTGCGTTACAGGGAAGACATCCTCCTCCCTCATGTGGTACCCTTCCTGCAGGCTCATCCTGACATGACCCTCCAGCATGACAATGCCACCAGCCATACTACTCGTTCTGTGCGTGATTTCCTGCAAGACAGGAATGTCAGTGTTCTGCCATGGCCAGCGAAGACCCCGAATCTCAATCCAATTGAGCACGTCTGGGACCTGTTGGATCGGAGGGTGAGGACTAGAGCCAGGGCCATTCCCCCCAGAAATGTCCGGGACCTTGCAGGTGCCTTGGTGGAAGAGTGGGGTAACATCTCACAGCAAGAAGTGGCAAATCTGGTGCAGTCCATGAGGAGGAGACGCACTGCAGTGCTTATTGCAGCTGGTGGCCACACCAAATACTGACTGTTACTTTGATTTCGACCCCCCTTCGTTTAGGGACACATTATTCAATTTCTGTTAGTATTGGCTTTGGGAATGACCAGTGAAATATACCTGCTGGCGCATGTGCTACGGGTGGGTGTTGCTATGGAGACCAGTGAGCTGAGATAAGGCGAAGCTTTACAATACATATAGGCCTAGGGTTTCAAGCTTTGGAGGATTTCTAATTTAATCTTCAAGTTAATAATTCATATGTTGGATTCCATCTCAAGCAAAAACCAAAGTAAAAAAAATAGGACTAAATCAAATAATAAAAATACTAATTAAAGAATCGGATTAAGCCAATGGCACAGATTAAACTAGACAAGCATTAGATACTGTTTTCCACTCATGGCTCAACCTTTATAACTACAGCTGTTCACACCTTTTCATATAATGTCCATACTGTCTATACTCACCATTCACATAGATACAGTTGAAGTCAGAAGTTTACATACATTTTAGGTTGGAGTCATTAAAACTCGTTTTTCAACCACTCCACAAATGTCTTGTTAACAAACTATAGTTTTGGCAAGTCGGTTAGGACATCTAATTTGTGCATGACACAAGTCATTTTTCCAACAATTGTTTACAGACAGATTATTTCACTTATAATTCACTGTATCACAATTCCAGTGGGTCAGAAGTTTACATACTGTACACTAAGTTGACTGTGCCTTTAAACAGCTTGGAAAATTCCAGAAAATGATGTCATGGCTTTAGAAGCTTCTGATAGGCTAATTGACATCATTTGAGTCAATTGGAGGTGTACCTGTGGATGTATTTCAATTCCTACCTTCAAACTCAGTGCCTCTTTGCTTGACATCATGGGAAAATCTAAAGAAATCAGCCAATTGTGTTTCATCCTTGGGAGCAATTTCCAAACACCTGAAGGTACCACGTTCATCTGTACAAACAATAATATGCAAGTATAAACACCATGGGACCACGCAGCCGTCATACCGCTCAGGAAGGAAATGCGTTCTGTCTCCTAGAGATGAACGTACTTTGGTGCGGAAAGTGCAAATCAATACCAGAACAACAGCAAAGGACCGTGTGAAGATTTTGGAAGAAACGGGTACAAAAGTATCTATATCCACAGTAAAACGAGTCCTATATCGACATAACCTGAAAGGCCGCTCAGCAAGGTAGAAGCCACTGCTCGAAATCCACCATAAAAAAGCCAGACACGGTTTGCAACTGCACATGGGGACAAAGATCGTACTTTTTTGAGAAATGTCCTCTGGTCTGATGAAACAAAAATAGAACTGTTTGGCCATAATGACCATCGTTATGTTTGGAGGAAAAAGGGGGAGGCTTGCAAGCCGAAGAACACTATCCCAACCGTGAAGCACGGGGTGGCAGCATCATGTTGTGTTTTTGTTTTTTACCTTTATTTAACTAGGCAAGTCCGTTAAGAACACATTTTTATTTTCAATGACGGCCTAGGAACAGTGGGTTAACTGCCTTGTTCAGGGGCAGAACGACAGATTTTTACCTTGTCAGCTCTGGGATTTGATCTTGCAACCTTTCGGTGACAAGTCCAACGCTTTAACCACTAGGCTACCTGCCGCGCCCCAGCATTGCTGCAGGAGGGACTGGTGCACTTCACAAAATAGATGGCATCATGAGGCAGGATAATTATGTGGATATATTGAAGCAACAAGACATCCGTCAGGAAGTTAAAGCTTGGTCGCAAATGGGTCTTCCAAATGGACAAAGACCCCAAGCATACTTCCAACGTTGTGGCAAAATGGCTTAAGGACAACAAAGTCAAGGTATTGGAGTGGCAATCACAAGCCCTGACCTCAATCCTATAGAAAATGTTTGGGCAGAACTGAAAAAAGTGTGTGCGAGCAAGGAGGCCTACATACCTGACTCGGTTACACCAGCTCTGTCAGGAGTAATGGGCCAAAATTCACCCAACCTATTGTGAGAAGCTTGTGGAAGGCTACCCGAAATGTTTGACCCAAGTTAAACAATTTAAAGGCAATGCTACCAAATACTACTTGAGTGTATGTAAACTTCTGACTCACTGGGAATGTGATGAAGGAAATAAAAGCTGAAATAAATCATTCTCTTTTATTATTCTGACATTTCACATTCTTATAATACAGTGGTGATCCTAACTGACCTAAGACAGGGAATTTTTACTAGGATTAAATGTCAAGAATTGTGAAAAACTGAGTTTAAATTTCTTTGGCTAAGGTGTGTATGTAAACTTCTGACTTCAACTGTATAATTACGAAGTAGGCCTACTGCATTAGTAATTATATGTCTAAGGTTAAGGGTGTTTTTTTAGCTCTTTATCCTGCAGCCAGGGTTGTGTTAGATAAACATAACTGAATTCTGATAGCCCTGTTTTGCTCTGGTTTCATGCCACGCGTCAGAGGAACGAGCTGCTGCTCAATTAAATGTTTTATGAACAATCGAGCTCCTTCTGTCAGAGCGACAGATGGAGGTGGGCAGACAGATCAATGTCACTCTGCCTACGGCGTCGGCATGCCAACCAGCTCCGCTCAGTCGGGGGGTGTTCTCATCACTGGTGTTTAATGGATCAGCGGCACACTCACTCTCATTCCCGGCCAATTACACACTGTCATCGTTTCCCTCCAACATCCTCACTGTCTCTGTTTGCATTCCCTTGATAAGTCGGGAATTCATACTCAAGTGGAGAAGATTATGTAGGTTGTTAGAGGAGTTTGCCGAGATGTGGATCTTTTCCATTTCCTTGGTAACAGTTCTTATGCTGTCCAATCTGATCACTATCATACACTGAGCGTGCAAAACATTAAGAACACCTTCCTAATATCGAATAGCACCCCCCCCTTTGGGTGGTGGACCAGGAAACTGTTGAGAGTGAAAAATTGCAGTTCTTGACACTACCTACTACCAAAAAGGTAGCATCATGCAACCAACTTGGCATCTAATTTCCAATATATTGTTGAGTAGTCTCCAGGAGATATTAACACAATTTGCTGCTACCCGCCGAGCTGCATAGGTAAACAAAATCACTCACTGCGGTGAGTCCCACCAGCCATTGGATTTCCGTTAAAGACCTCATTTATGAGTAATGTCAATAGACACGACATAGAGCGAGAGATAGAGCAATTAAGTGGCTCCTCGTTGGCATACTAATCCGTGAAGCAATTTAGCAGACGGCCTTGGATGATAGAAAAAAAAGTAGATTGTCGAAGCGGACGGATGATTCCTATTGATTGGTGGGCATTCTGGCCTGTTTGAAGAGAGACAACACAATCTGGAGGGGCCAATCAATTAGCATTTCATGAAGTTGCATGACAGAAGAAGATCTTCATTTCAACTGATGATTCAGAAGCCTTGGGGAATCGATGGCAGAGACGTGGGCCAATCAGGGCGAAGAGTCAGAGGTCAAGAGCTGGGCGTAATTGAGGTCTGTTTTACCCTTTGATTAAAGATTGCAGAGTGGCTGTTTCAAAGTCTAAGACACAAAGAGTTTGGTTCTTTCAGCTGTCTCTCGGCTCTCAGTACAAAAGCACATTCAATGACTTGAAAGCACATTCAATGACTTGAAAGCACATTCAATGACTTGAAAGCACATTCAATGACTTGAAAGCACATTCAATGACTTGAAAGCACATTCAATGACTTGAAAGCACATTCAATGACTTGAAAGCACATTCAATGACTTGAAAGCACATTCAATGACTTGAAAGCACATTCAATGACTTGAAAGCACATTCAATGACTTGAAAGCACATTCAATGACTTGAAAGCACATTCAATGACTTGAAAGCACATTCAATGACTTGAAAGCACATTCAATGAAGTATTCAAACCCCTTGACTCTTTCCACATTTTGTTGTGTTACAGCCTGAATTTAAAATGGATTAAATTGAGATTTTCTGTCACTGGCCTCCACACAATACCCCATAATGTCAAAGTGGAATTATGTTGTTATAAGTGTTTTCAAATGAATGAAAAATGATTCAGTATTCAACCGCTTTGTTATAGCAAGCCTAAATAAGTCCAGGAGTAACAAGTCGCATAACAAGCCATATACTAAGTTGCATGGAATCACTCTGTGTGCAATAATAGTGTTTAGCATTCTTTTCTCTGTACCACACACATACAATTATCTGTAAGGTCCCCCAGTCGAGCAGTGAATTTCAAACACAGGTTCAACTACAAAGACCAGTGAGGTTTTCCAATGCCTCGCTACCACGACATAGGATATGACGCAGATGCAGACACAGCTGGTGGATAGTACAGTTCTCAATCATTTATTATAGCGCGGGGCAAAGGGCAGGTCGAGGACAGGCAGAGGTTCGTAATCAGGTCTGAGTCAGGCAGGTACAGGATGGCAGGCAGGCTCGGGGTCTGGGCAGGCAGAATTGTCAGAACCTGGAAAACTAGGAAACAAGCACTTGAGAAACAAGACAAACTGGAAAGTATGCTGGTAAGACCTGACAAGACGAACTGGCAGCAGACAAACAGAGAACACAGGTAAAAATGCTCAGGGGATAATGGGGAAGACAGGGGACACCTGGAGGGAGGTGGAGACAAGCAAAAAGACAGGTGAAATCGATCAGGGTGTGACACTCGCAAAGAAATGCACCTATTGGTAGATGGGTACAAATGAAAAAAGCAGACATTGAATATAAAGGTCATATTATTAATCACGCGAAACCCAGTCACTACACATATACAGTTGTCCTTCCTAACTCAGTTGCCAGAGAGGAAGGAAACCACTCAGGGATTTCACCATGAGGCTAAAGGTGACTTTAAAACAGTTAGAGTTTAATGGCTATCATAGGAGAAAACTGAGGATGGATCAACAACATTGTAGTTACTCCTCAATTACTAACCTAAATGACAGAGTGAAAAGAAATGCATCCTGTTTGCAATAAGGCACTAATGTAAAACTGCAAAAATGTGGCAAAGAAATTAACTTTATGTCCTGAATACAAAGCATTATGTTATGGGAAAATCCAATACAACACTCACTGAGTACCTAGGGACTAGGGAGTTTTTTTAAGATATAAAGAAATGGAATAGAGCTAAGAGGAAAACCTGGTTCTGTAACGGTTTTCTTCCTGGGATGAAGGAGAGGACCAAAACGCAGCGCGGCTAGTGTTCAACATGATTTAATAAAAAATACGTGAACACTACAAACAACAAAACAAGAAATGTGAAAACCGAAACAGTCCTATCTGGTGCAGAACACAAAGACAGAAGACAACCACCCACAATCCCCAACACAAAACAAGCCACCTATATATGATTCTCAATCAGGGACAACGATTGACAGCTGCCTCTGATTGAGAACCATATTAGGCTGAACACAGAAACAGACAAACTATACACACAACATAGAATGCCCACCCAGCTCACGTCCTGACCAACACTAAACAAGCAAAACACACAAGAACTATGGTCAGGACGTGACAGGTTCAGTCTGCTTTCCAACAGACACTGTGTAACGGTCCTGACCTGTTTTATGTTGTTTTTGTATGTGTTTAGGTCAGGGCATGTGTTTTGGGTGGGCAGTCTATGTTATCTGTTTCTATGTTGGTTGTGGTTGCCTGGTATGGCTCTTAATTAGAGGCAGGTGTTTTGCGTTCTCCTCTAATTAAGAGTCATATTTAGGTAGGGTGTTCTCACTGTTTGTTTGTGGGTGATTGTCTCCTGTGTCGTCGAATGTATGTACCATACGGGACTGTTTGGCTGTTCGTTTATTTTGATGTCGTCTGTTTCCTGTCCGTGAGTTTACGTTTAGTTATGTAAGTTTATGTTCAGGTTTCGTCAATGTCGTTTTCTTGTTTTGTGTTTTTGAAAGTGTTTTGTTTCTTTCGTGTTGCCATCATAGTTTTCCAAATAAAGAGATGGCCTATTTCCCTACTGCTGCATTTTGGTCTGATGATCCTTCTCTCCTCTCCTCGTCCGAGGATGAGGAGAGAGACAGCCCTTACAGAATCACCCACCACGCTAAGACCAAGCGGCAAGGGAATGCTCAACAGAGCAACAAGGACTCCTGGACTTGGGAGGAGATCCTGGATGGTAGAGGACCTTGGGCTCAGCCAGGGGAATATCGCCGTCCCAAGGAGGAGTTGGAAGCAGCGAAGGCTGAGAGGCGCTGGTATGAGGAGGCAGCGCGTCGACGCGGTTGGGAGCCCGTGAGTCAGACCCAAAAATTTCTTGGGGGGGGGCACACGAGGAGTGTGGCAAAGCCGGGTAGGATACCCGAGCCAACTCCCCGTGCTTACCGTGGAGGTAGAAGGCGTCGTACTGGTAAGACACCGTGTTATGCGGTAAAGCGCACGGTGTCCCCAGTACGCGTGCTTAGCCCAGTGCGGGCTATTCCACCTTGCCGCACTGGGAGGGCTAAGTTGGGCATCGAGCTGGATGTCATGAAGCCGGCCCAACGCATCTGGCCACCAGTGCGTCTCCTCGGGCCGGCATACATGGCACCAGCCTTACGAATGGTGTCCCCGGTTTGCCAGTATAGCCCAGTGCGGGCTATTCCACCTCGCCGCACTGGTAGGGCTACGGGCACCATTCAACCTGGTAAGGTTGGGCAGGCTCGGTGCTCAAGAGCACGTGTCCTCCTTAACGGTCCGGTAGACCCGGTGCCACCTCCATGTACCAGTCCTCCGGTGGCAGCCCCCCGTACCAGGCTGTCTCTCCGGGTTCTCTCTCCAGCTGTTTCCTCCTCTCCAGCGCAGCCAGTGCCTAGACCACGTACCAGGCTGTCTCTCCTTCTCCTCCCTACAGAGCCGTCCTGCCATGACCAGCCAGAGCTGTCCTGCCATGATCAGCCAGAGCAGTCCTGCCATGATCAGCCAGAGCCGTCCTGCCATGACCAGCCAGAGCCGTCCTGCCATGACCAGCCAGAGCCGTCCTGCCATGACCAGCCAGAGCCGTCCTGCCATGACCAGCCAGAGCCGTCCTGCCATGACCAGCCAGAGCCGTCCTGCCATGACCAGCCAGAGCCGTCCTGCCATGACCAGCCAGAGCCGTCCTGCCATGACCAGCCAGAGCCGTCCTGCCATGACCAGCCAGAGCCGTCCTGCCGGGACCAGCCAGAGCCGTCCTGCCGGGACCAGCCAGAGCCGTCCTGCCGGGACCAGCCAGAGCCGTCCAGCCGGGACCAGCCAGAGCCGTCCAGCCGGGACCAGCCAGAGCCGTCCAGCCGGGACCTGCCAGAGCCGTCCAGCCGGGACCTGCCAGAGCCGTCCAGCCGGGACCTGCCAGAGCCGTCCAGCCGGGACCTGCCAGAGCCGTCCAGCCGGGACCTGCCAGAGCCGTCCAGCCGGGACCTGCCAGAGCCGTCCAGCCGGGACCTGCCAGAGCCGTCCAGCCGGGACCGGCCAGAGCCGTCCAGCCGGGACCTGCCAGAGCCGTCCAGCCGGGACCTGCCAGAGCCGTCCAGCCGGGACCTGCCAGAGTCCCTCAGCCGGGACCTGCCAGAGTCCCTCAGCCGGGACCTGCCAGAGTCCCTCAGCCGGGACCTGCCAGAGTCCCTCAGCCGGGACCTGCCAGAGTCCCTCAGCCGGGACCTGCCAGAGTCCCTCAGCCGGGATCTGCCAGAGTCCCTCAGCCGGGACCTGCCCCTTGTCCCGGTGCTGCCCCTTGTCCCGGTGCTGCCCCTTGTCCCGGTGCTGCCCCTTGTCCCGGTGCTGGCCGTTCATTTAGGGGATGTTAGTTTTAGGGTGGTCATTGGGAGGGGAAGACAGAAGCGGGGAGTGACTATGGTGGTGTGGGGACAGCGTCCAGAGCCGGAGCCACCACCGTGGTCAACTGCCCACCCAGACCCTCCCCTGGACTTTGTGCTGGTGCGCCCGGCGTTCGCACCTTGAGGGGGGGGTTCTGTAACGGTCCTGACCTGTTTTATGTTGTTTTTGTATGTGTTTAGGTCAGGGCATGTGTTTTGGGTGGGCAGTCTATGTTATCTGTTTCTATGTTGGTTGTGGTTGCCTGGTATGGCTCTTAATTAGAGGCAGGTGTTTTGCGTTCTCCTCTAATTAAGAGTCATATTTAGGTAGGGTGTTCTCACTGTTTGTTTGTGGGTGATTGTCTCCTGTGTCGTCGAATGTATGTACCATACGGGACTGTTTGGCTGTTCGTTTATTTTGATGTCGTCTGTTTCCTGTCCGTGAGTTTACGTTTAGTTATGTAAGTTTATGTTCAGGTTTCGTCAACGTCGTTTTCTTGTTTTGTGTTTTTGAAAGTGTTTTGTTTCTTTCGTGTTGCCATCATAGTTTTCCAAATAAAGAGATGGCCTATTTCCCTACTGCTGCATTTTGGTCTGATGATCCTTCTCTCCTCTCCTCGTCCGAGGATGAGGAGAGAGACAGCCCTTACACACTGGGAGAAAAATGCACCTTACATCAGGACAATATCCTAAAACACAAGGCCAAATATACTCTGGAGTTGCTTACCAAGACGACATTGAATGTTCCTGGGTGGCCTAGTTAGTTTTAACTTAAATCGGCTTGAATCTATGGACACACTTGAAAATGGCTGTCTAACAATGATCAACAACCAATTTGACAGAGCTTAAAGAATTGTAAAAATAATCACGTGCAAATATTGTACAGTCCAGGTATGCAAAGCTCTTAGAGACTTACCCAGAAAGACTCACAGCTGTGATCACTGCTAAAAGTAATTGTACAAATGATTGACTCAGGGGTGTGAATACTTATGTAAATGAGATATATCTTTATTTAATTTTCAATAAATTTGCCAACATTTCTAAAAACATGTTTTCACTTTGTCATTATGGGGTATTGTGTGTAGATTGGTGAGATTTATTTAATCCATTTTGAATTCAGGCTGTAACACAACAAAATGTGGATTAAGTCAAGGGGTATGAATACTTTCTGAAGGCACTGTAGCTAGTGGGGATCATTTAAAAGCAGCTCAGTGGTAGCTATAAATGCATGGAGTTAAAACAAATTGTGATAAAAGAGCAACCAAAAATCTAAGTTAAAGAATAGGATTAAATCAAATCAAACTTTAAATGCACTTTAAAATAAAGTTTGATTTAATTTAGTCACTCTTTAACATTTCATTTGATCTGTTAAACCTACCCTTTGGAATGACTTCGATAGCAACAGTGAATCTATTTAGTTGGTAAGTGGAGATCTCTCAATAATAATTCTCACGATAGCACATTGGTAGTAATCAGTGACAAATATCAAAGCTAAGTTATGGCTGGGTATAGTTAGAACTCTGAATGGGAAACCAAATGGATAGCTGTAGATTAACTCTCCAGTATTGTCACGATCGTTATGAGTGGACCAAAGCGCAGCGTGATCTGGGTTCCACATCTTTTATTTATAGGTGAAACTCACAGCAAAACAAAAAATCTCAAAACGAAACATGAAGCTATCAATAGAGCTAACAGGCAACTATACATAGTCAAGATCCGCGGAACTTCTCAGGAGGTTCCGGACCGCGGATCGTCTCAGGAGGTTCCGGACCGCGGACCGTCTCAGGAGGTTGTGGCCCGTAGAATGTCGGCAGAAGCTCTGGACTGGGAACTGTCGCCGGAAGCTCTGGACTGGGAACTGTCGCCGGAAGCTTGGTGCGTGGGCCCGGCACTGGTGGTACCGGGCTGGTGACACGCACCTCAGGGCAAGTGCGGGGAGGAGGCACAGGACGTACTGGACTGTGGAGGCGCACTGGAGGCCTGATGCGTGGGACTGGTACAGGTGGCAGCGGGCTGGTGACACGCACCTCAGGGCGAGTGCGGAGAGGAGGCACAGGACATACTGGACTGTGGAGGCGCACTGGAGACCTGATGCGTGGGACCGGTACAGGTGGCAGCGGGCTGGTGACACGCACCTCAGGGCGAGTGCGGAGAGGAGACACAGGATGTACTGGCCTGTGAATGCGCACTGGGGATACAGCGTGTAGAGCCGGCGCAGGATATCCTGGACCGAGGAGGTGCACTGGAGACCAGGCGCGCTGAGCCGGCACAACCCGTCCTGGACAGATACCCACTTTATCATGACAAGTGCGAGGAGCTGGCACAGAACGCACCGGGCTGTGAATGCGCATTGGAGACACAGTGCGTATCACCGCAAGATATGGTGCCTGACCGGTCACACGCTCCCCACGGTGAGTACGGGGAGTTGGCTCTGGTTCACTTTCCTCAACTTTCGCCGCCCACTCCTCGCTCAATCTGTCCCAAAATTCCACCTCGGTCTCTGACTCACCCATCAGCGTCGCCGACCACTCCGTGTGCCCCCCCCCCAAAAAAAAACATTTGGGCTGTCTTTTGGTCTTGTGTCGTGGCCGCGAACCCTGGCGTCGTCGCTGTTGTTCCCTCACTGCCTCCGCCTGCTTCCATGGCAGGTTTCTGTCTCCTGCCATAATCTCTTCCCACGTCCAGGATGTCCTCCACTCCTGGCTTTCCTCCTGGGCACGCTGCTTGGTCCTTTGTTGGTGGGATCGTCTGTCACGATCGTTATAATGAGTGGACCAAAGCGCAGCGTGATCTGGGTTCCACATCTTTTATTTATAGGTGAAACTCACAGCAAAACAAAAACAATAAATCTCAAAACGATTAGGGCTAACAGGCAACTATACATAGTCAAGATCCCACCAAGCACAAAGGGGAAATGGCTGCCTAAATATGATCCCCAATCAGAGACAGGGAACCATACCAGGCCAACATAGACATATAATTACCTAGATGACCCACCCTAGTCACACCCCGACCTAACCAACATAGAGAATAAAAGGCTCTCTATGGTCAGGGCGTGACAAGTATGAGGTGCTGTCCAGCCTATTGTTTTTCGTTCTTCTGATAGTGGATATAACGTTGAAGATCTGATGTTGTTTCAAAGGTACAAATTCAACATATTTCATACAAGGTTTGTCTGTGTTGAAAATAGGTTACCATGATGACATAATCCTGTGGTTAAAAATTCACCCTCAAAACAACAGTTTATTTCATATCTAATGTATTTTCCCCATAGATTTTATGTCACAATATGTTGACAAATTACATTGAAACAATGTTGATTCAACCAGTTTGTGCCCAGTGGGATCTCACTGACAGAGAAAATAAAATCAGACAGATTCCTAACACACACACACACACACACAAACAAACGCACATACACACACACAACACACACAAGGATACACGCGGATGCACACACACACAAACACACACACACTCATGCAGCCAGCAAGGGCTTAATGTATTCAGCAGGATGGATCTCAGGGGCACTGGAGTGTCTAAATACGGACAGGTAACGATGTGATTTAGGGTATTATCCCAAATGGCACCCTGTTCCTTACAAAGTGCACTGCTTTTCACCAGGGCCCATAGGGCTCTGGTCAAAAGTAGTGCACTGTGTAAAGAATATACTCTTAGAAAAGAAGGTACTTTTGAGAACCATAAAAGGTTCTTCAGCTGTTCGCATAGGAGAACCCTTTGAAGAACCCATTTTGGTTGCATGTTTCAAAACCCTTTTGGGTTCCATGGAGAACCCTTTCCACAGTCAGGATGCTCTCAATGGTGCAGTTGTAGAACTTTTTGAGGATCTGGGGACCCAGGCCAAATCTTTTCAGTCTCCTGAGGGAGAAAAGGTTTTGTCGTGCCCTCTTCACGACTGTCTTGGTGTGTTCGGACCATGATAGTTCATTGGTGATGTGCACACCAAGGAACTAAAAACTCTCGACCCGCTCCACTACAGCCCCGTCGATGTTAATGGGGGCCTGTTCAGCCCGCCTTTTCCTGTAGTCCACGATCAGCTCCATTGTCTTGCTCACATTGATGGAGAGGTTGTTGTCCTGGCACAACACTGCCAGTTCTCTGACCTCTTCCATATTCAAGGGACCTTTTTGAGTTGTCACTGTGGGGGAACCGTTTTGAAAAGTTTTTTTGATCAACCTTTTTTTGGAAGTATGCGTTCATTTTTGAACCCTTATCGTGAATGATGTTTAACAATAATAATAATAATCCATAAAATGACACAAAACATCCATGGTTAACTTAAGAAGATTTATTTGGCATATGTTGTTGACATTTTAATTAGGCCTATATACACTGTGTGTACAAAACAGTAGGAACACCTTCCTAATATTGAGTTGCGCCCCCCTTTTGCCATCAGAGTAGCTTCAGTTTGCAGATAGAACCTTAATACACTATATCCTATGGATAACTAGCAACATTGCTAAAGCTTACCTCTGAATGAGTAGACTGATATATTTTTCTGGTCTCTGACACCCAAAGGCAGTAAACTATCAATAAAATGTGGACATTTTGTAATTTTTGTAATAGCCCTTCCATGAAGGTTTTCATACTGATATAGAACAAGACAAAAACAGCAACACCTCTCCCAAGGGCCTTAAACATGTTCTAAGGCAGTGGTTCCCAAACTGTGGGGCTCGCCGGGTCGGAACTCAGTCAGGCTTTAAACGTACTTTTGAAACGGTCAGAGCCACAAGGTTCTATCAGCGATTGCACCCCCCTATAAAAACAGATTTACAAATGTCTTAGCATTTTGATACTCTGCACTTTAGGTACCTATAACGGGTTATGAAAAATACACTGAAAAAAATATAAATTACATGTAAAGTGTTGGTCCCATGTTTCATAAGCTGAAATAAAAGATCCCCACACACACGTGCACAACTCTCCCTCCCCCCCCACACACACACACACATGCACACCCTTCCACACACAAAGGGCAGACATCTCCTCATGTCTTTGCAGCAGAGGGGCCTCATGGCTTCTGTTGTTCCCCAGAGAGCAGCATTGTATTTAGGCTGATCATTAAGCAAGCTCTCGCTTCCTTTCTCCCTGGCTCTCTGTGCCTCCAGGCAACAAAGGCTCACATTGCCTGACCTCAAACCTGCTCTGTGTGGAGGCGTGCAGAGGAAGGAACAGAGCACCATTAACACTGACTGTCAGTTTCACACTTTCCCCCATTTCTCTCTCTTTCTCTCTCCCTCTCTCACGCATGGTCACACACACACACACACACACACACACACACACACACACACACACACACACACACACACACACACACACACACACACACACACACACACACACACACACACACACACACACACACACACACACACACACACACACACACACACACACACACTTTTCCACCCATCCAGCAACACTGCACTGATATGGTAATCCCAGGTTCCTGGTAGGACAGTGTTTATAAGAGATGAACCTGTATTTACAGTACATTTACAACATTTAGTTTTGATTTACAGTTGATTGAGTTTTTTTTTAAACCATGTCATTAGATTTAGGTTCAAAGCTCTGACATTCCTTCATGTTGATGACTTCTTTCAAATCCAATAAATTGTCCACATTCATTCAACCTCACCGGAAGGAAAAACAATAAAACATTTTGTTGAAATGACGTGGAAATGACGTTGATGTAGTTAACCAGTTTGTGTCCCGTGGGGAGTATATGAGGTCTCTGCAGACCTGGGTCGTCGCACTCTTAGTCTGTATGTGCGACCTCGCCTGTTTTTGTGTGTGGTCTCTTGCGAAATGTCCAACCGATTACAGTTTATGTCAAAAATTATTCTGGAGAATCATTGTGCAATTCGCAACAAGGGCTAGCTGTGTCGTCCATGATGAGTCTCCATAGAGACCGAGCACCATCCCACTTGTCCACCAGCTGGGAGGACTATTACCATCTCAAGCCTTTCATTTGAATCAACCACTGCTTTGTACATGATAATCAATTCCACCACAATATTCTCTTATTTACTCATTGAGTCAGTGTCTAAATAACACAGAAAGCCTAGAGGGATCGCACCGCATATCATTATTGTCATGGTTGCAAAAAATAAACATCTCGAAACCATAGCTTAGCTCTTTAAGAGTATTTCTAGCTAGCTGCTCCTGTTTCCATTTCACAGCCTTATTAGTCATGTCATTTGGTCATGGGGCCTCTATCGTTTTCAATCAAATCAACTTCGCATTCCCCTTCTGAGAATATTCATCAGCCTCTCTGTATAGCTCCCAGATATCCAACCCTCCCCCATTCCTCCTCACTGAGGCCAATGGAGTGTGAGTAGAAGTGGGAGTAGAGTGTGCTGCTGAACTGAAGAGAACTGGTATTAGAGCCTCTTCACACTTACTACGCTTTTCATACAAATACCGTCAGCAACATATATTGCTTGAATGTAAACTTCAGTGCTTGCTACGTCTTGACCGCTACCTCTGGAGGTAGTGCACGACACTCGCAGTATGGGTTATGATGGGACCAGATTGTTTTTCTAATCAGGTCATATTGTTTTTTTTATCCTGGAGAAACTCTTGGCCCTAGGGAGGATGAAAACAATAAAAACACTTTACACAGACAAAGCAACAACAACTGTGATTGGACAAAAATGAACAAAATAACTAACAGGGCTGAGCTGGTAGGAGATTATAATGGGGAGATTATAAAACAGTTTTAAATACCTCAATGGACCGTAAAGGAAATCACACTACAAACCATCAACCTCATGCACTTAAGGAAATTGCGAATATCAGGGATATATTGGAAATAGGGCTATGTTCTGTATACCACCCCTACCATGTCACAACACAAGTGATTGGCTCAAACACATTAAGAAGGAAAGGAATTCCACAAATTAACATTTATGAAGGCACACCTGTTAATTGAAATGCATTCCAGGGGACTACCTCATGAAGCTGGTTGAGAAAATTCCAAGATTGTGCGAAGCTGTCTTGAAGGCAAATGGTGGCTACTTTGAAGAATCTCAAATATAAAACATATTTTGTTTTGTGTAATACTTTTTTGGTTACTACATGATTCCAAATGTGTTATTTCATAGTTTTGATGTCATCACTATTATTCTACAATGTAGAAAATAGTAAAAATAAAGAAAAACCCTTGAATGAGTAGGTGTGTCCAAACATTTGACTGGTACTGTATATATTGTTTATTTGAATATAATTGAAAGACACCGTGATCTCTTCCTCATGGTGTGTATTGCTACTGGACCAAAAAAGGTAACCCTAAAAAAGTGAAAAACTGAATGACCCGACAAGACATGGAAAATGCAACGGACCAGAATGTTTTGAGAGTAATAGTATACGTATATGAAATCCAGTAATGTCATGTTTTTATAGCCTAAACTATGTACACTAAATTACCAAAAGTATGTGGACACCTGGTTGTAGAAGAATCTCATTCCAAAACCATGGCCATCAATATGGAGTTGGTCCCCCCTTTGCTGCTATAACAGCCTCCACTCTTCTGGGAAGGCTTTCCACTAGATGTAAGACTCTAAAAGTTTTGTACACCTGAATTGTACAATATTTGTACAATATTATTTTTATAAAATTCTTCTAGCTCTGTCAAGTTGGTTGTTGAGCATTGCTAGACAGCCATTTTCAAGACGATTTAAGTCAAAGCTGTAACTAGGCCACTCATGAACATTTAATGTCATCTTGGTAAGCAACTCCAGAGTATATTTGGTCTTGAGTTTTAGGTTATTGTCCTGCTGACAGGTGAATTTGTCTCCCAGTGTGTCACGATCGTCTTGCGGTGAGAGAGAGGACCAAGGCGCAGCGTGTGAAAAATACATCTTCTCTTTATTTTAGAAGATGGACAAACGAAACAACAAACAGGAAGCTAAGAAATAACTAAGTGCACACATGCAACATAGAACATAGACAATTACCCACAAAACCCAAATGCCTATGGCTGCCTTAAATATGTCTCTCAATCAGAGACAATAAACCACAGCTGCCTCTAATTGAGAACCAATCTAGGCAGCCATAGACATACAAACACCTAGACAAGATACTGACCCCTGCCAGCAGCATACCACCCTGCATACCACTGCTGGCTTGCTTCTGAAGCTAAGCAGGGTTGGTCCTGGTCAGTCCCTGGATGGGAGACCAGATGCTGCTGGAAGTGGTGTTGGAGGGCCAGTAGGAGGCACTCTTTCCTCTGGTCTGAACAAAGATCCCAATGCCCCAGGGCAGTGATTGGGGACACTGCTCTGTGTAGGGTGCCGTCTTTCGGATGGGATGTTAAACGGGTGTCCTGACTCTCTGAGGTCATTAAAGATCCCATGGCACTTGTCGTAAGAGTAGGGGTGTTAACCCCGGTGTCCTGGCTAAATTCCCAATCTGGCCCTCAACCATCACGGTCACCTAATAATCCCCAGTTCACAATTGGCTCATTCATCCCCCTCCTCTCCCCTGTAACTGTCCCCAGGTCGTTGCTGCAAATGAGAATGTGTTCTCAGTCAACTTACCTGGTAAAATAATGGAAAAATAAATAAAATAAAAATTAAACGTACAAACCCCTAGACAAACCAAAACACATACATTCCCCATGTCACACCCTGACCTAACTAAAATAATAATGAAAACAAAGATAACTAAGGCCAGGGTGTGACACAGTGTCTGTTGCAAAGCAGACTGAACCAGGTTTTCCCCTAGGATTTTGCCTGTGTTTAGCTCTATTCCGTAATGTTTTATCCTAAAAAACTCCCTAGTCCTTGCTGATGACATTCAGGATAGGAAGTTAATTTCTTTGCCACATTTTTTGCAGTTTTACTTTAGTGCCTTATTGCAAACAGTATTATTTTGGAATATTTTTATTCTATACAGGCTTCCTTCTTTTCACTTTGTCGTTTAGGTTAGTATTGTGGAGTAACTGTAATGTTGTTGATCCATCCTCAGTTTTCTCCTGTCACAGCCATAATGCTCTAACTGTTTAAAGTCACCATTGGCCTCATGTTTAAATCCCCGAGTGGTTTTCTTCCTCTCCGGCAACTGAGTTATGAAGGACGCCAGTATCTTTGTAGTGACTGGGTGTATTGATACACCATCCAAAGTTGAATTAATAACTTCACCATGCTCAAAGTGATATTCAATGTACTCCCTGGTCTTTGTGGTTGAATCTGTATTTGAAATTCACTGTTCGACTGAGAGACCTTACAGATAACTAACTGTATGTGTGGGGTACAGAGATGAGGTCGTTCAAAAATCATGTTAACCTTTTCTCAATATAGGGGGTGCTGTTTCAACGTTACCATTTATCGTTCCCAAATTAAACTGCCTCGTACTCAATTCTTGCTCGTACAATATGCATATTATTATTACTATTGGATAGAAAACAATCTCTAGTTTCTAAAACCGTTTGAATTATGTCTGTGGGTGAAACAGAACTCTTTCTGCAGCGAAATTCATGACAGGAACTGCGAAGGTCTGAAAACGAGGCTCTGTTCTCAGATCAGTTTAAAGCTCTGTATGTATCCTATGGGTCGACATGAACTGCACCCGCCTTCCCCTGGATGTCAGTAACCAATGAGAATTGGAATGGAGTTTCTACGTAGATCTCAGACCTTATAAAAGGCCATGGCATGGGGGGTGCGCTCCTTTCGACGTTCGTCAAGACGCAATGGAGGACCTCAGGATGGCATGCTCAAAAGCTCTCGTTATAGGCCTAAGATATATCCGTCTGTGATTTAATTCGATATAGGTGTTAGAAACATCATAACGAAGTTATTTTAAACCGAGTTATATCAGTTTATGCGAGTATATTGCTATTTTCGGAATTTCCTTAGTATTGCGTTTTGAGGATTTGGGCATGTCTGCGCCACATAGCTATTGTTAGCTGCTAGTTCCAAAGTTGAAGACGACGTTTTACAACCGAGCAACGATTCTTTTGGACAAAGGACAACTTGCCCAAGATTCTGATGGAAGCTCGTCCAAAAGTAAGAGCTATTTATGATGTTATTCCGTATTTATGTGGAAAAATGTAAATGGATTTGTCCGCCATTAATTGCGGCACTAGTCTGGCTGTAACGCACACTGTATGTCTAGTAACGTTAATTTTAAAAATCTAACTCAGCGGTTGCATTAATAACTAATGCATCTTTCATTTGCTGTCCATCCTGTATTTTTTAGTCAAGTTTACGATTATTTATCGATTAGATTAGGTGCCTCTCCAAGATGGCGCCGGCCAGAATGCATGAACTGTTGCTACTGTTCACATTGTATAACCACGATTTGTGCTGCTAAATATGCAAATTTTCGAACAAAACCTATATGCATTGTGTAATATGATGTTACAGGACTGTCATCTGATGAAGTATATCAAGGTTAGTCCAATTATATATCTTTTGCTGGATTGTTACGATCGCTAACATTTGCTGCTGGTAAATGCGGTTGTGTTTCTGGCTATTGGGGCAAGCTAATATAATGCTATATTGTGTTTTCGCTGTAAAACACTTAAAAAATCTGACATATTGGCTGGATTCACAAGATGTTGGGCTTTCATTTGCTGTACGCTGTGTATTTTTCAGAAATGTTTTATGATGAGTAATTAGGTATTTGACGTTGGTCTCTGTAATTATTCTGCCTGCATCGACGCTATTTCAGATTGCAGCTGCAATGTAGAACTGTGATTTATACCTGAAATATGCACATTTTTCTAACAAAACATATGCTATACAATAAATATGTTATCAGACTGTCATTTGATGAAGTTGTTTCTTGGTTAGTGGCTATTTATATCTTTATTTGGTCGAAATTGTGATAGCTACCTTTGTAGCACAAAAAAGTTGTGTCTTTTGCTATCGTGGTTAGCTAATAGATTTACATATTGTGTCTTCCCTGTAAAACATTTTAAAAATCAGAAATGATGGCTGGATTCACAAGATCTGTATCTTTCATCTGGTGTCTTGGACTTGTGATTTAATGATATTTAGATGCTAGTATTTACTTGTGGCGCTATGCTAGGCTATGCTAGTCAGCTTTTTTTACTGATGGGGGTGCTCCCGGATCCGGGATGCGTAGCAAGTAGAAGTTAAACACTATTAATGCACACATATTGTAACGGCAGCCTTCCTCCTCTTCGTCTGAAGAGGAGGTGTAGCAGGGATCGGACCAAGACGCAGCGTAGTTTGTGCTCAACGTATTTAATACAGACGATAAACGTGAACACTTAACAAATACAAAATAACAAATGTGGCAAACCGATACAGTCCTAGCTGGTGCAGAGAAACACAAAGACAGGAAACAACCACCCACAAAATCCCAACACAAAACAAGCCACCTAAATATGATTCCCAATCAGAGACAACACAAAACACCTGCCTCTGATTGAGAACCATATTAGGCCAAACATAGAAACAGACAAACTAGACACACAACATAGAATGCCCACCCAGCTCACGTCCTGACCAACACTAAAACAAGTAAAACACACAAGAACTATGGTCAGAACGTGACACATATTGATTCCATGCCACTTAATATGTGACTTGTTAAGACCATTTTTACTCTTGAACTTATTTAGGCTTGACATAACAGAGTTTGAATACTTTTTGACTCAAGACATTTCAGCTTTTCATTTTTTATTCATTTATAAACATTTCGAAAAACATAATTGCACTTTGACATTAAAAGTCAAGGGGTGTGAATACTTTCTAAAGGCACTGTAAATGTCAGCAAGCCAGGCTAGTAATGTCCATCAAAATAGCTAGCTAGCCAGCTAGCTCTCCGCTTCGCTGAACACAGAATGTTAGCGCACTGTTCTTTGAATGGCTAAATGGAGCCGTCTCGTCTCAAGACTTTGGCTAAAGTTTTGACATGGTGAATCTTGAATACTCCAGTCAACGACATGAGACGTTCTAAAACTAGACCATTCAGATCAAACGAACCGGCGCGTCGCGTCTCATCTTATGTATCTGAACTGGGCTTTGTGGCTATTCTGTGCCAGTACACTTGTGTGAACTGAAGTAGCTAGCTAGCCATCTAGCCAATATCAGAGTGGTTTTCAGACCACAGACATCAGAAATATAACACAACATTAAAGAAGGATTTTTAAGCCTTGAGACAATTGAGACATGGATTGTGTATGTGTGCCATTCAGATTGTGAATGCACAAGACAAAATATTTAAGTGACTTTGAACGGGGTATTGTAGTAGGTGTCAAGCGCACCGGTTTCTGTCAAGAACTGCAACAGTGCTGAGTTTTTCACGCTCAACAGTTTCTTGTGTGTATCAAGAATGGTCCACCACCCGAAAGGACATCCAGCAAAATTGACACAACTGTGGGAAGCATTGGAGTCAACATGGGCCAGAATCCCTGTGGAATGCTTTCAACACCTTGTAGAGTTCATGCCTGGTGAATTGAGGCTGTTCTGAGGGCAAAAGAGGGGGTGCAACTCGATATTAGGAAGGTGTTCATAATGTTTGGTATACTTAGTGTATTATCTAGATAGCTATGTCTTACCTTTTCAGCAGAAAAAAATTCTAACTCTGGGAGGGTTATGAATCCCTTCAACTACCAACTACCTCCACTGTGTAAACACAAATCTGAGGTTAACTCTCATCTTGGCCCAGGCTCTATCATTCTCCCCTTTTGCCTGTCTGCTCTCCAAATTTCTCTGTTTCTTTGGCTTAGATGGAGTAGTTGCTGCTTGGTCAGGTTGTTTGCCCATTATGCCATGTTTGTAAGCTAGCTATCTCCGCTAGCCAAGTGTTGGCTATGGGCTCAGCTAGCTAACTATCACACCGCCTCCTCACTGATGGCAAACACATCACTTATTGCACGGCCCACATAATCTGGTGGGAAAAATCCAACCTGACAAGGAAATTAAAAACAATGAATACAGCGTTTCTCAGGCAGGCTAGAGGCACAGTATTGTTACTGTTGCATCACATTGGATGACCACGAGCGACTTATTGGAGGTTTTAAACATAAAAAAATACAAAAAGTTACATTTTGCAGCTTTGAAGTATATTATGTCACCAAGATAACTTGAATAGCCAGATGACATCCCTAGCCGCGTCCTCAGAGCATGCGCAGACCAGCTGGCTGGTGTGTTTATGGATATATTCAATAAATTCCTATCCCAGTCTGCTGTTCCCACATGCTTCAAGAGGGCCAACATTGTTCCTGTTCCCAGGAAAGCTAAGGTAACTGAGCTAAACGACTATCGCCCCATAGCACTCACTTCCGTCATCATGAAGTGCTTTGAGACACTAGTCAAGGATCATATCACCTCCACCCTACCTGACACCCTAGACCCACTCCAATTTGCTTACCGCCCCAATAGGTCCACAGACGACGCAATCGCAATCACACTGCACACTGCCCTAATCCATCTGGACAAGAGGAATACCTATGTAAGAATGCTGTTCATCGATTACAGCTCAGCATTTAACACCATAGTACCCTCCAAACTCGTCATTAAGCTCGAAACCCTAGGTCTCGACCCCGCCCTGTGCAACTGGGTCCTGGACTTTCTGACTGGCCGCCCCTAGGTGGTGAGGGTAGGAAACAACATCTCCACCCCGCTGATCCTCAATGGGTAAACAGGGAGTAAAATAGGGGGTTGAGAACGCCCCACAAGGGGGCGTTCTCAGCCCCCTCCTTTACTCCCTGTTTACCCATGACTGCGTGGCCATGCACGCCCCCAACTCAATCATCAAGTTTGCAGACGACAATACAGTGGTAGGCTTGATTACCAACAACGAGACAGCCTACAGGGAGGAGGTGAGGGCCCTCGGAGTGTGGTGTTAGGAAAATAACCTCACACTCAACGTCGACAAATCAAAGGAAATGATTGTGGACTTCAGGAAACAGCAGAGGGAGCACTCCCCTATCCACATCGACGGGACAGTAGTGGAGAAGGTGGAATGTTCTAAGTTCCTCGGCGTACACATCACGGACAAACTGAAGTGGTCCACCCACACAGACAGCGTTGTGAAGAAGGTGCAGCAGCGCCTCTTCAACCTCAGGAGGCTGAAGAAATTTGGCTTGTCACCGAAAACACTGCTCCACCCACAACCGTAAGGCTCTCCAGAGGGTAGTGAGATCTGCACAACGCATCCCTGGGGGCAAACTACCTGCCCTCCAGGACACCTACACCACCCGATGTTACAGGAAGGCCAAAAAGATCAACAACCAAGGACAACAACCCCCCGAGCCACTGCCTGTTCACCCCGCTATCATCCAGAAGGCGAGGTCAGTACAGGTGCATCAAAGCTGGGACCGAGAGACTGAAAAACAGCTTCTATCTCAAGGCCATCAGACTGTTAAATAGCCATCACTAACATTGAGTGGCTGCTGCCAACTTACTGACTCAAATCTCTAGCCATTTTAATAATTTAAAAAATGGATGTAATAAATGTATCACTTGTCACTTTAAACAATGTCACTTTATGTAATGTTTACATAAACACATAAACATTACTCATCTCATATGTACGTATATACTGTATTCTATACCATCTACTGCATCTTGCCTATGCCGCACGGCCATCGCTCATCCATATATTTATATGTACATATTCTTATTCATTCCTTTACACTTGTGTGTATAAGGTAGTTGTTGTGGAATTGTTAGATGACTTGTTAGATATTACTGCACGGTCAGAACTAGAAGCACAAGCATTTCGCTACACTCGCATTAACATCTGCTAACCATGTGTATGTGGTCAATACAATTTGATTAGATATTTTGCATAATCTCTCAATGCTGTGCATATACAAGCTCTTCATATAATGGTGTACTATGCAATGTGTGCGTCATCGAAAAAGCACAGTTGCTAGCATTGCAATTATTGAACTAAAGCTTAATGTTGTAAAGCTGGCCCAACAAAACGAGCTAGTTTATTAGTTTCACCTAAATAACTAGAATATTTTGCAGAATCTCCCAGCACTTATATGCAGCAGTGCATATGAATGCTCGTCATTGGTGTGCAGTGTGTGCATCAGTCAAAAAAGCAGAGTAGCTTAAAAGCAGTTAACCTCAACTCAACCCTTTGAATTAAAAAATATTAATACAGCTACTAAGGTTTTATCGCTATGTGATGTAATCCATGCATTCATTGTTGGTTGGCTCAATGAACACGCTACATCTTGCTAGATCTAGTGACTAGCTACGTAATCTCACCCACCAGCCGGCCCTCTCTCTGTCGAGACGTTTGCTTTCAGAGTGCCTCAGAATGGGACTTGAATGGCAGGAGCGACAAAAACAGCCGGCGGTTTTAATTGGCTGATCTCACCATCTAGCACCTCCCACTTCTTGTGGATTTCAATGTGCAAGCGTCGCAGTTAATGGGCGAAACAAGGAAGTGAGTTCGGGAAAGTATGCATCCAAGAAATAATATGGTCGTTCTGATAGAACATTTATTTTGATTGGCTATTTTCACCATTTTTCAAAGTCCCATCTAATACAGCTCAAGCAGGCTTGCTCCCTCTCCCGTCTAGATTTTAACCCGTTTTTTAAAGTCCCACTTTGAGGCAAAGTGTTGCCAGGCTCTATGCGCCAGCAATTCGAGACTGGGGACGAGGTTACTAGCTACGGGCATTTTTATTCACAGTGAGTGGTGAGATATCTACCTTTTCTTTGGGCATCATCCTAAAAGATAAGTAGGTTAGTAGCACGCCTATCCCCCCTCGGAACGTCTGTCCCACTGAGCTGGAACTTCTGCCTCACTGAGCTGTGCACACTGCACAGGCTCAGTGGAAGACAGAATTACAGAGTGGGGATGGAAACTGTCATTCTTTACAGCAGACCAGGTGTAACACTTATTCGGTCATGGTCATTTAAAAATCTAGAAAAGAATCATGTAGTCCTAGTTAACCCTTTTATGTGTGATCATTCTACAGTGGTCCCTGCCGCTTACGCTCTAACCGGTGTGATTAGAAAATGTCATTAGAACATATTAAGATCCACACAACAGTGTTTTTTTCACAGAAACTTTTTGCACAAACATAGTCTTTACAACGTTATGTCCTCAATGTGAGAAGTTTATTTTTGGATGCAATGTTCAGACATTCACATAAGTAGCAACAGCGTAACACAATTCTAATGCAACTCGGAAAATGTCGGCTACATTTGTCCTAGCGCTAACTGAGGAAAGTGAGCTAACGCAAGCGACCCTATTTAGCTAACTCTCGGCTGATAGGAACCATAATATGAATTAGCTAATAGCAATTACTGTAAAGCCCTTGATACGGCAGCAGATGTCACAAAGTGCTTGCACAGAAACCTAGCCTAAAACCCCAAAGAGCAAGCAATGCAGATGTAGAAGCACCTAAAGTTCCCATACAAATCAAGTACAGTTTCATTATGCAATGACATTGACAATATCTCACCCACCTCCCCACTCCCTCATCATCCTCTCCTCTCCCTCATCCTCCCTACTCCCTCTCCAAACAGTATGTTGCTAGCATACAAAGTTGTCTTCAATCTTCAACAAGAAATATGTCCAGTTCCAGTTGTGATGTTGGCAAGTTGTGTCCAATACTGTGTGTGTGTGTGTGTGTGTGTGTGTGTGTGTGTGTGTGTGTGTGTGTGTGTGTGTGTGTGTGTGTGTGTGTGTGTGTGTGTGTGTGTGTGTGTGTGTGTGTGTGTGTGTGTGTGTGTGTGTGTGTGGTTTCTGGAAGTACAGAATAAAGATACATTATTAGTATTTACAATAAAATATCAGGATGAAGTAACAATGAAGTAACATAATAATAACAGTAACTGAAGAACTCCACAAGGGCTCAAGGGCAGGGCAGAGCTATGCTAAACAGAACAAATGAACACACAGGCCAATGCAATGGTCATGATAAGGCAGGGCAGCTTTAAAGTATACAGCACAAACTAATATTTCTTTAGCATTGGCATTGTTTTACAGAACTAATAGAAAAATGTAACTACATAAGCACAATTGAGTATAACACCATAAAGGTTGTGGAATCAATACTTTGCGTGTCTGCGGTTATATAGGAATACACACAGAATACATTATTCTCCATACATAAATACGGTGTGCTACAGTAGAAATGACATAAAACGATATACAGAAACTGTATTATGATAAGGTAATAAAGCCCTTACTTTGATGGGAACGTGCACTGTAATTATTATTAATCCGAATAAAATTGTATTGGTCACATACACACATTTAGCAGATTTTATTGCGGGTGTAGCGAAATGCTTGTGTACCAAGCTCCAACAGTTCAGTAATATCTAACAATACACACACATCTAAAAGTAAAAAATGGAATTAAGAAATATTGAAATATTAGTATGGGTAATAGCGGAGTCCGGAAGTATAAGCATATATATACTGTATATATACACACACTACATGACCAAAGGTTTGCATGTCACATGTGCAACCAGAGGAAAAAACCCTAGACCACCTTTACTCCACACACAGAGACACATACATAGCTCTCCCTCCATTTGGCAAATCTGACCATAATTCTATCCTCCTGATTCCTGCTTACAGTTTTTGAAAAATAGTCAACTTTAAGGCAAAAAGGGGAAGCATGATGTACCTGGTATTCCAACTGATTATAGGCTACTAAAGCCAACAACTTAACTCTCCGTCACAGAGTTTTGATGAAAAATGCCTATCTGATAATCACACACTGATATTTATTGCTGACCAGCAAATGTCACTAATGTGCATTTTAGACACATAATGAAGCGCAGAGTAACAAAAGATATTCCGGCACAATTTGGCAGAAGCCTTCAGAGCGCCTCAGTTTCCCATCACTACTGACAATGTCAAAATAGGTGCCAAGTTTTCATCAACCAAATGATAAAACCACATAAACTGGTACAACATTTCCACTGACGGTTGGCACAAATACAACATATTTTAGACCATGCCCCCAAATATGCTAATGAGCCAACACCTGCACATTGCCCCCACCTACATTTCAAAGTGCAGTAACGAGTTTTCCTAATGCTGCATTCGTAACCAAGTGGGAAGTGGGAATTTACCACATACGACTGGGAACAATCCACTTGAACCACCCTCCAACTGGTAATTACTTGTGGAAACGCATCTATCATCCCTGAGCTCCAACTTCTCCCACATGCTGACCTCTGATGTCCCCCACTAAGGAAAATACCTTGATAACAGTATTTTTTTCAGTTAAATGTAACAACAAAATATTATTTATAAAAATCAATCATTATGGTTTTTGAACTCGTTTACAAGCATGATAGCTGTACTTTTAGTTTTATGATTGATATAGCTTTTTGGCCATTAGACAATTGGTGTTTCTCAACGATTTCAAAGCACGTGAATGTATCCAATTGGTATTTACGACTTCACAGCAGGTAAATTCCCACCTCCCACATGATTATGAACACAGCTTTATATTTAATATGTTGCGTAGAAAAATGTACCATTGTAATAGGTTATCCGCACATGTACCCTAATAGGTACCGACCATTACCATGTGAGTTCTTATGTGTACCTCTGAAGGTAACTTTACTTTGAAGTCCAAAGGGTAGGAATACAGGTTAAATCAATTACTGACACAGACATGGTGGAGTAGCAGGAAGATCGGAATGCTGAACCAAGAGGTTGTGGAGTTCAAATACCATGTAAGGACATGTTGAATAATAATTACGGTATAAATGTGTGAGTTGAAAACACTATGTTAAAAGCATTGAGCGTGCAGCATAATGACTGATTTTTGTTTTGCAGAGCATCACCTCGTAAAAATTCGAATCCACATGTGAAAGGTCATGTGAATCCACATGTGATGCTTCATGTGTAACGACGGTCCTCCTCCTCTTCTACCGAAAAGGAGGAGTAGTGAGGGAACCAAGGCGCAGCGGGTTGTGAACACATAATATTTATTAAAGACAAGACGAAAACGAACTATACTTGATAATGATACAAAATAACAAAACGAAAGTAGACAGACCTGAACGACGAACATACATAAACACGAGAACGCACGAACAGGGAAAAATAGCCTACATGAAATGAACAAACCGTAACAGTCCCGTATGGTGCGACAAACACTGACACAGGAGACAACCACCCACAACGAACACTGTGAACAGCCTACCTAAATATGACTCTCAATTAGAGGAACGCCAAACACCTGCCTCCAATTGAGAGCCATACCAGGCAACCCTAAACCAACATAGAAACAGATAACATAGAATGCCCACCCAAACTCACGTCCTGACCAACTAACACACAAAACTAAACAGAAAACAGGTCAGGAACGTGACATAACCCCCCCCTCAAGATGCGTACTCCGAACGCATCACCAAAAAGTCCAGGGGAGGGTCTGGGTGGGCATCTGACCACGGTGGTGGCTTAGGCTCCGGGCGTGGTTCCCACCCCACCATAATCAATCCCCGCTTCCTTAGCTTCCCCACAATGACCACCCTCCAAATAACCCCACCTAAATTTAGGGGCAACACCAGAATCAAGGACAGCTCTGGGACAAGGTAGTTCAGGACATAGGGATAGCTCAGGACAGAGGGATAGCTTAGGAGAGAGAGGTAGCTCAGGATAAAGAGGTAGCTCAGGATAGAGGGGCAACTCCGGACTGAAGGGCAGCTCCGGACAGAGAGACAGCTCTGGACTGAGGGGCAGTTCTGAATTACTAGCCGCTTCTGGCTGAGGGACAGCTCATGGCTGACTGACGGCTCTGGACGCTCATGGCAGGCTGACGGCTCTGGACGCTCATGGCAGGCTGACGGCTCTGGACGCTCATGGCAGGCTGACGGCTCTGGACGCTCATGGCAGGCTGACGGCTCTGGACGCTCATGGCTGGCTGACGGCTCTGGCTGCTCATGGCTCTCTGACGGCTCTGGCTGCTCATGGCTCTCTGACGGCTCTGGCTGCTCATGGCTCTCTGACGGCTCTGGCTGCTCATGGCTCTCTGACGGCTCTGGCTGCTCATGGCTCTCTGACGGCTCTGGCTGCTCATGGCTCGCTGACGGCTCTGGACGCTCATGGCTCGCCGACGGCTCTGGACGCTCATGGCTCGCTGACGGCTCTGGACGCTCATGGCAGGTTGACGGCTCTGGCTGCTCATGGCTCGCTGACGGCTCTGGCTGCTCATGGCTCGCTGGCGGCTCTGGCTGCTCATGGCTCGCTGGCGGCTCTGGCAGATCCTGTCTGGCTGGCGGCTCTGGCAGATCCTGTCTGGCTGGCGGCTCTGGCAGATCCTGTCTGGCTGGCGGCTCTGGCAGATCCTGTCTGGTTGGCGGCTCTGGCAGATCCTGTCTGGTTGGCGGCTCTGGCAGACCCTGTCTGGCGGGCGGCTCTAGCGGCTCCTGTCTGGCGGGCGGCTCTAGCGGCTCCTGTCTGGCGGACGGCTCTGTAGGCTCATGGCAGACGGGCGGCTTTGCAGGCTCATGGCAGACGGGCGGCTTTGCAGGCTCATTGCAGACGGGCGGCTCAGACGGCGCTGGGGAGACGGATGGCTCAGATGGCGCTGGGGAGACGGATGGCTCAGATGGCGCTGGGGAGACGGATGGCTCAGATGGCGCTGGGGAGACGGATGGCTCAGATAGCGCTGGGGAGACGGATGGCTCTGGCCGGATAAGGCGCACTGTAGACCTGGTGCGTGGTGCCGGAACTGGAGGCACGGGGCTAAGGACACGCACCTTCATACTAGTGCGGGGAGCAGGGACAGGGCACACTGAACTCTCAAAGCGTACTCTATACCTGGTGCGTGGTACCGGCACTGGTGGCACCGGGCTGAGGGCACGCACCTCAGGACTAGTACGGGGAGAAGTGACAGTGTGTACAGGACTTAGGAGACGCACAGGTGGCTTAGTGCGTGGGGCCGGAACTGGAGGCACCGAACTGGATACACGCACTACAGGGAGAGTGCGTAGAGGAGGAACAGGGCTCTGGAAATGCACTGGTAGCCTAGTGCGTAGTGTAGGCACTGTAGGTACTAGGCTGGGGCGGGGAGGTGGCGCCGGAAATACCGGACCGTGCAGGCGTACTGGCTCTCTTGAGCATTGAGCCTGCCCAACCTTACCTGGTTGAATGCTCCCGGTCGCCCGCCCAGTGCGGGGAGGTGGAATAACCCGCACCGGGCTGTGTAGGCGAACCGGGGAAACCATGCGTAAGGCAGGTGCCATGTATGCCGGCCCGAGGAGACGCACTGGAGACCAGACGCGTTGAGCCGGCCTCATGACACCTGGCTCAATGCCCAATCTAGCCCTACCAGTGCGGGGAGGTGGAATAACCCGCACCGGGCTATGCACACGTACAGGAGACACCGTGCGCTCTACTGCGTAACACGGTGTCTGCCCGTACTCCCGCTCTCCACGGTTAGCCTGGGAAGTGGGCGCAGGTCTCCTACCTGCCCTTGGCCCACAACCCCTTAGCCCCCCCCCAAGAAATTTTTGGGAGTTACTCACGGGCTTTTCGGGCTTCCGTGCAAGACGCGTCCCCTCATAACGCCGGTTCCCTTCTCCGGTTGCCTCTGTTCTCCTCAGTGCCTCCACCTGTTCCCATGGGAGGCGATCCCTTCCAGCCAGGATCTCCTCCCATGTGTAGCAACCTTTACCATCCAATACATCGTCCCAAGTCCATTCCTCCTTCTTTCGCTGTCCCTTACTCCGTTTACACCGCTGCTTGGCTCTGGATTGGTGGGTGGTTCTGTAACGACGGTCCTCCTCCTCTTCTACCGAAAAGGAGGAGTAGTGAGGGAACCAAGGCGCAGCGGGTTGTGAACACATAATATTTATTAAAGACAAGACGAAAACGAACTATACTTGATAATGATACAAAATAACAAAACGAAAGTAGACAGACCTGAACGACGAACATACATAAACACGAGAACGCACGAACAGGGAAAAATAGCCTACATGAAATGAACAAACCGTAACAGTCCCGTATGGTGCGACAAACACTGACACAGGAGACAACCACCCACAACGAACACTGTGAACAGCCTACCTAAATATGACTCTCAATTAGAGGAACGCCAAACACCTGCCTCCAATTGAGAGCCATACCAGGCAACCCTAAACCAACATAGAAACAGATAACATAGAATGCCCACCCAAACTCACGTCCTGACCAACTAACACACAAAACTAAACAGAAAACAGGTCAGGAACGTGACATCATGTGAAATATCATCACGCAAAGTGTTCCAGAAACACATGGTTACACGTGATTTCGCATGTGCAAAACGTGTGGAAATGTCACGTGAAATCATGCGATTTTCCACATGTGAAATCATGTGGTATTTTTTTAGCAAGGGTGAGTCCCCCACAAAACGTTGCCCAACAACACGTTGGTATTTTTCCTATGCATTAATCCCTTTGCAGTTCGGGGATATCACTTCCCCCAGCCCCCAATGCAACATGCTGAAACAACATGCTGAAACCTTGCCTCGTTGAACATACAGAGTTGAAGAAACGGAGATTGGGCTCTCAGTGCACAGACCACATTACTCCCCCTCTCTTTCTCTCAATTAAATTCAATAAATGCTTCATTGGCATAAATGGATGCTTGCCACTGCTGCCAAATCAATGTGTATGAAGTATTATATAAATTAAAAACATGTTTGAGCAACAATAATAATATATACAGTATATCAACAACCATCTCTCTCCCTCTCTCTCTGTTCTCTGAATCTGCTCAGCATATGGTGAGGTTGCTTTCAGGTCAGAGTCGGGTTCACGGCGGCACTACCCTGCTGGGATGGAATGTTTAGAGTGAATCCATGTTAGTTATTTTTCTACCTCCTCTCAGGGTGTGAGGCAGCTGTCCATCATTCGCACCTCTGTGTGGCTGCGCTCAAGGGTCAAGGTAGCCCCTGGTATTTTTCAACACATCAAGGCTATCAGGAAGTGGAGCAGCCACTTACTCAAGGTCAGTCAGAGAAGAAAGTAAACATAACCTCTCTGGTGAAGAAGTGAAAACACAGTGTAAGCCAGTGAATGGACAGTAAAACAATTGTTGAGTCATTTATAGAGATTGTTCCCTTTAAATCTCATATATAGTGCCTTCAGAAAGTATTCACACCCCTTGACTTTTTTCACATTTGTTGTGTTACAGCCTGAATTTAAAATTGATAACATTTAGATTTTGTGTCACTGGCCTACACACAATACCCCATCATATCAAAGTGGAATTATGTTTTAAGACATTTTTACAAATTAATAAAAAATGAAAAATTGAAATGTCTTCAGTCAATAAGTATTCAACACCTTTGTTATGGCAAACCTAAATAAGTTCAGGAGAAAAAATGTGCTTTACAAGTTGCATGGACTCACTCCGTGTGCAATAATAGTGTTTAACATTATTTTTGAATAACTACCTCATCTCTGTATCCCATACATACAATTATTAAGGTCCTTCAGTCGAGCAGTGAATTTCAAAGACAGATTCAACAACAAAGACCAGGGAATTTTTCCAATGTTTTGCAAAAAAGAGTACCTATTGGTAGATGGGTAAAAAAAGCAGACATTGAATATCCCTTTGAGCATGGTGAAGTTATTAATTACACCTAGTCACTACAATGATACAGGCGTCCTTCATAACTCAGTTTCTGGAGAGGAAGAAAACCACTCAGTCCAATGGTGACTTTAAAACAGTTACAGAGTTGAATGGCTGTGATAGGAGAGAACTGAGGATGGATCAACAACATTGTAGTTACTCCACAATACTAACCTAAATGACAGAGTAAAAAGAAGGAAGCCTGTACAGAATACAAATATTCCAAAACATGCATCCTGTTTGCAGTAAGTAAGTAAAGTAAAACTGCAAAAAATATGGCAAAGAATTTCACTTTATTTTGAATACAAAGCTTTATGTTTGGGGTAAATCCAACACATCACTGAGTTTCACTCTTTATATTTTCAAGTATGCATCATGTTATGAGTATGCTGGTCATCAGTAAGACATAGGGAGTTTTTTAGGATAAAAATAACCGAAATAGAGCTAAGCACAGGCAAAATCCTAGAGGAAAACCTGGTTCAGTCTGTTTTTCAACAGACACTGGAAACAAATTCACCTGTCAGCAGGACAATAACCTAAAACAAAAGGCCCAATACACTGGAGTTGCTTACCAAGACGACATTGATTGTTCCTGAGTGGCCGAGTTACAGTTAAGACTTAAATCAGTTTGAAAATCTGCGGCAAGACTTGTAAATGGCTGTCTAGCAATGACCAACAACCAACTTGACAGCGCTTGAAGAAGTTTTGTAAGAATAATGCGCAAATATAGGTCTTAGAGACTTACCCAGAAAGACTCACAGCTGTAATCGCTGCCAAGGTGATTCTAATATGTATTGACTCAGGGGTGTGAATACGTATGTAAATGAGATATTTCTGTATTTCATTTTCAATAAATTAGCAAAAATGTCAACAACCAAAAAATCCCTTTGTCATTATGGGGTATTGTGAGTACTGTAGATGGGTGGATTATTATAATTTTTTTATCAATTTTGAATTCAGGCTGTAACACAACAAAATGTTGAATAAGTCAAGGGGTATGAATACTTTCTGATGGCTCTGTAGATGTTATGATAGTGTCAGTAATTGTTTGTTTGTTTATTCAAAATCAGATGTAGTGGGATAGTGTCACCTTATAAAATCATGTAAATGTATGTATTTTTCAGTCTTTTTTGTATTTTTTTCTGCAGCTGTTTTTCCTGCGTCTCTCATGGATAACGTATGACCTTTTCCTCTTTAGACCATGTTGTCCTGTTGTCGGGTCCCGCAGAACCTCACACAAGGGCACAAAGACAGTTGCCGGGTGAAGACTTCCAGGGCAGTAAGCAGCAGTGACAAATTGGTGGCCATTTTAGGTCACAGGCAACCCGCTCCCCCCATTATTCATCAGAGCCCACTGTGATGGAACTAAATAATGCCAGCTTGTTGCTGTGGCCACAAACATATGTTTTTGCTCTCCTGCCGACCCATTTCGCTCTTTCAATATACCCATTAATGAGAAATCTGTGGGTGTTGCCTTGTTCTTTTAGGCAACGACGCACGTTCGAGAGCGCTATTTTCTAACTGTTGGCATAGTCGTGTTTGAGCACTGGCTCCAGGAAACACAGTCATTATTATTAAATGCAATGTTGTTCTGTGCTGTCTTGGGCTGACACTATGGGGCAGAGAGAACTCCTACTAGCTAAGGGTGTGTGTCCACTGTCGTAGCGTTGACTATCAGTAAATGTGAAGACTTATATTTATAAAATCAATTCTCTATGTGTAATTATTCCGTGATTAAACTAGTAGTAACTCTTTTAATATTTTATTATCTTATCGATTACAGTCTTCAATTAATGTATTATTACCTCATCAATCTCATTCCTGAATGTCGCAAACCCTTGGATATCTGCACGAACCCTAGCATCAAATCATGAATCAGCGATATACAAATTGGCTTAATTATTTATTTACTAAGTAACTAATCAGTCACAGAATTGCATAAACACATTAGTTATACATTGGGTACTAACATGACACAGCGAAAAGTCCCTAGTGAACGAAACCGATATGACGGCTTGGTAGACAAAGGAAAGGGGTGGGGACAGCTGAAGAGTGGGGAAACTCCAAGTGGACCCACTGTAATATAGTTCATAATTACCTTCATGTAAATGCTAATACTTTGAACATGAACAGCCACTCATTAGAAAATAAATAGCAATTGACGTATCTATGAGTGTATGCCTTTGTTGTCCCTATCTGTGATCGCCGGTCGTCTGCTGGATAATAGTTAGAGAGTCTGGTTGCATCCACCAGAGATCAAGGTCTTCCGTAGTTGGAGGTTGTTATTATGGATACGTCAGAGTACCATTCGGAAATGTTCTTCGATCGGATGCGTTTACCAGACTAAAGAATTTAAACAGCTGCAGCCTGAATAATTGGTCTTTTGTTTGTAGATGTCTTCACCATTTCAGCGTGGGGATGATCTCCACTTTCTCTGGTCTTGTCCTTTTGTAGAGTTGTTGTTTAAACCACTTCACAAGCCAGCATCACCCGGCATGTTTTGGTCTCTAGAGAGTAGTTTCAATGTGGGGACACTGTCCCGGCGTTATCTTGACAAAATGTACATCTTTTTCACGAGTCCTTTTATTCTGGAGTAGAAAAGGGGGTGTTCCATGACGCCGATGTAAATGTCTGTGCACACGTGGTGTGGTCACTGACTAGTTAAAACTTTACATGAAAAACCATACTCTCATTTAGAGGGCTAACATCACATTTCATCTTTTCAAAAGTAGTCACATACTCAATCATTCGTTTTATACAACATTCATATGTAAATCTGGTAACTGGGAAATATACACATTGAGAGAAACAGTTATGTTGTTCTGCTGTGGTAGTTACATTACAAATTAGTAAGGAATTTGACATGATTGTTCTTTGAGTACCCATGGACAACTTCAACTGGTTGGAATACAGAAATATTGTTACATTATTCAACCTTTTGAGGTTACCGTACTGCAAAGTCTTTCTCTGTGGTAACAAAGGGATTCTCAACCTTCATTTTGGCCGAGTGGGGTAAAGAGTTTTAGGTATTTATGACCGTCATAAACCTGTGGTGGGAGAGCGAGTGGGAGAGAGGACTGTGATCCTCACCCAAAAAGGGCGCGTTGTGACACCACACCCATGTGCACATGTACTGCAGGGCTCATTTGTAAAAGAGACTCGGGTCTCAATATGACTCCCTTTTAAAATAAAGGTGAAATAACAAATACATGTGGGTGCGCACGTATGTGCATGTTTGTGTGACTAGTAGGACTGGAGGGGCTCAGAACTAGGGGCCTGGGAGAGTGCTGGTTATACTTCCAGCGTCTTAATGTGATAAGACAGATAGCAAACACAGCCGAAAAGCGCTACAACCTGGGACTTACATTATCTATTTCCTGCCCTGAAAGAGAGCGAGAGAGAGAGGGGGGGGGGGGGGAGAGATAGAGAGGGGAGAAGAGAGAGAGGGGTAAAGAGAGTGAGGGAGGAGATGGCGAGGGAGAGTGTGTATGCTTGTCTGTTTCTGCACATGTGAGTATTTCTGTTATATACAGTGAGCTCGGAAAGTATTGGGACAGTGACACACATTTTGGCTTTGTACTCCAGCACTTTGGATTTGAAATGATGTAATGGCTATGAAGTTAAAGTGCAGACTGTCAGCTTTAATTTGAGGGTATTTTGATCCACATCAGGTGAACAGTTTAGAAATCACAACACTTTTTGTACACAGTCCCCCAATTTTAGGGGACCAAAAATATTGGGACAAATTCACATATATGTGTATTAAAGTAGTCAAAAGTTTAGTATTTGGTCCGATATTCCTACAAACTTGTTGGATGCATTTGCTGTTTTGATTGTGTTTCAGAGATGTTTTTGCCCAATTGATATGAATGGTAAATAATGTACAGTGTATAGTAATGTATAGATAATCCTGAATGAATTGTGAATAATGATGAGTGAGAAAGTTAGACAGAGATAAAGATCCCCCCCCCCCAAGACATGCTAACCTCCCCTGTTATTGTAATGGCGAGAGGTTAACATGTCTCGGGGATATGATATTTGTACGTCTGTAACTTTCTCACTCATCATTATTCACGATTCATTCAGGACTATCCATAATCATGGTAGCATCCACATTAATGTAGAAGTGTTTAGAAACATATTCTATTCTTATTTACAATGAAAGTGACTCCAAAATGAAACAATGCACAATTCTATTGGGCACAAAATAATCTGAAACACAACCCAAATAAACCACAAATGCATCTAACATAGAGACACAAGCTTGATATAATCATTGCGTGCTAGGAATATGGGACAAAATACTAAACCTTTGACTACTTTAATACACATATGTGAATTTGTCCCAATACTTTTGGTCCCCTAAAATGAAGGGACTATGTACAAAAAGTACTATAATTTCTAAACGGTTCACCCGATATGGATCGGTCTGCACTCTAACCTCATAGTCATTGTATCAAATCCAAAGTGCTGGAGTACAGAGCCAAAACAACAAAAAATGTGTCACTGTCTCAATAGTTTTGGAGCTCACTGTATCATGTGTGTTTATGAATGTATAAAGTGGTCCTAGCAGAACGTCTGTGCCTCGCATACTCCCTTAAAAAAGCATTTCCTTGAAAGACGAAAACAAAGTATCAATTTGACTGTTTGTCCCTCTTACGATGCCATACAAAACATAGCCATAACACCTCCTCAAAAAGATAAATCAAGAAATCAGTCATTCATGTTGATGTTTTTGCAGAGGAGGTCTTAGTCGCTCAATTTTACATCTAACTAACATGTTTGGTGTAGTATTTCTCAAGTGACAATTTGCATAAAAACTTGTCTGTCTCTTGTTGAATGACAACAACCACTTCATTGAAGAATCCCTACTGTTGACCAATCACCTAGGAAGGGGCGTAGACTTCGGCTACTGAACGTCAGCTTGCCTCAAGTAAAAATGTATTGTGTTCGAACAGCCGAAAATAACCACATGACCCTCTGTGCCTCTCCTCTCTGCGCAGCACAGCAGCAGTGGAGCCGTGACAACAGTAGAATACTAATGAGAGAATGAGCGGGGCCCATCTCCCTTGTTAATGAGTCAATCTCCCCTAACCACTGACCACGTAGGCATGGCAGCAAGGCCCACAGCACTGCAGCGCTGCCCGAGATATAAAAAGCATCAGGGAGAGAGGGAGGGAAAAGAGAGTAGGAGTGGGGTGGGAGACAGAGGGAGACAGTATGAGTGTGGAATGCTTCCGTATTTCCCATAGAGAGAGAAACATAAAGAGAGAGACAGAAAGACAAAGAAATGGCCAGGCAGAGAGAGAGAGCCCAGATTAGCCAGTTTTTTTCTCTCTCTCTCTCTGGGCTCTGGTGCAGCATTTCCAATGAGGATTTACCGCTGTGTTTCACACAAAAGGTTCAGACTTCTCTGCTTCCATCTACGCAGGCCAGAACCCGTGTCTCACTGGGCCAGGGCTCCGGTGGACCTGCTCTGACTTGGAGCCAAGGCAAGGCCCTGAGTACTTGTCAGCTCCCATTTACATAACAATGGCTAACTGTGAACTTTAACACCTTCTCACAAAGCAACAGTCTTGAATGATGCAGAGGTTGTTGATTCTGCTCGCTCCACGTCTTAAGTGTCACACTACTGATGGAAGAAAATAACACTAGAGCTGACATTAACATAAATGGTAAAGCAACATGAGATTCCTGGCAGGGGCTCTGTGTGCCAACCTCCTTGCGCATTTTTTGTTATCTGCTTTCCAAATGATCAATACCACATGTAATCACCCAAGGACAACATAATTTACACTATATATACAAAAGTATGTGGACACCCCTTCAAATGAGTGGATTCGGCTATTTCAGCCACACCTGTGGCCAACAGGTGTATAAAATTGAGCACACCGCCATGCAATCTCCATAGACAAACATTGGCAGTAGAATTGCCTTACTGAGGAGCTCATTAACTTTCAACATGGCACCGTCATAGAATACCACCTTTCCATCAAGTCAGTTTGTCAAATTTCTGCGTTGCTAGAGCTGCCCCGGTCAATTGTAAGGGCTACTATTGCAAAGTGGAAACGTCTATGAGCAACAATGGCTCAGCCGTGAAGTGGTAGGCCACACAAGCTGACAGAACGGGACCACCGAGTGCTGAATCGCGTAAAATCATCTGTCCTCGGTTGCAACACTCACTACCGAGTTCCAAACTGCCTCTGGAAGCAATGTCAGCACAAAAACTGTTCGCAGAGCAGCCACACACAAGCCTAAGATCACCATGCGCAATGCCAAGCATCGGCTGGAGTGACTCTGGAGTGACTCTGGACTCTGGAGCAGTGGAAACACAGTCTCTAGAATGATGAATCACGCTTCACCATCTGGCAGAACGACGGACTAATCTGGGATCGGTGGATGCCAAGAGAATGCTACCTGCCCGAATGCATTGTGCCAACTGTAAAGTTTGGTGGAGGAGGAATAATGATATGTGTCTGTTTTCATAGTTCAAGCTAGTCCCCTTAGTTCCAGTGAAGGGAAATCTTAACATTGCTTCCACTACAGCATACAATGACATTCTAGATGATTCTGTGCTTCCAACTTTGTGGCAACAGTTTGGGGAAGGCCCTTTCCTGTTTCAGCATGACAATACACCTGTGCAAAAAGCAAGGTCCATACAGAAATGGTTTGTTGATCGGTGTGTAAGAACTTGACTGGCCTGCACAGAGCCCTGACCTCAACCCCACCGAACATCTTTGGGGTGAATTGGAACACCGACTACGAGCCAGGCCTAATTGGCCAACATCAGTGCCCAACTTCACGAATGATCTTGTGGCTGAATGGAAGCAAGTCCCCGCAGCAATGTTCCAACATCTAGTGGAAAGCCTTCCCAGAAAAGTGGAGGCTGTTATAGCAGCAAAGGGGGGACCAACTCCATACTAATGCCCATGATTTTAGAATGAGATGTTCGATGAGCAGGTGTCCACATACCTTTGGTCATGTAGTGTATGTACACACTGAAAGCGCTATAGTGAGGATCTGTGAAAAATAATAATAACATCTTAGACAAAACATACATTCAAAGACTGTTTTTCCCCAGATACTAACTTCCCTATAGTGCAGTACTTTTGGTTCTACATAAGGAATAAGATGCCATATGGGATGCAACCACTGTTGGGTGGAAATATCTGTTCCAGCTTGCATCGTGGTTCATCTTCAAATATGCTGAGGGCTGTGACTGTGAACCATAAAGAGCCTTGTATCTCCCTTGCCTAGTACAATTCCCATCCCTTAGACAAATAACGTGGGTGTTAACTGACAGTTCACACGCTTGCCAGGCCCTCTGCTCTCTCTCACTCTCTCTCCCCTCTCCCTCACACACATTCCGAACCTCCCCGAAACACACACACACACACACACACACACACACACACACACACACACACACACACACACACACACACACACACACACACACACACACACACACACACACACACACACACACACACACACACACACACACACACACACACACACACACACACACACACACACACACATAACTCTATCTCCTTCTCTCACACACAGAGACAACACACTGCCTCTCACAGCCACTCAGACGGAACGATCTTTACGCCAACCAATCAGATTCGAGGCGGGTTCCCATCACAGTGTTGCCCTGCAGCGTACACAAGGTGTCACAATTCACACCAATCTGAGCAGGTAACACAAACACACGATCGCACACACACACACACACACACACACACACACACACACACACACACACACACACACACACACACACACACACACACACACACACACACACACACACACACACACACACACGCACACACACATGCACGCACTGACACACACACACAGGGTTGGAGAACGTGTACTCTGATTACAAAATAACTAACTGTAATCAGTTACGTTACCAGTAAAAAATGACATTAAATTCTGCATTGAAAGAAGGAGCAAATATAAGTTTGTTACTACTGAGCGAGCCTGACACAAGTCAGAGACCACTTTGATGACACACCAACTTTTGTCTTCTTCTAATGCCTCTTGCTGAGGAGTAATTTTGTCCGCTCATACAGGAGCAATAAAGGCCTAGTTCATTCATTTTGTGATCATTTGTATTTACACTATTATTTGATTTTTCATACATACATTTTTATCACACCCCTACTTCCCACGGCTATTTCCCCACGTGGAGGTTTGTTCTCTCAATTGGCTCAAAGTCAAGTTGTCGGCCACTGCCGAGCATTGCGATACTACAAGTAAAAATGTCAGGTTTCTTCGGTACCAGGTCGGTACGTCTTTTGTTCAAGCAAGAGAAGGAACGGCCTCCTAGTGTGATAACTACCTATCGGCAGTCATATTCTCGCTGTGTTCCATGCTTTAATCTTAATCTCTAGAGATTGGCTACTCGGAATTCTAACATTTAATTGTATTTGGAGTGGCACAGGAATTGGCTTTGTCATAAAAGACAGTGAAAAAAGACTACGAGTACCTCTCTTCGTGTATACTTTACACGTTTCCACTCACCCCAAACCATTGGGGCAGCAGCGTAGACTAGTGGTTAGAGCGTTGGACTAGTAACTGAAAGGTTGCAACATCGAATCCCCGAGCTGACAAGGTACAAAGCTGTCATTCTGCCCCTGAACACGGCAGTGAACCCCCTGTTCCTAGGCTGTCATTGAAAATAAGAATGTGTTCTTAACTGACTTGCCTAGTTAAATAAAGATAAAATTGTGTTGAAGCATATTTACACAAGAAAGGTGTTGATTTAGCACAACATGCTAGTGGCGCTAGCTTTTAGAGGGTGTTGTCAAATAGGAGAGAGTGTGTATTTGTTTAGCGTTACAGTGGAACAAGAACAAATGGCTCAGTGCAGGCAGAGCTTGGAGGGGTCTCTCCCCTATGTCTGAGTCAATGAGCCATCTCATTTAGCCACATTGACAAATTCTCCTCTCCAGAAAGTACTGGTAAGTGGATCAGGGGAAGAGAAGAATGTGTGTACACACTCAGGAATGTACACACACATGCATGCACACACACACACACACACACACACAAAGCAATCAGGCACATGTGCAAAATATTTCAAGAAGCAGGAGCTATTGGACAGGTCTTGAATTGAATGTGCCCAGCGGTGTCAGAACCACAGTGAAGGCTTTCATTAAATCTTCTATTTCTCATCTCGGCCGGTGGTGGACATGAAGCCTGGTGGTGTGTGTGCGTGTGTGTGTAGACAATCCTCCCCCTCTCCCTTTAAGGAGCCAATATGATATCCCCCTGGGTGAAGAGAGAAAACCAAGATTAGAGTCTTCTTTGTCTGTACAGGCTTGTGGTGAGCTGAAGGTCATGTTTTACCCTGAGTATAGCACCTTATTAAAGACCTCGTCCACCATGTAAACACACTTACAGAAGTACACACACACACACACACACACACACACACACACACACACACACACACACACACACACACACACACACACACACACACACACACACACACACACACCTCCAGGCGTTTTCCCGCCTGACTCGTGTCTTCTGACATCCCCCATCGTTCCTCACTTGACCCCAAGCCATGATGAGGTCACCGTGTCCATTCAAAGTGGTCCTCTTTTTATCACCATCCCTCCCTCCCTCTATCCCTATTCCTCCCTCGCTCTCTCTTTCTCATCCTCCCATCCCCATGAGGTAGTATGGCGTGGGCAGACTGGACTGACAAGCAGAAGGCAGTATGTGTGCGTGTCAGGGTTTCTGTTAGCTGGTAATAGTCGGCTTTTGGCCGATTAAAAATAAATTAAAAAGCCTATAAATAAAACTGACTCCGCCAATTGTCCATTAGAAGAAGAAAATATCCCAATATCCCATCGCATTTTAGCCTATTCATTGATGGAAATACCAGTAGATGGAAATACATTTGACTGGTCATGCTTATAGGTGCATTTGCATAATTTTGTGGAATTGAATTGGCACGTGTACAAAATATTCGTAATGTATCTTATTTATCACATGCGTACACAGTGGTGTAAAGTACTTAAGTAGTACATTAAAGTATATTTTACTTAAGTCATTTTTTAAAAGTCATCTGTACATTACTGTTTATATTTTTGACTTTTACTTCATAACATTCCAAAATAAAATAATGTAGTTTTTACTCCATACATTTTCCCTGACACCCAAAAGTACTTGTTACATTTTGAATGCTAAGCAGGACATAAAATGGTCCAATTCACACACCCCGCTCCACCTCTGGCTCCCCCCACTTTGGTGGCGCCTCTGGACTGGGGCCCCTCGCTGCAGGCCCCGGACTGGGGCCCCTCGCTGCAGGCCCCGGACTGGGGACCGTCACTGCAGGCTCCGGACTGCGGAACACTACTGGAGGCTTCGTGCCATGGATCCTCATTGCAGGCTCCGGGCCATGGATCATCACTGGAGGCTTCGTGCCATGGATCATCACTGGAGGCTTCGTGCCATGGATCATCACTGGAGGCTTCGTGCCGTGGATCACCACTGTAGGCTTCGTGCCGTGGATAATCACTGGAGGCTTCGTGCCGTGGATCATCACTGGAGGCTTCGTGCCGTGGATCATCGCTGGCGGCTTCGTGCCATGGATCATCCCTGGAGGCTTCGTGCCATGGATCATCACTGGATGCTTCGTGCCATGGATCATCTCTGGAGTGAGGAGACGTATGGACAGCCTGGTGCGTGGAGCTACCACAGGGCTTACCAGGCTAGGGAGACATACAGGAGGCCTGGTTCTGGGAACAGGCACAGGACTCCCCCGGCTGGGGAGACATACTGGAGACCTGGTGCTTGGAGCAGGCACCGGATACACTGGGCCGGGCAGGCGTACCGGAGGTCTCGAGCGTAGAGCCTGCACAACCCGTCCTGGCTGGATGGTTACCTTCCCCCGGCAAAGGCGGGGCGCTGGCACAGGACGCACTGGGCTGTGCAGACGCACCGGAGACACAGTGCGCAGAGCCGGCGCAGGATATCCTGGGCCGTAGAGACGCACTGGCGGCCAGATGCGCTGAGCCGGCACCATCCGTCCTGGCTGGATGCCCACTCTAGCCCGGCCGATGCGGGGAGCTGGAATGTAGTGCACCGGGCTGTGAAAGCGCACTGGAGACACCGTGCGCTCCATTGCATAACACGGTGCCTGACCAGTACCACGCTCCCTACGGTAAGCACGAGGATTTGGCTCAGGTCTCCAAACTGACTCAGCCAATCTCCTCGTGTGCCCCCCAAAAAAATGCTTGGGAGTGACCTCCCGGTCTTTCGTGCCAGCCGTAACCCTGTGTAATCCTTGGCCCTTTTACTCGCTGCCTCCGCCTTCCTCGCAGCTTCCACCTGCTCCCACGGCAGGCGATCCTTTCCCGCCAGGATCTCCTCCCACGTCCAGGATCCTTTCCCATTCAGGATATCCTCCTATGTCCAGTCCTCCTTACCACGCTGCTTGGTCCGTTTGTGGTGGGTAGTTCTGTCACGAACGTCGTCAGGGTGGAAATGACCGGACCAAGGTGCAGCGTGGTGAGCGTACATTTCTTTTTATTATGAATGTCGCCAACAAAAACAAGAAGCAACAAAAAAACTAACGTGCAGCTGACTAGGGCTATACAGGCCACTAACACAGACAACTACCCACAACTAAGGTGGCAAAACAGGCTGCCTAAGTATGATTCCCAATCAGAGACAACGATAGACAGCTGTCCCTGATTGAGAACCATACCCGGCCAAAACATAGAAACAGAAAATATAGAAATAAAGAAACTAGAATGCCCACCCTAGTCACACCCTGGCCTAAGCAAAATAGAGAATAAAAGCCTCTCTATGGCCAGGGCGTGACACCTAGGCCCACTGGTTGTATGAATTTGGGATCTATCATCCCACAACTGTCCCAGAGTCTGTTTGGAACAGGCTATTTCAGACAAGCTGACCAATAAAATAGGTAAAGGTTTTTACCATGGGGGATAGTATATTTGCTGTTCGTTTCTCGTCTTGTTGGCTGAGGAAAAGTAAATGTGGACAGTTATTCTAACAGCTTCAAAGTGCACATCAGAATTCGATAAGAAGGGCATCAGTGCATCCTGGACTTGCATGTTCTGTTAATATGAATTACCATAATCTAAATGTGGTTCATGTCATTCTGAGCACTGTGGGTGGACGCCCTAATCAGATTATGCACTCAATGCATATGGGTCCAGTAAATTTCTCAAATGTCCAGTAAATTAAAATGCTACCGGTTAAATATCCAGCGCCACATTTTCCTAACAGAAACCCTGGTGTGTGTGTGTGCGTGTGTGCCTGCGTATGTGCCCTCGTCTATGTGTGTGTGTCTGTGTGCGCATGCAGGCAAAGGAGAGTGGAGTCACCAGCTGCAAAGTGACAGGGTGAGAGAGAGAGAGAGAGAGAGAGAGAGAGAGAGAGAGAGAGAGAGAGAGAGAGAGAGAGAGAGAGAGAGAGAGAGAGAGAGAGAGAGAGAGAGAGAGAGAGAGAGAGAGAGAGAGAGAGGCATGGCTGGGCTGAGCTGCTGAGGGAATCGAGAGTGACACACCACCACTGGGACCATTCATTTACATCTATATGTCACCCAAGTGGCTTCATAATGAATGACTTACTCTTCATGACCTCTGCTTGCATCTAGGCTGTTTACAATATGCCAAACCATATTCACCCAAAGTACTACTTGGGTCGTTCCACCAATTACGTTCCACTGGGCACAATATTTCAAAAGGAATCGTTTGACCATATTAAAAAGAGTGTTCAGTTCACGTAACAGGATTGATCTTAAAATGAGGGACAGGTTTTTTTAACATTAAAAGGAATCACTAATCACATTAAATAAATAACAATGTTCAGAAATGATTTTGTCAAAGCAACAAAAGAACTAGGGCTTTACAATGATGGTGAAAACTTGGAGAAATGTTGGGGTTAAGTTGTTCAAATCTTCTAGAAGTCACAGAGGGTGAATAGAGGGACATGTCAAAATACAGAATTTTGGCACTTTAGCAAGTCTTTCTTCATAAACTAAATTAGATTTATTGAATTTTCCATGTGGTCTATATTACAGGGCACTTCGTTTAATATAACCGGCTTTTAAAATGCAATATTTGTGCACAATTTCTACATATAATATCAAAGGGATGCAAAAGGCACTCATTCTTTTGCAAAATAGTGTTTTTTATTTTTTAGACACAACTGCAAACTTAAAGGAGTAGGGCATTCAAGGATTGATGGGGTTCTGTGTGGTCATCGGATTCCCCCCTAGCTTGAGGAACAATAGAGGAGCAATAGAGAACAAAACAAGCCCCCCCCCAAGTGTGTCATGTCATGAGGATACCTGGACCACCTAGGCAGGGACAATATCTGGTATATCCCCCCAAAAAATGGTGATATCTGGTATATCATCAAAATAAATAGATCACAGCATGTTTTTGCAATTTTTTTGACTCACTCATCAGTTTTTACCTGATTAAGTACAGTCACCCTGTTACAAGTAAACATTTGTAGTGTATTTTAGGTTTTAAAAGGCTTCTGAAGTTTGTAATTTTCACTTTGAAATTTCAGACTTGATTTTTCTTGCAAAAATGTATCACCCCTACAAAAATGTCCATTTGTTATAATACACATAATAATTCACATTTCTTGTTGCTGTCACGACTTCTGCCGAGGTCGGCTCCTCTCCTTGTTCGGGCGGCGTTCGGCAGTCGACGTCACCGGCTTTCTAGCCATCGCCGCTCCATTTTCTCATTGTTCCATTTGTTTTGTCTTGTTCCCTGCACACCTGGTTTACATTCCCTAATCACACTGCATGTATTTATTCCTCTGTTCCCCCCATGTCTTTGTGTGAAATTGTTTTGTTATGTGTTTAGTGTGATGCGCCAGACTGTCTCCCCCCCCCCCCCCCCGGTATCGTATTTTGACCCGTTGTATGTATTTGTCATACATTTGTATATTTGTGAGTGTTGTCGCGCTTATTGACTTTTACCTGTGGCTGGAGGATTTTGGACGCAGTTGCGTCTGTCTTTTGTGCTTTTGCCAAATAAAAGTGCGCCTAATCACAACTCACTGCTCTCCTGCACCTGACTTCGTACCAGTAGCGCACAACCTTGACAGTTGCTGCAGGATTATTTTCCTGCGGTAGCAAACTGGCTCAAATTAAGATCTTACATCTGTACAATACCGTTGTGTCTGTATTTCCATTTCTATTCCTAAAACTGAAGTTGAAAACGATGCTGTTGCTGCTTCCTGTTGACAAGACATATTGATAAATAGCCCAATGTCAAAAGATAGTTTGTGTCCAAATCAATAACTAATATGCATAAACAGTTTGTGATATATTGAAAACCTTAACATAAAATGTACTATCTACACATACATGTGCAACAATAGTAATCATATTACTTGTATATTTATTTTACGCGACCCTTACAAATTGCACACTCACCAAAAACCCTGTTGTTTTGACAAGTGCCAATAAATCACTCAACTCAAAAACCACGTGGAAACTGGATATCTTTTTACATCACTGGTTGAGGACAAACTGCAGAACACAGTCAGCTACATTTTGGAATGTTGCATTTTGACACGGGGGTCCCCAAAACAGAAAGAGAAATGCAACGCTTTAATGTCAATCACTCACCGATTATCACGTTGAAATCAATTGCGCGAGAGGTGGTAGAGGAGGTTGCACATCCTGTTAAAACTAACACAGCTCAAAAACCACACTGAATCTGGGAATAATGTGTACATAACTGGTTAGAGGACTATTTGTAGAAGACGGCTAGCTACATTTTGAATTGTTGAATTTTCATTAAGTGGCTCGTCAACGCAGTACATGTAATGCAACACTTTTTTTGTTAATCACTTCCATCGATATCAGAGTGAAATCAATAGAACAGGGGGAAACGTTTGGGGTGTAGCGCTTTTTTAACTAACACTATTCAAAGGGCACATGGAAACCTGAATAACCTATACATGGTTGTTTAGTTGTAGAGGGCTTATATCTACATTTTGGAATGCTGGATGTTGATTTTGGGAGGCTGCCATCACAGGAAAAGGGAACAAACCCCTTTTTCTGTTAGTTAACTTCAACGTATCACGACCCACCACAGGATATCGACAGTGATAACGGCTGGCTGCTATTTAAGTGGTAGTTTGACCTTAAAATCAGTGTATTGGTGTGTGGCCAGGGACTTTTATAGAGAGGCCGCCTGGAATGATCCGTGCCATTTGAGAAGAAAAATGATAACTGTATTCAAGTCCTGCGACCCCCATTTTAAGCAATTGATCTTGTGTCATCGTGTTGACTCTAAACTGTTTTACTAAAATCACCAATCTGAGGTAAAAAAGGATGTGTAATTTCCCCCAATCCGATGTGGTCAAAACGTCAGTTTGTGTAACGTAGTAACACATTCTGCCCACATCCTGGAAAGTAGAGTAATATACATGAATTAGATATGGCAAAATAATTAAATATATTAATTTAGGATAGTAAATTAAGCAAACTCACAGATTGTTTTCAATAATCACATATATGTCTCACTGGTTTAACCATTTAGAGATTTAAAAAAATGCTCTTATGCACAATTTAACCAGGCGCTCTATAAAAAGCTCCCCATAGTGACAGCCCATTCATTCGACTTCCCTACTAGTGATGAGATGTGCCTTTTGTAAAATAAATCAGTTGATAAATTATCTGAAAAGGAGACTAGAGTAGGACTTTAACAACAAAAAAATACATGCAACTAATTTAGTCTTTTTTTATAGAGCAAGTCTTAGTTGCATCTTTTCTAGCAAATGAGTTTTGTGTTTGAAGGAGCAATATTTCTTAAGTTTGACAATGTGAATGAAAATTGTCTATTAGCTAGCTAGCTTGCTAGCTGAGCATCACACCAAATATGAAATTAACGGGATACTAAATGCTTCCTCCTATAGCTATCTAGCCATTGTTGTTAGTAACATGATTAAATCACAATGAATTTCATGAAGCAAGCTGACTATTCTGCCGAAAGTCAGTGCAGTACCTAGTCACAAATGAAAGGTTGTCATAGCGAATTGACGATGCTAAATGTTTACCTAGCAAGCAAACTGGCAGTATGGTATAACAGATATCTCTGTGGTATAAAGGAGTGTGAATGAAATGATTTCTTCATCTTGCTAGCTAGTTATCTAGTTGTGGTGAGCTTGCAACATTAGCGAAGCTAGCAAGCTTTGGCTATCTAGCAAGGACATGCCAATGGAAGCAAAGCTTAAGAAAGCAACGGCACTACCAACTTCTGGCCTGTCTATGCTGTATGTGCTACGTGTCCAATGTGCTATGTGTCCGCAAAAATTGCATTCTGGACATATGTGCAGAGTAGTACCACAGCCAACAGTCTCGGTGGTCTGATCAAGGCTCTAGGATGGAAATTTGTGACTCAAGCCATCCGAATATAATAGAACAGAACAGAACCCAACGAACTGAACAGAATAATTCAAATTGTAGCTTTAATTTTTCTCATAGGGAAAAAAATGCCTTTTAATCTATTATATTGTATTCACACTTTTCTTCCCACACTGAATATAAAAGATTGTCCTGTATTTCAACCAGCTCAAAAAGCTATACCCGGTTATAAATAACACTGATCTGTGAGCAGTTCCAGATTGAATCCCGCAGTTGGTCGGGTGTGGAATTTCTCCACTCTCACTGTCCGAGTCCCAAATGGCACCCTATTCTCTACACAGTGCACTACTTTTTGACCAGCGCCCTGGTCAAAAGTAGTGTGCTATATAGGGAACAGGGCGCCATTTAGGACGCAACCTCTCAGTTCAGTGAGATCTGCTGATCAAAAGGGCCGTAACTCTCTTCACTCTCCATTATCTAACTCTCTTCACTCTCCATTATCCGGAGCCACAAGGAGAGCTGCCAAATGCAGCTGGCACCAAGATTTATGTCAGCCCAGCCCCTGTGTAAAAGGGTGGGTAGCCCCCTGTGTGTGTGTGTGTGTGTGTGTGTGTGTGTGTGTGTGTGTGTGTGTGTGTGTGTGTGTGTGTGTGTGTGTGTGTGTGTGTGTGTGTGTGTGTGTGTGTGTGTGTGTGTGTGTGCGTGTGTGTGTGTGTGTGTGTGTGACAGAGTGAATACCCAGCGAGAGGCACTCGGCTTCTCAAATCCTTTCATGGCCTCCTGCTTCCAGCCTGCGGGAGCCACATCACCATCTCAATATGTCTGCTTTTTATTAAGGTCATTTTTCCACTTCAATGAGAAACGGGAGATGGTGAAATTATGTCAAAATGGAATTGAAAGGTTCTAGTTGAAGTTGAAAGAGGCGAGTGAATGTTAGTTTGACATGTTCTTTAGTCACAGAGAGGAAGCTGAAGGAGCTAATGCTAGAGTGAGTTTTTTCTTTTTCGTGTGCATTGTCGTCTGTAATAGGATTGTGTTCAGAATGAGTCTGGCATGGGAACCATTCCCACCCCACACCCCCTTCATACCAAGAGGCTTAGGAGCAGAAGAACTGTAAAACACCCACTCCCTTTGCCTCCCAGCACTCTCCCTCCAACCCCACAATGTGTGCTCGAAGCTAGCTCACAAAATGCATTATGCCTATAAGTTTGAGGAATTAAGAATGATTGAAATCTAAAATAACCAAAGATTGGAAGTTTTTTTTGTATCGTTTTTCTATTTTCCTTCTTGGTTGTTAAGATTGCATGTAAAATGGGATCGATTTTGACTCTATATCATACTTTCTTAATAAGCTGCCTACATTCTGATTAATCCACAGATGAGTCATGTCATCCAGGGATGCGTCCCAAAGGGCATCCTATTGCCTACATAGTGCACTATGTTTGTCAAAATAGGGTGCCCTTTGGGACGCAGGATAAACACTTGAGACAATTAGTGGTGGGGAGTCGACTCCAAAATAATTAATTCCTCAACTCCTTCCCCATCGACTCCCGCTGTGGACACCCATGTCAAGCTTAGATTCCGCTAGAAATTGTCTCCCCACAATTTTTGCTTTGGAGGAGACTGAGTAATTGCCGTAGTCTACTTCAGAGAACACAAACTCTTGCATCTTTCACAGCAAAAAAAAGAGCAAGCTGGCGAGGGAGGAGCACAGCCAGGTATAGGTAGGCTGGTCACCCAATGGGTGGGACTGAGTCAGAACCTTCCATTGGTAATCAAAAGTTGTAGGCCTGTACCACAATGCTGTATCTCACAATGTATTGCCTTGCAATGAGTAGGCTTAGCTATTCTACAACAACAGATCGAAGACTGAACAAACTCGCATCTTTCTTAGAGAAGAGAAACCAGCAAGGGAGAGAGAGGAGGGGCAGGCAGATGATTTTTGGTACCATGCACATAGCCTATATCTTGGAAATCTATAGCCTATCGCAATGTCTTGCAATGCCTAGTAAATTCAACAAAAAGTATATTCAAGTATTGATTAGGCTACCAATAAGTATGGCTAAGCTATTTTGTTTGGTGCCAGTGCATTGAAGTTGAACATTGCTAAATGTTTCAGATTCATTTGCCAGGGTATCAGCACAAATCATTTTTAAAAGGATAGCTGATTAGGCATCATCATATTGAGCCATGGAAGCCTGTTTCCAATAAAGCATTCAGGGCACAGAAGGTTGGTGGCATCTTAATTGGGGAGGACGTGCTCGTGGTAACGGCTGGAGCGGAATTAATGGAATGGTATCAAACACATGGTTTCTATGCATTTGAAGCCAATCCATTAGCTTCGTTCCAGCTGTTATGATGAGCCGTCCTTCACTCAGCAGCCTCCACTGATACAGATAGATAAAGTGTATCACTTTGCCAGACACACGTTTTGAAAGATACAAAAAAAAGAAAACAGGTTGCCAGTCGGCCGCGAATATCAATACAATGTTTCAGCACCAAGGACAGTGCACGTCGCTCTACAAAGCACAGCGGGCAGGAGAGCTCCGCAGGAAGTCAGAACCATGGACAGCAGCACCAAAGCAGAGATTCATCAAAACCACACGTGTCAAACGCATTCCACAGAGGGCCGAATGTCGGCAGGTTTTCGCTCCTCCCTTTGACTTGATGGATCAATTTAAGTAACGTTTTTTTATGCTATTTACAGAAAAATTTATCCAGCAAGAAATCCACAGAGGCCGACAAATTTTATCCTGGTCTGCTTAAGTGTGCAGCGCACATCATTGTTGGTATAATAACCCACATTGTTATCAGGAAATAGCTATAGTGCTGCCACTCCACATGGGCAAGGATAGTAGGGATCTTAATAATAATTATTGTCCCATTTCAAAGGATTCCTTGTCTAGCTGAGATTCTCGAATACTTGGTAAATGTACAACTTTGCTCTTTTTTTATCTGAGAAATTTATTTTTAATGTAAATCAGAGTTTAGGCCTGGGCACAGTACTATTACAGCAACCACTTTAGTTGTTAATGATCTTGTCAATGCTTTAGACACTACAATGAAATGTGCTGCTTTGTTTGTGGACCTGTCAAAAGCTTTTGATACTGTTGATCATGCTATTTTATAGAATAAGTTGTCCTCGATAGGCCTGAGCTCTGACGCCTGTTCTTGGTTTCATGATTATCTTAGTGACAGAACTCAGGCCCTCGTGATGGATGGGGTTAAGTCTGAATTTCTTGAAGTACATAAAGGTGTACCACAGGGATCAATTTTGGGACCTGCTCTCTTCACTATTTATATAACACCATTGGTCAATCTGTTCAAAATTGTAAACTTCATCTATATGCGGATAATACTGTTATGTATGCTATTGCCCCGACTGTTGATCTGGCTGTGTCAAAACTACAGTCAGATTTGATAGGATTCCCTTGCTGATTTAAAACTTGTGCTTAACATGGGCAAAACAAAATCCATTTTGTTTTTAAACTCTTGTAAGAAAGTTTCAGATTAACTACATTTCCACTCATTAGATCGTTCTCCTGCATATAAATACTGAGGCATTTGGATTGATATGGATTTGACGTTTGAAAAACATAAAGATGAGCTGGTGAAGAAGCTAAGATTTAAAGTTGTCTTTTTCTACAGAAACAGATCATGCCTTTCTCTAAGCAGTAGGAAGCAGATTATTCAGTCAACCTTTTGATCTGTTCTTGATTATGATGTTATTATTTATCAAAGTGCAGCTGCTACTACTCTTAAACCCTTGGAAGCCATCTACCATCGTGCCCTTCGTTTTGTTGATACTCATCACTGTATCCGGTATCAAAACGTTGGCTGGACTGAAGACCCGTTGCTCTCTACATTACTCCCTTTTTGTTTACAAGGCCCTACTTCATAAACTTCCGTCTTATCTAACTTTGCTGTTGAAGTATAGACATCTGAGATGCCTAACCCATTCACAGGATTGGTTAACTCTAGAGGTTCCGAGGGTCTCTACTGAGTTAGGTAAATCTGCTTTTAGTTTTAATGCACCGTATTGCTGGGACAAAATTCCAAATGCATTTAATCTTGATGTTCTGGTGTCATTTGGGAAATGTAAACTGTTGGGGAATTATTTGTGGATGAATGTAACTGTTTTTCTGGGTGATTTCTGATGTCTTATTTGTGCTTACCATGACTTAGATTTTATATTCTAAAATATGTATATAATATATGTATATGTTTTTCCTTTGTTTTTTTGGTACATCGTAGACTAATGCTTTTCTTTAAAACATCTAAGGGCCCCTAGGTGCGTGAGCCCTGAGGTGGTCACCCCCCCTCCCATACTGCCGTTTTTGGCAGCAAAACGCCTTGGTTTGAAAGGTGTATGAATAATACCTGGGGTGGGGGAGAAAAGGGGGAGTGTGTGTGTGGGAGACAACGTGCGCTTACATATTCTGTCAACGGCTACTCTCACTTACCTGCCAGTACAGATCAACAGCAAAGAAATGTAAAAGAAAATACATCTAAATCACACATTTCGGTCAGACACAAAATATAATCCCCCCTTCTCCAAAGACTATGAATTTATGAATATGCAACACAGGGAATCATCAATCACTAAAACACAAAAACCACTGATACAGAAAGCAAAAAATAATGAAAGGCAGAGAGAGGCTGAGAGAATGTTCCAACGCTGAGATAATGTTCCAGAATAAAGAATGAATGGTAGAGTGAGGCTGAGCGAATGTTCCAGCACAGCGGTGCCTCATTCCTGGGTGGCTGAGGAGGTGAGGTTTGCAGACAGAGGGTGTTCTTCTTCAGAAAGAGATGACTTGGGGGGGAAACAATGGGAAACTTAAGGTTACTTGTGTAACCCCAGTTCTCTGATAATATGAGTTATATGTATCACGTGTGGGGTTCAGTAGGTTGCCTACACTCTCGGAAGTACCTATTAAAAGTGTCTGTTGGAGACAGACATGAAGAGTGGCAAATAAGGTGAGACCCTCACTTCCATAAAAGGAGCCACTCTCCTGCCCTCTGGTTATTCTCAAGCATGCTTCTCTTCCTCACGCTCTTGCGAGCAGGGGTATGCAGTGATACATCTCACTCATATTATCAGAGAACCGGGGGTTACGCAAGCAACCTTAAGTTCTCTTTCAAATACTTGTTTCGATGTATCACTAAGGATTTGTCTAACTCCCGAATTGAAAAACACGCTCTCTGAAGCCAGGGTCGTTTGAACATCAGCAACCCTCAGAGGTTCCAAAACTAAGGGAGTACGCACTGAGAAGGTGCGGGGACAACCCATCGGTAAAAACCTCATAACAAAGTGAAGGGAAGCCCAATACATGGCGCACAAAATCTCAGTTTAATGAGCTATGTCCTGAAAACAGTACCCAATAGGTAAACTCCTCAGTAGGAAAGGGTCCTTCCAGGCCCCTCCGAAGGCTATCACCCTCGCCATTGTAAATCAATATAATGGTCCCCATGTTCCGGCAGAATAAAGTCTCAAAGAGAAGGGCCCACCCTCTACCAAAGGTGGTTGCCCAATAAGTGAAGAGCACGACACCCTTGTGAGCTCTCCTACAATCCAAGTAGATGCGACCGTGTATATTGGACAACAATGGGGACACTTTTCCAGGAAAGTTGACAGGCGAAAAGCCATAGGCTCTAAGGTGCGACTCACACGAACCCAAACCGGCTGCACGCATGCGCCATCGTGCGCTATCGTGCATAAATGTATTTTGCCCCCCCACACCAAACGCGATCACGACACGCAGGTTAAAATATCAAAACAAACTCTGAACCAATTATGTTAATTTGGGGACAGGTCAAAAAGTATTAAACATTTATGGCAATATAGCTAGCTAGCTTTCTGTTGCTAACTAATTTGTCCTATTTAGCTAGCTTGCTGTTGCTAGCTAATTTGTCCTGGGATATAAACATTGAGTTGTTATTTTCCTGAAATGCACAAGGTCCTCTACTCCGCCAATTAATCCACACATAAAACGGTCAACCGAATCGTTTCTAGTCATCTCTCCTCCTTCCAGGCTTTTTCTTCTCTTTACTTTATATTGCGATTGGCAACTTTTATAAATTAGGTGCATTACTGCCATCGTCCTATTTCGGCTTTCAGTCACCCACGTGGGTATAACCCAATGAGGAGATGACATGTGGGTACCTGCTTCTATAAACCAATGAGGAGATGGGAGAGGCAGGACTTGCAGCGCGATCTGCGTCACAAATAGAACTGACTTCTATTTTAACCCTTGGCAACGCAGACGCTCGTTGGCGCACGCGAGCAGTGAGCGGTGTAGTCAGCCTGTAAGGGGAAAAAGTCGACCCGGGCCAGGTATATTAAAAACCGCTGGGCAGACTGTGGCTGCGAACAGTAGCTGCGAACAGTAGCTGGTAGAGCACTGTCCATCTATACGCTTAGGGACGCCAAGGGCAGTAGTAAAGAAAAAGAAGGAGGAGGATAGCATCTGTGAAAGAATTTTAATCACAATAGACATGTCCCAGGATGAGCTAAAAGCTTAGAGACTGGGCGTATCCGACGTGCTCTTCTTAGAGACTACACAACAGTTAAGGATAAACTAAATCACTGTCAGGGCCTTGGCAGGCCAAGAAAGCGGCAAAGATTAACCTGGTCGCCGTCCAAAAGATCCTCCAAGGAGCATTGGACTATGGAAAACAGAGTTGGGAGGAACAACCTTTATAGTCACACCACTTCTCCATGACAAAAAAATGCAAAAAACAGAGAGCGTGGATAAGACTGTGAAAACAGAGAGCGTGCATAAGACTGTGAAAACAGAGAGCGTGCATAAGACTGTGAAAACAGAGAGCGTGCATAAGACTGTGAAAACAGAGAGCATGCATAAGGGGCTGGCACTCTTTCCCAAGAGTCGCGAGCCTGTCTCTTTCCTTGCTTGTGAAAATGTTGAGTTTCCACCATCCTCGCTTGCGCCATGCTCAATGTAAAATCAAAGAACCCCGCTGTTTGCAGGCAGAGTAGTAGGTAGAATAGTGGGTGAAACCATTTACTAGATGTGTCTTCTGACTTGCCTTTTTCATATTATTTTCCTTGAAAGAACTAGTGGGTTTTGAGTGTCTCCCCTATTTGGAAAGTTGGTCTGCCTGCTTTTCAGTCTAAGAGAGACATTCTGAAAGCGGGTTCGTGTCTCCTTCCTCTGTACATAAAAACAGTTTAACACAATAGTGTCTTTTGAAAACTGGTTCGTATCTCCCAAAGTCATCAGTGAGTTAACCGAGTGTTTCATGGCTTAGCCAGCCATGTTAATGACGAGCTAACTAGAACCATCAGTCAGTGCCCTGCAATATCACCCTAGATATTGTTAGCAGGTAATTGGTAATCCAAGGGTAATCCAATCCATCCTAATTAAATATTAATAAGTGAATGGTTATTGTATCACTACCTTAAAAGGTTTATATAAAAAGGTTTCTACTTGTGCTCTGCATTTTTTGTTTGATGTCGCTTCATATTGTTGGCATGTGTTTTTACCATAGCTCCTATATAAAATATATCTTGTGTCTTGTGTCTGACCAGTGAAGGTGTGGCTGTGACGGTCCTGTCAATGCCTGTCATCACTGTTTGATGTCTTTTACTGCAGGTATGTTTTACTGTATTTTTGTTATTTTCTTAACACAATGCATTTCTAATATATGATCACTTTGTGCATTGAGTTTGAGAGAGAAATTCTGAGAGCAGTGAAAGGTGTGGCTGTGACCGTCCTGTCAATGCCTCTCATCACTGTTTGATACCTTTTACTGGAGATAAAAACAAAGTCAACCTTAAATGTGGGTGTCCGTGTGCCGTTCTTCTGGGTTGCTATATGGAGTTGGTTACACTAACAGCTACCTCATAGCTAAGGTATGCTGTAGCTAGCATAGTGCTAGCTGAAGGGAATCGGGTGGGGGTATTTCCCAGGACTGCAGAGCCGTGAAACGAATAAACATACAGTACCAGTCAAAGGTTTGGACACTCATACTCATTCCAGGGTTTTTCTTTGTTTTTACTATTTTCTACATCAAAACTATCAAAATAGCACATATGGAATCATGTAGTAAGCCAAAAAAGTGTTAAACAGATCGAAATATATAGCCACCCTTTGCCTTGATGACAGCTTTGCACACTCGTGGCATTCACTCAACCAGCTTCATGAGGTAGTCACCTGGAATGCATTTCAATTAACAGGTGTGCCTTGAAAAAAGTTAATTTGTGGAATTTCTTTCCTTCTTAATGCGATTGAGTCAGTCAGTTGTGTTGTGGCAAGTTAGGGGTGGTACACAGAAGATAGCCCTATTTGGTAAAAGACCAAGTCCATATTATGGCAAGAACAGCTCAAATAAGCAAAGAGAAACGACAGTCCATCAAAACTTTAAGACATGAAGGTCAGTCAGTTAGGAAAATGTCAAGAACGTTGAACTTTGAACTTTTCAAGTGCAGTCGCAAAAACCATCAAGCGCTATGATGAAACTGGCTCTCATGAGGACCGCCACAGGAAAGGAAGACCCAGAGTTACCTCTGCTGCAGAGGATAAGTTCATTAGAGATAACTGCACCTCAGATTGCAGCCAAAATAAATGCTTCACAGAGTTCAAGTAACAGACACATCTCAACATCAACTGTTCAGAGGAGACTGTGTGAATCAGCTCTTCATGGTCAAATTGCAGCAAAGAAACCACTACTAAAGGACACCAATAAGAAGACGAGCAATGGACATTAGACCGGTGGAAATCTGTCCTTTGGTCTGCTGAGTCCAAATTTTAGATTTTTGGTTCCAACCGCCGTGTCTTTGTGAGACGCCGAGTAGGTGAACGGATGATCTCCGCATGTGTTGTTCCCACCATGAAGAATGGAGGACGAAGTGTGATCGTGTGGGTGTGCTTTGCTGGTGACACTGTGTGATTTATTTAGAATTCACAGCACTCTTAACCAGGATGGCTACCACAGCATTTTGCAGCGATACACCATCCCATCTGGTTTGCGCTCAGTGGGACTATCATTTTTTCTTTACAGGACAAAAACCCAAAACACACTTCCAGGCTGTGTAAGGGCTATTTGACCAAAAAGGAGAGTGGTGGAGTGCTGCATCAGATGAATTGAGATGGTTTGGGATGAGTTGCACCACAGAGTGAAGGAAAAGCAGCTAACAAGTGCTCAGCATATGTGGGAACTCCTTCAATACTGTTGGGAAAGCATTCCTTATGAAGCTAGTTGAGAGAATTCCAAGAGTGTGCAAAGCTGTCATCAAGGCAAAGGGTGGCTACTTTGAAGAATCTAAAATATATGTTATGTTTTACACTTTTTTGGTTACTACTTCCATACGTGTTATTTCATAGTTCTGATGTCTTCACTATTATTTTACAATGTAGAATAGAGTAAAAAATTCAGAAAAACCCTTGAATGAGTAGGTGTGTCAACTTTTGACTGGTATCGTAGGTTAAACGAGACTAGAGAAAGGATATAGCAATATTACTGTGTTGCAGGTCCTAATGCTGGTTTGATTACATTTACTTGGGCTTTAGCTAACTAGCAGCTACCTTCTGGGGAATATGTGCCATGGCTAGCACAGTGCTGGCTGAAGGAAACCGAGTGACCCTTCAGAAAGAGTGCTGCCGTGACAGACGGTGCCGTGAAGACTGAGAGGGTCGGTCTAGTTAACCCAACGGGTAAACGTTGGTTAACTAGACTAGAGAAGGGAGCTAGCAATGCTACCGTGTTGCAGGTAGGGTATGCTAGAGAGGATAGCTTGCCTCTCAGCAAGCTAGCTAAGTTAGCCTAAGCTTTGCAGCGTGGGCTAACTGAGTCTCAATAGCTAGCAGTGATACTAGCTACCAACGGAGACTGAGAAGTAAAAATACATTTCTACTCGAATCTTCCGTTTAGTACTTAACCTCTCAACAGGGTCTGAAGACCTACGCTCGGCAGCGACATCCTTCAAAGTTAGCTTGTGAGCAGATTAAGCAGGCAAACAGCTTTCAGTCGATATAGAGCTAGAGGAGTGACACTCTTTGTGAGGAAGAGGAACGAGAATGACCAGAGGGCGGGAGAGTGGCTCCTTTTATGGAAGTGAGGGTCTCACCACAATCCACACTCTACCTGTCTGTCTCCAACCTATGCTTTTGATAGGTACTTCCGAGAGAGTAGGTGGTCTTAGCAAACCCCACGTGATACATCGAAATAAGTATTTGAACGAGAACCCCCCTCTCTCACCACAGTGTGTGTGTGTGAGGAGGAGAAATGTTGGAGGCCGGCGAACATTATTGATCAAACAGGGACCATCCATCTAGCGAGTGAAACAGACAATCTGTGGTAACAACCAACACTCCACTGCCACAGTCTACTCTCACTCCTGCAGCATTCAAATAACCTTCTGTCGAGTGATGGGGAAAAAGAAACCCTACTCCACTTCAGTCGTACTGAGTCTGCTTCTGACAACCCCCCTCCGCTCCACTCACCGCTCTCCTGCCCATCCCCTACCCCGTGCTGCTATAGCGAGATTCTGAGAGAAAGAGGGAGGGACAGAGGGAGAGAGAAAGAGTGAGGCCTGAAATATGCGGTCAAAATGTCAACCGAGTTGTACAGCAGGAAATGTCTCCAATACACTGGGATTAGGTTTGGAAGAAGTGGGAGAGGAGAAATCCCAAAAGGTATTTTCACCTCCTACTGTGAGCATTAAATATGTGGAAATTGAGTTAGCTTGGTGGGGGAAGAAAAGAGGGAGCAGAATTTGCGATTGGAAATAGTTTTACGGCTTGCGTAACATTTGCTGCCAGGCTACTAAAAGAGAGCTTGAAGAAGAGAGAAGCTGTTTGATGTGTTAATATCGGCTCCTTCAAAGGATATGAAGTCGCTCTCCTCTCTTCCTCATATGTCCAATATTTTCCGCCTCTGAGGAGGTCCAGGGAGGCTAGTGAAAACACAGACACTGGCTGATCTGTTTTCGATTCCCCACTGTTTGAGTACTGTATGTGGCACATTATCAGGATTCCTTTTTCTTCTCAGTCTCCTGTATGACTGTCACGTTGATATATATGCTACATCCCAAATGGCACCCTATTCCCTATATATGGGTCAAAAGTAGTGCTCTATAAAGGGAATAGGGTTTAATTTGGGATGCAGAATAAAATGTTTTCACATGCTGTTCCTCATTCCACAATTTCCTCGTTTTGTATTCAGAATAAATATGGTATGCCAATGTCATACTCTCAACAGACAAATATTGATCATGTGTTCGGATGCAGTAGTGTAATAACATAATAGCGTAATTGTCACGTTCGCTTGAATAAATATCGGACCAAGGCGCAGCGGATGTTGAGTTCCACATAATTGAATGGATAAAGTGAAACTTAGTAAAGACAAAAACAAATAAACAATAAACTGTCAACGAACCGTGACTACAGAGATGCTACGTGCACGAACTCAAAACAATATCCCATAAAACACAGGTGGAAAAAAGGCTACTTAAATATGGTCCCCAATTAGAGACAACGAAAGCCAGCTGCCTCTAATTGGGAATCATACCAAACACCAACATAGAAAAACTAAACTAGAACCCCACATAGAAAATAATAACTAGAAAAAAAACAGTCACGCCCTTACCTACTCTACCATAGAAAATAAGGACTCTCTATGGTCAGGACGTGACAGTAATCTAATCAAAACAAATACTTTGAGGCAGAAACATATCCATGTGACCTTGCTTTTATTGAATGACACTAAACAAAAACAACATTCAGTTTTCACAAACTGCTGTTCCCACTTCCCAAGCCTATCATCAGTATGGAACAACCAAATCAGCAGCATGGGTTTATCACCCGTGCCTGTCCCCTTGCCACAGGGGAGTGTCCACCCTCACCGCCTGGTTTGGTCTTGCTGTTACTGTGCTAGTGGATGTCTGTTGGTAGGTTGGCGGCTCTCTGATGGGAAGCTGAAAGTGCATGAACTTTTGAATGTCCCGTTCCTCCAGGCTGGTGGCTTTAGTGTGGATATCACACAGTCTCTCTCTCTCTCTCTCTCTCGCTCTCTCTCTCTCTCTGCCACCCCATCCATATGTTATGGTTAGAGACATGCAACGAACTTCTTTGTGTGTCAGTGCACATGTTCATGCTTGTTAGGACTCCAGACCATGGCCTGAGTGTGTTATGGGAGAGAGAGGGCCATTAGACACCTGTGCTGTTGACATACTTGGACACCTCTGTTGACAGCTCTCTCAGAGCAGGGACAGGGTATTGGACATTCTGCTAAGTTTTACTTTTGAATGTGTGTATGTGTGTGTGTGTGTGTGTGTGTGCGCGCGTCTGTGTATAGTGTGTATGTGAGTGTGAGCCTGTACTCAGGGCCTCGGCGGTGGAGCTAGCTTTGAGTGCCGCCAGCTGTTGAGTAGACGGGTCTGCCTGTCAAGGGCAGCTGCTATTTGTCAAACCAGAGAGCCCGCCTGTCATCACTCCGGGGCAGAACGCTGCGCTGCTATTGGTCATGTGGGCCAGGGTACTGTAAACACTGCACCGGAAGGAGGAGACACCACACTGTGGCGCCGCAGGCACCAGGCAAAAGTCATTTCCCTTCACGCTAGACTTGCTTGCCACAGCCGGAGATGGAAAACAAACGCTCTACGTTTACATGCCGCGGGCGTCCCCCTACTACCTCGACCAAACGACTCTCGCTCTTTACAGTGAATAAGAAGGTCAAGTGATTAAATCAATGGAATAAAATAACACTGCCATACACCTCCTCTCCCCTTCCTATCCCTCTCCAGTGCTAAAACAGACCACATGGTCCCACTACAAACATGGTTCTCCCCAGAACTGTTTTGCAAGGTGGTGCTGATGAGTCAGTCGAGGGGAAGGCCCAGAGGGTGGCTGTGCCCCCCTTTGGACTCAGAGATTTGTGTGTTTTTGAACAGCTGTAACTGCCATTTTCTGCAATCTAAAATCTTAAATGATAACAAATAATATAGCAAACCCAGTGATAAAGTGGAAATGAATTATTTCATTTCAGTATTTTTTTCTAGAATTATCCTAGTAATTTAATTTTCAATGGTGAACAGAACTGTGTGTGTGTGTGTGTGTTAAAAAAATATATACTGTATGTTACTTTTTTTTACTTAATTTTTTTACATGGTGGCACAGATAAGTCCACAAGGAGGGTCTCCTACTTTAGCTCAGCATGATACACCAGGGCTGCGTCACAAAATGTCACCCTATTCCCTACTTTTGACCAGAGCCCCATATAGTGCACTTGAGCCCTATTGGCCTTGCTCAAAAGTAGTGCACCAAAGAGGTTATAGGGTGCCATTTGGGACACTACCCTGGTGCATCATGCAGAGTTAAAGTAGGAGACCCACCTTTCTAATCGCTTAAGTGGGTTCCCTGCAGGTTTCCGTGGACATTTATTACAGGGGATTTACTCCAAGTATGATGAACGAGGGAACAGGATGGTAAGCACTCCTCTGCCACAACGGCTGCAGGCGCATTACGCTCATCACTCTCTGACCTGAATGTAACCTGCTAGGGGTAGTGCATCATGGTGTCAGGGGGGGGGGGGGGGGGTTGTGGGGGGGACTACGTGGGGGTATACTGTGTTTAACATGCGTGAGAGGGCGGAAAATGGCAGTGTGTGCCAGGAGGTGTTTATGTTTTTGTCATACTAGTGTGTGTGTGTGTGTGTGTGTGTGTGTGTGTGTGTGTGTGTGTGTGTGTGTGTGTGTGTGTGTGTGTGTGTGTGTGTGTGTGTGTGTGTGTGTGTGTGTGTGTGTGTGTGTGTGTGTGTGTGTGTGTGTGTGTGTACGTATGTCTGATGAGTACGTGGGTGTGTAAACTATGCATGACGGTGCGTATGTAGTGCCAATCTATTCAAGCAGACAGGTTGTATGAGAAGCTCCTCTTTCATTTGTGACATCAGTTGCTCTTTTGTACGTGACAAAAGGCATGACAACAACACCAAAGCCTAGAGCCCTCACTGCCGGACACCACCATTTGATGCACGGCTTCATGCTTGTCTTCTTGCCCTAGGGCCCTGGTCAAATGTAGTGCACTATAAAGAGAATGGAGTGCCATTTGGGACGCAGACCCTTCTTGTCTTTCCCCATTGCAAATCACACGCCATTTCTCGCATCCTGTTCTTTGTTGCCCTTCTCTGTGAAATTAGGCTGTCCACAGAGATAAGAGAAAAGGAACATCTGCAATGTGAAGCAAGCTAAGGAAGCGCTAGCTCCGTACACGGCAATGTCGGTTTACCATGATAATGCGGCACAGATGACACAAAGGCAGGGAGAAAACCAAGAGGCTGGCTTTCCCTTTATCCCCCCTCATTACTCTTCCCCATCTCCCTTTAACAGCTCATTAGAATGACTGATTAATTAGCATAGCGAGCGCCAGACGGACCAGAGAGGGGAATCAAATGAAAATGTAAATTCCGCTCCTCACTTCCCTAGCTCGCAATGAGACGGGCATTGATTAAACATGTAATCAGGGGTAAGACACACACACACACACTGCCTTGGATGCATGTATTCGCACACACATGTACGGTGGGGTCTGAAATGATTTACACCATTGATGAAGATTAGCAAAAATGACTGTATAAAAAAAGATATATACTGAGCTATATTGTATGCGCCAAAAAAATGGGAAATTATATTTTATACTAATGTCACACCCTGGCCGATAGTGGCTGTGACTACACACAATTCAGTACCGTAGATCTGACTACACAACCCTACACTCTTAGAAAAAAGGGTTATTTGGGGTTCTATATATAACCTCTCTGTACTTGGACAGAGACTGTATAAACCACTGTTGTTGCAAACTATACTGAACAAAAATATGTGTTAGTCCCATGTTGAAATAAAATATCACAGAAATGTTCCATATGCACAAAAAGCTTATATCTCCCAAATTCTGTGCAAAAATTTGTTTACATCCCTGTTAGTGGACATTTCTCCTTTGCCAAGATAATCCATCCACCTGACAGGTGTGACATATCAAGAAGCTGATTAAACAGCATGATCATTACACAGGTGCACCTTGTGCTTGGGGACAATAAAAGGCCACTCTAAAATGTACAGTTTTGTAACACAACACAATGCCACAGATGTCTCAACTTTTGAGGGAGAGTGCAATTGGCATGCTGACTGCAAGAATGTCCACCAGAGCTGTTGCCAGAGAATTTAATGTTAATTTCTCTACCATAAGCCGCATCCATGCCATTCCAGCATGAAGACGCAAGAGTACGTGTTTGCAAATACCCTACCAATAAACATGTTATTTTTCAATCTAATAAGGTAAGCAAAGTTGATTCGAATTTGAGCACCGTTTGTATGCTAGCAAGCTAACGTTAGACAGGAAAGTTGTCGGGATGTCACGTGTCCTACATATTTCAGTACACTCGTAACAACCTAAACATTACGAAACGTCTACTCAATCAAATAAGCCACATGTAGCAAATAAGCCATTAAATTGTTCAAATCAAATGTTATTTGTCACATACACATATTTAGCAGATGTTATTGTGGGTGTAGCGAAATGCTTGTGCTCCTAGCTCCAACAGTGCAGTAATATCTAACAATTCACAACAATACACACATCTCAAAGTAAAATAATTGAATTAAGAAATATATAAATATTAGAACGAGCAATGTCTGTGTGGCATTGATTAAAATACAGTACAATACAGTATATACATATTATATGAATAAAACAGTATGTGAACATTATTAAAGTGACCAGTGTTTCCATGTCTATGTACATAGGGCCGCAGCCTCTAAGGTGCAGAGTTGAGTAACCGGGTAGTAGTCGGCTAGTGACAGTGACTAAGTTCAGGGCAGGGCACTGGGTGGAGGCCGGCTAGTGATGGCTATTTAACAGTCTGATGGCCTTGAGATAGAAGCTGTTTTTCAGTCTCTCGGTCCCAGCTTTGATGCACCTGTACTGACCTTGCCTTCTGGATGATAACGGGGTGAACAGGCCGTGGCTCGGGTGGTTGATGTCCTTGATGATCTTTTTGGCCTTCCTGTGACATCGGTTGCTGTAGGTGTCCTGGAGGGCAGGCAGTGCGACCCCGGTGATGCATTGGGCAGACAACACAGAAGTTTGTGAGGGTCTTAGGGGCCAAGCCTAATTTCTTCAGCCTCCTGAGAACTAGAGCCCACTGTCCTCGGGAGCAGGCTGCATCTGTGGCACTGTGTTATCCTCAAAGCGGGCGAAGAAGTTGTTTAGCTTGTCCGGGAGCAAAATATCGGTGTCCGCGACGTGGCTGGTTTTCCCTTTGTAATCTGTGATTGCTTGGAGTCCCTGCCACATACGTCTCGTGTCTGAGCCATTGAATTGTGACTTTGTCTCTGTGCTGACATTTTGCCTGTTTGATTGCCTTATGGAGGGTATAACAGCACTATTTGTATTAAACCATATTCACAGTCACCTTGCCGTGGTTAAATGAGGTGGATCGCGCTTTCAGTTTTGTGCGAATGCTGCCATCAATCCACGGTTTTCGGTTTGGATAGGTTTTAAAAACCTAGAGCTGCCGGTTTCAAGTAGCGGGACACTAACACAGAACCCAAACCGGCTGCGTGCGTGCGCCATCATGCGAAATCATGCATACATTTATTTTGTCCCCGCACACCAAACGCGATCACGACACGCAGGTTAAACTATCAAAACAAACTCTGAAACAATGACATTAACTTGGGGACAGGTCGAAAAGTATTAAACATGTAATGCAATTTAGCTAGTTAGCTTGCACTTGCTAGCTAATTTGTTTTATTTAGCTAGCTTGCTGTTGCTAGCTAATTTGTCCTGGGATATAAACATTGAGTTGTTATTTTACCTGAAATGCACAAGGTCCTCTACTCCGACAATTAATCCACACATAAAACGGTCAACCGAATTGTTTCTAGTCATCTCTCCTCCTTCCAGGCTTTTTCATCTTTGAACGTATATGGTGATTGGTAATACAATGAAAGTGTAGATGCCACGACAACAGGCAAAACATTTTGTCTTTCAATCACCCACGTGGGTATAACCAATGAGGAGATGGCATGTGGGTACCTGCTTCTATAAACCAATGTGGAGATGGGAGTGGAAGGACTTGCAGCGCGATCTGCGTCAGAAATAGGAATTACTTCTATTTTAGCCCTTGGCAACGCAGACACTCGTTGGCAGGCGCGAGCAGTGTGGGTGCAATAATTGAGTAACATAGATTCCTAAATTTAGTGAGCGACGTGAGCGGTGTAGTCAGGGTATAACCCTGAAGCTTATAAGAAATCCCGCTATGCCTTCCGACAAACCATCAAACAGGCAAAGCGTCAATGCAGAACTAAGATCGAATCGTACTACACCGGCTCTGACTCTTGTCGGATGTGGCAGGGCTTGCAAACCATTACAGACTACAAAGGGAAGCACGGCCGAGAGCTGCCCAGTGACACGAGCCTACCAGACGAGCTAAATTACTTCTATGCTCGCTTCGAGGCAAATAACACTGAAACATGTATGAGAGCACCAGCTTTTCCGGAAGACTGAGTGATCACGCTCTCTGCAGCCGATGTGAGTAAGACCTTTAAACAGGTCAACCTTCACAAGGCCACAGGGCCAGAAGGATAACCAGGACGTGTACTGCGAGCATGCGCTGACCAACTGGCAAGTGTCTTCACTGACATTTTCAACCTCTCCCTGTCCGAGTCTGTAATACCAACATGTTATAAGCAGACCACCATAGTGCTTGTGCCCAAGAACACTAAGGTAACCTGCCTAAATGACTACCGACCCGTAGCTCTCACGTCTGTAGCCATGAAGTGCTTTGAAAGGCTGGTCATGGCTCACATCAACACCATTATCCCAGAAACCCTAGACCCCCTCCACTTTGCAAACCGCCCCAACAGATCCACAGATGATGCAATCTCTATTACACTCCACACTGCATTTTTCCACCTGGACAAAAGGAACACCTATGTGAGAAAACTATTCATTGACTAAAACTCAGTGTTCACCACCATAGTGTCCTCAAAGCTCATCAATAAGCTAAGGACCTGGATCCTGGACTTCCTGACAGGCCGCACCCAGGTGGTAAGGGTAGGTAACAACACATCCGTCACGCTGATCCTCAGTCCCCTCCGGTACTCCCTGTTCACTCATGACTGCACGGCCATGCACGAGTCCAAAACCATCATTAAGTTTGCTGATGACACAACAGTGGTAGGACTGATCACCTACAATGAAGAGACAGCCTATAGGGAAGAGGTCAGAGACCTGGCCTTGTGGTGCCAAGACAACAACCTCTCCCTCAGCGTGATCAAGACAAAGGACATGATTGTGGACTACAGGAAAAAGAAGACCAAGCACATCCCCATTCTCATCGACGGGCTGCAGTGGAGCATGTTGAGAGCTTCAAGTTCCTTGTTGTCCACATCACCAACAAACTAACATGGTCCAAGCACACCAAGACAGTTGTGAAGACGGCACGACAAAACCTATTACCCCTCAGGAGACTGAAAAGATTTGGCATAGATCCTCAGGTCCTCAAAAGGTTTTACAGCTGCACCATCGAGAGCATCTTGACGGGTTGCATCACTGCCTGGTATGGAAACTGCTCGGCCTCTGACCATAAGGCACTACATAGGGTAGTGTGTACGGCCCAGTACATCACTGGGGCCAAGCTTACTGCCATCCAGGACCTCTATACCAGGCAGTGTCAGAGGAAGGCCCTAAAAATTGTCAAAGACTCCAGCCAGCTAGTCATAGACTGCTCTCTCAGCTACCACACAGCAAGCGGTACCGGAGCGTCAAGTCTAGGTCCAAGAGACCTATAAGACTCCTGAACACCTAATCAGATGGCTACCCAGACTATTTCCATTTGCATTGGTTAGGGGCTCGTAAGTAAGCATTCCACTGTAAGGTTTACACCTGTTGTATTTGGCGCATGTGAATAATAACATTTTATTTTATTTACCTTCAGAGGAATGTATCAAACCAGTTGCTGTGGTAAAAGTTTTTTGTTGTGCACTCTTCTCAAACACTAGCATGGTATTTTTCCACTGTAATAGCTACTGTAAATTGGACAGTGGAGTCAGATTAAATTAATTGAAGCTTTCTGCCCATGTAAGGCATGTCTATGTTCTGGAAAGTTTGCTGTTACTTGCAACGTCATTCTAGTCACATTAGCACACGTTAGCAAGAACCGTCAGGGTATAGGGACACCGATCCTACGGGATCCTTAAGAAGTTTTTAATATTCACAATAAGAGCAACATTCCCTGTTGACTTCCTGATGAACTCAGTCACCGTGTCAGTGTATATGTCAATGTTATTCACAGACGCAACCCGGAACATATCCCAGTCCGCACGATCAAACAATCTTGAAGCATGGATTCCGATTGGTCAGACCAGCATTGAATAGACCTTAGTACGGGCACTTCCTGTTTGAGTTCTGCCTACAGGAAGGGAGGAGCAGAATGGAGTCGTGATCAATCACCCAACCTCAACCCAATTGTTAGGGTTTGGGATGAGTTGGACGGCAGAGTGAAGGAAAAGCAGCCAACAAGTGCTCAGCATATGTGGAAACTCCTTGAAGACTGTTGGAAAAGCATTCCTTGTGAAGCTGGTTGAGAGAATGCCAAGAGTGTGCAAAGCTGTAATCAAGGCAAAGGGTGGCTACTTTGAAGAATCTCAGATAGAAAATATATTTGTATTTGTTTAACACTTTTTTGGTTACTAATAGTTTTGATGTCTTCACTATTATTCTACAATGTAGAACATTTTAAAAATAAAGAAAAACCCTTGAATGAGTAGGTGTGTCCACACTTTTGACTGGTACTGTATATACTGCAAAGTTGCTTAGGAGCTAGAAGCAGAGCTACCATGTCTGTCGGTGCCATCGGTTTGTTAACCAAATTCGACACTCTCTCATTGACCTCCATACAAACACTCCCAGGTTGGTGAGCGAAGAAAAAAAAACACCTGCTAGAGAACACAGATTTTGGCCTCAGTTATCCTTCTCGCTTCGCCTTTTTCTCTATGTTAAAACAAAGGCTTCAACGGAGCTCTGCCACAGTCTCCCAACAAACGTCGCTTTCGCTGGGCCGGCCACACCTCAAACAAAGGAAACAAAGGTTACAGGGACAGGGAAAACAAGAAGCCAATCACGTTACTCAATAATTCAAGCAATAAACAAGCGCAAGAGCTCATGGGCTGAAGCATGCATAGTAATCAAGGGGGATTCGTCACACCAGTGACATGTCAATGACATCATGAACTGCTAAAGCTAACTCTCTCTCCTCTGCTCTCATCCTTCTAGACCTATCGGCTGCCTTTGATACTGTGAACCATCAGATCCTCCTCTCCACCCTCTCCGAGTTGGGCATCTCCGGCGTGGCCCACGCTTGGATTGCGTCCTACCTGACAGGTCGCTCCTACCAGGTGGCGTGGCGAGAATCTGTCTCCGCACCACGTGCTCTCACCACTGGTGTCCCCCAGGGCTCTGTTCTAGGCCCTCTCCTATTCTCGCTATACACCAAGTCACTTGGCTCTGTCATATCCTCACATGGTCTCTCCTATCATTGCTATGCAGACGACACACAATTAATCTTCTCCTTTCCCCCTTCTGATAACCAGGTGGCGAATCGCATCTCTGCATGTCTGGCAGACATATCAGTGTGGATGACGGATCACCACCTCAAGCTGAACCTCGGCAAGACGGTCACGTCTCTCACGTCACCCCGCTCCTCCGCTCTCTCCACTGGCTTCCAGTTGAAGCTCGCATCCGCTACAAGACCATGGTGCTTGCCTACGGAGCTGTGAGGGGAACGGCACCTCCGTATCTTCAGGCTCTGATCAGGCCCTACACCCAAACAAGGGCACTGCGTTCATCCACCTCTGGCCTGCTCGCCTCCCTACCTCTGAGGAAGTACAGTTCCCGCTCAGCCCAGTCAAAACTGTTCGCTGCTCTGGCACCCCAATGGTGGAACAAACTCCCTCACGACGCCAGGTTAGCGGAGTCAATCACCACCTTCCGGAGACACCTGAAACCCCACCTCTTTAAGGAATACCTAGGATAGGATAAAGTAATCCTTCTAACCCCCCCCCCTTAAGATGCACTATTGTAAAGTGGTTGTTCCACTGGATATCATAAGGTGAATGCACCAATTTGTAAGTCGCTCTGGATAAGAGCGTCTGCTAAATGACTTAAATGTAATGTAAATGTAATGAACTTTACCCAGTACCAGGACATTATAGTCAAAAAGCCTCTGCCAGGAGGCTGAAACTTGGCCAAAAGTGGATCTTCCAGCAAGACAATAACCCCAATCACCCATCAAAATCCACAAAGAAACAATTTGCAATGGCCATCTCAGTCTCCGGACTTGAAACCCATTGAAAATCTGTGGTTTGAATTGAAGATGGCATTCCAAAAGCGCAGACGAAGGATATCAAGGATCTGGAAGGATTCTGTCAATTTTATGAGTTGTTTTCTCCAACTCTTAAAATATTTTTGAAAAAGGGTCAGTGCCGTTCTCCTCGAAAGGGGAGTTATTGAAAGGTATTGAAAACAGGGGTGTCAATCATTTTGTAAACCTACCTTAACAAATATATATATATTACTTGTTAAACAAAATGTTTATTTGAGCAATTGTATTACTATAAAATAATGAAAAAATGTTTAACAATTAAACATACTACGGGTTGAACATGGTACCCGGAGAAAAAACCAGCCTGGCGCATCACACAAACAATTCCACACAAAGACAATGGGGGGAACAGAGTGAATATATATGTAGTGTGATTAGGGAATGTAAACCAGGTGTGCGGGAAACAGGACAAAACACATGGAACAATGAAAAGTGGAGCGGCGATGGCTAGAAGGCCGGTGACGTCGACCGCCGAACGCCGCCCGAACAAGGAGAGGAGCCGACTTCGGCGGAAGTCGTGACACACATTCAAGCATCTGAGCCGTTGTGGTCTTGAATCAAGCTCATAGATCTGTCATCCTAATGACTGATTTACAACTGTAAGTAAGGAAAATGTGTGCTCCTGACACAGCCTGTTAATTTAGGACTGCAGCCATGTTTGCATGACAGACAGCGTGGCTCTGAGAGCAAATCAACAGTGCTCTGTTCCCTCGCTGGGCCGTCTGCTGTTTACCACTCAAACCAGGGAGAGAGAGAGAGAGAGAGAGAGAGAGAGAGAGAGAGAGAGAGAGAGAGAGAGAGAGAGAGAGAGAGAGAGAGAGAGAGAGAGAGAGAGAGAGAGAGAGAGAGAGAGAGAGAGAGAGAGAGAGAGAGAGAGAGAGAGAGAGAGAGAAAGGCAGAACGAGAGAGAAAGAAAAAAAAAGTCCTGCCTGCTTCAAAATGGAAGCTGTTCCTGTGTGTGGATGAATCGTAAGCCAGTGTGAGTGCAGTGTGCACAGAGCGGAAGAGGCGATGAGAAAATGAAGTGTCGACCCTGACTGCAGGCCTCACTATGTGAAAATGATCCCATTAATTCAGTTTCCCCTGGCCTCCCTGTGCCCACTGCCTCGCAGAGCCGACAAGATGATTCCCTCTGTCATGTTAAAGGCAACATGATCATATCCTTGTTGCTCGGATAACCAGCTCAGAATGCCTCTGTGGAGTGGGAAGAGCGAGTATCATCCCTCCTCCTTCCTGCTTTTCCTCCCACCTTACAGAAGGAGAGTAAACACGAGAGGTTATCTCTGCGCTGCTGTGTGACAAATAGCATGACACGTTTGCTGTAATATGCACTGGTTCTCCCTTTCCTGCAGCTGTTGGTTGGTGTCTCTCTAATAACAGTGTGCTGCCCCCGCCATTAGCCTCTAACACACACTGAGTGAGCACTAACACTATCACCGAGGCATGGGTAGACCTTGGACAGCCTGCTCATTAATAAGGCTTTTCTGCTGGCATTAAAACTGGCAAGATCTGCCCTCACTTCAGCGGCTATGTCAACTGTAAAAATGAAGGTTAGAGGATTATTATGTGTGTGTCAATTTCGACCAACCCACCCAACTAAAAAAATGGTCCATCCCATCTGGCATTTGCCAGAATTGCCAGATAGCCAATCCGCCGCTGCACACACACACAAACACAGACACGTGGAGGCTGGTGACTGGGCGACCCTACTTTATAGGTGCGGACCGCACAGAGACGACAAGGCGTTTCAAAAATCATCAAAGACAAATCATTTTAACCTAAAACATTTAATAAAGACATTTATGGTAAACTATTATGGGGAAGGCTACTTGCAGGGTGTTGAGAAGGGATCACAGCAGTGATTGAATGAGGGTATGAGGCATGAGTTGAGGTGTTCAGAGGCTTGACTTCAGTGCAGGAAAGAGGTTGAGGGGTTCAGAGGCTTCGGTGCAGGACAGGATCATCACGGTGGATGTGCTGGAGAAGAGCTCAACTCTTCCACTGATGGCAGGACAGGATTTGACTGGGAAGACAAAAACAATTACACAGTTACACAAAAGAGCTAAGAATGAGTTTGTCCAAATTGACTCTGCCATAGAGATCCTATTAAATTAGTGCAGATAAATTCTTCAAATTCATTATTTTATTTTATCTTATCACAGCACTGGCAAACCATGGTCGATCAACTCCCTGACCAAAATGGCTGACCTTTATGCCATCATAAAAAGGTTAATGTCCCTTCTAGTATTCTAATTCTATGAACTCTACATACAATAATGAGAGAAAATTGACAGGTCTACTCACAGTGCTTGGAGAGGAAACATTCAATGTGCCAGGGGATGAGAGGGAACATGAGACATGGCTTCAGTTCATATCAGGAGAGAGTTCCCAGCTAACTACAAACGTTTAGAGAATGTTCCCTTAAAACTTCTTCAGGATTGGTGGGTTCCCTGTGGGACGGTTGAGCTAATGTAGGCAAATCCGATTATTATGAGGTTGTAAGTAACAAGAAAATTTCCCAGGACATAGACATATCTGATATTGGCAGAAAGCTTAAATTATTGTTAATCTAACTGCACTGTCCAATTTACAGTAGCTATTACAGTGAAATAATACCGTGCTATTGTTTGAGGAGAGTGCACAGTTTTGAACATGAAAAGTTATTAATAAACAAATTAGGTACATTTGGGCAGTCTTGATACAACATTTTGAACAGAAATGCAATGGTTCCTTGGAACAGTCAAAAACTTTGCGCACACACTGCTGCCATCTAGTGGCCAGAATCTAAATTGCACCTGGGCTGGCATAATACATTGTGGCCTTTCTCTTGCATTTCAAAGATTATGGTACAAAAACAATATAAAAAAGTTTTTTTTTCTTTTTATTATTTTTTACCATATCTAATGTGTTATATTCTCCAACATTAATTTAACATTTCCACAAACTTCAAAGTGTTTCCTTTCAAATTGTACCAAGAATATGCATATCCTTGGTTCAGGGCCTGAGCTACAGGTAGTTAGATTTGGGTATGTCATTTTAGGCAAAAATTGAAAGGGGACAATTCTTAAGAGACTTAAGAGTCTCATTAGGTCATTAACTAGCGTTTCCAAAAGAATGTTCCTATGATGTGCAAGGAATGTTTCCAAGGGACCATTCCCTTAATGTCAAATAGTATTTACCCAGAATGTGGTTACCATGTTCTCAGAATATAAGATATTAATGTTCTAGGCACTATAAATAAGAACGTTGCAACATTCATGTGTCCAGTTCTGTGGGTTAGGAAAATATTCCAACAACGTTCCACAAAACATACACAGAACATGATTGCCATGTTCTCAAAATATAAGATATACATTTTCTAGACACGTTTCATGGGAACGCTGCAAGAACATTTGTGTCAAAATAAAAATTCATTACAACTCTTGCCGACCCAATCAAGGCCCTGATTGGATAACCACTGATCCACTGTGTGAGAGTAGGGTCTAACTCCCTTAGCCTGTGTTGTACCCAGGCCACCAACACTAATGACAAACACCCTAACCACTGTCCCAATAAGGGATATCAAATCAATCTGTATTTGTCACATGCTTCGTAAACAACAGGTGTGGTCTGCTTTCTTATGGGCCCTTCCCAACAATGCAAAGAGAAAGAAAATAGAGAAATAATAGAAAAGTTAAACACGTAATAAGTGACAATAGATAGGTAATTAACAATTAGTAACGATGACTTGGCTACATACAAGGGGTACTTTCTCCACCCTCTCCGAGCTGGGCATCTCCGGCGCGGCCCACGCTTGGATTGCGTCCTACCTGACAGGTCGCTCCTACCAGGTGGCGTGGCGAGAATCTGTCTCCGCACCACGTGCTCTCACCACTGGTGTCCCCCAGGGCTCTGTTCTAGGCCCTCTCCTATTCTCGCTATACACCAAGTCACTTGGCTCTGTCATATCCTCACATGGTCTCTCCTATCATTGCTATGCAGACGACACACAATTAATCTTCTCCTTTCCCCCCTCTGATAACCAGGTGGTGAATCGCATCTCTGCATGTCTGGCAGACATATCAGTGTGGATGACGGATCACCACCTCAAGCTGAACCTCGGCAAGACGGAGCTGCTCTTCCTCCCGGGGAAGGACTACCCGTTCCATGATCTCGCCATCACGGTTGACAACTCCATTGTGTCCTCCTCCCAGAGTGCTAAGAACCTTGGCGTGATCCTGGACAACACCCTGTCGTTCTCAACTAACATCAAGGCGGTGACCCGTTCCTGTAGGTTCATGCTCTACAATATTCGCAGAGTACGACCCTGCCTCACGCAGGAAGCGGCGCAGGTCCTAATCCAGGCACTTGTCATCTCCCGTCTGGATTACTGCAACTCGCTGTTGGCTGGGCTCCCTGCCTGTGCCATTAAACCCCTACAACTCATCCAGAACGCCGCAGCCCGTCTGGTGTTCAACTTTCCCAAGTTCTCTCACGTCACCCCGCTCCTCCGCTCTCTCCACTGGCTTCCAGTTGAAGCTCGCATCCGCTACAAGACCATGGTGCTTGCCTACGGAGCTGTGAGGGGAACGGCACCTCCGTATCTTCAGGCTCTGATCAGGCCCTACACCCAAACAAGGGCACTGCGTTCATCCACCTCTGGCCTGCTCGCCTCCCTACCTCTGAGGAAGTACAGTTCCCGCTCAGCCCAGTCAAAACTGTTCGCTGCTCTGGCACCCCAATGGTGGAACAAACTCCCTCACGACGCCAGGTCAGCGGAGTCAATCACCACCTTCCGGAGACACCTGAAACCCCACCTCTTTAAGGAATACCTAGGATAGGATAAAGTAATCCTTCTAACCCCCCCCCCCCTTAAAAGAGTTAGATGCACTATTGTAAAGTGGTTGTTCCACTGGATATCATAAGGTGAATGCACCAATTTGTAAGTCGCTCTGGATAAGAGCGTCTGCTAAATGACTTAAATGTAAATGTAAATGGGTACCAGTACCGAGCCAATGTGCAGGGGTACGAGGTAACTTAGGTATATATGTACATATATAACGAGGATTAATGTGACAGACAGTAAACAGTAGCAGCAACGTATGTAATGAGTCAAAAAGGGTCAATGCAGATAGTTCGGGTAGCTATTTGGTGAACTATTTAACTAACCATTTAGCACTCTAATGGCTTGGGGGTAGAAGCTGTTCAGGGTCCTGTTGGTTCCAGATTTGGTGCATCGGTACCGCTTGCCGGGCAGTAGCAGAAAGAACAGTCTATGACTTGGGTGGCTGGAGTCTTTGACAGTGATGTACTGGGATGTCTGCACTTCCCTCTGTAGTGCCTTGCGGTCGGATGCCAAGCAGTTGCCATATTTGAGCAAATCTTTTCTGAAGAGAAAGATGCGTTGTCTTGCTCTCTTAACAACTGTGTTGGTATATTTGGACCATGATAGATCCTAACTGATGTGGATACTGTACTTCACTACACCGCTATCTATGTGAATGGGGGTGTGCTCGGGCCTCCGTTTCCTGTAGTCCATGATCAGCTCCTTTGTCTTGCTGACGTTGAAGGGGAGGTTGTTGTCCTGGCACCACACTGCCAGGTAACTGACTTCCTCCCTATAGGCTGTCTAATCGTCGTCGGTAATCAGGCCTACCACCGTCATGTCGTTGGCAAACTTGCTGATGTTGGAGTCATGCACGGCCACGCAGTCATCGGTGAATAGGGAGTACAGGAGGGGACTAAGCACACACCCCTGAGGGTCAGCGTGGTGAATGTGTTGTTGCCTACCCTCACCACCTGGAGGCGCCCCGTCAGGAAGTACTGGATCCTGTTGCAGACATAGCTGAAGTAGGGATGCTGAGGGTAAAACATAAGAAATTTCTTCACAAAAGTAATGCACTGGGGTTTTACTAATCCTGTATTAGCGGACCGATATAGCTATCTGTAGCACGGGTCAAAAATAATACTCTGCGCCTGCCCAATTCTCATGATAAGGGTATATTTTGACTGTATAGAGCAAACATACTATGGATAAAGCCACATAAAAAAATAACAGAAACCAAAACCCAGAAGTTACAGAATAAGACTATAGTACGATATGACAGGAACTCTGACCAGATATATTCATACCTATGCCGTCTATGTTGCAAGATTGATGTAATTCTCTCCACGTCAACAAACTCCCCGCATAGACCTAACCATATATCTTTTGAGGGTGTATGTTCATTTTCCCGGCATTTTGTTACACATTTCCTTGCTGCTGCGGAAAGATAACCTATTCATTTCAGTGGAGAGGATTGGAGTGTATCCACAAGAACAATACTGATAAGTAGATGACATGGGTCTGGTTGAATAATAATACCTGTGATGTCATGTATAACATGTAGAATTTCAGACCAAAAAGTGTCGCAGCAGTCTAAGGCACTGCATTGCAGTGCTAGAGGCGTTACTATAGACCCGGGTTCATTCCCGGGCTGTGCCACAACCGGCCGTGGTCGGGAGTCCCATAGGACGGTGCACAATTGGCCCAGCGTCATCGGGGTTAGGGGAGAGTTTAGTCGGTGGGGCTTTACTTGGCTCATCGCGCTCTAGCCACTCCTTGTGGCGGACTGGGTGCCTGCGGGCTGACCCCGTTCGCCAGTTGAACGGTGTTTCCTCTGACACATTGGTGAAACTGGCTTCTGGGTTAAGCTGGCGGGTGTTAAGGAGGGCGGTTAGGCGGGTCATGTTTTGGAGGATGCATGATTCAACCTTCGCCTCTCCCGAGCCCGATGGGGGAGTTGCAGCGATGAGACAAGATCGAAAATTGGGGAAAAATAAAAAAATTATAGAAAAAAATAATAATAAACATTTGTCCACACTGCCTCCAACACATAGCAGGTATTTCTTATTTAATTTCATACATTTTATTAGGGCTTATAAAAAAAACTATCTTGAACTCCCTTATTCGTTTACATTTAGTAGCTTTGTATAGTGTTTTCTATACCCTTACAAAAAAATCCTACAGGAATCCTGCAGGAATTTGACCCTTTGTGAAGGATGTCGTGTCTCTGCTATGGTTAAATGAGATGACATGCTATTTTCAAATCGATTACCTAATGTTTAATTGATTACGTGATTAAATTAAACCATGCAACAATTAAACCATTAATAACCTGGGGCACCACGGAAGCCTTAGTTTATATAGAGTGGCTATCTCCCGAATCCACTCTTAAAGATCTGAAGATCTTTTATATCAATAGCAGTCAATCATTAATTATTCTTTACCTTCTATCAGTCTCATCTGAATGTCGTAAAATTCTTGGTTATCTGCACGAACCCTAGCATTAATTATTTATTTAGTAACTAACTAAATAATCACAGAAATACACAACAAACAAACAGTAGATATTGGTTACTAACAAGGATACGAAAGTCCCTAGTGGGCTAAGCCGATATGACGGCTTGGTAGACAAAGGGAAGGGGGTGTGGACTGAGAAAGAGCGGGAAAGACAAATGGATTCATTACACACAGTCTATAATTATATTAATTGAAATGCTAATCCTTTGCCCATGAACAGCCGCTCATTCTAAAAGAAATTGCAATTCAAATTCACGCCCGGATGTCGATGTTGTCTTCTCTTTTGGAATCCGGTCCCTCTGCTGGAGAGTTCAGCAGAGTCTCTTTGGTTAACTTTCATTGAAGTCACAAAGCGGTTAGAATGGATACCTCAAAGTACCATTCAGAAATAGAATAATTGCTACGGCGGTTGTCTGTATTCTCGTCCTAGGTTTGTGTAATTTCTAGCTGCAGACTAGTAATTATACGGCTAAGACTTGCTCTTATTCTGTACGGATCGATAGTCTCAGAGTTTAACCATTTCCAGCCGTGTAGCCAATGCTCCACGTGGTATGGTCTTGTCCTTTAGTAGAGTTGTAGTTTAAACCACTTCACACACCAGCGTCACCCGGCATGTTTTGATCTTAGAAATTCAACCATTTTCAAACTTAGGTTTGAGTGGTCTGGTGTGAATTTAATCCGGAGTGGGTTTTATACATAACAGTGGAAAAGGGTGGTCCATGACTCCTAATGTGATGTCTGGGCTCACGGGGGTGTGGCCACTGACTAGTTAATCTTCATATGAAATCCATATTCTCATTTAGAAGGTTAATATCACATTACATCTTTTCACAAATAGTTCATGTTTAATCACATTTCACAATATTTAGATGTAAACCTGACAGCTGGGAAATGTATACTTTAAGAGATACCGTCATGTGTGTTTCCTGTTCTTCAGGAGATCACCAAATGAAACACTCGTCATAACTGTCCCTTAAGTGTCCACGGACTATTCCCACATTCTCAAAAGTAGCAATATTGTTTAATTCTCCCATTTTGGGGATTAGGAGTTTGGCCAAGTCTCTGTTCTGGGAGACTCTCTCCCTCAATACTGCATGGTAATTTCTACCTGGGATTTATGACCGGAGGTAATAAACCTGGTTTAGGAGAGAGAGTGAGGGGGGGGGCATGATCTACACCCAGAAAGGGCCACGTCATGACAGTCCGCCTATGGTGGTTTAAATTGTGTGATTATCCTGCAAGTTACAAACCAACATAAAATTAATGACCACGTGATGTCCTGGTTGTAGATCATCATTGCAGTCCCCCTCTGGTGGTTGACCTTGGTAGGCTGTCTGAAAGTGGAGCGGTCTACCACTAGGATGGGCAGTGGATGTCCGGTTGGTGATCGCCGTTGCAGATTTATCTAGTTTGGCGTTGACATCATCGTATTTAGTTCTGGCTGTAGAATGCGATTTTGTTCCTGTAGAAGACGATTTTGTTGAAGTTTGTGCTTGTTTGTCGTCATAAGTTTTTGCAATTACATTTAATCGTTCAGTTTTCACACACAGTTCCACAACTTTTCCCTGTTCTCTCCACCTGTCCCTTTATGTCTACCGTGACCTGCTCGTGCTTCAGCTGTGCAATGTGGTATTGGACCGATGCCAATCCTGGATGGCAAGACATCAGGGCTAAACTGGAGAAAACCTTTACAAGGCCTACACCCGATGGTTGATTTTGGAGAGCGTTTGTCGCAATTTCTACAGTTTTTCCGCTAATGGCATAGTTAGGGTTGGTATCGCTGCTGAGGTCAGAGATCAATCCTTTAATGGGGGAGGTTTCACTAATTAGCAGGGGAGTGGGGGGAACCATGATCTACACCCAGAAAGGGCCACATCATGACAAGGAATTGTGCAGGTGTCCTGCAGGAATCCAGTAAGATTGGCAAAATCCTGAAGGAAAGGTCATTGATGCTCTTACAGGACTTCTGCAGGAGTATGACTTGTCCTGCAGATATTTTGAAAATCCTGCACAACCAAGTACATTTCTGCAGGAATCCTGCAGGACCGAAAGCTGCAGGATGATGATATTCGTACAGGTAGTGGTTGAAAAAGTACTTGAGTAATACTGTCATACTTTAATAAAAGTAAAGATACCTTAAAATAGAAAATGACTCAAGTAAAAGTGAAAGTCACCCAGTAAAATATTGCGTAAAAGTCTAAAAATATTTGGTTTTAAATATACTTAAGTGTCAAAAGTAAAAGTAAAAGTACAAATTATTTCAAATTCCTTATATTAAGCAAACCAGATGGTGCTATTTTTCCCCCCATTTTCCTTCAGAAAGCCAGGGGCACACTCCAATGCTCAGACATAATTTACAAATGAAGCATGTGTGTTTAACGAGTCCACCAGATCAGAGGCGGTAGGGATGACCAGGGATGTGCTCTTGATAAGCGAGTGAATTGGACCATTTTCCTGTCCTGCTAAGCATTCAAAATGTAACGAGTACTTTTGGGTGTACTTTTGTAAAAAGTACATTATTTTCTTTAGGAATGTAGTGAAGTAAAAGTTGTCCAAATTATAAATAGTAAAGTAAAGTACAGATACCCCCAAAAACTTCTTAAGTAGTACTTTCAAGTGTTTTTACTTAAGTACTTTACACCACTGCGTACATGATATGGCAATACCTGCAGGACCAAGTACATTCCTGCAGGAATCCTGCAGGACCAAAACCTGCAGGATTTTGATATTCCTGCAGGATATGGCAATTTCAAGCTAACTGCAGGATTTGAGATACAGTATGTTGTGACAACAGAGAAAAGAGACTTTTGAAATATAGTTAATTATCAGACATTTCAACTCAGCAGATGTGAGAAATGTAATAAATGATGAAGTTAAACTGTTCAACCTTTTCTCAGTCTACCTCCCACTTGTTGTAAACAGATGTAGTTCCCTTGTACACCTAGGATGTCTTTCAGGTAAACACAGGTGGTACGGATGTCTGTGCATTGGATTAACTGAACCTCATTTGAAATGCCAATCTCATTAAGAATCCCAGCGGCAGAGCCTCCTGTCTCTTGGTCTCTTATTGTGCATCTTGTTGTCATCACTGGGTCTATAGCAGACTTCACTGCCAACGTCAACAAAAGACCTGACCATCCTCAGTGACTCATGTTGTGTGACCACTACATGGTTTACTCGTTTCGATAAGGTACTTCCTGTTTTGGAATGAATGCGATCCCCATTAACGATCACTCTATGGTGAAATGTACATGGTTCTTTGTAAGTAACGTCTGACTTTCCAAGGAGAAAAGCCTCCCTCGATGTGGGGTTCCGTGCAACAGGATACCCTAGTAAAAATACACTCTTCTTTTTTTCACATTCGTTAGCTAGTTTGTAGCCCCTTAACATTTCTTCAACAAACCTTTTGCTCGCTTGGTTTGATTCTGTGCTGAATGTAATAGTGAGTTGTCTCGGGATGCGTTGGTAGATAGTGAACATTTCCACTATTTGGTCCTGGTAAACCTTGAGTGCCATGGAAGAGTTTACCGAGTCTCCAATAACCACTTTCAAAGATTAATGCACTTTGAGCCCACAGTCCCCCAGTTTCGGACAAATGTAGGTACTTGCAAAAGTATGTGGACGTTGTAGCTGACATGCCATTTCACATACAATTGTTTAAACCTGATAACAAATTCTTGAAAGAACATCTAAGCCATATCAATGTCATGAGAGGTAACCGTGTCATTCAGTAGACAATAGGTACCCTGCACCAGTAGCAGCAAATGGTGTAAGTACTGCCTGGGTACAATCTCATTTAAACAGGGGAGGCTATAGAACAGCAGGAAGTGTCGGAACTCTGTGGCTTTCCAATATTTGAGTAAATTAATTGGTCTTGTCATATTTACAGGTGGTTTTGTGGCAAGCAATCTTTTGTTCATACGCTCTATTTCTCTTCCAATGTACCAGGACTCAAAGTGTCACGTTCTGACCTTAGTTCCTTTTTTATGTCTTTATTTTAGTTTGGTCAGGGCGTGAGTTGGGGTGGGCATTCTATGTTGTTTTTCTATGTTTTGTTCTGTATGTTATATTTCTATGTGTTTGGCCTAGTATGGTTCTCAATCAGAGGCAGGTGTCAGTCGTTGTCTCTGATTGGGAGCCATATTTAGGTAGCCTGTTTTCTATTGTGTTTTGTGGGTGATTGTTTCCTGTGTTAGTACCATATGGTACTGTTTTGGTTTTCGTTTGTTCTTTTGTATTTTGTATTCATTCTCTATTAAATTATATTATGGATACGTACCACGCTGCATTTTGGTCCTCCTCTCCTTCCACCAACGAAAGCCGTTACACAAAGAGTGATATTTGGACCAAGTAAGATGCAGTGCATGTAATCAAAAGCAAACCTTCCAATCATTTCGAAAACATTACGGAACATTGAAGAAGATGCATCCTTAACACCATGTAAGACATTCCCTGACTCCACCACCAAGTCAACCTCTCTGCGGTGTTTAGTGTCTGTGCGTGGCTCTGGCTCGCTCTCAAGCGGATACACTCTAGTGAACCCATTACCCTTTTCTACCACTTCTCCTTTGTGATAGCACCAGTTGCACCCATGGTCACCATTGAATTGTTTGATATTCTGTACTTTGCAGCGAGCAGGGGAATTGCAAATACATAGTAAACTGTACACACATACATTTGTGGGCGTCCCTCTCAACTGGCATGTCAAGCCCTCCCCCTCAAGTGAAACACACCAATCCACAAAGGGCTGAAGGAAATAATTCATTTCTGGGCTCTTTGGCCCAAACCACAGCCCCACAAGACAGATGTGCTTCATTCTTACGCAGTATATTTGTCCAACATGCCAGTATAGTTCATTAACTGTGACTTTTAGGGGCAATATGTGAAAGGGAGAGGACTTGAATATTGGAACGCCTTCCAAATTCCATGAGAATGAAAGGTTCATTAAATCAGTGTCCTTACGGGCATCTATTGTACAGTGCACCATTGTACAGTCAATGTCATCTATACTATCTGTGCTGCTCTTGGATGTAGAATAATTATATTCGAATGCGTTGCAGAATTTGGGGTCTGATAACTTTTCCTCTAGTTGTTTTTTGACTGACAATTTCACGAACACTGATCAACTCTTGACAAGAGATGACATATCCCCAGGGAGGCAAGCACATGATATGCAATGATCTGGCACTTCCCTCCCTGCCAAAGAAATACTGGCATGTTGGACAAATATACTGCGTTTCAAAAGTGTCCTTACAGTCAAAAGACTTCATACACCTGTAGAGACCATTGGGATGTATAATGTCTAATAAATCACTGAGAGCTATCTTGGTGGTTGTGTCTTTGAGCATAGCAGAGTATAGCAGAGACTCATCTTCAGTCATTCTTACATTTGGATAGATTTAGACTTTTCTCACCCCACCCTGTCCTCCAACTTGATTTATGATGTCCCTGCCTTGTCCATCTCCTTTTTGTCCGTCTTGGGAATGGTATACGTTCTTGGAGGTAGGCCTTCAATTCCAAGACTACGCCTATAGGCTAGATTAAATGAATGGGGTAGAATAGGTAAGAGGGAATTGAAAAGGAGATGAAAATAGCTAACCAAGATACTCAGAACAGTGTTTCCCCTAGGATGGTAGTAGGCGTTTCCAAAGACACCGTTTTAGAGGCCCTCGCCGCAGAGACAACATTTTTCTGTTTTAAAAGTTTCCTGCAATTTTACACATTTTCCCATGGGGCGGAGAGAACGTTTTTAAGGTTGTTTCCTGCAATTCCACACATTTTGTCATGGCTTACTGTATGTCGTGTTCTTATGCTATTTACATTTTTTGTCATTTTTGAGGCTCTTATCCAGAGCGACTAAACAAAAATATAAATGCAACATGCAACAATTTCAATGATTTTACTGAGTTACAGTTCATATAAGGAAATCCGTCAATTGAAGTAAATTCATTAGACCCTAATCTATAGATTTCACATGTCTAGGGAGGGGTGCAGCCATGGGTGGGTTTGGGAAGGCATAGGCGTGTTGCGAGTCAGGCCCAGCAAATCAGAATGAGTTTATCTCCACAAAAGGGCTTTATTACATACTCCTCAGTTTCATCAGCTATCAAAGTAGCTGGTCTCAGATGATCCAGCAGGGGAAAAATCTGGATGTGGAGGTCCTGGGCTGGCGTGGTTACACGTGATCTGTGGTTGTGAGGCCGGTTGTACGTACTGCCAAATTCTCTAAAACAACATTTGAGGAGGCTTAAGGTAGAGAAATTAACATTCAATTATCTGGCGTGGACATTCCTGCAGTTATCATGCCAAATGCAGGCTCCCTCAAAACTTGAGACTTCTATGGCATTGTTGTGTTACAAAACTGCACATTTTAGAGTTCCCTTTTATTTTCCCCAACACAAGGTGCACCTGTGTAATAATCATGCTGTTTAATCAGCTTCTTAATAACCTGTCAGGTGGATGGATTATAAACATTTGAGAAATAAGCTTTTTGTGCATATGGAACATTTCTGGGATCATTTATTGCAGTTCATGAAACATGGGACCAACACTTTACATGTTGCGTTTATATTTTTGTTCAGTATACAGTATATATATAAATAAAATCAGTTCCCACTCCTAAATGCATATAGGGGAAACACTGCAGAAATAACTGGCCTATCAGGCTCTGGGTTGAGACAGAGAACAAAAAACACCCCAACATCACCTATCCATTTAGGCTCCTACCCATTGAGGTGATGTTCCCTTTTGAGCCTATAGGGAAGAAGAGTAATTTTGTTTTAAAAATAAAACGGAGGAGTATAAGTATATATATTTTTTCTTAATTATTAATATTTATTTTTCTCATATCCAATTGGTAGTTACAGTCTTGTTCCATCGCTGCAACTCCCGTACGGACTCGGGAGAGGCAAAGGTTGAGAGCCGCGCGTCCTCCAAAACACAACCCGCCAAGCCGCACTGCTTCTTGATACAATGCACGCTTAACCCGGAAGCCAGCCGCACCAATGTGTCGGAGGAAACACCGTATACCTGGTGACCGTGACAGGGTGCATGTGCCCGGCCCGCCACAAGAGTCGCTAGAGCGCGATGGGACAAGGACATCCCGGCCTGCCAAACCCAGCCCTAATCCGAACGACGCTGGGCCAATTGTGCGTCGCCTCATGGGTCTTCTCGGTCGCGACACAGCCCGATATTGAACCAGGATCTGTAGTAACGCAGCTAGCACTGCGATGCAGTGCCTTAGACCGCTGCGACACTCGGGAGGCCATGTATAAGTATATTAGCTAGCTAATTAGTATTTTCAGGTTATATCCCTACTCTTAGCTAACGTAGCTAGCTACTTAGCTAGCCTGCTATGTCATGGCTGTGTTTGCTAACGTTAGCTAGCTAGCTACGTCATGACTGTGCTAGCTAACGTCAGCTAACATAAACTCACCCCATTCCGTACAAATGTGCGTAACCGCGGCATTCAAACGAGGCTGCAATGAAAACGAATGGGACTGTAGTGACTGTGTTGGCATCAAAATCTGGGGTGTGAACTACGTTTCGATTCAACGTTGATTGACATGGTAATGGACTAACAGTATTGGAGAAAATATGAAAAAACTGACCCCTCTGACGCTGTACGTTACATCGTGACGTGTCACTACGTAACGTACAGCGCGCATTTGCAACTCATTTTGTGCCGTACAGCCTCTTTCCACCAGGGGTAGCCGTTCTCTCGCAGATTAAAATCATGCTTAAAACCTCTTAGCACTAGGGGTCAGAAATGTTTTTTTCTTAAAATAACGTTCCCAAGGTAAACAGACATTTTCTCTGGCCCAGATCGTAGAAAATGCATATAATTTACAGATTAGGATAGAAAACACTCCAAAGTTTCCAAAACTGTCAAAATATTGTCTGTGAGTATAACAAAATGTATTCTGCAGACGAAAACCTGAGAAATTCTAACCTGGACGTGATATTTGAAGAAAATAAATCTGTGTTTCCTGGACCGTCTTTCTTCCATTTAAAGGGGTATCAACCAGATTCCTTTTCCAATGGCTTCCTCAGGCTGTGACCAGGCTTTAGGCATAGTTTCAGGTTTTTATTTTGAAAAATGAGCGTGAATTTTCAAAAGTAGTCAGGTGTCCTCCGAATAGTTCCTGCGCTCTCCATTTTCCTTTTCTCTCTTAATGAATAGGTTATGGTCTGGTTGAAATATTATCGATTATGTTTGTTAAAAACAACCTGAGGATTGATTATAAAAAACATTTGACATGTTTCTACGACCATTACAGATACTTTTGGAATTTGTCGAATGGAACAAGGCTTTGGTTTTCTGAAAATAACGCGCAACCTTATTTTTTGTGATAAAAAAAAAGAACATTTGTTGTGTAACTGGGAGTCTCGTGAGTGCAAACATCCGAAGATTATCAAAGATAAGCGATTAATTTGATTGCTTTTCTGACTTTCGTGACCAAGCTAATATAAGGCTAACTGTTCTAGCAGTGATTGCTACACTCACAAAAGCTTGGATTTCTTTCGCTGTAAAGTATATTTTCAAAATCTGACACGATAGGTGGATTAACAACAAGCTAAGCTGTGTTTTGGTATATTTCACTTGTGATTGCATGATTATAAATATTTTTTGTAATATTTTTGCATTTGGCGCCCTGCAATTCTAGCGGTTGTTTAGGAAAGTGATCCCGTAAAAGGGATCCGTAGCGCAGAGAAGTTAACCATATACACTTGTAAAAAAGCTTAATTATTCATGATTTTTGTCTAAATTAATATAATTATTGCTAAAATTAAACTAATATTTCATGACTAGGGTGCCAATTGCATTTTTTTGCACGTCATTACTGCGAGCCATGATGACTCTCAAAAGCCGGAACAGCTGAAGTTCACTTGTGAGGCTAACGTTAGCGCAGCCCTAAATCCCTCTTCAAATTCGACACAAACCTTCAAACAGGTATGTGATGAGACATTACATAAACTCTTTGTTTTATTTACATTTTAAAGTTGATTAGTTGGACAAATCGGGTGAAAAAACCTGTTTCTTCACACAACATATTTCCCCCTTTCAAGATCACTTCGTAGCCTTCTTCTTCGTTTGAGCAGTCCTGGAACGCCTCTTGGTCAATCACCTGTTTGTCAAGACGGAGAAGTGCGAATTCCAGGGAATTTCCAGTATCCTTCCTGGGTTACCAAATCAGCCCGCAGGGACTGAGGATGGAGGACAAGAAGGTAGATACGGTAAGGTCATGGCCAGTCCCAAACACCATCAAGCGGTTACAACGGTTTCTGGGGTTTGCCAACTTCTACCGCCGCTTCATCAGGAACTTCAACGCCGTTGCCGCCCCTCTCACCTCCCTCCTCAAGGATGGGTCTCGTAGGTTGGTATGGTCTCCAAAAGCAGACGAGGCCTTTCGTCTCCTCAAGGGGCGTTTCACCTCCGCCCCCTTGCTAAAACACCCAGATCCCATGCTACCTTTTGTGAGGTAGAGGGGTGGGGGCAGTTTTGTCACAAAGACAGGGTAACACATTGAAATTGTTTCCTTGTGCTTTTTTCTCTCCAAGAAACGAATCTCCTCAGAGAGGAATTACAACGTTGGGGGCTCAATGCGATGAAGTTGGCATTAGAGGAGTGGAGACATTGGCTGGAAGGCGCCAAGGAACCATTCGTCATCCTCACCGACCATCGGAACCTAGAGTACATACAGACAGCGAGGAGACTGAATCCGCTCCAAGCCAGGTGGGCACTTTTCTTCACCAGATTCGACTTCACGCTGACCTATCACCCAGGTTCTAAGAACATCAAGGCCAATGCTGTCTATTATCTACGATTCGGGAGAGGTTCCTGTCCAGAATCCCATCCTCCCGAGTTGTGGGTCCAGTGGTTTGGGACATAGATGTGGACAGCTCTAAAGAGGGAGTCTGCACACAGGAATTGACCTCCCGAGCGCATCTATGTTCCCACAGGGATAAGGGATCGGCTGCTGACCTGGGCACACACAGCTGTCGTTGCTGGACATCCAGGTATTTCTCGCACCATCCATTCCATCACTGAGAAATACTGGTGGCCCACCTTGGTGCAGGATGTCACTTGGTATGTCAACTCCTGTTCCGCATGTGCTCAAACCAAGTCCCCTGGAATGCTCCTGCAGGGAAGCTCCTGCCGCTTCCCGTGCCTCAGCGACCTTAAGTCCCATCTATCCATTGACTTTGTAACCGATCATCCCCCATCTGATGGTTTCCAAGTCATGTCGATTAATCCATCTTCCTGGTCTCCCCACTGCTCTCCAGGTTGCTGAGGCACTCTTCCAGCAGGTCTTCCGGCATTATGGCCTTCCGGAGGAAATCGTCTCCGACCGTGGCACCAAATTCACATCACGTGTTAAAGGCCTTCTCGGGGTCACGGTCAGCCTTATTTCCGGGTATCGGCCTCAGTCCAAAGGGCAGGTGGAGAGGATGAACCAGGAGCTGGGGAGGTTCCTGAGTAGTCCCTGTTGGGATCGGCAGGGTGAGTGGGCACGATTCCTTCCCTGGGCAGAGTACGCCCAGAACTCCCTACGTCACTCCTCCACTGGGTTGACCCCCTTCCAGTGTGTTTTGGGTTTTCAACTGGCCCTGGCCCCATACACCCTGGGCCAGACTGCAGCTCCTGCGATAGATGAGTGGTTCTGGTGCACGGAGGAGGTGTGGAGCGACACGCACGTGAGACTCCAGCATGCCATCCATTGTCAGAAGGAACAGGCAGACCACCACCGCAGTGAGACCCCTGTGTTCCATCCTGGGGACTGCATCTGGCTCTCTACCAGGAACCTCCCACTCCGCCTGCCCTGCAAGAAACTGAGCCCCTGGTTTGTGGGGCCGTTCAAGGTTCTCCAGAGGGTCAACGAGGTGACATACAGGTTACAATTACCCAGTCACTACCATATCTCACCCTCTTCATGTCTCCCTTCTCAGGCCGGTGGTTCCTGGTCCCCTAGCTGATACTGTCCCCCATGACACACCCTCACCCCCCCTGGACATTGAGGGGGGTCCGGCATACGCTGTCAGATCCCTACTGGACTCCCGACGTCGTGGGGGCCGGCTCTAGTATCTGGCGGACTGGGAGGGGTATGGCCCAGAGGAGCGGTGCTGGGTTCCAGTGGAGGACATTCTGGATCTCAACATCATCTGTGATTTCCACCTCGGTCCTCGTCATCCCTCTGATCGGCGTCGTCCTGCGGCTGGAGCCGCGCGTCAGAGGGGGGTACTGTCACATCTGCTCCTCCCCTCCGGCATACGACGTCGGCAGAATACTAACCGCCGGTCCTGGGATTCATCATTACACACATCTGTTAATCATTATTATTCACACATGGACTTCATTACCTTCATAATTTCCTCCCCTTTATATGTCACTCCCTTATGTTTTCTCACCAGTTGGTATTGTTCTTGTTTACTGGCATGTAGCCTTATGGAATTGTCTTGTTACTGGGTTTGTTTTATTAAACGTTGCACCTGCTTCCCGACTCACAGCTCGGTTATTACAGGGTCACTGCCCAACAATCAGCCCCTCGGGTTACTACCCAACCACCAGCCCCACAGATAAGTGCATAAGTGCCTTTCAAAAAGTGTGTGGTGATCCTAACTGACCTAAGACAGGGAATTTTGTACTTGGATTAAATGTCAGGAATTGTGAGAAACTGAGTTTATATGTATTTGGCTAAAGTGTATGTAAACTTCCGACTTCAACTGTATATACACACACAATTATATAACAGTAATATGATCTACAGCCTGGTCAATCAAGTTATTGTTTCCGATATTTTCGGACTACTAAACAACCATTGATTTAGAACCACTGAGAGTTTCCGCAAGTTCCGAAGAAAGCAGGAGTTCCAGCACCATTCCAGGACCAAAAGTCCCCACAAGTATAGTAAAACAATGAAAATTTTCCCTTGTGGGGACATTTCCCATGTCCCCATTAGGAAAAAGGCTATTTGAAGCTTAGAGGTTATGGTTAGAATTAGGGTTAGAATTAGGGTAAGGGGTTAGTGAATAGGTCAGGTTAGGAGTTAGAGTTTCAGGTTATGGGTTAAGGTTAGGTTTAGGGTTAGGGAAAATTGGATTTTGAATGGAAATCAGTTTTAAGTCCCCACAAGGATAGAATAACAAACTGTGTGAGTGTGTCAGTGGAGGCTCCCCAGGGGAGAAAGGGGAGGACCATTTTACTCAGTAAATTTCATGAAAATAATGAAACATTAAAAAAGTTATCCGTATTAGATACAATTAAACTAAATATATTCTCCTGTCAGCACATATCTGATTTAAACACACTGTTTTGCAATGAAGGCCTACAGTAGTCAGTCAATTAGGCCCGAATATATGGATTTCACATGACTGGGAATACAGATATGCATCTGTTGGTCACAGATACCTTTAAAAAAAGGGAGGGGAGGGGATCAGAAAACCAGTCAATATCTGGCGTGACCACCATTTGCCTCATGCAGCGCGACACATCTCCTTCACATAGAGTTGATCAGGCTGTTGATTGTGGCCTGTGGAATGTTGTCCCATTCCTCTTCAATAGCTGTATGAAGTTGTTGGATATTGGCGGGAACTGGAACACGCTGTCGTACACGTCATTCCAGAGCATCCCAAACATGCTCAATGGGTGACATGTTTGGTGAGTATGCAGCCTATGGAAGACCTGGGACATTTTCAGCATCCCGGAGTTGTTTACAGGACCTTGCGACATGGGGCCGTGCATTATCATGCTGAAGCATGAGGTGATGGTGGCGGATAACTGGCACGATAATGGGCCTCAGGGGGGGCTGGCGTGGTCACACGTGGTCTGCGGTTGTGAGCCCAGTTGGACACACTGACCCCCTTTTCTAAAATGACATTGGTTGTGGCTCATGGTAGAGAAATTCATATTAAATTCTCTGGCAACAGCTCTGGTGGACATTCCTGCAGTCAGCATGCCAATTGCACGCTCCCTCAAAACTTGAGACATCTGTCACATTGTGTTGTGTAACAAATCTGCACATTTTAGAGTGGTAATGATCATGCTGTTTAATCAGCTTCTTGATATGCCACACCTGTCAGGTGGATGTATGATCTTTGCAAAGGAGAAATGCTCACTGACAGGGATGTAAACTAATTTGTGCACAACATTTGAGAGAAGCTTTTTGTGCATCTGGAACATTTCTGGTATCTTTTATTTCAGCTCATGAAACATAGTACCAACACTTTACATGTTGCGTTTATATTTTTGTTAAGTATAGCTAAATATAGCAACAAAGTTGCTAAATTGTCAACACTGCTAGCTAATGCTAACGACAACATAGTGAATTTTTTGTTGAAGAACCCCGTTCGTTGCACAAACTTCTGGGTTAAAGCCAACATCGATCATGTAATGGACGAACGTCTGCTTATTCGAACTGCACAACACAACGAGAAGGTAAGAAAAAACAGGGAAACTGCATTTTGGGGCATGTAAGAGCTTTTACTAGGGGGCACGTTGCTTCGTCCTGAGAATTGTAATTGTTAATAATGGCTCATTATTTAAAATTAACAAGGTCGACTACAGGAGCTTGCAGAGGTAATTGCACGTTATGATGCTTTCCTTATGGACGTTTCTACTGTCTTCTCTGGGATGCCGAAATCAATTCAGAATGATTTGATAGCTTCCATTCCATCATCCATTAAAAGTGAGATTAAAAGAGAGGTTGACGCAGCAAATGTTTCTGCATGGCAAATGGATGAAACCACAGACATCATGTATGTGGATGATCAGGGCTTTATTCAGGAACATTCCTTGGGCTACTTTGAAGTGTCAAGTGGGCGAGATGCGCCGTCTGTATTTGACTTTGTGAATTCTGAGATGTCTGAGTTTAACTTCATACTCATATTGTCACACCATACCTGTGTTCTTTGTTTGTCTGTCGCCAGTTCGTTTTGATCATAAAACCTACCGACGTTTGTTTCCCTGCTCCTGCCTGTTTTCCTGGTCCTGTTTTCCAGTCCTTCCCGGTTTTGACCGTTCTGTCTGCCCTGACCCTGAGACTGCCTGCTGTTTTGTACCTTACCCCACCGTTCTGGATTATTGATCCTTGTCAGCACTGAGACTGCCTGCCGTTCTGGACCCTTTACACCCTTCTGGATTACTGACCACTGCCTGCCTTGATCTGTCGTTTGCCTACCCCTGTGATTGTTACTTCTACACCGTCTGCATCTGGGTCTTACATAAATGTGATAATATATGCCAAGGGAAGCCAATCTTCGCTAAAAAAATGTACTAATAAAAAAATAAAAAACATATAACATAATGTATATTTCGTCTCTCTATGTTTCATAATTTTCCTTCAATTCGCAAGAGGCTCAATTTATTTTGCCTCCCTTGCCAGGTCGCAATTGTAAATGAGAACTTGTTCTCAACTTGCCTACCTGGTTAAATAAAGGTGAAATAAATCAAATAAAAATAACAAATAAGTAAATAATAGAAAATCTGCGTTGAGCTAAACTAAGTGAGCTCAACTGTGAATGGTCCTGGTGCAACAAAAAAAAGTGTCAAGGAAGCTAGTTTGGATTTGGCTTCACACCAATCACATAAAGAACATAATTTACAGGAAAAAAATCAATTTTTGTCATTGTCCTCCGGTGGATGGCTAGCTAGCTAAAATTGTCCCTTTCCTAAATTAACCAATAATTAACCAATAATAACCAATAACCAAAAACCAATAATAACAGCGATTCTTATCCAACCATAAATTCATACATTGTGCCCCTGGCCTGAGAGGATGGAAGTTCAATATGTAGCTAGATGTACTAGGTTAATGTTAACTAGTTGGTCAGGCACATCGTTGCCCATGAAAGAAAGTTAGGCTTGCGAGCAAGCAATTTAGCCAGGTAGACAACAAAAACTAAAAGCGTGTACTATATGACAGTCACAGACCGTTTGTGATCCGAGTGGCTGCTTTTCTTTAACAAGCTTGTTGATTTATCTGATCCCGTTCTCCCCACCAGGTACAATGTGTCACATTCAAGCATCTGAGCCGTTGTGGTCTTGAATCTAGCTCATAGATCTGTCATCCTAATGACTGATTTACAACTGTAAGCAAGGGAAATGTGTGTTCCTGATACAGCCAGTTAATTTAGGACTGCAGCCCTGTGTGCCTGACAGACAGCGCGGCTTGAAGCCTCCGATCTCTGTTCTCTTATTGTGTAGTCTGCTGTTCAGCACTCAAACCATGGTAAGAGGAGAGATGGGGGGAGAGAGAGGAGGGGGAGAGAGAGAGATGGAGAGCGATTGATGGAGAGAGAAAGGCGAGAGAGAAAGGTGTGATGATGAGTGAGAGAGGAGAAAAAAAGGCAGAATGAGAGAGAAAGAAAAAAACGAGCCCTGCCTTCTTCAAAATGGAAGCTGTTCCTGTGTGTGTGGATGAATCGTAAGCCAGCATGAGTGCAGTGTGCACAGAGCGGAGGAGGTGATGAGAAGATGGAGTGCCGGCCCTGACTGCCGCTCTCACTGTGTGAAAATTATCCCATTAATTCAGTTTCGCCTGGCCTCCCTGTGCCCTCTGCCTTGGAGAGCTGCAGAGATGATTCCCCATAGAATTAGGAATTTGAATACTAGAATACACATGAACCTTCTTATAATGGGATAAAGGTCAGCCATTTTGTAAAGGGAGTTGGTCAACTATGGTTTGCCAGTGCTGTGAAAAGATATTATGTAATAATAATAATTTATTTTAGGAATGTATCTGCACTGTATGTTTGTTAGCTAGCTAGTCAGACAGTTTAAGAGGAATGAATCCATTATCATTCATAAAAAAGGGAAAGTGGTTGCAATCCAGCTTCAATCGCATCTGTCATCTAATCCGTTGTACGAGGTTTTCTAGTCTGGCTTCCGGCCCTTGCACATCACCAAAACAGCTCTGGTCATCGTTACCAACAACCTACAAATGGCTGCTTTGTCAGGATCTTCTAGCATTCACTTCCTTAGATCTCAGTGCTGCTTTTGACAACGTAAACCACATCATCCTCCTGCTGCGTCTCAGAGAGCACACTGCTGTCTCTGGAACAGCTCTAAACTGGTTCTCCTCCTACCTCTCCAACAGGAAGCAATATATCACTATTGTAGAGTCCAGATCGGAGGTGTCTGCAGTCACATGCGGTGTCCCACAGGGGTCAGTGCTGGGGCCTATACTGTTTTAAACTTGCATGCTTCCTCTTGGCCAAATCCTCAGAGATTATAACTTAAATTTCAACTGCTATACTGACGATACCCATGTCTACATTAACATCAAACCGGACATTATCTCTGCCCTAGCTAAACTCAGCAGCAAGACTAATGCTATGTTTGTTGCGACACCCAAGCAGGTCATCGGTGCTGGAAACATCTGCCCTACAATCAACAGCCAGGCCATCCACCTGTCCTGTTTCATCTCCAACCTAGGAGTCAAGTTGGATCCTTCTCTGTCCTTCGATGCACAAATAAAACAAATATTTAAAACATAATTTTTCCATCTTAAAAACATTGCCCGGGTCATACCATCACTCTCCCAGCCAAATGCAGAGAAACTCATCCACACCCTCATCTTCTCTCGGATTGACTACGGCAATGCGCTGTTTGGGGGCCTCCCAGCCAAATCACTACAGAGGCTCCAACTAATCCAGAGCAGTGCTGCTAGGGTTCTGGCCAGACCACATCACCCCGATCCTGGCCCAACTCCACTGGCTACCGGTCAACTACAGGATAAACTTCAAAATTCTCATGCTTGTGTTTAAAGCCTTGAATGGATTGAGCCCCATCTACATCAGCGACTTAATCTCAATCAGCAAACCACCCCGCACTCTCTGCTCGCCACTCTCTACTGTTTCAAGTCCCCGAGACACATCTCCAAACTATGGGGGACTGAGCCTTCTACCACTCGCCTATAGAATGCTCTTCCTGACCATCTGAGAGCCGCTCCATCACATTGAACATTTAAAACCGGCCTTAAAATCCACTTTTACAGACTGTAATTTCCCCAGTCCTAGCCCCAATCTAAAATGGATTTAGCACCTAGCCCACTATTGCTATTTTGGTAACCCTTTACTTGACACCCAGTGCCATAACACGTTATGACCAGTCATAACCATGTCATAATATGTCATAACAGCTGACATAACTTCTCATAATATGGTTATAACACTGTCATGATACATACATTTGGACCTGTTGTGACATATATTGCGTTATTTTATGGCTGGTTATGACACCTACATAAGAGTGTCAAAACCCAAAAAACCTACCACACAAGGCAAAACATTCCATTACACCATAGCCTATTTGTCAACAGTATAATGTTATATAACATTTTCTGAAATTGACCATATTAAATTATCATTGTAATTGCGCACACATTTATGTCAGACATGCACCTACCTCAAATGCTTTGTTTCTTATAACTGGGTGAATGCAGGAGCAGATTTCAGGTGCAGGACAAGACACCCTCTATTTGACTGATGACTGACATAAGGGTAAGTACGTGATAATGACACCGGACGGTCATAATGCTTCTTGAAAGTGTCATGAAGTTATTTAAAATATGATGAAAACAAACATGACTGTAAAGAATTAATTACAACAACAACCATGGACTTAAGAAACTTCTAGGTAGGGACAAAATACATTTGAATAAATTATGGTTTTGACACTCTTATGTAGGTGTCATAACCAGCCATAGAATAACGATATATGCCACAACAGGTGTAAATATATGGGTCATGACAGTGTTATGACCATATTATGACAGGCTCTGGCAAGTTATGTCAGATGTTATGACATGGTTATGACTTTGTCATAACGTGTTATGAAGCTGGGTGTCAAGTAATGTGTTACCGCTATTTTACATGCCTTGATTCTAAATGTATGTTGTTTTTATCGTATATATATTATTTATTTTTTCTCAGTAGAGCTTTGTAATGAAACTGTAATGAAAAGTGCTATACAAATTAAATATATTATGATGATTATTATTATTATTATAAATTTTTCAAATTAACTGCCAATATGCAGTTCAAACAATGCAGTAAATCCACAGGCATACACTGGCTGAAATCAGTTGATGATAGGACTTAGACAAGTTCTAAATGCAACAAGTACTGATATTGTATCATATAATAAAACTCACAGCTTCCCAAGAAAACTAAAATTGAGACATTTATGGTCTGTTTACATATACGTAACCCTGCACTTTGGCTCAGAACTGGTACCCCTTGTATTTAGCCAAGTTGTTGTTACTCATTGTGTATTTATTCCTTGTGTTATTATTTTTCTATTATTTCAAAAAAAAAATCTGTCTCTGCATTGTTGGGAAGGGCCCCTTAAGTAAGCATTTCACTGTTAGTCTACACCTGTTGTTACAACGCATGTGACAAATAAAATGTGATTTGATTTGTACTGTTTTTGGTATTTTACACAATCCTTGGTATCCATAGCTGTACTATCAACCCGAGGAAAGAAACATAAAGACACAATTGCACTCTGCGTACAATCTATAAAGTTGAAACAGAATTCTGAAAATCATTTTTTTGTTGAATTTATTTGAAACAAACTCAATGTGGATAATATTGTATAAAGTTATATAAAATCAGACATCAATATTTTTATATTATTTCTTGTTATTTGTATTTCAACTAAATATTTTGTAGCGTTGCCTTGTTATCTCATATCAAGCACAACATACACGTGTGCATTTTGACAGCCAATTATCATTAATGTAGCTGTGTCTCTTTTTGCTGCCACGTATTTACCATATATATAACCATATTGTTCCTGTCATGCCAATAATCAAATTATCGTAGGCATTGGAGAGTCATTCCCCAACATCCCCAATCCCCTTTAAACTCCAGTTCCGGTACTTCTCAGCTAGTAGTGTACCTCCCCTAGCGGTTCATTCCACAAGGCTCTCATTCCTGAATTTGCAAATGACTCGTTCTGCTTGTTGGTTACATTGTATTCGCTCCCTTCAGCATTGAAAGATAAACAGCAATTAGATATTAGAGATTCAGCGAAATCAAGTCCAGTAATAAAACTGGTGGAAACCACCGGAATATCGGAATTTACAATTCGGACTACAGAAAGGATGTGCTATATTTCCAACCAGGCTTGAAACTTAATTTGAAATGCCCATCGTAACCGGTATATTTCAATTTTTAACAGGATCTCAACGTGTGATGATGGCTGCAGTCCAGTGAATTGGCATTTCCTTTTCTCTGCTGTTGGGATTTCTTGGGAGCGCGTTGATTGATTTGTCTGTGAATTTTAGCACGTTGGGGGTCATCAAAGTGGTTTTACCTTTACTATCAGGATCTATGGAGTGTACATAAACATTCGTTGGATTGGTGTTGGCAAGTGGGGTAAGTTAACAACATTAAGTTTATACTAGTGTAGGAATGTTTTCTATAACGTTACTTTAGAAACGCGGGACGTAACTAGCTTCCTTAGCTAATGCTAACCTGGAAAGGGCGCTAGCTAGCTAACAGTTAGCTTATTTGGCTAACAACTGCTTTCATGCATTGCTTTGGCGAACCCCTCTTTGTCTGAAGACCCAGGAGGAGCAGCTATTTCAACACAAGCACCCACGAGTTATTCGGCTCTTGTCCTAAAATGGTATTAGCTAACGTTAGCCATAGCTAGCAAATTATCCTAAGAAGTAGACATTTATGAAATGCCCTAATGCAATGTGTGCATTTTAGGGAATAATGTTTAACCGCCATCTATTTTCATCTTAGCCATTTAACAAGCCGTTTTAAAGAGTAATGTTAATTGTTAACATTAGCAGCATATATAGCTATTCCTTTCAATTTGCTAGTATGGCTATTCTATGCCAATGTTTGTACACTTGTCCTCTGTTTCCCTAGGAAGTGACTTGATGATATTGCTATCCAACATTAGTTGGCTAACAGGGTGTCTATCTTAAACCAAGCTAGTGTGTGCTTTTAGTAGGTTGGCTCAGCCTTTTGCCAAGAACTTAATGATATGCAGTGTGCGAGAGCATATGTCACAGTATTTGCCTGGACAACCATGCTACCTGACGCTAGAATTGCCAGGGTAAGTGGGTTCCGAGACTACTTACGTGTTCCTTTTAGTCGCCTTCAGACTTCTCTATATTTGATTGGATGACTCAAGTCAAGAGGCGTGGTGAAATCGCAATCAACCATCACATTTTATTCAATGCTATATTTTTGTGATAACAATGCAAGGCAATCTGGTTATTGTTACAATCCTGGCTCTCCCAAGGGAACTAGCTTCCTTGTAGCAGTGCTTATGGTTGCAGATTTGCTGTCCTGAGTTTGAGCCACACTCATAGACGTATTTCCCGTATGGCGGGGTTAGTGTAACGAAGCTGACATTGATAAGAGTGACCAATGACTGTTCCCCCAATAATATGGCCGTTTTTTTTTACCATTGGCCACGGCTGCTCGGGTTCGTGGCACTCATCGTCTCCCCTGGATTTTTACAGTATAGCGGTGCGTGGGTAAAATCACTGGGGAAGCCAAGCCAGGGGAAACAATGCCATATTACAACCTATGTGTTGTGGTAATTGAGTTGTTTGCTCTAGAACCTGTTAGTTCATATGCCTTGCCACTATGATATATAGGCCTAAGGCTGAGACAATAAGAAGACACAGTGGCAGAAAATTAAACCACACCTTTATTTCATCAAAAACACATAGAGCAACATCTGTCTGGTTAAGTCCACAAAATGTTTATATATCTCAGTTATATGACCTCTACAGCATTGTCAAGCAAGTTAATGTTTCAGACATTTTCAGACTCCTAAACAGCTATTGATTTAGAACCATACTTATCGCAAAAAAACAGGAGCTGCCTCCACTATTTCAGCACCATTTCAACTTCAACACCATCAAATCACCTATTCTTAGTCTAATACAGTGACAACTAAAAGCTACCAAAAACGATTTAGTCCAACCAACATAAGCAAAATATGATGTGGCTGTCCATGGTTCTGATTTCTATGTGTGCGTGTTTTCGTTCAAGTAGAAAAAAACCTGTAGACTACTTGTAGAGAAACGCCAATGCCATCCTCCTCTCTTTCATGTTGACGAAACGGTCTATGACTCTCATACAGTACACACTTTTAGTTTTTGTTGTCCTGGGCTACCTGGTTAAAATGCTTGCTCGCTAGCTAACTTCCTGTCATGGGCAATAATGAGCCGGCTAGTTAACATTAGCATACTACATCTAGCTACATGTTGGAGGGGCACAATGTATGAATTTATGGTTGGATCAGAATCGCCGTTATAATCTTTGACCAACACGGAGAATTAAGTAAAACCACAAGTCCAAATCCCCATATCCATCCATGGCTAATTTAGGAAAGGGAACAATTTATATAGCTAGCTATCCACCGGACACTCACACACTCAATTACACTCACTTACACTCACACATACAAACATACAGAATTGATCTCTCTGCTCTCTCTACTGCTCTCTCTACTGTCGAGAACTGTTTTTGTGTATCTTGGTCTACATGTTTATCTATGTTTCCAACAAGCAATAGGAAGATGGCAGAACGGGGATGTTGGGGAATAATAACATCTTGTACGGGGTCTCGGTTTCATAATCATGTGAAACCTCAATTACTATGGAAATACTGGGTTGTGTTTTTCTATGAAAATTATGTTTAATGCAACTATGATGTTGATACAATGTGGATTACAATTATCATCCTGACTATTAAGACTACACTCCCTTCATGTTACACACAGACACTCAACCATGCAAATTGGCTGGGTTATTATTTATTTGCACATTATAGTCTTGCTCTTAATCACATCCAATATCACACACATCAACCTACTCCGATCTACTACACACATAATATCCTGACTCAATTTTCTAACATCTGTGGCATTGGCTCAACAATCTAATGTAATATATTACAAAAAAATGAAGCAAACTAGATGGAATATGGAGAAAAATACACCAAATTCATCCTGAATCTTCAACACAGGAACGCTATCTAAAATAATTTGCAGGAACTCATTATTATTTCATAATAATAACAATAAAAATGATAAAGTTAACAAATGCACAAAAATATCAGTGCGAAGGCCGAATTACAGAGGAATAATTTGAGGCTATTAAATCCTTTCAGTCTGGAAAATCCAATTTTATTAGTCACGTACGCCGAATACAACAGTGAAATGCTTACTTACGAGCCTCAAACCAACAATGCAGTTCCAAAAAATATGGACAAGAATAAGAGGAAAGTAACAAGTCATTTAAGAGCAGCAGTAAAACAACAATAGCGAGACTATATACAGGGGGGTACCGGTACAGAGTCAATGTGCGGGGGCACCGGTTAGTTGAGGTGGGGGGGGCAATGCAAATAGTCTGGGTAGCCAGTCTTATGCCTTGGGGGTTGAAGCTGTTTAGAAGCCTCTTGGACCTAGACTTGTCGCTCCGGTACCGCTTGCCGTGCGGTAGCAGAGAAAACAGTCTATGACTAGAGGGGCTGGAGTCTTGGACAATTTTCAGGGCCTTCCACTGACACTGCCTGGTATAGAGGTCCTAGATGGCAGGAAGCTTGGCCCCAGTGATGTACTGGGCTGTTCGTGCCACCCTCTGTAGTGCCTTGCGGTCGGAGGCCAAGCAGTTGCCAAACCAGGCAGTGATGCAACCAGTCAGGGTGCCCTCGATGGTGCAGCTGTATAACTTTTTGAGGATCTGAGGACCCATGCCAAATCTTTTCAGTCTCCTGAGGGGGAATCGTTTCTGTCGTGCCCTCTTCACGACTGTCTTGGTGTGCTTGGACCATGTTAGTTTGTTGGTGATATGGACACCAAGGAACTTGACGCTCTCAACCTGCTCCACTGCTGCTCCGTCGATGAGAATGGGGGTGTGCTCGGTCCTCTTTTTCTTGTAGTCCACAATCATCTACTTTGTCTTGATCACGTTGAGGAAGAGGTTGTTGACCTGGCACCATGCGGCCATGTCAATGACCTCTTCCCTATAGGCTGTCTCATCATTGTCGGTGATCAGGCCTACCACTGTTGTCATCAGCAAACTTAATGATGGTTTTGGAGTCGTGCCTGGCCGTGCAGTCATGAGTGAACAGGGAGTGCAGGAGGGGACTGAGCACGCACCCCTGAGGGGCCCCTGTGTTGAGGATCAGCGTGACGGATATGTTGTTACCTACCCTTACCACCTGGGGGCGGCCTGTCATGAAGTCCAGGATCCAGTTGCGGAGGGAGGTGTTTAGTCCCAGGGTATTTAGCTTAGGGATGAGCTTTGAGGGCACTATGGTGTTGAACGCTGAGCTGTAGTCAATGAATAGCATTCTCACATAGGTGTTCCTTTTGTCCAGGTGCGAAAGGGCAGTGTGGAGTGCAATAGAGATTGCATCATCTGTTGGGGCTGTATGCAAGTTGGAGTGGGTCTAGGGTTTCTGGGATAATGGTGTTGATGTGAGCCATGACCAGCCTTTTCAAAGCATTTCATGGCTATAGACGTGAGTGCTACGGGTCGGTAGTCATTTAGGCAGGTTACCTTGGTGTTCTTTGGCACAGGCACTATGGCGGTCTGCTTATAACATGTTGGTATTACAGACTCGGACAGGGAGAGGTTGAAAATGTCAGTGAAGACTGAAGACACTTGCCAGTTGGTCAGCGCATGCTCACTGTACATGTCCTGGTAATCTGTCTGTCCATGCGGCCTTGTGAATGTTGACCTGTTTAAACCTGTTGAGGATAGGGGGTGCTGTTTTCACTTTTGGGGAAAATCGTTCAAAATTTAAACGGCCTCGTACTCAATTCTTGCTCGTACAATATGCATATTATTATTACTATTGGATAGAAAACACTCTCTAGTTTCTAAAACCGTTTGAATTTTGTCTGTGGGTCAAACACAACTCATTTGGCAGCACACTTTGTGACCAGGAAGTGGAAAGTCTGAAATCGATGCTGTGTTCAAGTCGCTGCCTATAAATGGGCATGATACGTATGACTATACGTGCACGTCATACACCTTCCCCTGGATGTCAAGAGGAAGTGAGAGGAAAAAGGAGTTGATTATCTCTGTCTGACGTTGAATGAGCCCTCTTGGAACAACGTGTCCCCCATTTTCTGTTGTCTGCAAGGCGCGTGGGGGGACCTGCTATTGCCTACTGGAAACCTGTCGTTATGGGCGAATATGAGCTCCGGCTTTGAATTTATTTGATACATGTTACAATATCATCCTAAAGTATGTTTTTTCAATATAGTTTCATTAGATTATTGAAATTTATTCGGGACGTTAGGCGTGTTGCGTTGTTTGACTTTGTTGACGTTGGAGAGCTTAGCGCCGCATGGCCAGTGTGCTTGCTAATTCAAGAGGGAAAAAGAACGTTCTGAATCCAAACAAAGACGGTTCTGGACAAAGGACCCATTGTACAACATTCTGATAGAAGATCAGCAAAAGTAGGAACCATTTTGTGATGCTATTTCATATATCTGTCGAACTGTGTAATAGTAGCTTTGCGCTCAGGTTTTGGTTATTCCCTTACCATAACTAAGTCTTATGTCGTAATGAAGATATTTTTAGAATTCTAACACTGCGATTGCATTAAGAACTAATGGATCTATCGTTTCCTATACAACATGTATTTTTTTGTAATGTTTATGAATAGCTATTTGGTCAGAATAGGTGAGAGTCTAATAGAAATATCTGCACATTCTGGGAAAAAGATGCTACGTTAGCACGTTATGCTACGTTATGCTACGTTGTATAACCACGGATTTCAGCTCTAAATATGCACATTTTCGAACAAAACATAAGTGTATGTATAACCTGATGTTACAGGACTGTCATCTGAGGAAGGTTTATGAAGGTTAGTGAAATGTAATATCTTTTGCTGGTTTATTCGCTAACGCTAACGTGCCTATTGCTATCGCTAACGTTCCTTGATGAATGAATGCGGTTGTGTGGTAGGCTATTGTAGTAAGCTAATATAATGCTATATTGTGTTTTCGCTGTAAAACACTTAGAAAATCTGAAATATTGGCTGTATTCACAAGATCTTTGTCTTTAATTTGCTATACACCATGTATTTTTCAGAAATGTTTTATGATGAGTATTTCGGTATGTCACGTTGGTGTCTGTAATTATTCTGGCTGCTTTCGGTGCAATTTCTGATTGTAGCCGCAATGTAAACTATGATTTATACCTGAAATATGCACATTTTTCGAACAAAACATAGATTTATTGTATAACATGTTATAAGACTGTCATCTGATTAAGTTGTTTCTTGGTTTCTTTGGTTTGTTCTAGGTTAGTTTGGTTGATTTTGATTTTGCTACCTGTGCTGTGAAAAATGTCTGTGCTTTTTTCTATTTGTTGGTGAGCTAACATAAATATATATTGTGTTTTCCCTGTAAAACATTTAAAAAATCGGACATGTTGGCTGGATTCACAAGATGTGTATCTTTCATTAGCTGTATTGGACTTGTTAATGTGTGAAAGTTAAATATTTCTAAAAAAATATTTTTTGAATTTCGCGCTCTGCCTTTTCAGTGGAATGTGGGAGGAGTTCCGCTAGCGGAACGGGGGGGCGAGACAGGTTAAAGGTCTTACTCTCGTCGGCTGCGGAGAGCGTGATCACACAGTCTTCCGGAACAGCTGGTGCTCTCATGCATGTTTCAGCGTTATTTGCCTCAAAGCAAGCATAGAAGTAGTTTAGCTCGTCTGGTAGGCTTGAGTCACTGGTCAGCCCTCGGCTGTGCTTCCCTTTGTAGTCTATAATAGGTTGCAAGCCCTGCCACATCCGACGAGCGTCAGAGCCGGTGTAGTACGATTTGATCTTTGTCCTGTATTGATGCTTTGCCTGTTTGATGGTTCGTCGGAGGGCATAGCGGGATTTCTTATAAGCTTCTGGGTTAAAGTCCCGCTCCTTGAAAGCGGCAGCTCTTGCCTTTAGCTCAGTGTGGATGCTGCCTGTAATCCATGGCTTCTGGTTGGGGTATGTACGTACGGTCACTGTGGGGACGACGTCATCGATGCACTTATTGATGAGGCCAATGACTGATGTGGTGTACTCCTCAATGCAATCCGAGGAATCCCTGAACATTTTCCAGTCTGTGCTAGAAAACCAGTCCTGTAGTTTAGCATCTGCTTCATCTGACCACTTATTTATTGATCTAGTCACTGGTGCTTCCTGCTTTCATTTTTGTTTGTAAACTGGAATCCGGAGGATAGAATTATGGTCAGATTTGCCAAATGGAGGGCGAGGGAGAGCTTTGTATGCGTCTCTGTGTGTGGAGTATAGGTGGTCCAGAGTTTTTTTCCTCTGGTTTCACATTTAACATGCTGATAGAAATTTGGTAGAACTGATTTAAGTTTCCCTGCATTAAAGTCCCCGGCTACTAGGAGCGTCGTCTCTGGGTGAGCGTTTTCTTGTTTGCTTATGGCGGAATACGACTCATTCAATGCTGTCTTAGTGCCAGCCTCTGACTGTGGTGGTATGTAAACAGCTACGAAAAATACAGATGTAAACTTTCTAGGTAGATAGTGTGGTCTACAGCTTATCATGAGATACTCTACCTCAGGCGAGCAATTGCTTAAGACTTCCTTAGATATCATGCTCCAGCTGTTATTTACAAAAATACATATTCCTTGTCTTACCAGATGCAGCTGTTCTATCCTGCTGGTATAGCTTGTAACCAGCCAGCTGTATGTTGATAGTGTCGTCGTTCAGCCACGACACCGTGAAGCATAAGATGTTAGTTTTTAATGTCCCGTTGGTAGTTTAATCTTCCGCGTAGCTCACAATGTTATTCTCCAAAGATTGCACGTTTGCTAGCAGAATGGAAGGAAGTGGGGGTTTATTCGATCGCCCTCGAATTCTCTGATGGCAGCCTGTCCTTTGGCCCCTTTTTCTCCGCCGCCTCTTCACGCAAATCGCGGGTATATGTGCCTGTTCCTGAGAAAGCAGTGTATCCTTCGCTTTGGGCTCTTCAGAGTCGTGAAAGGGAAAAAAAAGGATTCTGCTAGTCCATGGTGAGTAATCGTAGTCCTGATGTCCAGAAGGGATTTTTGGTTATACGAGACGGTAGCGGCAACATTATGTACAAAATAAGTAAAAAAATAAGTTACCAACAATGCAAACAAAAAAACACAACAGATTGGGGACACGTAAAACGTCTGCCTTCCTCTTCGGCGCCATCTTACAATGGCTTGATGGCGTGGAGGTATATCAAGCCTTTTTTGATATACTCAAAGCTCCGTTATTAGCTTGTTTTAACTACTCCTATAGAAATGGTTGTCTGTCAGGTACTCAGCAGGAAGGTCTTACTTCACTATTATTAAAACAAGACCCGGGTGATAAAGATCCAGTCCATCTAAAAAACTGGAGGCCTGTTATAGATCAATGTTGTGATGTAAAAATTATACCGAAATGAATAGCACACAAAATGTTTTACCAGGTATTGTTCATCCTGATAAGACATGTTTTTTTACATGGACTTTACATTGGAGATAATATACAACAACTACTAGAAATAATAGACAAACATAAAACATCTAAGAAGCCAGTCCTGGTGTTCATAGCAGATTTTGAAAAGGCCTTTAACCCTTTCATGCGTGAGTTCCAAATATCTCTAACGGTCGCCCCAGCGTGAGTTTTTTTATGCACGTGATATTAGAAAGTTCTCTCCATTCCAGAATGTGTTTGTTATGTAACAGTACATTTCATCCGCGCTGCCCTCAAACAAAAGCACGCAGCCTGTTTTTATTTGTCAATTTTAAATTATTTTCTAACAAGTTTTTTATTTTCTAATAACAGTTTGAAATGAGGTGTGTTCTGCCTCATTCATTCACATAAAAGTAGTCATTTTTACTTTTGCGGACCAATTAATTTTTTTGACATTTCTGACCCGGACAAAATTCCCCAAACACTTCTCAATTGTTTGTGCAGGACATTTACTCATCTGACGTCCTGCATACACGTGTTCATATTATTCCACCTGTCGCCTGCATCGAAATCAACGTTGTTTTCGTTACCAATAATACCTTTGGAAATGTGTGCGTTTCTATCAAAGTGCCTTATTACGTTATAATAGTTTCTGCATGTCGTGTTATGTCGTTTCTACTGTAGCATCATGTTTTTGTGTATATTCCTTATAACCGCGGACACGCGATGTAACGTTACTCATTTCATAACATTTATGGTGTTATACTCAATGCTTAGGTAGCTAGCTACATTCTCCTATTAGCTCTGGAAAACAATGCTAATTGCGTCAGGGAAGTATTAGCATGTGTTGTATTTTGAAGCTACCCTGGCCTTATGACTCCCAAGTGGCACAGCGTCTCAGTGCTAGAGGCGTCACTCCAGACACCCATCTTCAAATCAAGACTGCGTTTCTATCAAAGTAAGTGCCTAATTACGTTATTGTGTCGTGTTATACCGTTTCTACTATAGCTCACTGTGTGAATGGAGCATAATATATTTGTATATATTCCTTATAACCGCGGACACGCGAGGTAACGTTACTCATGTTACTCACCTTTTATGGTGTTATATTCAATCGTGCTTATGTAGCTAGTTACATTATTCTATTAGTTCTGTAAAACAATGCTAAATGCGTCAGAAGTATTGGCATGTTGTATTTTGACGCTACCCTGGAAAAATAGAAAAATATCTTATACCACTTGGTCGTTTTCTGAGTGCATTCCACAAAGCTGTTTATCATCCACTGCCCCCATTTTGAGGTAATAGTCAAGCACGCAGTCTGGTTTCATGTTTCTCTGTCTGGTTTGTTTCTCTCTCCGGTCAGGTGGTCCACCTTCCCTGTGGCCGACATGGTTGCTGTATGGACAGTGGAGAGGACATGGACGTCTCGTTTGTCATGCCACTTTACTGCCAGCTGTTAACATTTCTTATTTTGTATAACGGGTCATTTAGGATGGTAGTAGCGTTGATGAAATGCAGTCATAGCAGCAGAACTAGAAAGCAGTCTTTACTGTCACCAGGAATGTATACATTTCACTAATTGTGGTTGTCCCCCACTCCTGGCTCTCTCTTATCCTGTAGCTCCAAGGCATAGCGATTGGTCTCTACTATGTCTCCCACCAGCTCCTCTGTCAGAAACAACTTGAAGCACTCTGCCTCAGTTGGAAATGGCAAGGGGCGTTGCACTCCAGACTGGGACTCATCAAAGCAAACAGCAGGGCCAGGAGGGGTGAAACAGCAGGGCCAGGAGGGGTGAAACAGCAGGGCCAGGAGGGGTGAAACAGCAGGGCCAGGAGGGGTGAAACACCAGGGCCAGGAGGGGTGAAACACCAGGGCCAGGAGGGGTGAAACAGCAGGGCCAGGAGGGGTGAAATGACTGGTGGCCTTCCAGCTACCACAGAACTCCTGTACTTCATCCACTGTTGGTATGCCTCCATCACCACCAGCATCTTCAAAGGGAACTGGGACTTTGTCAGTGGACAAGGGAAATTCAGATTCAGGGTTCTCAATGGCTACAAGGTTGGGGGGCAGCTCCTCACTGTCACTGTCAGAATCTGATTCCTGACTTTCATACTCAGACTCATTGTCAGAATTTTAAAAAATCTCCAGAATTTCCACATTTGTTTGTTGTCTCCTTTTGAAAGACATTGCTAATGCTTCAGCTCATCTCACTAGCTACATACATAAACAATAACACTGAATGGTTTAGAGTGAGAGGGTACGTGGTTGACTGCCGGCACGCGCCACTTGTATCAATAAATCACTATCAGAAAATGTTTTGTGTGGCAATCATTTGTGTATTTACGGTTTTATTCACATGTTTTCAAATCTAGGTGACAAATCATGCATTCCGATTCTTGCACAGATTGTAATGGGCACATATTATGTGTGTAAAATACTTTTTTGAAGGTTGTACTGATTATGATGAGCTAAGCTAATTCCAGCTGTGTAGTCATGTTTGTTGACATTCAATGCATTCTGGGTTCACGTAATCGTCTGTTTGACCAAAGATGTTATAACAAAATGAGGTGAGTGAGAGTTCACTCGTTTTTTGAGGACTTCCGGAAATGAATGGTGGGATGTGAACGACGGTAGACGACACACCCCTTCAACATGCATACTATAAACAGACCAAACTCATCTCGTCTTCTCTTATTATCTTCGGTTTCTGTGAGGAAAAAAATGCATGGCTGCGCGCTGAAACTAATCGTCGGATTACTTTCGATTTCTAAAAAGTGCTTTACCTAATTATTTTGATCAATGGTGTGCTCACCCGTGATGTGATTAATTATACATAGTAATTGCTATTAGCTAATTCATATTGTAGTTTATGTCAGCCGAGAGTTAGAAAATATGACTGCTTGTGTTGGGTCAATCTTTCCTCAGCGCTAGGACAAATGTAGCCTACATTTTTCCGGTTAGGATGATTGTGTTATGCTATATATTCTTCTGTGAATATCTGAACATTGAATCCAAAAATAAACTGCTCACATTCTGGACATAACTTTGTAAGGACTGTGTTTGTGTAAATAGTTTCTGAAAAAAGTGTGGCCAGCTCAAACGCTGATTGTTGCGTCATTCGAAACTGGCCGTTCTAAACGAGCGTTCTAAATGAGTGTTCTAATCACACGGGTGTGATCGTACGCTTCAGGGACCACTGTAGAACGATCACACCCGTGTGATGGTACGTGTGAAAGGGTTACCCTTTTCAGACGTAAGTTCCAAATATCTCTACTGGTCGCCCCAGCGTGAGTAGTTTTATGCACGTGATGTCATAATGCACTCACTGTTCCAAAATGTGATTGTTACGCAACAGGACAGTTAATCCGTGCTGCCTGCTAATTAACTATAGGCTATGTTTCAAGTTGTCAATTTCAAGTTATTTTCAAACAGTTTCAATTTAGGTGTGTTCCTCCTCCTCATTAATTCACATAGAAGTAGCACATTTCACTATTGTGGACAGTTTATGTTTGAGGCTTTACTGAGCCGGACAAACTTCTCTCTTTGAGGAGAGCCCAAGCACTTCCCTAGTGTTTCCGTAGATCAAGTATGCAGACATTTGCACAGTCTTGCACAAACTGACACATTTTCTGTCTGGTGCTTGTATTGCCTTCATTGTTGTTTTCCTTACAAATAATAACTGTGTGCTTTCCTATCAAAGTAAGTGCCTTATTTTCTCTATATCGTGTTGTCGTTTCTACAGTAGCATACAGTATGTATGTATGTATGAAGCATAATGTATTTACAGTTTTATTCACATGTTTTCAAGAACTGGTGACAAATAAGACATTCCGATTATTGCAACGATGGTAATGGACACCTATGATGCGTGTGTAAAATCCTTTTTTGAAGGTTGTACTGATTATGATGAGCTAAGCTATTTGCCAGTTAGGTGTGGTGCCATGTTTGTTGACATTATACAATGCGTTCTGTGTCACGTAAACATCTGTCAGACCAAAGATGTGATAATGAGGCGTAGAAATGGTTCACTCTTCTTTCCAATAAACTTCCGGAAGTGAATGATCGTAGACGACACACCCCCTTCATCATGCATACTACAAACAGACCAAACTCATCTTGTCTCCTATTATTATCTTTGGTTGACGCGAAAAAACAAACATGGTGGAGCGCTCAAACTACCAATTGTTGGATTACTTTCAAATTTTAGAAAGTGTTGTACTCAATTATTTAGATCAATGTTGAGCTTACCCATGATCTGATGAGTTGTAAATACTAATTGCTATTAGCTAATTCATATTATGGTCTGTCAGCCAAGAGTTCTCCAAATATGACCGTTTGTGTTACGTTAATCTTTCCACAGTTAGCACTGGGACTAATGTAGACTACATTTTCCAGGTTTGGATGATTGTGTTATGCTGTCGTTTCTTCTGTGAATGTCTGAACATTGCATCCATAACTGGTCACATTCAGGACATGACTTTGTATGGACTGTGTTTGTGCAAAATGTTTCTGTGGAAAAAGTGTGGCCAGCTCAAATGTTGACTTTTACGTCAATCGAAACTGGACGTTCTAAATAAGCGTTCTAATCACACCGGTTTGAGCGCACGCTGCAGGGACCGCTGGTGAATGATCACACTTGTTTGTTGGTATGTGTGAAAAGGTAAATAATGTAAGGCTGGGTTTTATTTATAAATGCCTGGATTTTTTATTTTTTGGTGAGTCTTATTCAATGGGTAAAAGTAATGTATCACAACCCCAGGTGTAAAATAGTAAATAGCGGTTACTTCTCAGAGTTTTGAACTTGTCAAACAAGGGTGTCTGCTGTCACCATATCTATTTGTTATGGCCATAGAAATTATAGTTATTAAAATCAGATCAAATAACAACATTAGCGGATTAGAAATCCAAGGCTTAAAAACAAAGGTGTTTATGTTCGCCGATGACTCAAGATTTATATTAAGCTAGATCCCTGCATTGTCTCATTGAAGACCTAGATAACTTTTCTGGCCTCTGGACTAAAACCTTATTATGATATTACATATTGGATCTTCATATTACGTATTGGATCTTTAAAATACAACTTTTACATTACCTTGCGGTTTACCTATATGGGCTGACGTCGAAGTAGACATACTTGGTATTAATATCACAAAATATATAAATGAGCTCACCACAGTGAATTTCAGTAAAAAACTAGTAAAAATAGACAAGATTCTGCAACGATGGAGAGGTAAATACTGGTCTATTTATGGAAACATTACACTGATTAAATCCTTAGTCATATCTCAGTTTACTCTCTTACTAATGGCGCTGCCTACTCCTGATGATTTTGTTTTTTCTAATCATATGAGAAAAATATATTTACATTTATCTGGGATGCTAAACCAGACAAGATAAAGCATGCCTATCTATAATGAATATGAACTGGGTGGGCTGACATTATTAAACATAAAAGCACTAAGCCTCTCTCTAAAAGCTTCACTTATTCAAAAGTTTTACTAGTAGATTACTAAGAAAAACTCATCCCTTGTTTAAAAATGACCTTTGTGCAGATTGCCATTTCTGATTAATTGAAATTGAAATCTTATTCAAAGTATCTATTTTTCAAACAAGCAATGCAGAGCTTATATATACAGGTGTGTGCCTATCCAAATCATGTCCAATCAATTGAATTTACCACAGGTGGACTCCAAGTTTTAGAAACATCTCAAGGATGATCAATGGAAACAGGATGCACCTGAGCTCATTTTCGAGTCCATAGCAAAAGGTCTGAATACTTATGTAAGTAAGGTATTTCTGTTTTTATTTTTAATACATTTGCACAAATGTAAAAAAAAAAATCTGTTTTCGCATCGTCATTATGTTGATTTATATATATATATATATACACACGCACATTACAGCTTTATTTTAGAATAAGGCTGTAATGTAACAAAATGTGGAAAAAGTAAAGGGGTCTGGATGGTTGGAAGCTTGGGCCGGTGGCCAAGAGGTCGCTGGTTCGGGTCCCTGATTTAACTTGGTGGGAGATCTGTCTGTGCCCTGGTTGCTCTTGTAGGTCGCTCTGGATCGGAGTGTCTGCTAGATGACTGAATGTAATGTAAATGTTGAGTGGCTTCATTGCAGGTAGATTGTATGTTAAAAAAAAAAGAAAAAAAAAGAAGCTATCCACCAGAGGACAACCACACAACGGGATGCAATTAAGTCAGTTATGTTTTGCTTTTGATGCGATTGGTGTGTAGCCAAATCCAAACTGGCTTCTGTTGACCCTTTTTTATTGGTGCTCCAGGACCTAACTCAGTTTAGCTCAATGCTGATTGGCTATTTATTTTTTCTATGTTTTTTATCAAGGGAGGCCAAATGCTCGCTGTCTTCCTTTTCATTTAATGCTATGGGCGGGCAACAATGTCATACTCTTTTTGATCAGACAGCATCAGATGGATGGACTACATAGAGAGACAAATGTTTTTCTTTTTTTCTTGGTAATTATTTTGGCGGAAGCCTGGCATCCATAAATACACATCACTGAGTATTGTCTACTTGTGGTCTTCTGTAGCTCAGTTGGTAGAGCATGGAGCTTGCAATGCCACAATCGTGGGTTCGATTCCCGGGACCACCCGTATGTAAAATATATGCACACGTGACTGTAAGTCGCTTTGGATAAGTCTGCTAAATTACATATTACTTTATAAAAAGTGAAATGTTTTGTTTGCTCTCTTGGCGCACTCTGTCATTTTCATTCTCCCTGCAGTTGTTCAATGAACTACAAACACATGGGTTGGTTATGGTCACCATGTTATATCTCTGAGCTGGTAATTCTAGGCTATTACATTTGATTTTTTATACTACATATGTGTAGAGAATCCATTCAGCCTAGTTGACATCAACAGCAGACACACAATTCAATACAATTATTGTTAAGTTGAGAAAAACTTAATTGGTTCTTCATGTTGCAATTTGTTATTTCCCAAGTCAAACAATGTTTGAATTAAGTGACATGAAGCATATTTTGTTGATGCAAAATAACATCACCATAATGACCTTTAAAACATTGTCATGCTGAAGTGCTTGCAGTGGCAGATCAAGACCAGACTAGCTCTGTTTCATTGTTAAAAAATAAAAACTTCCAAAGGCATTTGTCTTTGAACTGATGCATGTCAAATTAACTTCTGGATCATCTGTGCTAAGTGGAGTTGAAGGAAAAGGCAGATGTTTGCTTACTAGGCGACTTGTCTATTTGTTTACCGTGAAGTGTGATTACCGCCCACTCACACCTCTCATTGTTGAGATGTTGCTGTGAGTTTCCAATCCTGTTTGAATTGAGAATAAAAAGCCCGCATGTGTAGGTATGAGGCCCCGCATGTGTAGGTATTGAGTTATAAACCATTTCCTCATTATTATTCTTGAACATGGATATTAACTTATTTGTTGTAGTCAGAGATCATCAGTGAAAAGAGAGTAATTTAAGTCCTTTAGGGCTATTTCTGTCATTGTAGAAATGTATTCTCCACCGTATCCATCCTCAAAGTGAAAGCAGACTTTATTCTCAGAGGGCGAACTGCGACCCTTAGGCCTATACCTAGATGTAGGCCCTAAGCTGAATAGATTTCAAAGTAATGTAGGAGTAGCCTATTTCCCTAGACTCCTCGCCTTGTTGTTGTTTGAAAACCATTTCAGAGACACTTTGAATTCAAGACATTTATGAAAGTACATCATAGTTGCCTATGTTTTCACTCTTTTCCCTCTTGTTTATGATGATCTTTGTCAAAGGGCCTAAACACTTCTCACTTACAAACGGAACCATTGCAACAGCACAATAATTCATGAACATAGCCTATTTCTTTTATACAAATAAATTATAACGTAATTTTCTGCCTCATTTCCAATCGCCCATATATTTTTGGGGTTACATACATACATACATACATACATACATACATACATACATACATACATACATACATACATGCACAAAATGCATGCACAGTTGAAGTCGGAAGTTTACATCCACTTTAGCCAAATACATTTAAACTCAGTTTTTCACAATTCCTGACATTTAATCCTAGTAAAAATTCCCTATTTTAGGTCAGTTAGGATCACCACTTTATTTTAAGAATGTGAAATGTCAGTATAATACTAGAGAGAATGATTTATTTCAGCTTTTATTTCTTTCATCACATTCCCAGTGGGTCAGAAGTTTACATACACTCAATTAGTATTTGGTAGCATTGCCTTTACATTGTTTAACTTGGGTCAAACGTTTTGGGTAGCCTTCCACAAGCTTCCCACAATAAGTTGGGGGAATTTTGGCCAATTCCTCCTGACAGAGCTGGTGTAACTGAGTCAGGGTTGTAAGGCCTCCTTGCTCACACAAGCTTTTTCAGTTCTGCCCACAAATGTTCTAGAGGATTGAGGTCAGGGTTTTGTGATGGCCACTCCAATACCTTGACTTTGTTGTCCTTAAGCCATTTTGCCACAACTTTGGAAGTATGCTTGGGGTCATTGTCCATTTGGAAAACCCATTTGCGACCCAAGCTTTAACTTCCTGACTGATGTCTTGAGATGTTGCTTCAATATATCCACATCATTTTCCTTCCTCATGATGCCATTTATTTTGTGAAGTGCACCAGTCCCTCCTGCAGCAAAGCACCCCCACAACATGATGCTGCAACCCCTGTGCTTCATGGTTGGGATGGTGTTCTTCGGTTTGCAAGCCTCCCCCTTTTTCCTCCAAACAAAGCAATGGTCATTATGGCCAAACAGTTCTATTTTTGTTTCATCAGACCAGAGGACATTTCTCCAAAAAGTACGATCTTTGTCCCCATGTGCAGTTGCAAACCGTAGTCTGGCTTTTTTTGTGGCGGTTTTGGAGCAGTGGCTTTTTCCTTGCTGAGCGGCCTTTCAGGTTATGTCGATATTGGACTCGTTTTACTGTGGATTTAGATACTTTTGTACCTGTTTCCTCTAGCATCTTCACAAGGTCCTTTGCTGTGGTTCTGGTATTGATTTGCACTTTTCGCACCAAAATACGTTTGGTGCAAAATACGTTTGGAGACGCACCAGAATGCGTCTCCTTCCTGAGCAGCATGACGGCTACGTGGTCCCATGGTGTTTATACTTGCATACTATTATGTGTACAGATGAACGTGGTACCTTCAGGTGTTTGGAAATTGCTCCCAAGGATGAACTTGGCTGAATTCTTTTGATTTTTCCCATGATGTCAAGCAAAGAGGCACTGAGTTTGAAGGTGGGCCTTGAAATGCATCCACAGGTACACCTCCAATTGACTCAAATTATGTCAAATTATGTCAATCAGAAGCTTCTAAAGCCATGACATAATTTTCTGGAATTTTCCTTGCTGTTCAAAGGCACAGTCAACTTAGTGTATGTAAACTTCTGACCCACTGGAATTGTGATGCAGTGAATTATAAGTGAAATAATCTCTGCAAACAATTGTTGGAAAAATGACTTGTGTCATGCACAAGTAGATGTCCCAACCGACTTGCCAAAACTATAGTTTGCCAAAACAAGAAATTTGTGGATTGGTTGAAAAACTAGTTTTAATTACTCCAACCTAAGTGTAAAACTTCCCACTTCAACTGTACACACACACACTAGCGTTCAAACGTTTGAGGTCACTTAGAAATGTCATGGCCAAAAGTTTTGAAGGACACATATTAATTTTCACAGTCTGCTGCCTCAGTTTGTATGATGGCAATTTGCATATACTCTAGAATGTTATGAAGAGTGATCAGATTAATTGCAAAGTCCCTCTTTTCCATGCAAATGAACTGGATCCCCCAAAAACGTTTCCACTGCATTTCAGTCCTGCCACAAAAGGACCAGCGGACATCATGTTTTCAGCACTTTTATTTCCCTGACTGATCAAAACTCTTTTTCGCATGCTCTCTCTTGTCTCTCTGCAGCAGACATATAGTGAGCAATTTGTTTGGAACATCAAATTGCCATACAATCGCATTATCGAATCGCAATACATAAAGTCGTGAGAATTGCAAACCATATTGCATCAGGACCTAAGTGTTGTGATAATGTCGTATCGTGAGGTACCTGGCAATTCCCAGCTCTACCTCCTGACTCATATCCAGTTAGAAAAATCCTTAATGCATGTATTTTCATGTGGCTAGGCCATGACTATTGCATGCAACATTGATTGATTGCATGAGTAAAAATATCATGACCAACATTGGGCCTTGGAGATGTTGAAAATCAAATCTTGAGGTGTCACCAGACATATGATGGGCTACATTACGCTGTTATCATGTTCTGTTATTATTGTGACAGTTCATGACCTCATTTATTTGAGTTGAGGCCTATGATCTGATTAAATCACTCAAGTCATGCAAAACAAGGCCTTTGATGCCTGAGGTGATGTTAGGATGAAGGTCTGCTAAGTCACTCCCTTTGACATGCTGCCTCTTGGCTAAGACCCAGGTGGCCTCTGGATGAGGAGATTTGTTGTCAGAGGAACAAGGAAACTGAAATTGCCCAATATCAGGGCATATCTGTTGGCCCCCATTCTGAGAGGGCGACCAAAGAACAAGCCACTAACATTTTGGAATGGCGGGGCAGTGCTGAGCCTCCTTTTGTCTCTAGTTTTGTTATCTGAGATCTGCCTGTCAGCTCAAAGTTTTAGTGTGGTCCATAAGGGCTTCTGCTACCCAAATTTCCCTGCTAAGCCCTTGTGTTCTTAGCTCTGAAATTCTCTGTTCTCTTGTCAAAAACAATTCCCTGACTGGCTCTGAACGAGGCGAGAAGATTGTACCAGATATCATTTCCCTTTTGGGTTACCTGAGGTAGAAAACGGCTCTGAAAAAAGCAACCCCGGGCTTGTGTATCTCCAATCCATTAGTCACAGCAAATTGAATTTAGGATGAGAAGGATACATATATCTGTGTAATCAGACTAGCATTTCAATTGCCGGTGCCCACAAAGGCCTTTTTGAGAAGACCTTATTTGAAAGCTCGGCTCTGCAGTGAAAAGAACTTAGTCTAACTGGAGAGTGGGTTGCAGCCTATATTCTGCATACTCTTTTCTCTAAGCCTCTGTTGGAGTAGGCTACAGAAAGGAAAAAGGCTGTTGAGAAAGCCTAGATGAAGGCTTATTGAAGGGACTAGGATATGTAGGCTGATATGCAAGCAATTGCAGATAGTGGATGTCCAGATGATTTGCAAAGCAGCATACTGGAAGGAGTTGTTGACACTTTAAAAAGCCTAGAAACTGGCAATCCCATGGCGTGACACATTTTCTCACCGCAAACCTAGTTGAGAAATCATCCAGTGCATGCAATGAGACTGGCAACTCCTATGCAACCTAGGATTGAGGATAAACAATGCTGTTTGTGAAGCTTTCATTTACAAAGACTTGAACAGAAAGCAAGCTCCTTTCCATTTCCCACAGGACTTCCCCATTTGAACGGGGAATTTAAAACGGTGGTTGCATGGCAGAATGTAGGCCTTGCCTAACGCGAACAGCAGTAAAAGTCCTCTACTTGTTATGACAGCCGTGCATTACATTGTATGCTAATGGCCCATGGGACTGTGGTTTATTTTTTGTATGGGGCTCACCATTTTATTGTATTTGCCATTTAACTTTGATAGAAGTTTACGCTCAAAGAAGCATTAGGTCTATATGGGTTATAAAAAAGGTTGAGGTGCGCCAGCAGTTTTGCAGCTCAATACCTCCATGGCCTCCCAGCTCCAAAACCCGTTCTCACCAATAAAAAGAACCAGACAATAATCAATACTTTTCAATAATATGAACCAATAAAATTGGTATTTTGTCTCCTATAGGCTATGTCACATAGCCATAGGCCTACAAAGAGGAAGTGCTGTTGGGAAGTGAGACTCCGTCATCGAATTATGGGAATTTTCAGTCCTGTCTTAGGCCTACAAGGTTTTCTATCTAGGCCTAGTCCTAACCTAGAAAATGCTTGAGGCTAAATGATGGAGACATTTTTGGATGTTTGAATTGATTCGGTAGGCTAAATAAGGTTTAACTAGGGCTTTAAAAGGATGGTAGAATGCTGGTCCCCTAACGCTTTCCCCTCTGATAAATTTGCCAAGTGGTATGTTCTGTCTTGGTGACAAATTGAATGAATAGTTTTGATGTCGTTGATTTGAACATGGCTCTTTTTAACCCCATGCTACGCCCCTACCCGGACGTAGAGCGAGAAGGACATAATCAGGAATGTATTAAGTGTCGTGCCTCTACATGTCGTTGGTCCTGAAGACTAAACTGTGCTGCTGACAGTATACCTTCGCAGAAGATCAGTTGCACTGGAATGAGCCATCAAACAAGATAGGATCTATGTGCTCAAGCGGACTGCCTGAGATCCCAGAAAGGGCAAGAGCTGAGGTAGTACTTAAAGCGAGCCACAACTTAAACCCAACTCAGAAGGTTCCCGATGCCCATTAAGTGTAACAGTTCATAAAGCATTCCTAAAGCGGATATAAAGCTGAGGCATAATTATGACATGATTTCTGATGTGTTCTGCATGATGTAGAGCAAATCATGTGTTATGACGTGTGCAAGGCGGTGACATTTTGATGTAATATCTGAGCCAGAAAGACAAGTGAGCCTGTTGAGCAGTAGCCTATAGGACGCGTCGGCCTTCTGTGTCATTATTCATTTGGCTAGGCCTGTGCATTCATTCATGATTTAAGCTAGGTCTATTTCAGTCTGGTTTCTTACGTGTATTAAAAGGTTATGGTAAGATTATACATCGCACACATTCGAAATAGCATTATTGTAAATGTTTTTCTTACCAGGCTTTAGATTAGTAATTTAGAAGACTAAAGAGATGCTGCAATGCCAAATGAACACATAGTTGTGTGTTCTTTCTGTGTTTCAGGGTGTTTTCACACTTGTTCCCTTTCAGCCAATTTTTGCGGTTCGCTTAATTGTTTGTGCAGTGTGAACAAGCCAAAGGGACTCCTCAAAAGAGTCCTGGCACGAACCCGAACTGAGACATCTCAGGAGTCTGTGATTCGTTTCCCTTTTTTAGTGCAATGTAAACACTGCTCTCCAGGTTCAGTTATCAGTATTTCCACACCAAGCACTATAAGTTACTCTAACACCGTTTCCCCTGCCGTAGCCATAAACTAAAAAAAGATGATGTGCAGGTTGGCGGTACAATTTTGAGTATAATTAAAGCATTATTTAATCTGCAATTATTCTTTTGCCATTCATCCTGTTTTTTAATTATTTTTTTATTTTTTACATGTAAATATTATATTTATAATTAATGTCTTATTTTGTAACAAAACGCTAACTATTAGCTTTCAAAATGTATGTCGTGACATCCCTGGCTGTCCGATAACCGGTTCTGATAGTATGGCTTGTCCTGCAATGTGCATGTATTTAACAGAGTGCATTGAGTAAATGTTGGGAAAAGGATCTTGGTTCTTTTCTAAACGTGGCAATGTGGATGCAAAGACAACTCAGACCACAAACATTTTGAAGTGAACCGGCAATAGAGCTGAGTCCGGATTCAAAGGCTAAGGCAGTGTGATTACAAAGAGACCTGAGTTTTTGCTTTTTGTTCACCCCAGTGTTCACTGACTGAGAGTGCTTCTTTTAAAGAGGACTGTATGTGAAAACACCCTGAGTTCGGTTCACTTGAATTCCGCCGCCCAGTTCCCTTTTTTAGGGCAATGTGAAACCAATGCTCCCCAGGTTCGCTTGTCATTATTCCCTTACCACATACTAGACTACTGCAACATTGTTTCCCCTGCCATAAACCGTCAAATTGGTGCCACAAAATAGAGAAGTTGATCATGTGCAGGTTCACGTAAAAATGTGTACTGTTTTTGGATATTGATTAGCGATTGTAAAGGATGCACAGAAATTCCAAAATATGTGTGGAGGTTTTAGTTCAGATTATTTGTTTGCAATATGTGATCTATAGGCTAAGAGAGCTTCATAAGCTGTTTATTCCATTGTGGGGTTTGAATAGTGTTAGAAGACAACATATTTGATGAGAATCAACACATATGGTACAAAATCAGTTCTAGCTCCTAAAGGGACAGTAGACTACGTTGCATTCGGAAAGTATTCAGACCACTTCCCCTTTTCCACATTTTGTTACGTTAGTCTTATTCTAAAATTGATTAAATAAATTTTTTCACTCATCAGGCTACCCCATACCGACAAAGCAAAAACGGTAGTTAAAAAAAATATTTGCTAATTTATTAAAAATAAATAACAGAAATACATTATAATTATTCAGACCCTTTGCTATGAGACTCGAAATTGAGCTCAGGTGCTTCCTGTTTCCATTGATCATCCTTGAGATGTTTCTACAACTTGATTGGAGTCCACCTGTGGTAAATTCAAGTGTGAATACTAAGAGAACAGAGTTATTTAGCCTTTTTTTTTTTACCTCAGAGTTCACTTTAAAGAGGACTGAGATCGGTTCTTTTAAAGAGGACTTTGTGAAACAGCCGTATGCTTTTATCTTAAAGCTGCAAACGCCTATTGATTTTAAGGACTTGGCAAGGCTTTCTTTTTATGGAATGGATGAAACTTTCTGGGTCATTTAGGCCTAGGCTATTTCCACATATTCTGTGGTTGTTCTTGTTTGAGTACTTTTGACAAACCATTTTCGTACGTTTTACTGAACTATATCACAATTACATCCTTGCCGTCTAGGTGTCAAACTTGTTTCCTTTGTGCTTTAAATAGCCCACTATTTTAGTCTGGAGCTCTCTCGCTCTTGCCTTAGCAGTGCTGACCTGTATGCCCCTGCGCTTGAAGGGAAGGTAACATTAACATAACCAGTTATAACATATGGATTTGCATTGGTTAATGCATCAAAAGTCCCAATGCAAAGTTAAAACTCACTTTTCTATTTTTGTATTTATTACGTAATCGGAACCGATCAGATTTCTGAAGTCAGAACAGATTTTTTGGGAGGGAGGGATGATACGTCATTAAGGGCTCCCGAGTGGCGCAGAGGTCTAAGGCACTGCATCTCAGTGCAAGAGGTGTCACTACAGTTGCTGGTTCGATTTCAGGCTCTATCACTTCCAGCCATGATTAGGAGTCCCAAAGGGCTGATTTGTATCAATCGCAGGGCATTTGTTTTGTAACTCTGCAATCACATGTAGCCTACACTGTACATTGTACAGTACAAAAACACTGCAAGCCAAACAACGGTCTCTAGATAGGTGCCTACTTGAATTTAAAGGCAACTACACCCTCCCTAGTTTCTTTTTATTGTTCCCAGACCTCAAAAATGTTCTCCTGATGTGGTTTAACACTAGAACCTCTGGGGCTCGAGGGACCCCTCTTCAAGCTAATGAGCAGTCATTCTGACTGCAACATTCTAACATTGTAATTAATACATTGTTTTTGCAATAGCATATAGGAAATCATTTGGTTGTGTTTATAAAGGCATTGGGTAACATTAAAATAAGGTTTTTATTTCAAATAACACAATAGCATTTTCATTAGTTTGTTACTGTAGGCTATATGTAAAAACAAAAGCACATTCAAGTATTCATTACATTTTATTCGTGGAGTGCCTTTGTTACAACTATGAAACAGAAAGCATGTGTTGGAACACGGTAACCGTTTTTTAAATTATAATGACATAATAAAATCAATACCCCCCCCAACCACCAAGATGCACAGTCAGCAAGACATTGAAATGATGAAAACATCAGTAGCCTAAACATCATTATAGGTGCCAAGCGGCCTTGATAAATAATAAAAATCAGCACAAAAGCAATAATGGCATTATAATTAAATGTGTTGATATGACATCAGTCAATTATTGTCAGCTCGTGCTTACATTGTATGCATCTTCACACAATGCTATCAGTTGGATTTAATTTCGCTGTTATCCCTTGTCCTAACAGTTGACACATCTTTAACCTGCACTTGCTTGACGCACTTTGACATAGTTTTGTTTGGTTGTAGTGCGCAACAGTCTCCGGTTTTCTCTTTTACTGTGTCCCCGTCGTCTTATCATTCTTCAGCACCATTGTGGAGTACAACGGCTATGCAGGTGCCTTATTCTGCGCAGAGGTAGGGAGCTTCCGTCTCACTTTGTTCATGGTGCAGGCCAATGACAGTGAAGAAATTGTCCATGGTGACATTTCTCCCCTTGCCAATTTGAAGGTTCCACAAGCCCCATCACCACATTCTGACACTTGCTCACCTGCTGCCCGATGTGGATCTTTTCCCAGATATTGAAAGCCGTTGAGCATTACAATTTACGCACGCTTTCAATGTGTTGCCTACTTCAAGTAGGCCAGAGTAGAGTGATAAAACTGTTTTGGATTAGGTGGATTGATATATGGTACATATGATTTTGAGATTATAATTAGAATATACCAATACAATAGAATGGCCTGCCCTGTTCTTCATTCACAATTGGTGATTACATAATTATGCATCGTTCGCTTCCCCTCACTAATCAACTCCCCCATTCACCCCTTTCTCCCCATCGTACTTTACTTAATTTATCTAATCTGTTATATGTGTGAAATTAGTGTCAGTATAGTTTAGGTTCAGTTTTTGAGGCAATTATCGGGGTAATTATCAGCTGGGCACTGCACTTTCAACTGTCAGAAGAAGGAGCGCTGCAGACCTTACTGTTGGGAGGAGGTGCAACGGGGGAAAACCATTTAAAAAATGACATGCCCTCCCCAAACTGGTTAACTCCAATTCTGTTGATATTAAGATTTGAACACCCACATAATTAGGAAAAGCCAAGGACGGAGGGGGGGGGCATGTAAAAAAAAATCATGAGCAGTCAAAATAACTGCTAAAGCAGTTATATTGTTAAGCATGGTTGTGGACTTAGAGCATCACTTTTTTTTAAATATTTTTTTTATAAAAACATGTTTTTGAGTGAACCTGAAAAAAATTGGAAAACTCTGAAACCTGAAAAAATTACGGATTTTACCAAAAGATAAAGCTGATTTTATAGGGCACTACAACTGTAGAGGTAGTGTTCAAAATCACTAACAATAACACTCTTTTTGAGATCGAGGAAAGGTTTTATTTTTTCCCCTCCAAACAATCAATGTAAATATGATATTGTGAAGTTAAAGGTAGATGCGACCAAATCATATGATGGTGCCATCAACTGAGAAAGTTGATGCCACCAGTGGAAAAAGTTTGTCTAGAGCCCTACGGCGAGGATTATTGTACCGCATTGATGTCATACAAGCAAGCCAAGCACCCGTGAATCCAAATGTGCACTTCACATTTCCATATCATAAAACCCATGTCATATACAGTGTCAATGTTTGTGATCACTATGTTTAATGTACAGTTACTTACAAGATGACATGGCGTCATTCCGTGGGTTTTTCTGAACAGAGTGAGCCGATTGTTGTCTATTGTGAAGAAATTTGCCACGAAAACACCCACCTAAAGGCACACATGACTCTTTTCTCGGGTTGGGTGGTATGTAAAAAAAGAACAACAACCCAAAAGCGTCACTTACCAGAACTACGGTGCTTGCTCTCGTTCCTCAACGGCACCTTTTAGTTGAAGACTGTTCCTTTGAGTCAAAAGTGAATTGAAATTACTTAGGTACTGTGCACACTTTGGGGAGCTGTGTGGCCAATGGGAGTTAGTCGTCTCACTCAAACCCTTGTCATTTTTTTTATTAATAAAACTGATGGGAAGCTGTTCGTTCATTATGTTGATTATTTATCACACGCACGCTGCACACACACAGCCTATAGATAATCTGTCGGGCAGAGAGAGCTTGCAGCTCTCAAACAGCTGGTTGTTGCGTGGAGCAGCTCACTGAAGACCAACAGCGGTGGGGGTAAGAAAACGGTTTGAAATATGTTCCAATTTATGATATCTACCGGTAAATTCCAAGGCAAGAATGGGTATGCAAACCTAGGTATTTGAAAAGTCTTGAAGTTATGGTAACTGATTTAGGAGTTCTACTGCTCCAATATAATTATGTCATGATTTCATTTCTGCCCCCCAAAATTATGAAATATGTAGCCGCTTTTGTTTGTTTCCCGCCATTCCAATTGAGGGGTGTTGCGTTTCCTGCAGTAAAATCATGTGCTGTTATTTTTGAGCAAGTCAACATTGAATTTTGTCTTCAAGTTGGCTTTCCATACAAAGTGTTCCGTTATTAAGGGAACCCTGTTTTTGGTCGCTTTCTCGTTTTTAAAACATGATACCATAACCCCTCAATAACTCTTCAACATTTCAAATGGCAAGACATACTAGCTTAAAAATAAAGGAGAGTTATAAAGGAGAAAATAACACTCTAGGAGCTCAGATGCAAAAATGTAATTACCAACGTTTCGACAGCCAAGCTGTCTTCATCAGGGTATAGACATACTACATACTAGCTACCACATGGACAGATTTCATTACTCTGTTTGTGTTGGGAGCATGCTGTCTAATTTAGTCAGGCAATGCCCACATTATTCTGACATTTTAGAATGTAAAACTAATTTGGATGTCAATGCACAATTCCATTGGGTAGGCCTACAAAAACAATCATCATTCTTGTTGGTAATGCATACATTATTTTTTTCCCTTTTCTATAGGCTATGACAACAATTAAATATATAATATAGGTCCTTGAAAATTACAATTAAGTGCTTGAAAAAGTAATTGAAAGTCCTTGAATTTTACTTGCCAATGTCTGTATGGCCCTTGTTATAGGCTACTTGCTCAGCCCGCAAATGAAAGATAAAATCACCTGCTATTGAAATTATGAATGCATCATTCACTTTCCTCTCAGATCTTGACCCGGCCTGTATTTTGTTCCATTCAGGCCAGGAGCTTTAATTTGGCACTGGCCCGGCGTGCCACTGGCAAATTTACCTGAATGTCGAGCCCTGCTGTGTGCAGTGCGCTATATGTATACAACTTTGTGTATGCGTTAGCGATACTAATGGTACCATTTTTGGGCAGAAGGAAAGCATTTCAAAGGTAACTACAAAGTAGCCTATTCCTACCTGGCAGAATCATGATTATTGTGCATCAATCCAGTAGCAATTTGTTTTGTAAACTCTATCACAAGTGTGCTACAGAAACACACTACTGTCTGGCTGGTGCTCACAAACATTTCTCAGACCTCAAAAATGGTCCCCTGATATGGTTTAAGCGTTGTTGTGGACTTAGAACTTTCCATTTTGTTGTTTTTCCCCCCAGAAAAAAATTGGTTATTTTGAGAGTGAAAACCTGAAAAAGCTTGGGGAAATCAGATTCCTATTCTGTCCTCTAGAGGATTTTGCAGAAGATAACACATAGCACTTTGAAATCTGCAATAAATATAACTTTATTTTAAGTCTCTGTTCTTTGCTGTTACAGTAGGCCTAAATCTATCCAAATCAATGTAAGAACACGCTAATTTAAAAGATGGCTAACCATTACACATGCATATACACACACTCTCATTCAAATTAACATACAAGAACACACACATATATGTAATAGTGCCAGACATGCACACACACACATAAAGTAGGCATTGCTGTTATGATTGCAGTTGTCCTTGATGTCCTTTGTTTTAAATGTATTATATATATATTTTTTGCATTGTAGTTTGCTGTTTTCTTCTGTTTTTTCCTTTTTTCTCTTTAGTTCATTGTCTTGGTTGTTGGTGCATTGGGGGGTTCTTGAGGGTGGGGAATGGAATTAATTGTATTTTTTTCTCATTTTTTTCTTCGGGGGGGCTGTGGGTTGGGTCTCGAATGGTTGAGGGACAGCTATTGGGGAACTGTGGGGGGATCTTGGAGGGTTCGGGTTTCACAAGATTGTGATCATGAAAAAGGAAACTATGACATATTTTATATCACTATCATGCACACGCACTCTCACACACAAGGATGGCTCTGTTGCGGAAAGACTGATACATGTTTGATAGTGTCTTGATGCTGTATTGTCCTTCATGTTACCCCTTTAGGGTTAGGGTTCAGGATATTACATTTGTAATAAATAATTTAAAAAAATCATTACTAGCCTGGTTCTGTATGGAATGCAGGCACGTTATGGGACACAGGCCAGGTCATTATCATTTTTTTTATTTTTTTATTGGTGCGACCAAATCACTAGTTGAAAAAATGTGTGTAGATCACTGCTTGCAACAAACCTTTGCATAGCACAGCTCTTGACAAAACCAATAGGCTTTCATAGTCCGGAATAGGGGGGGGGAATCGCTTGTCGTCTAGCACGGGACCTCCATTTGGCTACACATTGAGATAATTTGCCAAACAAGTGGTCTTGAGCTCACGGAACAATCACATAATGATTGTGTTCATCCTCAGGGGACTGGTAAGAACAGCCTTTGAATAAATTGGCCCCTAATGAAGCTTTGTGTTTCAATCTATTCAGTGTCCCTAACAGAACCTTCTAGAGTGGCCTAGGAGAGCTTTAAGAGTCCTTTCTGAAAGCATAATGGTACTACTGTGCAAGTGACTCAAAATAAAAAAAAATATGTGAGGTCTGTCTGATTACTTCTGGTTCAACTATTAAAGCCGTCCGTGATGGACACTTTTACCCATCGCTGGTAATGCTAGGATATTAAGAGCACTCATTACTCTGCTTGCCTTGGTAGACCAGTCTACAAATTCTATAATATTGCGTGTCTGCCTTACTGTCACTCTCTGAGCATAACCGGAGGACTTATTTGGTTCTCCTCCACCCACTCATTTATCTCTGTTTTAAGCCTTTTAAATAGAGTTTGCGTTTTGAAGGCTGGCTGTACTCCTCAGCTCCTGGGGAATTAATTGAAAGCGTTCTTCTTCTCCTGACCGCCTGCTGAACCCTGCATCTTTTTTTTTGGAGAACACAGTGTTGAGGGAGACGGGTAGAGAGAATGAAAGCGAGATGCCAAGCCTTTCTGTGACAGTGCAGACCTGTGACAGGAGTTTGGACACTTGCAGTATCTCATCTGCCACCTTGCAGTCCCATCAACAATGGTCCACGTAGGGAATGACAAAACATCAAATCAAATGTATTTATATAGCCCTTCTTACATTAGCTGATATCTCAAAGTGCTGTACAGAAACCCAGCCTAAAACCCCAAACAGCAAGCAAAGCAGGTGTAGAAGCACGGTGGCTAGGAAAAACTCCCTAGAAAGGCCAAAACCTAGGAAGAAACCTAGAGAGGAACCAGGCTATGAGTGTTGGCCAGTCCTCTTCTGGCTGTGCCGGGTGGAGATTATAACAGAACATGGCCAAGATCTTCAAGTGTTCATAAATGACCAGCATGGTCAAATAATAATAATCACAGTAGTTGTCGAGGGTGCAGCAAGTCAGCACCTCAGGAGTAAATGTCATTTGGCTTTTCATAGCCGATCATTAAGTATCTTTGAGTATCTCTACCGCTCCTGCTGTCTCTAGAGAGTTGAAAACAGCAGGTCTGGGACAAGGTAGCACGTCCGGTGAACAGGTCAGGGTTCCATAGCCGCAGGCAGAACAGTTGAAACTGGAGCAGCAGCACGGCCAGGTGGACTGGGGACAGCAAGGAGTCATCATGACAGGTAGTCCTGAGGCATGGTCCTAGGGCTCAGGTCCTCCGAGAGAGAGAAAGAAAGAGAGAAGGAGAGAATTAGAGAGAGCATATTTAAATTCACACAGGACACCGTATAAGACAGAAGTACTCCAGATATAACAAACTGACCCTAGCCCCCCGACACATAAACTACTGCAGCATAAATACTGGAGGCTGAGACAGGAGGGGTCAGGAGACACTGTGGCCCCATCCGATGATACCTCCGGACAGGGCCAAACAGGAAGGATATAACCCCACCCACTTTGCCAAAGCACAGCCCCCACACCACTAGAGGGATATCTTCAACCACCAACTTACCATCCTGAGACAAGGCCGAGTATAGCCCACAAAGATCTCTGACCACGGCACAACCCAAGGGGGGGGGGCACCAACCCAGACAGGAAGATCACGTCAGTGACTCAACCCACTCAAGTGACGTACCTCTCCTAGGGACGGCATGAAAGAGCACCAGTAAGCCAGTGACTCAGCCCCTGTAATAAGGTTAGATGCAGAGAATCCCAGTGGAGTGAGGGGAACCGGCCAGGAAGAGACAGCAAGGGCGGTTCGTTGCTCCAGAGCCTTTCCGTTCACCTTCACACTCCTGGGCCAGACTACACTCAATCATATGACCCACTGAAGAGATGAGTCTTCGGTAAAGACTTAAAGGTTGAGACCGAGTCTGCTTCTCTCACATGGGTAGACAGACCATTCCATAAAAATGGAGCTCTATAGGAGAAAGCCCTGCCTCCAGCTGTTTGCTTAGAAATTATAGGGACAATTAGTAGGCCTGCGTCTTGTGACCGTAGCATACATGTAGGTATGTACGGCAGGACCAACTCGGAAAAATAGGTAGGAGCAAGCCCATGTAATGCTTTGTAGGTTAGCAGTAAAACCTTGAAATCAGCCCTTGCCTTAACAGGAAGCCAGTTTAGGGAGGCTAGCACTGGAGTAATATGATAAAATATTTGGGTTCTAGTCAGGATTCTAGCAGCCGTATTTAGCACTAACTGAAGTTTATTTAGTGCTTTATCCGGGTAGCCGGAAAGTAGAGCATTGCAGTAGTCTAACCTAGAAGTAACAAAAGCATGGATTCATTTTTGTCACACCTGCCAGCCATCACACTGCTGCGGTTTCATCGCCGTAGCCAAGCAAGACCCTTCTGGGATTTTCTGTGATGGCTGGCAGGTGGGTGATGATGTAAGCCCAGGCCCTATGATGTCATTCTGGTCTGTGGTTAACACTGGGAGTCATGACCTTTTTCATTTTTGATTGACAGACCACGGAACTGACCGCTCTCATTTTCTGTTCACCCTCGGTGTGTTCACCTGTGTTCACCCTCGGTGTGTTCACCCTCGGTGTGTTCACCCTCGGTGTGTTCACCCTTGAGCGTTTGACAGCGTTGGACTGTAGGCTATTTCTCCCCTAGATTACTTGAGTGTCTTTTTAAGAGTTTGTCAGACACATGTTCCTTTTTAGTGCACATCAGCACTGTGGCAATAAATATTGTCCTGCTCTCCCCAGTTAATACAGTTTCTCCATAATAAGCAGCTTTGTTCCTTAGGCTGATGTGATAAAGTGTTTTTGAGTTAGACACCCCGAAGATACTGAGAGAGCGATCAGGCAGCTGAATGAATCAATAAGATTGAGTGCCCTCTAGACAGAGAAGTAGCTTTGTTTACAGTTTAATGTGGGACTCTGGATTTTTTTGGTAATGTCCCTGGCTAGGATGACTTTGATCGATAGAACAAAACTTTTTTGTGCTAGGCAAAATTGCAATTGTGCAAACAGTGTCTTTTCAGTCTACTCATTTGCAATCAAAACTATGGGTTAACCTTTACTTAATACCCATCCCGGATCTGGGAGCATCCTCATCAAAAAGGCTGACTAGCATACCCTAGCCTAACGGGACAGGGATATCATATAATATAATATAATTTTCATGAAATCACAAGTCCAATACAGCAAATGAAAGATAAACATCTTGTGAATCCAGCCATCATTTCCGATTTTTTAAAATGTTTTACAGCGAAAACACTATGTATTTCTATTAGCTAACCACAATAGCCAAAGACTCAACCGCATATTTTCACCATGTTTCTACCGCATAGGTAGCTATCACAAAACTGACCAAATAGAGATATAATTAGTCACTAACCAAGAAACAACTTCATCAGATGACAGTCTTATAACATGTTATACAATACATTTATGTTTTGTTCGAAAAATGTGCATATTTGAGGTATAAATCATAGTTTTACATTGCAGCTACCATCACAAATAGCACCGAAGCAGCCGGAATAATTACAGAGAGCAACGTGAAATACATAAATACTCATCATAAAACATTTATGAAAAATACATGGTGTACCGCAAATGAAAGATAAACATCTTGTGAATCCAGCCAATATTTCCAATTTTTTAAAAGTGTTTTACAGCGAAAATACAATATATATTTCTATTAGCTCACTACAGTAGCCAAACACACAACGCAATTTACTCCCCGCAAAAATAGCTTGCACAAAACCGACAAAATAGAGATAAAATTAATCACTAACCTTGAACAAATTCATCAGATGACAGTCTTATAACATCAGGTTATACAATACATTTATGTTTTGTTCGAAAATGTGCATATTTAGAGCTACAAATCCTGATTATACATTGTGAATACGTAACATCGATTCACCAGAATCTCCAGAGATATTTTGGACACTCACCTAATCTGACCAAAGAACTCATTATAAACTTTACATAAAAATACTTGTTGTATGGCAAATGAAAGATACACTGGTTCTTAATGCAACCGCCGTGTTAGATTTTTAAAAATAACTTTACCATAACAAACAGCTTGCGTTATTGCGAGACAGCGCTCGCCAAAACGGCAGAGAATAGGAATCAACATTTTCCACAGAAATACGAAATAACATCATAAATTGTTCTTACTTTTGCTGAGCTTCCATCAGAATCTTGTACAAGGAGTCCTTGGTCCAGAATAAATCGTTGTTTGGTTTTAGAATGTCCTTTTCTTCTGTCGAATTCGCGCCACAATGCTAGCCAATGTTGATAACGTTCCCATTTTCTCTCGACGCAAAGAACGGAAAACTCCAAAAGTCCCAATAAACGTTGAATAATCTGATAAAACTCGGTTGAAAAAACCTACTCTACGATGTTATTATCACATGTATCAAATAAAATCAGAGCCGGAGATATTCGCCGTGTAAACCGAACGCTTATCAGAAGACAATATCGAGGTGCTTCGTGCGCCTTGGTAGACAAAGGAAATTCCTGACCTGCCACTCCAAAAGCTCTTGTTCGACCTCATATCAAGCTAGACACCCCATTCCACCTTCCACTGCCTGTTGACATCTAGTGGAAGGCGTATGAAGTGCATGTATATCGATAAATATAAGCCAGTTGAATAGGCAGGCCCTGAAACAGAGCCCCATTTTCAGAATTTTCACTTCCTGTCTGGAAGTTTGCTGCCAAATGAGTTCTGTTTTACTCACAGATATAATTCAAACAGTTTTAAAATCCCTGCCAAAATCTGACGTTCAGTGGCAAAATGACAAGCACTATTGTGATTTGAGCGGGTTTAAGCAGTTTCTAGCGCCTCTGTGACCTGTTGATTCTTTTTTTTTCTTCATATGAATTTGGCTCTAGCGTTTGAATGGTTTCAGCTTCAAAATATTATGACCCCATTCCTGAAAGCTTCTCAGGAACACGTATGTGCCTTCTGTTTTACTCTGATGCTCACAAGAACTCGTTAGACGGGAATGTGACATTAAAAAGCACCTAATGATTGAGGGAAATTAATTCAAAGCATACATCCTTCAGACTGGAATTTGGTATTACCTGATTTGACATATCTTTGTAATATATTGAGATGCTTAGTTTTCCTTTTCAATGATTATCAAATATGTTGGCTGCACCTCAAAGTGCTTTATTGGTGTGTGCGTGCATGCGTGCGTTGCTTAAAAAAACAAATATTCCGAAGAATATTCGCATGTGGAAAATGTCCGACCCCTCTGCAATTCACCTTTTTTTAAATATATATATATATATTTTTTTACATCTGGCCCTGCTATGGAGTTTCTTCAGGTGCATTCTTTACTGACTAGTCAACCCCATCAGCTAACAATTAGTGTGGATTTGTTAAACCAGGCCTTATAAACTATGATAATAGGCCTAAGTGATGAAGTCATGCTGATGCTAGTTAGCTAAAGTCATTGACTTAAAATGATCTTGTCAGTTTTGAATGGATTTCAATGAATGGGATATTTTGTACTGGGAAGTGTCGCGTCACGATACTGCCATCTTGTTAAAAAAGGTGTAAACGTCATGTGCACTCGGTGCTTATTGGAGGATCTTAGTTCTACAATGAGATGAGACACTTGAGGACGTCATGAGCCAATTAAGTACTGGAGTCGATGCTTGTACTTCACTTGACATAGTGATATAAAGGAGTACTTATAGTTGCCCCAAGTGAAATTACACAAGGGCAATTCCACAGTAACAGAATTACGCTTTGACTTTGATCTTTCACTTTAAAATGTATGCCAAACAAAAACCAAAGATTTCAAAGTTTAGCAAACTATACAACTCTATGCACAACGACTACATTTCATTTACACAGAACATTTTTACAAAAACACATTTACTGGAAGAACTGTGCAGATGTAAAGTTTGATAACAGAATTACGTTTTTTATGCAACCACATTTACCCAAAACTCGCTTCAATATCTGCTTCAAAGATATCTGCAGAAAGAATGGGGTGTTAGCTCTGACAATTACACCTCGAGTTTGAAAATAAAATATTTGGGCTGTTGAACTACAGTAGGTGAAATGGATCTATATCCGGTAACGGAATTACATCATGGGTCTCTGATCTGTACTATACAGAAATGCATAATTATAGATAGGATATCACTATGAAGAGAATGATATTCATGAATACAAAGGTAGAAGTATACACTATCCTTATTTTGCATATTTGGGTATTATTCTACACACGGGCTATTGTAATGATCTCTGTCCCCAAACAAGACAACATTTGGTTGATCCAGATCTGAAACAATCATAGAAAAGTTTTTTTTCATAAGTTTTTACAGTAGGTGTATAGTAAAATACAGTGCATTATACTGTACTCTGTACTCTACTTTTCTTTGCTTCACTGTACTGCACTGCTCTGTTCTCTACTGTGCTGTCCAAACTTGTGAAACATAGACGTCTATGATTTTTTTTTGATTTGGTCCAGCCAGGGCGGACAGACTAAATTTCAGCGTCAATGGATGTCCGGTGTCGGTCGGTGCTCGGCGGTGCGGATGGTTGTTATAGTAAATGTAAAGAGGGTACTGATTTGGTAACGGAAATCCGAGTTTTAATCACTTAATAAATCCTATACTTGATATCAGAAAAAACACTAACTAGGCCTAATTGGTAAGTCTACCTTAACACACTGTGAACTTTCCTTATCCTCCCTCACGAGGGAGAAATGAGAAAATATCTTAAAGATACAGTATGTGTGTTTTAGTAACAGAATTATAAGGTAATGTTTCTTAAATTTACAGAAGGCAATAATTTCTCCAAATATAAATATAAGTGTTGATATTAGTTGGTAGGGGTCTTCAACATTATTGTGTTTTGATGTATTTCTAATACCTTTTAAGACTTTTTCTGGTAGATGTTGTCTAAGATCCCTATTTCTATCTCTTTGAGCAGAAATCAAAGCCTTTTCTTATTTCAAAAATATAGACTCTTGGCTTTCATTTGACCCGAAATTTGACATGCTCCTATGAACTTCTTGTCGCTGCTCATGCAACGTTTTAGATAGAAATACCCGTATAGAAACTGTCGATCCTTCCAAAAATGAGAGAACGTGAAATTAACATATCCCGATAATTTGACTAACTTTGACAGCTTTGACCTTGTAATCAGGGCTGTAATGTGTATCTTAACATTTTGTTGTGTGACCAGTACTTTTATTTTGGGAGCACGCATACATTGTTTACAAATCATAACCAATCATAATGCGACAAATGTTTAAAAAAAATAGCTAATTAAACCAATTGTATGCCAGGCACAACCGATCCCTTTTCGTGTAAACTTTCCCTCGGTACTGTGTGAAACGTTCCCCCTTCTTGTCAGCTATATGGCATTAGCTAGCTAGAACGACAAGGAAACACGGTGGAATTTTAAGCTTTCTTTAACAAAAAAACCTAAAATGATCAACCTGAGGGATATTAGGACAATGTCAGAGATGCCGCTACCGATCCACCTTCTCAGAAAAAGAAAGGGTTATTTCGAGAGGGGTTACTTTGCAAATTCAAGTGGCTAAGGAGTAGAGGTCTTCACAGATAGACCCAAACTCGATTACCCGAGATCTGACCAGGTATCCGAATGGGTTGGATCCAAAATTCTGTAGTTGACCCTCAGATCCCTGATCAGATCTCGCTTGGTGGCCATGGATCTTTCTGAAATTATGTGAAATGCCGATCGGATCAAAAATTATAGCACATTTGAAGTAAATATCCCCTATTAGTCACATTTGCCTACGAATGGCAGTTGGTTCAGTCAATAGCATTCATCTCTCTCCTCCTGTCTGCCTCTCTTTCTGTCTGGGTTGAGCTCTCCTTATAGTGAACTTGCAACATTGTTTCAACTCGTTTCTTGCTCCAATGAGCTCTGAACAGACACCACTGTACTTTGCACAAGGGAGAAGTGTTCAGCTAGCCTAATTTATGACATTTCCACTGGAGATATGGGATCAGCAATGTGTGGTGGTTACTTAGGCCTATGGAAAAGTAGTGTTGGAAAGGTTTTCAAATACAGTGAGGAACTATTGTCATTCGCAAAGGATGTAAAACACTCTTGACTTTCTGTGTGAGGTGACAAAGAAAATACTTTGAGAGTTGATGGGTTAAGACAATCAGAAATGAGCCTACTATCAGACATCCCAAATTGGGAACTTGTATAGGCCTACATTTGTGCACAGGCCAGGTACTATGCGTGCTCTAGCAAACTATAAAAAATCACGGGCAAACTATTCACACCATGAATGTGCATGAATTCGCAGGAGAGAGGGCTCATTCTGGAGAGAGACGTGCCTACTAGTGCCACACAATTCCCTTCTTCTTGTGTCGACATTTTTAATTAGGGATGTCTTTTAGGAAAATACTAAGCTGTAGGGTAGACCACAACTCAATTATTTTAGCTAGGGCTACAATAGGAAATGCATGTGAAACGTTAATGTTTACTGCCTGCCAGACAAGTTAAAACAAATTTTACTTTTAGCAATAAAGCTGCATTCTTTTTTTTATCTTTCAGATGCATTTGGTTCCAATACAGACCCGACCTAATTTGGATCTGATTCTCCCTCATCTCAGACATATTTTGGGTCGGAATCTGGTCCACCTGGGATCTGAATCAGATTGGGTATTGATTTTCAAAAAAATTCCGAGGTCCTGTCTGTGTTGGCTGGGAATGTCACGGGTCCGATACGGATCTCAATTTCAGGATCAGAGAAGACAAAACTAGCAACACAATGTTCTGCGAGAACTGTTGAAAGTCTGTAGTAATGGCAGCAGGGAAGACTTATTTTGCTACTGGCTGAAGCCACCTAAAACATAACTTAAGCCAAAAGCACAAGTGCCAGGACAAATGAATCGAGGCTGGAGCAACACCACTAGTGTACTACCAGGCAGACGTATTTGACAGGCAACTGGTGCCAGCCCAAGCCGGTCAACAGGCTGAGCTAACTCAGCTAGAGGTAATGAAATTTAACACCACTTACTGCATTGCCAAAAAGGAGATGGTTCGTACCAAATTCAGACCCATGTTACTCACCCACCCAGAAAATGAATGGATTACAAATGAACCCGACACATGGAAACGAGGTGTCCCGCACAAAAATGTTTGTGCATTCCCACTGATAAATGTACTGGAATGGGAGGGAATACATTTCAACTTTCAAATGGTACCAGAAAGATGTTTGGAGGTCCACACTTCAGAGAATGTTGACTTGAATGGGAATATCGGTTTTAAATTGTACTGTCAATCCTCCATAGAAACCTATTGAAATCATTAGAAATATACAGTGCCTTCAGAAAATATTCGCACCCCTTGATTGTTTCCAAATGTTGTTGTTTACAAAGTGGATTCAAATGGATGTAATTGTCATTTTCTTGTCCACAATCTACACAAAATACTCTGTCATAGTGGAAGAAGAATTCCAACATTTTTATTAATGTAAAATAAAACACTAATATATTTTGATTAGATAAGTATTCAACCCCTTAAAGTTCTTCAAGCTCTGTCAAGTTGGTTGTTGATCATTGCTAAACAGTCATTTTCAAGTCTTCCCATAGATTTTTCAAGCTTATTTAAGTCAAAACGGTAACTAGGCCACTCAGGAACATTCATTGTCGTCTTGGTAAGTGTATAATTGGCTGCGTTTTAGGCTATTATCCTGCTGATAGGTGGATTTGTCTCCCAGTGTCTGTTGGAACACAGACTGAATCAGGTTTTCCTCTAGGACTTTGTTTGTGCTTAGCTCTATTCCTTTTCTTTTTATCCTAAAAAACTCCCTAGTCCTTGCCCATGACAAGCTTACCCATAACATGATGCTGCCACCACCATGCTTGGAAATATGAAGAGTGGTACTCAGTGATGTGTTGGATTGGCCCCTAACATAATGCTTTCTATTCAGTACAAAAAAAGTATTTCTTTGCCACATTTTTTGCAGTATTAATTTAGTGCCTTATTGCAAACCGGATGATTGTTTTGGAATATTTTTATTCTGTACAGACTTCCTCCTTTTAACTCTGTCATTTAGGTTAGTATTGTGGAGTAACTACAACGTTGTTGTTGATCCATTCTCAGTTTTCTCCTATCACAGCCATTAAACTCTGTAACTGGTTTAAAATCACCATTGGCCTCATGATGAAAACCACGAGTGGTTTCCTTCCTCTCCGTCAACTGAGTTAGGAAGGACGCCTGTATCTTTGTGGTGACTGGGTGTATTGATACACCATCCAAAATGTAATTAATAACCATGCTCAAAGGGATATTCATTGTTTGCTTTTTTTTTTACCCATCTTACCAATATTTGCCCTTCTTTGCGAGGCATTGGAAAACCTCCCTGGTCTTTGTAGTTGAATCTGTGCTTGAAATTAACTGCTTGACTGAGGGACCTTACAGATAATTGTATGTGTGGGGTACAGAGATGAATCATGTTAAACACCATTATTGCACACAGAGTTAGTCCATGCAAATTATTACCTGAAGGTATTTAGGCTTCCCATTAACAAAGGGGTTGAATACTTACTGACTCAAGACATTTCAGCTTTTCATTTTTTATTAATTTGTAAAAAATGTAATAATAAAAAACATAATTCCACACTGGCATTGTGGGGTATTCTACATGTAATCAATTTTAAATTCAGGCTGTAACACAATAAAATGTGGAAAAGGTCAAGGGGTGTGAGTACTTTCTGAAGGCCCTGTATAGAATAGAAATGGCCATTTAAGATGACATTTGACGGTGGGTGGACCAGTGATCATCTTTGTGGTAGTAATTAGTAATAAACATTCAATGAAAATGCCAATGCTTTACTAGCTAAATTGCAGTGGTCTGAAGGGAGAGGTCCATTCTATGAATTCTATTTCTATTATTGAAATTACATATAACATGCTCTAGAATACAGGGTATGTCTCAACCGATGGCTGTCACAACACAAATACCTTAGATGTGAAATGAAAAAAATCGGAGTTCACACGTTTATAATTGACGTTAAAGGTTTAAAAATATATATTTTGGGAGGGGTTTTAATACATTAAAAAATTAAGCAGTTTGACAACAATGTTTGTAAGCTTTTAAATTACATCAAACTCAACTGTTTATCTTTTCCAGTGATGAAGACATGGATGTCTCATGGTATGGTGGGGTATACAAAATGGGTTAACTTTATCTCCAAAACTATACTTTGACCACTTTTTCTATGGGCGAACATGTATGGAAAGTTTCTTTAAATCGTAAGGGATGCTGTCAAAAAGTGATTGAAATGGATTTACCCTATAGGGGAAAAACACTGCTTCTTAATAGAATTGCTGAATGAGATTGAAAACAGCTCCGGCAGTGTGAAGCGAAGTAGCCTAAGCATGATCAACTTTGCCTTCTGGTTATAGCTTGCAATGTAATTTGAAACTTTTCCATCTTTCAAACAAGGAAACCTTATTTTGACGTCAATAAGCCTAGGCTTAAAACATATTCTATCAATGCAGAGAAGCACCTGTGTCAACTGTCTCTTTATTTACCACCCTGATGATATAGGCTATTCTATCATGATAATACGATGTCATCACAAGGTGCTTTTCTCTCCGTTGCTAATGGCACACAGCTGTCTTGGAGATCTCTAGCAACAAACACATTTTGAATGACTAACCAGGCAGACAGAAAGACAAGTGTAATGGTGCCACAGTGTTCTCCTTTCCCGTTGATCTGCCTCCGTTGTTCTCTACAGACCGGGATCTTCTCATGATTTACACCTACTTAGCAGGGAGATTGTTTTGTGAAATGCATATTTATCTCAAAGGTGTCTATTTCAGAATGGAGGGGAAAAATGGAGGGGAATGGAGGGGGAAAAAGATGACTGTTTATTTAGGGATAGCATTTGTTAGTATCTTTTGTTTTACTAATGGCTTAATCAGGCTGTTACGATGACCTGTAATGACTCAGATTGTGTTACAATTATCCCACAAGGCCTTTCAATCTCTTGGCATGTCAACCCTTTTCCACCCTAAATTGCGTTTTTTGAATGTGCGAGAGATACATTGATTGGTTTAACTATGATCCCTTATTGATGTCACTTGTTAAATCCACTTCAATCAGTGTAAGTGAAGGGGAGGACACAGGTTAAAGAATCATTTTTAAGCCTCGAGACAATTGAGACATGCGCTGTGTTCGAATACTCATACTAACCGCACTAACCATACTATTTGTGACATAAATTGAGTATGTAGTATGCTTATTAGTCATAGTATGGATATAGTTACTATGCCAAAAGTTCCCGGATGTCATACTACATTCGCCAAAATACGAAGTATACAAGCAATGGACACTATTTCCATGATTTTAGGCCCATAATGCAATTCTTCATAAAATGTGCGTGGCTTCACAACGTTTTCAGATTTGAAGAAAAAGGCAGAAAATATGCAGCCGAAGTCCAAGAGCGGATACAAATTCGTTGCATTAACTAATTATGACAAATGTTTAGCAATGTAATAAAGTAATGATTTCAAATAAGTTACTTTATACGTTATGTTGGCTGACAATTTGTTAGCAACGCTATCCTTACGAACCGCATAGCATTACAGCAGTATGTACCAGGTATGTTAGCTAGTTACTGTAACTTTAGTTGGCTACTAATACATAGAACTTGCCAGTATATTTACTTTATGCTATCTAACTACCCAACGTTTATTGACTTTATTATTCACGTCGTTCATAGCTTGGTATAGTTGTTCGGGTGTGTTCGTAAATTCGCTCTGGCTATCTACTCTAATTTCAGAAGACACTCGTCTGACTGTGCCAGCGTGCAGAATAACTGATTAATTTACGAACACTCAACACCCGTTGAATGTGGCCGGTGTCAGTAAACGGCAGCAAAAAAAGTGTAATTAAGTTGTTGCCAGCAGCACAGTTACAGTTACCAACGCTTTGGATAACATGAAAACAGCCTAACCAGCTCGGCTAGGGCGAGTAAAATGGTCAGAGTGAGGTGTTGTCTCATTTTGTGTCTGGAAGTAGTTAGCCAGTTAGCTTGGGTGCTTGACTGCCGTTGTGAGGTCAGAACGCTCGGATCAACCCTCTCCTCGGCCAGAGTGTCCAGTGTGCGCTCTTAATTTACAAACAGATAATCTGACCACACCCTGAATTTACGAACGCCAAGAGCTTACTCTGCCACTCCAGATTGAATTTACGAACACACCCAAAGTTTAGCTAGTCATTTTTATGCTAACAAGCTAGCAAGATGTTGCATAGCAGCAGCATCAACTTCCGGTAGGCAGAGCTGAAAGGATACCATTCATTTAGAGTATACTAAAATAAAATCTTAGTATGTAGTGCATACTCATTAAGTATGTGGTATACAGTATGTTAGTATGGGTATTCAAACACAGCTATAGATTGTGTACGTGCCATTCAGAGGGTGAATGGGCAAGAAAAATATTGAAGTGCCTTTGAACGGGCTATGGTAGTAGGTGCCAGGTGAACCGGTTTGAGTGTGTCAAGAGCTGCGGGGCTGCTGTTTTTCACGCTCAACACTTTCCCGTGTGTATCAAGAATGGTCCACCACCCAAACGACATCCAGCCAACTTGACACAACTGAGAAGCCGTAGGGTCAGTATTAGGAAATTGTTCTTAATCCTTTGTACACTGTGTATATGACTACGATTGTTTAACGAGATATAAGATACAAGCCAATCTCTGCAAGTCTAGTGAATTAACATTCTGGTTCAGTGGAAGCTTATATCAATTCTCTTCATTTGGCTAGATTGTAGACTACAATCAAACTTCCTTGGTAGGTTGACATTGAGAGGAATATAAAACATTACTTGAGACATCTGTATAGGGCTGTTAGTTTTTCCCTGAACTTCTATTTGTTTGATGGAGAAGGACATCCATGTCCGGATAGGTCCGTACTTGCGTGCTAAAAAGTAGGCCGTTTGGGTATGTGAAATAGAACGTTTTCTAGTGTGTGAAATGTAGAAAATTCTATCATTTGAATGCCAGGATGTCATACCCATTTCGGCTTTTCATCTAGTATGAATTCACTGCATGCTATTGAGGAAGAATGGCTAATCGTCTTTTCAGACCCACATGTGTTTGACAGCAGCTGATTAACGACTGATAATCAGATAAGGGGACGAGATGTACCAAAATGAAGGAAAAAATGTAATTGCCATTAGATGACTCATTTTCAGTATGGGTGAGCTTAGTATGTTCATATGTGTTGCTTACTGCATACATTTTTACTAAAGAGTATGTTCTAAATAGTATGTAGTATGATTAGTACACAGTATGTAGCCTAGTTTTTAATAAGTAGTAGGCAATTTCAGATACGGCACCTGTCTACAGTTGACCCATATGTAATGCCTTAACTTATCTGGGGTGTTTTTTGTTCATTACATTTTTGTTGTTGCAGAAAGGCCTTTCATGTGCCTTAATAACAAACTCGTACGTGATCTATAATTATGAAGAAAAATGAAAAAACAGAACGTGTTTAGCCATGGAGAAAGTACAGAATCTTGCCCAGCCATGATTGGTTGAGATAATGAGGGGGCTGGGACATTCATGAGAGAGAGTCTGTCACTAGCCTTCTGTCAAATGGCTCGTCCTGCGCTCTGCTAACGGGGATATTTCAAATATCCTCAGATTGTTGGATTTATACATATTTCCATCATGGACAACGTGCAAAGTGTAGCTACAGCGTTCAATAACAGTTTTGGCCTTAATTTTGCTGTTGCTTCTATCATGTAGCTCTGACTGTGGAAGTAGAGCTGTGACGATTATGGCATTTTGGGAGACCGTTCATTGTTATGCAAATGGCCTCGGTTATTGTAATTTTTGGTAAAATGTTTTTTGAGGTTAGAATGCATCTTTGAAAAATAGCTATGACATACCTAATGAATACAACACAGCTTTGGTGACATCCCTGTCTCAAAAACGAATGGTTCTGACCATTTGGAAATGAAGCTTCTCCTCCCGACTGTGCTGTTCTACTCGTAAAATGATTACCAACAGCTATTGGGTGAACTATATCTACTTGAATATAAGGTTGGATCCCCCCTAGTCCGAAAATGAATATTAAAGACGATTGTGGTGATTGTTCGTGGTTATTGAACATAATTGTCGGTTATATGATAATTCTACCAGCCCTACGTGGAAGGAAATCGTCGCCTGGTTGATCCTGAGTGTGGAAGGATATTTTGAAAGTGTTCGTCTGCCGTGATGAATCATAATCCATTGCCAGCTACGCAGGTAAGAATCTACAGTTAAATAGCCTGCTAGCTTCAAGTGCATACTTTATTAGCTAGCTCACACAGTATCATAAAGTCATTTTCATTACTAGCTATTGCTGTGTAGGTAAGCAGTTGCATACAGGTAGCTAACTAAAGATTGGTTAATGTTTATATTGCTGATGTGTTAAACCATTCATGACATGATGATAATCCGTGTGATTTGTGTCATTTTATGTTTAACCATCGAAAAGAGCCACTGGTGTAAATGCTAACCCATGTTAGAGACACAGGTTAAGTTTTCTAGCTAGCAAGCCACAATGAAATGATAGCTAAATAGCCGTCTAGGTTTTTTTTTTTAACTGGTTAGCTAGATGAATATAATTTACATCTAGCTAGCTGGTAATTACGAAGTTAAATGTTCACTAAATCAGTTGTCAGCATTGCCATTGTTTGGCTGGAAGCAGGTTGAGTACACGGCTTGTGTTTTAGCTGGTGAAGTTTAGTACAGCTGTAGCAGTCAACAGACAAAAACAATCCATAGGAGATGAATGAATTGTGAGGCGTCTGTTTCTCAAACTAGACACTAATGTACTTGTCCTCTTGCTCAGTTGTGCACCGGGGCCTCCCACTCCTCTTTCTATTCTGGTAAGAGCCAGTTTGCTGTGTTCTGTGAAGGGAGTAATACACAGCGTTGTACGAGATCTTCAGTTTCTTGGCAATTTCTCGCATGGAATAGCCTTCATTTCTGAGAACAAGAATAGATTGACGAGTTTCAAAAGAAAAATATTTGTTTCTGGCCATTTTGAGCCTGTAATTGAACCCACAAATGCTGATGCTCCAGATACTCAACTAGTCTAAAGGCGGACAGTTTTATTTCTTCTTTAATCAGCACAACACTTTTCAGCTGTGCTAACATAGTTGCAAAAGGGTTTTCTAATGATCAATTAGCCTTTTAAAATGATCAACTTGGATTAGCTAACACAATGTGTCATTGGAACACAGGAGTGATGGTTGCTGATAATGGGCCTTTGTACGTTTATGTAGATTGCCCCCCCCCCCCCAAAATATAAAAATTCTGCCGTTTCCAGCTACAATAGTCATTTACAACATTAACAACGTCTACACTGTATTTCTGATCAATTTGATGTTATTTTAATGGACACAGTTTTTTTATTTTCTTTCGAAAACAAGAACATTTCTATGTGACCGCAAACTTTTTAACAGTAGTGTACACATTTGAGTGTGTCAGCTCTGGAAAAGAGAATCTCAATGCTACAGTGGTGAAAGCAGGGTGGGGTACAATTATTTTCTTCCTGGTAATAGATTTGAGTAGCTGGTAACATTTTCCACCCTGACCTGAAGTGCCTCTTGTACACCCTCGTTCATCTCCTTGTACTAGTAGAGGAGAGCAGATTCTTCTTGTGCTGAAAGAAAAATGCCAGGAAATAGGCCAGTTCGCTGTGTTCTGTGAAGGGAGTAGTACACAGCGTTGTACGAGATCTTCAGTTTCTTGGCAATTTCTCACATGGAATAGCCTTAATTTCATAGAATAAGAATAGACTGACGAGTTTCAGAAGAAAGTTCTTTGTGCGCCACAAAAGTCAGAAATAGCGACGTAATAATTGCCTTACCTTTGAAGATCTTCTTCTGTTTGCACTCCAAAAGGTTCCAACTACATCACAAATGGTCCTTTTGTTCAATAAAGTCCTTATTTATTTCCCCCAAAACTCAGTTTAGCTGGCACGCTTCATTCGATACTCCACCGGTTTCCCTCCTTCAAAATGCATACAAAATGAATCCCAAACGTTACCAATAAACTTCTCCAAACAAGTCAAACAACGTTTATAATCAAACCTCAGGTACCCTAATACGTAAATAAACGATACAATTTAAGACGGAGAACTGTTATTGTCTTTAACGGAGATAAACAAAGAACGCGCTCTCATTCAAGCGCATGAAAACACTACAGCCAAAATGGGAGCCACTTAGAAAAACTACAAATTCTAGCTCATTTTTCCAATACAAGCCTGAAACTCTTTCTAAAGACTGTTGACATCTAGTGGAAGCCCTAGGAACTGCAATCTGGGAGGATTTCGCCTCATAATAAACATAACAGCCATTGGATACAGTGGTAGGCTGAAAAGTATTATTATTTGGATGGTTTGTCCTCAGGGTTTCGCCTGCCATATCAGTTCTGTTATACTCACAGACATTATTTTAAGTTTTATAAACTTTTAGAGTGTTTTCTCCAATTATATGCATATCCTAGCATCTGGACCTGAGTAACAGGCAGTTTACTTTGGGCACGCTTTTCATCCGGATGTCAAAATACTGCCCCCTAGCCCAAAGAGGTTAAGAATTGTGCTCTCAAAAGTGTGATTTAAAGGGGAAATGAGAGAACCCCCCCCCTCCCCCCAAGTAAATTACTCACCACCCTAACATGTGAATAAGAAAAAAAGCAATTAAAGATAACATGTTTTCCAACATCTGTACAACACCAGTTTTTTGGGTGAGACGGAGGGCTCTGAGACAGAGATGATGGGTCCTTGGGGCTCCGTATGGTCTCTGGGCTGTCCACAATGCCATCCCCCTCAAATACCTGAAGGGAAGTATTTAAACTTGTTTTAATTGTTAACCTGAAACTATTATTCAAGATGAACTGGAGTCTATGTTGATTAATCAACATACACAATTCTACAATAAAGCGGGGAAGGGGTTAAGCCTGTAATTTGTCTGTGTTCTCAAATGAACATTGCCTTTTTCTAAAGTTGTAATAACTCCAATCTGTTTTATTTGATTGTCACTCACAGGATATCAGCCATGTGAACCCATTTTGCAGCTTATCATAATGGCCTCTGCCATGGCCTCTGACCCTTCAAAATATTGACGCTCATAGAGCAGAACAGGGATCTTGAACGGTCTCATCTACACTGAAATAGTTGCATGTTGCGTTTATATTTTTGTTCAAAGGTTTTTGAGTTACAGTTCACATAAGGAAATCAGTCAATTTAAATGAATTCATTAGGCCCTAATCTATATATTTCACATGACAGATATGCATGTGTTGTTCACAGATACCTAAAAAAAATAAAAAATAAGTAGGGGTGTGGATTAGAAAACCACCATTTGTCTCATTCGGCGAGACCCATCTCCTTCACATAAAGTTGATCAGGCTGTTGATTGTGTCTTGTGGAATGTTGTCCCATTCCTCTTCAATAGCAGTGTGAATTTGCTGGGTATTGGTGGGAACTGGAACACGCTGTCGTACCCGTCGATCCAGAGCATCCTAAACATGCTCAATGGGTGACATGTCTGGTGAGTATGTAGGCCATGGAAGAACTGGGACATTTTCAGCTTCCAGGAATTGTGTACAGATCCTTGCAAATTGGGGCTGTGCATTGTCATGTTGAAACATGAGGTGATGGTGGCGGATGAATGGCACGACAATGGGCCTCAGGATCTCATCATGGTATCTCTGTGCATTCAAATTGCCATCGATTTAAAATGCAATTGTGTTTGTGGTCCATAGCTTATGCCTGCCCATACCGTAACCCCACCTCCACCATGGGGCACTCTGTTCACAACGTTGACATCAGCAAACCGCTCGCCCACACGACGCCATACACGCTGTCTGGCATCTGCCCGGTACAGTTGAAACCTGGTTTAATCCGTGTAGAGCACACTTCTGCAGCGTGCCAGTGCCCATCGAAGGTGAGTATTTGCCCACTGAAGTCGGTTTCGACGCCGAACTGCAGTCTAGACACTGGTGAGGACAATGCGCAACCAGATGTGCAAACCCACAGTTTCATCAGCTGTCCAGGTTGATGGTCTCAGGCGATCCCGCAGGTGAAGAAGCCGGATCTGGAAGTCATGTGCTGGGGTGGTAACACACGGTCATGCTGTTTTTGAGGCCAGTTGGACGTACTGCCAAATTCTCTAAAACGATGTTGGAGGAGGCTTATGTTGGAGAAATTAGTTTTAAATTATCTGGCAACAGCTCTCGTGGAATTTCCTGTAGTTAGCATGCCAACTGCACGCTCCCTCAACTTGAGACATGTGGCATTGTGGGGTGTGACAAAATTGCACATTTTAGTGCTTTTTATTGTCCCCAGCACGTAGTGCACCACTTGTAACCAACACTTTACTTTGCGTTTTATATTTAATAAACCCTGGTACAGTAAATTCCAACATTTCTACTCCATACTAGTCACTAGTTTGCATTTCTTTGGAAGCCCGCTTGTCCCTCAACAGCCTTGCCAAGCAGCTTAGAAAGCTTTCAGCACTGACCTTTTTTTGCTGTTGCATTTTGCGAAGGCAGCTCATGCTCGGATAATGTGGTGTTGGGAAGGCTGAGACCGCTGTGATTTTTCAACTACTCTGGGGAGACGTGAAAGACCAGGAGGCCTTTGAACAGGGCTGCCTCTTGCACCAAGGCCTAATGCACGCTGTGCTGTGTGCCCCTGGTTGACATGTGTGGCTAATGTCAAGAGTTACCTCTGTTATTGGATCCATTCTTCTCTTGACTGGCAGCCTACCAGTCTCGCCAATGACTGTGTATGTGGACAACTTTATTGGAATTTCTGAATCTAAAATCAATTTGCACCTTAATAACCCATTCATGTCTATAACGGAAATGTATACTTTTCTTTAGTACACTTGTTCTTTGAGCTTACTGATGGACAAATGTGAAGAAACATTTTTAATCGGCCAAAGCGTTTGTCTACAATGTGAGTTTTTGATATTGTACTATGTTTAGTCTTTGGACACATGTTTACTGTGTTTTTTATTTTTTATTTACATATCATGAATCAAGTCCTGTGAATACATGTTCAAACGATCAGATCTTAATACATTTTGTTTATAGATTGTCCAGACCAATATATACAGTATATACAGTGCTTTCATTATTAAGTATTCAGATCCGTTGACTTTTTCCACATTTTGTTACATTACAGCCTTATTCTGAAATGGATTAAAAATAAATAAAAAAAATCAGCAATCTGCAGACAATACCCTATAATGAAGTGAATATAGGTTTTTAGACATTTTAGCAAATTTGTAACAAATAAAAAACAGATACCTTATTTACATAAGTATTCAGACCCTTTGCTATGAGACTCGAAATTGAGCTCAGGTGCATCCTGTTTCCATTGATCATCCTTGAGATGTTTTTACAACTTGATTGGAGTCCACATGGTAAATTAAATTGAGTGGACATGATTTGGATAGGCACACACCTGTCTATGTAAGGTCCCACAGTTGACGAAGATTTGTCCGTAGAGCTATGCAACTGGATTGTGTCGAGGCACAGATCTGGGGAAGGGACCCAAAAAATGTCTGCAGCATTCAAGGTCCCCAAGAACACAGTGGCCTCCATTCTTAAATGGAAGAAGATTGGAACCACCAAGACACTTCCTATAGCTGGTCGCCTGGCCAAACTGAGCAAATGGGGGAGAAGGCCCTTGGTTAGGGAGGTGACCAAGAACCCGTAGGTCACTTTGACAAAGCTCCAGAGTTCCTCTGTGGAGATAGGAGAACCTTCCAGAAGGACAACCATCTCTGCAGCACTCCACCAATCAGGCCGTTATGGTAGAGTGGCCAGGCGGAAGCCACTCCTCAGTAAAAGGCACGTGGCAGCCCGCTTGGAGTTTGCCTAAAGACTCTCAGACCATGAGAAACAGATTCTATGGTCTGATGAAACCAAGATTGAACTCTTTGCACTGAATTCCAAACTTCACATCTGGAGGAACACCATCACCATCCCTACGGTGAAGCATGGTGGTGGCAGCATCATGCTGAGGTGATGTTTTTCAGCGGCAGGGACTGGGAGACTAGTCAGGATCGATGGAAAGATTAACAGAGCAAAGTAAAACGAGATCATTGATGAAAACCTGCTCAAGAGCGCTCAGGACCTAAGGTTCTCCTTCCAACAGAACAATGACCCTAAGCACACAGGAAAGACAATGCAGGAATGGCTTCGGGACAAGTCTCTGAATGTCCTTGAGTGGCCCAGCCATACCCCGGACTTGAACCCGATCCAACATATCTGGAGAGACTTGAAAATAGCTGTGCAGCAACGCTCCCCATCCAACTTGACAGAGCTTGATCTGCAGAGAAGAATGGGAGAAACTCCCCAAATACAGGTGTGCCAAGTTTTCTTTAGAGTCATTCCCAAGAAGACTCCAGGCTGTTTTTGCTTTGTCATTATTGGGTATTGTGTGTAGATTGATGAGGGGGAAAAACAATTGAATCAATTTTAGAATAAGGCTGTAACGCAACAAAATGTGGGAAAAATGAACGTGTCTGAAATACTTTACGAATGCACTGTGTATTTACATGACTTGAAATGTGTAAGAAACAAACCCCATGTGTCTATAGACCTAAATATAGTACGATACAGAAACGGCTGTAGTTCAAACGATAATGAGTTGAATCATATATTTGAACAGGTCAAATAACAATACTTTATGCTTATTTTTTAAATAAAAATTATTTTCCACATTTTCTCATCATTATCTATCATACTTCCAGTTTCAATGGTAAAATTTCAATGTGGCCTGTGTAGACACTTGTACAAAAAAGGTAGGGGTGTGGATCAGAAAACCAGTCATTTGATGTGACGACCATTTGCCTCATGCAGCAATGGACATCTCCTTTGTATAAAGTTGATCAGGCTGTTGATTGTGGCTTGTGGAATGTTGTCCCACTTCACTTCAATGGCTGTGTGAAGTTGCTGGATATTGGCGGGAACTGGAACACGCTGGCTTACCCATCTATCCAGAGCATCCTGTAAATGCTCAATGGGTGTCATGGCTGGTGAGTATGCAGGCCATGGAAGAACTGGGAAATTTTCAGCTTCCAGGAAATGTGTACAGATCCTTGTGACATGGGCCAATACATTTACCATGCTGAAAGATGGAGTGATGGCGGCAGATGAATGGCACGACAATGGGCCTCAGGGTCTCGTCATAGTATCTCTGTGCATTCAAATTGTCATCGATAAAATGTAATTGTGTTCGTTGTCCATAGCTTATGCCTGCCCATACCATAACCCCACCGCCACCATGGGGCACTCTGTTCACATCGTTGACATCAGCAAACCGCTCGCCACACATGATGCCATACATGTGGTCTGTAGGTGTGAGGCTAGTTGGACGTGCTGCCAAATTCTCTAAAACAACGTTGGAGGCGGATTATGGTAGAGAAATTAACATTCCATTTTCTGGCAACAGCTCTGGTGAACATTTGTGCAATCAGCATGCCAATTGCGCGCTCCCTCAACTTGAGACATCTGTAGCATTGTGTTGTGACAAAACTCCACATTTAAGAGTGGCCTTTTATTGTCCCCATCACAAGGTGCACCTGTCTAATGACCGTGCTGTTTAATCAGCTTTTTGATATGCCACACCTGTCAGGTGGATGGATTATCTTTGCAAAGGAGAAATACTCACTCACAGGGATGTAAACGAAGGTGTGCACTGAATTTGAGAGAAATAAGCTTCTTATGTGTATGGAACATTTGTAGGATCTTTTATTTCAGCTCATGAAACATGGGACCAACTCTTTTTACATGTTGCGTTTATATTCTTGTTCAGTGTGCACAAACACGGTGAACATGTAATTTAATACATCTGTAAAGTAAATGTACTTGTAATGTGTGGTCAACCTAATGACTCTGCGTTGACAATAGATGCGGTTTGAATGACTGGTTATTCACATAAGTCTCCACTTCCGCCCTCTGTCAACAAAAAGTATATTACCCTCTTCATATGTCACTTCAGTTCCATTCCATCGTCACCCTTGTCAAACAAAGTGGATGGTAGTAGCTAGTCAAGTCATATTTCCGTGAATTTGTGGAATTCATGATCCTTAGCCAACAGTTGATTGTCTTGAAACAGGATGATGCTAGGTATGTAACTTACTAGCTAATACAAATGTGTGTCCTAGCAACCTAGGTTCATACAACAGACGTCTACAAAACAGTTTAATTGTGTGTGATAATAGCAGAGCGTAGGTTTACTTAGCGTTCTTAATATTGTTTCCAGAGTTTGATGGAGGAGATAACATTTGGGTGCCTTTCAACTTTATTTCTGATATTTATTTTGACAGTTTGATACAATGTTTTGTTGATAGAGAATTATAGTTTCAACCGTTATACTTAATGTGTTTCTATTAGGTGATTTCTTTAAAAACATTTTTATTTTGTTGTCAATGACTGTGGGATCAGATTTCTGTTGTACTTGGAGAATAACTGCATTCAGAGCTCATGCTCTCATGCCTCCAAACTGACTTTGTGGGCCTCCGTTGGACCAAAAGGGACGTTTTTAAAGCAATGACGAGAAGTGTTTGGAATGGGTCGGTTCAGCAGGGAGGCTTGCTGGGTTAATGAGTGCCGTATGCTCTCAGACATGGGCCTGCATGTTCTCCTGTGCCATTTGGTCATGGAAAGACTGGCTTGGACGAGGCTGGGTATGCAGGCAGCTGGCTCTCATTTTCATGTCTTGCATGTCTGGAAACCACCCATTGTCACATGATCAGGCGTGTAAAGCATTAGCGGGGATCGGGGTTGGAGAGCGTATGAATATCGCTGGTGGTAGATTCATATTTATGGTGGGTTTTTTTGGTTTGGGGAAAAGTGTACAAATTTAGATAAACTTCAATAAAGCCACCACCTGGAAGGCAACTTGACTTGAGAGTTTTTTTGAGTGGGGCATTGCCCAATAAATAATTGTGGTTGCAATTAAAGTAATCTAGCAAAGTCATAATCCAAGGTGATTAGAACTGGGTGGTTTTTGTTGTCAGGGATGTCATTTCTTGGCCGTTTGGAATGTTTGACTTCACTGTTGTGCGGGGTATTTGTGGACATTTCTTTCAGTTTATTCATTAAGGCTGGCTACTTCACCATTGTGACAACATCCTTGTCAGTTCATCCCTTGTCCTGTCATCAGGCACTGGAAAATCATTGCACAGGACTAAGTTCACAACGTGATTTCAACACCTGCTAATGGTTGACTTTAGCTTGCATCAATAACATGCAATCAAGACAAGGAGGCAGTTTTGTGCTGATTTTAAATGCCAGAAATTCCACTAGAAACCACTTCTGAACTTAACTCTCTCTCCTGGGTGTGACTTAAATGCTAAACTTTCCCAGTGTGAGCCAGCCAGGAGGAGCTGTGCTCTATGCTGTTCCTGCAGCAACAGCTGGTGTGCGGGGGATGGGCCCTAGTTATTAAAGGTGATTTATTGAATTACGGTCTTTTGGAAATCAGTGGCGGCCTAAACTGGTCCTTTAGGACCGAGGCATGCTGCACTTGACTTCATTTAAGTGTTTAATTGCTTAATAATGTTTGCAACCAAAACAAAACCGAGCCTAGTGATTTAGAGAGCTGGGGTTAGAGTGAACTGAAGTGTGAGCTGCAGACCAGTAGATTTACAGTGGAGGAAGCCAGGCTAACGGGATCTATGGGAAGCCTGTCTCTGTCTGCCTCCTGCACTCCTAATCGTGTGTATCGGAGTGTAAAGCGCACCTCTCATGTTGACTGACTGTCTTAATTCCCCCCGACAACTGCCGCTTGTTCTTTATATAACCAATTACTGGAATCTCTCACTTAGGCCTAACTGACAGATCTTTGCTCTAAATCCGTTTGGCAAAATCCAGTGTTTAGCAATAGGTCTGGCTGGACGGTCGTGGAGTGAATATGTTAGAGAAACGTAGACCCCGGCAGTGTTTTCCCGAAGCACCGGCCCTTGGCTAAACAGCCGGTGACAGACTTATTTTAAGCCGGCTACTTTTTTCCACCTCAAATTAACTGCTACTTTTTATTTCAAAGTTTCAATTCGCTAGTCAGGAAATGTTCAGTTCGCTAATCATCCCATGTTGTGTAAGTGGTAACAATGTGTCACAATACACTTAGCCGAATGATTGTTTTCTGGCACATTCATTTCTTTTCTGTTGCGTGTCGCCTATAGCCAGCCACAGAGGTGTGGCGCGGTGCTTAGGCTGTTTACTGTGCTTTGATCGACAGCCGAACAGCAAGTGTTTTGTAAATGGTGTCAAATTGACTATATCCCTTTGCAATTCATAAGTCATACAACATACTTATATGTCCATGGTATCGCACCGGGACAAGTATTTAAACCAAAGATCTCGTTTGTATTTTCCTAGAATATGAAGTCCAAATCAGGACTTGCCAGACAGTGACGCGCGAGTGACTCGTCAGGGAGCCGTTCAGGCTTTTTGGCAATTATCTGCAGATAAATTATGAAATCATTCAATGAAGATTGTGAATCCACACTGCAAATTGTAAAGCCATGTCTTTTTACACAATACCAGGGATGGGCACGGTTATTCGTATATATATATATAGACGTTAATATTCAATTACTTAGGAGTGTATTCATAAAAAAAAAAAGAAAAAAAAAAGATTTGTCAAATAAAAAATTAAATATTTTAATATTGCTACATAGCCTACAATGATGGACCATTACATTTGAAATGTTTATAAAACAAAAGTTTTATGACATTTTACGGGTGCGCCCCATAAAGACGCACCTGTAGCTTACACACGTTTCACAAGTGTAGCTTGTTGTTGTCGGTCAGTCAAAGCAGCCCTTGAGGCTCTATGTTTAGCAAGTGAATTGAGAGATTTATAATCAATGCAATAACAATGACATAATTAATTTGGCTAAATGATGAGTGGGCTACAATGATCAACCATCAGGTAAACTGTTGTTTCATATCGATTGAGTTGTTGTAGACAACCTCAAACTAGCCTCATTTAGCCTTGCTACGTTAGCTAGCAAGCTGGCTAACTTAGCTATCTACTGTAGCTAGCTAGCTTCTTTACATTGATGTGAGGCAGTCAAGACCGGCAATACCAGATGTTATGATAGACAAACTGGTGCGCCTGGCACCTACTACCATACCCCGTTCAAAGGCACTTAAATCTTTTGCCTTTCCCGTTCACCCTCTGAATGGAACATGTACACAAGCCATGTCTCAATTGTATCGAGGCTTAAAAATCCTTCTTGATTTGAAGTGGATTTAACAAGTGACATCAATAAGAGATCATAGCCTTAACCTGATCAGTCTATGTGATGGAAAGAGCAGGTGTTCCTAATGTTTTGGACATTTAGTGTATTTCGATTATAGAATGATATAATTTGAATAGTGAAATCATTTCAAATGCCCATCCCTACACAATACCACTACAAATTTTACCAATCTAGGAGGTAAACTCGATAAAGTATTAAATGATTTCGCTGTGTATTTCGGATGGAATCAAGGCATTAGAATGTCCCAGAGACACCCAAAATAGAGCTTGTTTGGCAAAATAAAATTGGAGCCCGGAAAGGCCTAGCTACTTTTTCTATTTGGCTGGCTACTCTATGTAGTTAGGGGAAAATACTTCCCTAGTCTTAAGTTTATGACTGAAGGTAAGTTGTTGAACATTGCCCCCGGGTCTATTAAAAACTGTTGTCTTAGGAGTGCATTGAACTCCCCAGCACATCCATGACACATCCTTGACAGCTGTCGTGCCTTGACTAACCTAGGTTGGTGTAGGGCAATACCACGGTCACACAATGACGCTGAGATTTCACTTTAGAAGTAGGCCAAACAAAAACCATTGATTGCAAAGTGAAACAAACCATTCAACTCCATGCATGTACTGTTTTAACAATTTCCCCCTGAAAATGTTACAAGCACACATTTAATCGAAGAACAGTGCAGTGTGCAGATGTCAAGTTTGGTAACAGAATGACAGTAACATCTCCCTCAGTTTATATGACCACGTTTTCTTAAAACTCTGTCAAATATCTACTCTGGATTAAGATTAAAAGATGTTCGCAGAAAGAATGGTTTGTCCGCTATTATATGACATGGTTATTGAACTACAGTAAGTGAAGTGGATTAACACCCGGTAACAGAATGATAACAGAATGTCATAATGGGTCCCTGATCTGTACTATACAGAAATGCATAATTATTAATATCATTCTCTTCATGGTGATGTATCCTGAATAGGTACACAAAGGTAGAAAAAATGTAATATCCTTCTTTGCATGTTTGGGTATTATTCTACACACTGACTAGTATTATAATGTGCTGCGCCCCCAAAAAAGAGCGAATTTGGTTGTTCCAGACCGGACCAAATCTGTACCAATCATAGACGTCTATGTTTCACAAGTTTGGAGATCACAGTACAGCACAGCACTGTAGATTATAGTTCAGTACAATAAATTATACTGTACTCTAGTGTGCTCTACTGTACTGTTCTAAACTCTACTTTGTACAGTATTATATGGAACAATACTCTACTTTCCTTTACTGTACTGTGCTGTCCAAACTTTTGAAACAGATGTCTATGATTGGTACAGATTTGAACTACTTTTCAATGTCCATGTAAGTCCCGTGTTGGCCGGTGCTCAGTGGGCTGGTTACAGTAAATGGAAAGGGAGGGGGCTCATGGGTAGGTGTCAGTAAGCCGGGAGAGGTGACATTTAACTGTAGAGAGATAAGCGAGACCGGGAGAGCAAGGGGTTGTCCAGACTCTTTTCACACTCTTCCTTTCACCATCCACGGGACAGAAAGAGAAATAAAACAGAATGAGCTGAACATAACAGTATGCCAGTGGAAGGGAGGAAAGTAGCAGGTGACCAAACTGGTTTGTGATTGTCCTATTTGTAGCCAATTCAGCTGCAGTCATTCTGTTAAATATTTTTTGGTCATTGTGTTTCGATTTGGTAACAGAATGACATGTTTTAATCACTTAATAAATCATAAACCAAATGTATCAGTAAAATCACTAAGTTATTGGTAGGTCGATATTTACTTGTTACTAATGTGAACTTACATTATCCTCCCTCATTAGAGACAGAAATGAGAAAAGATCTTAAAGATTAGTGTTTTCACAAGACCAGAATTTTGACTTCGATACCAGGTTTTGTATCAAAATACTGTATCATCACGATACTCGGTACCAAAACGATAGTAGTGAATTGATGTTAGTTTCAGCTGTAAGCTAGCAAGGAATTTAGCCAACAAAGCTGGAAGCTGCCGGTATCTTCTTGCATTGTAAATTGTAGCCTGTATGGACATTGTTTTACAAACAGTAATTAACCGTTTCAATATATCTACATGTCGTGTCATATTATCAAGTGTGTTAACTCCTGTGCAGCATGAGTGGGGAGCTAAACATGATACAGCCCAGACTCGCAGTGCAGGCTAGCAATGAGTATGTGGAGCAGGCACGGTGCGCTTCGTGGGACATTGACTGCGCTGACAGACAGACTTGATCCGTGAGACATATTTGACAGAAGTACCGAAAGTAACACAAATTCTAGTACCAAACCATTTTTCATGTTCAAGTATCGAAAATGTACAGAAGTTTTGGTATACCGTGCAACGCTATTAAACATGTGGGTTTTTGTTAACAGAATGACAAGAGAGTAGGCAATATTTATTTCACTTACAGAAGGCAAATCATTTCTGCTAAACTAATTATACAGGGTTCTTTACTTCAACGTTATTGTGTTTTGGTGATTTTTGAATAGTCTATATGCCTTCGGAAAGTATTCAGAGTTCAGACCCTTTGACTTTTCCACATTTTGTTATGTTACACCCTTATTCTAAAATGGATTAAATAAATAAAATATCTTCAGCATTCTACACACAATACCCCATAATGACAAAGTGAAAACAGGTTTTTCGAAAATGTTGCTAAGTTATAAAAAAACATACCTTATCTACGTAAGTATACAAACCATTTGATATGAGATTTGAAATTGAGATCGGGGGTATCCTGTTTCCATTGATCATCCTTGGAGTCTACCTGTGGTAAATTCAATTGATTGGACATGATTTGGAAAGGCACACATCTGTCTATATAAAGTCCCATAGTTGACAGTGCATGTCAGAGAAAAAAACCAAGCCATGAGGTCGAAGGAATTCTCCGTAGAGCTCCGAGACAGGATTGTGTCGAGGCACAGATCTGGGGAAGGGTACCAAAACATTTCTGCAGCATTAAAGGTCCCCAAGAACACAGTGGCCTCCATCATTCTTCAATGGAAGAAGTTTGGAACCGGCAAGACTCTTCCGGCCAAACTGAGGAATCGGGGGAGAAGGGCCTTGGTCAGGGAGGTGACCAAGAACCTGATGGTCAATCTGACAGAGCTCTAGAGTTCCTCTGTGGAGATGGGAGAACCTTCCAGAAGGAAAACCATCTCTGCAGCACTCCACCAATCAGGCCTTTATGGTAGAGTGGCCAGATGGAAGCCACTCCTCAGTAAAAGGGACACGACAGCCCGCTTGCAGTTTGCCAAAAGGCACCTAAAGACATGAGAAACAAGATTCTCTGGTCTGATGAAACCAAGATTGAAGTCTTTGTCCTGTATGCCAAGTGTCACACCTGGAGAAAACATGGCATCCATCCCTACGGTGAAGCATGGTGGTGGCAGCATCATGCTGTGGGGATGTTTTTCAGCAGCAGAGACTGGGAGGCTAGTCAGGATCGAGGCAAAGTTGAACGGAGCAAAGTACAGAGATCCGTGATGAAAATCTAATCCAGAGCGCTCAGTCTAGGGGCGAAGGTTCACCTTCCAACAGGACAACAACCCTAAGCACACAGCCAAGACCATGCGGGAGTGGCTTCGGGAATGTCCTTGAGTGGGGCTGCCAGAGCCCGAACATCTCTGGAGAGACCTGAAAATAGCTGTGCAGCAACGCTCCCCATCCAAACCTGACAGAGCTTGAGAGGATCTGCAGAGAAGAATGGGAGAAAGTCCCCAAATACGTGTGTGCCAAGCTTGTAGTGCCATACCCAAGAAGACTGAATGCTGTAATCGCTGCCAAAGGTGCTTCAACGAAGTAGTGAGTAAAGGGTCTGAATACTTATTTAATATTTGTTTTTTATTTTTAATACATTTGGAAACATTTCTTAAAACCTGTTTTTGCTTTGACATTATGGGATGATGTGTGTAAAAACTATTTAATCAATTTTAGAATAAGGCTGTAACGTAACAAAATGTGGAAAAAGTCAAGGGGTCTGATTACTTTCCGAAGGCACCGTATATACAGTACCAGTCAAAAGTTTGGACACACCTACTCATTCCAGGGTTTTTCTTTATTTTTACTATTTTATACATTGAAGAATAATAGTGACGACATTGAAACTGTGAAGATAGCCCTATTTGGTAAAACTCCAAGTCCATATTATGGCAAGAACAGCTCAAATAAGCAAAGAGAAATGACCGTCCATCATAACTTTTAAGACATGAAGGTCAGTCAATCTGGAAAATTTCAAGAACTTTGAATGTTTCTTCAAGAGCAATTGCAAAAACCATCAAGCGCTATATTGAAACTGGCTCTCATGAGAACCGTCACAGGAATGGAAGACCCAGAGTTACCTCTGCTGCAGAGGATGATTTCATTAGAGTTAACTGCACCTCAGATTGCAGCCCAAATAAATGCTGCACAGAATTCAAGTAACAGACACATCTCAACATCAACTGTTCAGAGGAGACTGCGTGAATCAGGCATTCATGATCGATTTGCTGCAAAGAAACCACTACTAAAGGACACCAATAATAATAAGAAGAGATTGTTTGGGCCAAGAAACACGAGCAATGGACATTAGACCCGTGGAAATCTGTCCTTTGGTCTGATGAGTCCCAAATTTGAGATTTTTCGTTCCAACCGCCGTGTCTTTGTGAGACGCAGAGTAGGTGAACGGATGATCTCCGCTTGTGTGATTCCCACCGTGAAGCAGGTGTGATGGTGTGGGGATGCTTTGCTGGTGACACTCAGTGATTTATTTAGAATTCAAGGCACACTTAACCAGCATGGCTCCCACAGCATTCTGCAGCGATTTACCATCCCATCTGGTTTGCACTTAGTCCCACTATCATTTGTTTTTCAACAGGACAATGACCCAACACACCTCCAAGAAGGAGAGTGATGGAGTGCTGCATCAGATGACCTGGCCTCCACAATCACCCAAACTCAACCCAATTGAGATGGTTTGGGATGAATTGGACTGCAGAGTGAAGTAAAAGCAGCCAACAAGTGCTCCGCCTATGTGGGAACTTCTTCAAGACTGTTGGAAAAGCATTCCAGGTGAAGCTGGTTGAGAGAATGCCAAGAGTGTCATCAAGGCAAAGGGTGGTTATTTGAAGAATCTCAAATATAAAATATATTTTGAATTGTTTAACACTTTTTTTGGTTACTACATGTTTCATTGTTTTGATATCTTCACTATTATTCTACAATGTAGAAAATAGTAAATAATAAAGAAAAACCCTTGAATTAGTAGGTATTGTAATACTTTTGACTATTTTGTGTGCGTGTGTGAGTGTTAAATAAATAAAGGGTTAGGGGCTCCCGGTTACAGCCGGATCAATCGAACCGCAGGCTATAGTGGCGCATCAGCACTGTGCCTTAGACCGCTGTGCCACTCGGGAAGCCCCTCTTATAGGCTACTCTTTAAGATTTTTTTTTCTGCTAGATGTTTTCTAAGAGTGCTTACCCATCTGTTTGACCAAAGATCAAAGCCTTTGCTTATTCCTCATTTTTAGGCTGGAGAATGGTTGAATAATGTGTATATATATATATATATATATATATATATATGCCTTATTTCTCTAGAATATAGACTTTTCGCTTTCATTTTACACCAAATTTTATGTGCTCCTATTAACTACAGATGTTGGTGCTCATGGGGCTTTTCACATGGAAATGCCCTGTACAGTCCAATGCCTTTGGAAACCCTCACATGGGAGGTACAAAAGTCATAGTTGAGAGGTGCCTGTTAAGAAAAGCAGCATTAACGAACCCCTAATCTCATCAGAGGAATTTGCCTCTTAAATATTGAAGTACTTTGGTCATTCCCTGCATGCCTGGGAAATTAGGGAGTTTGCCCCGGCCAAATGTAATGGATAAGCTAATGCACTGTTTAGATAAAGAGAAGAGGGATCTTAATCATAATGATTTCCGAACTGCCATAAAAAAATTGCATAGCACTCTAGTCCTCAATTTGTTTGTAGTTGAACTATCTCACGATATGACAAGGTTTACAGCAGCAACATATTTGCATATGTATCAATGCATATTTTACAATTGTGTCTTAACTCTCCATGGCAGCACTGCGAGTTTAATAGCACGGTCTCTATGGGAAGCAGCCACTTCATTCCCCATTAGCAGTATCTTGTTTTTATTGAGTTGTAACAATAGGCCACTTTTGCACAATCCAATCATTCTGTACATCCATTGGCACAGTTTGACTACCTGAAACTTGCCCGATGCAATTTCAGTGCTAAGAAAGGGGATGGTTAGGCCTGTTATTTGAAATACTAGTTTCCTTTAACTTACTTGTAATTCTGCTAACAATAAATGTAAACTATACAAATATTAAGTCAGGCAGACATAAAAAACTACATAATTAGAGATGGCTTAAATGTGTGTTATAATTTATTTTAGATTTTTTTTTGTCACATACTGACTGTTAGAACTGATAAGGCTCCATAGATGAGGAATTGAAAAACTGTATGGTTGAAAGAGATGGGGCAAAAGGAGTGGCTAATAAGTCTGGCTGCACATCTGACTGACTTACTTGCAAATTGAGAAATTATGTTACTAAACTCAACAAAAAGAAGAAGAAACTGTATTATGAAGCCAAGATCAATGATGGAAATAATGATGGAAAAAACGTGAGTACTTTAAATTAAATTGTAGGCAGAAAGACATTCACCTCCATCTTCTATTGAATCAGATGGCTTATTCGTCACAAAACCATTTGACGTTGCCAATTATTTTAATGATTACTTCATTGGCAAAGTGGGCAAACTTAGGCAGGAAATGCCAACAATGAACAGTGAGCCACCATATTCATGCATTAAAAAAAACAAGTAAAGAAAAACAATGTAAGTTTGAATTTTGTAAATTTAGTGTGGGAGAGGTGGAGAAATTATTGTTATCGATCAATCTCTATGGCCAATCCTCTATGTCATATCTTTAGTTTGAGTCTCGAAGGTGTTTGTCCTCAGGCCTGGAGGGAAGCCAAAGTAATTCTGCTACCCAAGTGTGGTAAGTGGCCTTTACTGGTTATAACAGTAGACCTATAAGCTTGTTGCCAGCTCTTAGCAAACTGTAGGAAAAAATGTGTTTTAAACAAATTAACAACATACTTTCAGCATGCTTATAGAGAAGAGCAATTAACTGCGGTACTGCACTGACACAAATGACTGATGATTGGTTGAAAGAAATTGATAGTAAGAAGATTGGGAGCTGTACTGTTAGATTTCAGTGCAGCCTTTGATATTATTGACCATAACCTAAGGTTGTTAAAAAGTATCTGTTATGGCTTTTCAACCTCCGACAGATCTGAATTCACAATATGGCAATCTAATAGAACTGAGTTTAAACATTTTTTTATGGAAGCTTCTCTAATGTCAAACATGTAAAGTGTGACGTACCGCAGGGCAGCTCTCTAGGCCCTCTTTTCTATTTGTACCAATGAAAATTGTTTGCATAGTCAACATACAAACAGCACTGACACACACACACTTACCCCACCAGACATGCCACCAGGGGTCTTTTCACAGTCCCCAGTTCCAGAACATATTCAAGGAAACGTACAGTATTATACAGAGCCAAGAGTGCATGGAACTCCCTTCCATCTTATAAAGCGCAAGTGAACAGCAAACCTGGTTTAAAAAAAACAAATAAAGCAACACCTCACGGCACAATGCCTCTCCCTTGTGTGTATGTACTGACATGTAAGGGTAACTGATAGATGCGTGCACAAAGACTACATGTTCATGTTTTTAAATGTATGCAAATTGTAAAGTCTTTAGTCTGTCATTTATTTTTCGTTATGTGTCCGACCCCAGTAAAACTAGCTGTCGCTAGTTGGGGATCCTAATAAATCAAATACACCGGATAGGTCCAAGGAAATGTGTTGTTTTACATGGTCAGCCATAGTAGTACGGTGCCCCTGGAGCAAATTAGGGTTAAGTGCCTTGCTCGAGGGCACAACGATTTTTCATTTTATCAGCTCGGGTATTCGAACCAGCGACCTTTTCGGTTACTGACCCAAAACTCAAACCTGGAAAACATGGAAGAAAAATGATATCGGAACATGTGAGGGGTAAAAAAGAATTGTAAGGCCACTTATCTCTCCGCTCCTTTGCCTACATCTGGAGCTTTGCAGTGGTAGCTGTGTGGTTGATAGCTAGTGTCAGGAACATTCTAGTCTGTGCTGTAACATTTTATTTCAATGGACAAATTAGCCTGCGTAATAGATCTGGTGATACAACTGGTGCAGAAATGCAGCCCTGTCTCGGCTAGCTGCACGTTCGGACTTAATTGTAATCGACACTGCTCGAGTCAAGTCTCGGAGACTAGTAAAACATGACACACTTGATTGCACTGTGCTTCAGAGATCCCAGAAGTGTCACTAGGCTACTGATAAGTTGCACAGTGGGACTCTCCGCTGTAGTGTAATGATCAATGGAGCTGTTGGAGGCTGTCTGAACTCACATGAGACAGGAGAAAATGGCCCACTGTCCTTGAGGCTGAGGATTGTCTCCGTGTCCACCTGGACCCTTCTGGTCACTGGGTTGATACGGGGACATTTTAGTGATCTCTAATGGAGCCTCCTACACATACTCCATAGCTGCACTTCACACTTCTGGGGTTATCAATCTGGCAACATGTCAGGTCTGTGAAGGTGGGGACCTCTGTTTGGCCAGAGGCATCCGCAGAGCATGGTTTCTGGGCCGTGTGTAAATGGCCTGGAAATTATCTGTGACATGGCGGCTGGGGCTGCACGCGCTCCCTCTGTGAACCTATTACCCAGAGGAGCTCTCATCCCCCCCTGCCTGCCAAATAGTTTTTTCTCTCTCCACTCTTCTTTGGATTCAGCCACCGATCATGATGGAGTGAAATCTGATGCAGCCAGACTGCCCTGCTTTATTCATATGTATGTGCCGCGGGAATGGAGATGAAAGCAATAGGAAATGTTTCATTTCTGCTTCTGCCGTGGCTTATCTGGAAGCACAAGGGGTATTGTCAAAGTGTTTCTCTGTGGAGACTTCACACAATGTGCAGCGACTGGAGCAGAGTGGTCGAGCTGAACTAAAAAGCCACAACCAGAAAATAGAGACTCGTACTTATACGTTTAGTGCTGACCGATTTTCAACACCGTCTTAGACACGGCACCCAAACAGTACGCATGAGGGACTGAGTACCTTTTAAGTCCTGCACTCTCTTGAGGTGGCTGCTGCCACCCTTCTGACATTTAGCTGAGATGGAGCTTGGCTGACCTCCCTGGGTACTGATGATTCCCATCACCTGGAGGCTGGCCGGGACATTTCTATTTTAGTCAGCAGCTCAAGCACACAATCCAATTACACGGGCCAGCATCGGTGTGGATCCCTGCATGGAATACCTGTCCCTCACCAGCAGGCCCACTGAAAATACTCATTAGCCAGGTCCTGCACATGTAATAGAAGTCCTTATTGAGTTGTTATTCCTCAGTGTTAAAAATGTATCTTTGGGCTAAAGGTGCCAGCCACAGAGGTGAAAGCTCTCTGATCCAGGGGCTGTGTTATCAAGACCGGGTCAGTTTTTATCCACCCTCTATCGTGCCGGCTTTCATCACCACTGGCATGTTGTGAAATTGGTATCAAAATTGAATTTTTCATTCACCTGTTGCCATGGATCCGCTGTGCAAACGGGGGGTTTTGCCGAGCGTTATTGAAATGACAAATTGCAGTTGGAACCCACTCTCCAACCCTGAGGGAAATGGTCTGCTGCTCTTTTATTCAGGAAATATTGATTAAATGAGAGATGTTTGAGAATGGTGAAAACAGAATGTTGTGGATGGATTGGAAAATTATATACTGGAACATTGCCTTTTCAGATTTTTCCTTTCATCCCTCAGTACTTAACTACACTACAGTGGGAGGAAATGCACACAGGCTCAGTAAATGCAAACCCATTATTAAGATATGAAAACACTTGAGGTGAAAAGCTTTAGGCCAAGATGGTAGGCTCCACAAAATAATTGGTGAATGAGGTCATGCGAAGTGACAGATTCCCTTTGGCAGGTAGGGATAATCTTTGTGTTTTAACCCCAGGAGATTGATTTGATGAGCGACTCTCACCCGAATGGACAGTATTTAACCTGGCGTGGGATGTTGAAACAGCGCTTTACTGGTAAGGGCAACACGGTAAGTCGGGTACACATAGGGTTTCCAGCCCCCTCTCAACCCTTCCAGACGGGACAACCCCGTGGCCCCTTTGCCCTCTTCCTCAGTGAGTATCCTCTCGTGGGTGACGGTACTAATGTGGCTTCTGATGGTGGCCACTGTCTGTAAAGGGCTGAATGTGAAACCGGTGAGTTATGAGCCTGGCAGACAAAGCCCGGCGGACATTGGGGATCCGCCTGTCCCTGTTAATGAGAGCTGAATAATGCAGGCAGGCGAAGCTCCCAGGTCGGGGCGGCAGGAGCGAGCTGCCGAGCACGCTCAGCTAGCAGCCCGTCAATAGCCGAGCAATCAATGCCTGCCTAGTGCAGAGCTGACTGAGAGCTGAGCAGAGCAGGTTTCGGGTCTGCAAAAGCAATAGGTCTGTCTGTATCGCTCATTGTGTCATCTTTGAGCAAAGGCTCGATAAATCCACCCCCGGCCTGTCACATTGGAGGGGCTCTATCTTCTAGTGATCTCTGTACACTAGCTTTAGCGAGTGAAACAAAAAGGAAGATGAAAACCAGAGCGGCTCTTTCATCTGATGCAACGCACCTAATCTAACCAAGGGGAAGTGCTTCTGCCTGCACTGCACTTCTTCTCTCCCCCCCCCCCACCCACCACCTCCCTCCCGAACCTCTTCAGAGAACTCTCTGTGATTCACACAGAGCCTGTCACTTTCTTTCTGCGCCAGCAGGCTTTGAGACCCATTCTTTATTAGAGATCCTCATTTACTCTGCAGTGAAGGGGGAATTAAAAATGAAAGGCGGCACTGTGCAGATGGAGGCAGAGCTCTCCACAATCAGGTCAGAGGTTCTCTTATGTAATCTCGTGCCCTTGTTTTCCTCCTCGCTCTCTTTTTTTTTTTTTGTCATCCGCCGTGTTAGATGTTTCCTCCCCCGCGTTGAAAGCACCAAAGAGGGCCCTGACAGAACCGCGGTTGGAATCGATCTGATCCCTCAGTCTGTCATCGCGCTGTGAGAGGCGTCCCTGCCCTGTGCCTGCTTCATTTTCCCTTCACGTTTCTCATCAGCAGAGGCGTCCGTTACAAATGCCTGTATTAATCAGGCCCTTGTAGTGCGGCGGGAGGGGCTGGGTGGGAGGGGCTGGCTTGTCTGCCCAGATTCACTGGTGCCTCTCCTCCCTGCGCACTCCCAAGGCTAACTGGCATGTGGCAGGGAAAGCCAAATTAGTTTAGAGACGTTATTTACAGCCGCTGGAAGGGCACCAGTTGCAGCAGAACGAGCCACCAGGGTTTATGTGTGACTGACTGGAGGGGAGAGGACAACCTTTTCTGGGGCTAACAGTAGAGCACTGCAGAGCCAGGAGAGTACACTCAGTACACAGTGTGCCGGAGCTAGCTAGGCTAACCATCGAGCAGGGAAGCAATCGCAGCAACTGCGTCTCTCTATTTAATGGGAGCCTTGCTTTTGCCACATCAAGATGTTTAATGGAATAATACTTTCCATGGAGGTGCAACGAAAAAGGAATGATCTGTCGGAATAGGACGTATTAAACAAGGAATATGTTTGATGTGGCAAGATCAGTGGGATGAAACGCGTGTGCGCCATATGCTTGTGAAACTCTTGAGCATAGCCCAAGTTTAATGTTTGCACCAGCGCACGTGAACATGGAGCTTGTAGTAAAATAGAGATGGCATGTTCATGGAGCGTTAGAAGCCAACCCTTTCCACACTGCTGTAGTCAACAGTCTATCTCCAAGCAGTCACCAGTCCTCTGACAGTTGAGTAAAGCGTCTTACATTCCCCCCTTTCTATTGCCAAGAACAACATCTGTCTGTCAGATTTTCACCTCATATCCTGAATCTTAGTCTTCTGGGAAATCGTGGGAGTAGTCTACTAAGTTGCTATGGTATTGGACTTGACTTCAGATAGTTCAGGACTAGTATGAAGCCATTATCTCAAATTGAAGGAGCATTTCCAGCAGAATGATAGCCTGTGGAAACGATGGCGCATTAGTTCTGTGACGGCAAGCTGTGTTGCGCCTTAACATGACCCCCGTGGTTTTGAAATGGTTAACTGTTGCTGTTCTCAATCACCAATGGAGAGCGAAGTGGGGAGAGCGAGACAATCGCTTGGAACAGTTTGCCCCCGTGTCTGTCAATCAGGATCTTCCCATGTTGCCACAGTAATGACGTAGAACAGGATTTGTGACCGCAAACACAAAACGTCATGGATTGGTGGGGAAATTCGAGGTATCTGGCAAGGGATGAAAAATGGATATTATTTAAGACACCGCCCTCAACCCCCATGTCCACAATAATAGGAATGCTTTCAGGTGACTGTTTGGGAAAGGGCATGGTCTTTATGAATGTTGATTAACTAGACTGAGAAGTTTTGTTTTATCAAATCTGAGGTAGTAGCCTCTAAGCCAGACCGAGTAAGTGCCAAATAAAATATCACCATTTTGTTTAATATATCTGAATTTGCCATTTGGGTCACGTCAAAGTGATAAAATAAGCTTTGTTTACAAATTGCAGGTCAGATTTCTCCAGATAATTATGCCACATAGTTTCAATAAGGCCTATCTGTTCTGAGCCATCCACGACTACAGCAACAATACAATTAAGCCTATCTATATCCCTCTAATTATAAATAGCTCATTATAAATTAGAGTTGGGGTACAGAATATAAGTGTAATTTATCTGACAAATGCATGTGGTAACAGTTCATATATTGGCTCTGTCTACACCTTTTTGAAACGTAATCCGTGATCAAACCTGTCAGCTGATGATTCGTAGCAGAGCATTTTTGAAAACACCGGTGGGTTTGGAACAAAGTTACTTTGCATTTTACTGCTCGGACTCGAAACGATCATTTACAATACAGCAGCCTACATGCTTGTTGTAACTAGAAAACAGCTTGATATGAATTGAGAACTCTCAGGTAGCCTAGACTCTAGAGCATGTTATGAAGTCTTGCCTGGGTTTGTTTTGTTGACCCGACAAAAGAAATATATAAAATGTAAACAAAATGACCAAACTGACAGTTTTTACTGAGTGGCTTTAATGGGCTATAATGGGTTTGTTTGATAGTGGAGTGATAAGAAAATGTATGTTTGCTTTGATGTAGCCTAGGCCTTTTCCCCATTATTGGAGTAGGCTAGTCCTTTCTGGAAAGAAGATTTTATATTGTAAAAAGGAAACTGATTTGGCCAGTTTTAAGCCTAACAAACACAATTTATGTTTTATACTCCACTGAACTATACTCTACTTTTGCTGTACTCTACTGTGCTTAAGTGTACTGTACTGTCATATTGTGGAAAATAGACATCTTTATGATTTGGTCCTGTCACCATCATATGTTTGGGTCAAATCAAGGCCGTCCGGATCAAAAATCTACGTGATGTTGAAATCGAGGCTCGATCGGCCCTCAGAAAACAACTTCTGTGGACGTTGAAATCAAGGCCAGGGGGGACTGACCAACTACTTTTCAACTTCCATGGACCTCCGGTGTCGGTTGCTTCTCAGTGGGTGCGGATGCTGGATAGAGGGGGCTCGTGGGTAGGTGTCAGTAAGAGCTGGGGGGGGGGTGTAACGTTAACTGGTGAGAGAGGGAGGGGTTGTCCAGACTGTTTTCACACTCGCTTTGGCCACCAGACGACGTAATTAAAATAAAACTGTTATGAGCTGGAAGGAAGGACAGTAGCAAGTGACCCAACTGTTGTTTCTGAATACTTTCCCATTGTAACCAATTCAATTGCAGTAATTCCGTTACAGATTTTTCGAGAAAAAAAATGGATAATTATTTTGCCAATTTTAATCAAACAATAATTAATTAATGTATATTAGTAAAACATTCCTAATTGGTAGGTCTACCTTTTACTTGTTACTTCTGTGAACTTTCATTATTCTCCCTCGTGAGGGAGAGAAATTAGAAAATATCTTAAAGATGTGTGTTTGTTTTTGTAACGGAGTTACAATGCACAAAGCAATGTTTCTTAAATTTACAGAAGGCAAATCCTTTCTCCAAAACTATACTGAACAAAAATATAAACACAGCATGTAAAGTGTTGGTCCCATGCTTCATGAGCTGAAATAGAAGATCCCAGAAATGTTCCATATGCACAAAAAGCTTATTGCGCTCAAATTATGTGCCACGATAATCCATCCACCTGACAGAGATGTGGCATATCAAGAAGCTGATTAAACAGCATGATCATTGCACAGGTGCACCTTGTGCTGGGGACAATAAAAGGCCACTCTAACATGTGCATTTTTGTGTCACAACACAATGCCACAAATGTCTCAAGTTTTGAGTGAGCGTGCAATTAGGGCGGCAGATAGGCTAGTGGTTAGAGCCAGTAACCGAAAGGTTGGTGGATTGAATCCTCGAGCTGACAAGGTAAAAATCTGTCGTTCTGCCCCTTAAAAAGGCAGTTAACCCACTGTTCCTTGGCCGTCATTGTAAATAAGAATTTGTTCTTAACTAACTTGCCTAGTTAAATATGGTTAAATAAAAATAAAAAATTGGCATGCTGACTGCACGAATGTCCAACAGAGCTGTTGCCAAATAATTCTATGTTAATTTCTCTACCCTAATCCGCCTCCAACGTCGTTTTAGAGAATTTGACTGTACCTCCAACCGGCCTCACAACCGCAGACCACGTGTAACCACGCCAGCCCAGGGCCTCCACGTCCGGCTTCTTCACCTGCGGGATCGTCTGAGACCAGCAACCTGTCTGTAATAAAGCCCTTTTTGTGGGGAAAAACTAATTCTGATTGGCTGCGTCTGGCTCCCCAGTGGGTGGGCCTGGCTCCCAAGTGGGTTGGCCTATGCCCTCCCAGGCCCACCCATGGCTGCGCCACTGCCCAGTCATGAGAAATCCATAGATTAGGGCATAGTTGAAATACTTTCAATTGACTGATTTCCTTATATGAACTGTAACTCAGTAAAATCATTGAAATAGTTGCATGTTGCGTTTTATATTTTTATTCAGTATAGATATAAGTGTTTATTAGTTGGCAAGGGTCTTCTGGAGGCGAAAGAAACACACACCTGTTTAGGCGAGGTGCTGGCTAGCGGAGTAGAACACTTGAAAAAGAAAAGGAGAGAAAATAAACCACTCTAGGAGCTCAGATGCAATAATTTAATAACCTGATGAAGACCGCTTGTCTGTCAATGTTGGTTATATAGACTCTTAGCTTTCATTTGACACCCAATTTGATATGTTGGTGCTCATGGTCCTTTTACATGGAAATGACCGGGTTCACTGTGGGATTCTTTTGGAACACTTTCCATTTGAAGAGAGTGTTACTGAATGACAATGAAAAGAGAGCGGTGAGTGGACTTTTTGTAATCATGTCTCATCCTGCTGAAGGCCTCGCACTACGGTTAGTTGAATTAGTGTAAGCGTGGAATTAGAGGCAGTTCACCAGAAAGGCAGTTCTTAGAATAGCTCTGGCATTCTGCATGCCATGGGATAGTCTACTGGGTCATTTCAAGCACCACAAATAGTTTTATACCATTTTGTTACCTTTTTGAATACTGTATTCTCAAAATCCTGACCTTGCATAATGGAGTTCTTCGAATCCTATTACTCTTTCTCACACACTATTCCCACTCATTTACCATGCCTGCTTCTTTTTGCCTGCTTTTTTGTTTATCTGAAAGGGTTGGGGTGTAAAAAAAAAAAAACATGGTAAATTAAAACCCACCAAAATACCTAGACATGAGTCCTGCATTTTAACAGACCCTGGAATAGAGGTCGACCGATTAATCGGCATTGCACTCCACGAGAAGACTACGTGGCAGGCTGACGACCTGTTACGCGAGTGCAGCAAGGAGCCAAGGTAAGTTGCTAGCTAGCATTAAACTTATCTTATAAAAAAGCTATCAATCTTAACATAATCACTAGTTAACTACACATGGTTGATGATATTACTACTTTAACTAGCTTGTCCTGCGTTGCAAATAATAAATGCGGTGGCTGTTAATTTATCATCAACATCCTACTTCGCCAAACGGGGGATGGTTTAACATGCGCATTCGCGAAGAAACCACTGTTGTTGCACCAATGTACCTAACCAAGAAATTAATGTTAGCAGGCAATATTAACTAAGGAAATTGTGTAATTTCTCTTTTTGGGCTGCCTGGCTCGTTGCGAACTGTGAAGACCACAAAGACCGTAATTAATTTGCCAGAATTTTATATAATTATGACATAACATTAAAGGTTGTGCAATGTAACATCAATATTTAGACTTATGGATGCCACCCGTTCGATAACATACGGAACGGTTCCGTATTTCACTGAAAGAATAAACGTTTTAAACGAGTTTCCGGATTTTACCATATTAATGACCAAAGACTTGTATTTCTGTGTGTTTATTACATTATAATTAAGTCTATGATTTGATATTTGATAGAGCAGTCTGACTGAGCGGTGGTAGGCAGCAGCAGGCTCGTAAGCATTCATTCAAACAGCACTTTCCTGCGTTTGCCAGCAGCTCTTCGCAATGCTTGAAGCACAGCGCTGTTTATGACTTCAAGCCTATCAACTCCCGAGATTAGGCTGGCAATACTATAGTGCCTATAAGAACATCCAATAGTCAAAGGTATGTGAAATACAAATGGTATAGAGAGAATAGTCCTATAATAACTACAACCTAAAACTTCTTACCTGGGAATATTGAAGACTCATGTTAAAAGGAACCACCAGCTTTCATATGTTCTCATTTTCTGAGCAAGGAACTTAAACATTAGCTTTTTTACATGGCACATATTGCACTTTTACTTTCTTCTCCAACACTTTGTTTTTGCATTATTTAAACCAAATTGAACATGTTTCATTATTTATTTGAGACTAAATAGATTTTTATTGATGTATTATATTAAGTTAAAATAAGTGTTTATTCAGTGTAAATTGTCATTATTACAAATATATAAAAATCGTCCGATTAATCGGTAACGGCTTTTTTTGGTCCTCCAATAATCGGTATCGGCGTTGAAAAATCACCAAACTACAAGTAATAGGTCTTTGTGAATAGTTCTCTGCTTTTTTTGTAGGTCAATTCATTAAAAGTGGACTGAGCTTCCTGATTTGGCTTTGTTTTGATGCTTGGTCATTAAGAAATGACAGAGGCCCTCTCTCTCACTCACTCATCTTCACTCGCTCCTTGGAGCATAGGGCCTTGACAAATGGATCTCCACACTTTCCTATTCTGGGCCAGGTCCCAGGCTGATGTGGTGTTGAGTCCCAGGTTGTGTAGGTCCTCCAACTGGTCGGACCACCTGGTCCTCAGTCTTCCTCTTGGGCGTGGCCAGTTGGGTTCAATTAAGGGCAGCCTCCAGAGGATAAGGGCAGCCTCCAGAGGTGGGTTTGATCGGACCGGTTGACAGTCAGTGTCAGGAGGCTCTGACCAGGGAGGAGACGGAGTTGTTCCGTCTTTTGCAGTATTGTGGAGTTTAGGATTCGGTCAAGCCATATGATGCCATTATGCGGCGGAGGCACTTGGAGTCAAAGGCATCCAGATGACGTGAGGTCCAGGGTGAGGGTCCATGACTGATCCGTACATCAGGATGGAGATGACCAGGCTAAGTTTTGTTTTCAGATTAGAGAGTTGTTTCCAAATGATGTTTAGGCTGGCCATGGTTGAGGCTGCCCGGCTGATGCGTAGGTGAGTGTTGTCATTGCTCCTGCAGTCAGTTGTTAATGTGAATGAAAGTTGTCTTTGGGTTTACATGTTGCCATGGAAATGTTATAAACTGAGTTGAATGCCTGGTCTTGAGTCAGCTCAGCTGTCCTACAACACATTATTCTAATAATTGGGTAGTTTTGTCTCGTCTCTCCTTATGTCCGCTGTTAGATCTTTCCCAGGGGACAAATCACAGAACTATTAATATCCCTACAGGTGTAGGCTACAAGTTGTGGCCAACTCACTTGCAAAACTCAACTTTATGATCAAAATGATCCTATTTACACTTCGTAGTACATTTTGACACTAAAATAGATGTTTCCGACTCGATGCCACGTAGGCTATTTTCTATGTGATAAGTTGTTTAGTTGCTCTTTAAAAGGGATACTTCGGGATTTTGGCAGTGAGGACCTTTTATCTACTTCCCCAGAGTCAGATGAAGTCATGGATACCATTTTTATATGGCTGTGTCTCCAGTATGAAGGAAGTTGGAGGTAGTTTTGCATTAGCACAATGACTGGAAGTCTACGGGTATTAGCTAGCATGCTGAATAATCCAGAAGTATCCCTTTAACACTTCCCTTGTTTAACACCTCCCTAATTTGGAATGCAAACAAGCCAATGGTTTAACAACACCCTCCAACCCCCACCACTTCCAATTTGCCAGTTACCCACTGATATACAGTACCGGTCAAACGTTTAGACACACCTACTCACGCCAGGGTTTGTCTTGATTTTCTTACTATTTTCTACATTGTAGAATAATAGTGAAGACATCAAAACTGGTGGGACCAGGTCTGTGTGGAAAGAGAGAGAGAGAGTGGAGAGGGATGACTCAAGTGGCGGAGTAAACCATAGAAATGGATGTATCACATTTAACAAACCAAACATTCAAATACCATTTATAGAAGTTAAAGTAAAAACCCACACCGGTCCGTGCATCTATACCGGTATATAGTTAAATACGGTATAACGCGTAGGCCTACTATTCCCCACGCAATTTGATACGTCAGCCAAAGGGGTGTGTGTGTTTTCTGGATTTGGAATAGCTAATCACAAACAAATCGCAGTAGCGAATTACAATTCATAGAGAATCATGAGAATCTCAATGCATATCTTATCCTCACCTAATTATTGTGATAATATTGTATCGTGAGATCCCTGGCAATTCCCAGCCCTAATTGATAGTCAGACAGCTAGGCCTACGTGTTTATCAAATAGAACCCATCATTTTGTGCAGTTATGCTTTGCTGTCTTTTTTGTGACAAGATTCCTCCTGGTTCTGTGGCCTCTTAGGTCTTTGTGTTGGGATTTGATTTGATTTGAATGCTAGCAGCTCTCATCAGGCTCGAGCCCTGTGACTATCTAAAGGATTAGACCAAGACTATTTGAGAGTTTGTGTCACCCCTGTCTGACCATCGAGCCACACAGCCAATCAAGCTCCAACAGAGCATTTGAACCTGCCTCTGACCGAGCGTGTCAGAGTTCAGCTGAGCACTCAGCAACACAGCCAGAGCTAGATAGAGCAAGGGTCCAATGCTGACCTAGCTGTAAATAGTGGCTATATGGATGGATACCTATCCACCGACTATCTCATTTTAGCCTGTTGGATCCCTGGAGGATTTTGTGTGTTGTGATTCAATTGTCAGCCTTTGACAAATCGACTTTCTTTTCAGTATGCGGCATGCATCTCTATCATTCCATGCAAACGTCCCAAGTGCGAGTAGGAGAATTGAATCTGAGCGTTATTTTCTGACACATAGCCAGGGGTTTAATTAGCATCTGTGATAAGTCAATAATGGCATGACATACTTTTTATAGGGTCCTATAAAATCTGTTTTATTTTTCCAGCTTTCCGTTTTTCCATTTCCCCCCCCCCCCCCCAGGTTTTCACTCTCAAAATCACACCTTTTTAATAGGAAAAACAACAAAAAGCGATGCTCTGAATCAGGGATGGGCAACTCCAGACCTCGGGGGATGGAGTGATGTCACACTTTCCCCATCCTTAGCAAACACTGCTGATTTAAACTAATTGCATTCTAAACTGAAGATAGTGATTATTGGTGTCAGGTGTGTTAGCTGGGGCTGGGACAAAGTGTGACACCAATCAGGCCCCCCGAGGATTGGAGTTTACCATCCCTGTTCTAAATCCACAACAATGCTTAAACCACATCAGGAGACCACTTTTGAGGCCTGGGAAAAATAGAAGCAATTTGGATTTTGGGGTGTAGTTACCCTTTAATCCAAGTGTGCATCATCAAGAGACATGTTTCGGTCGTTAGTTGCACTCGTGATTAGAGTTTGCAAAACAAATGACCACTGGATTGATGCAAATAATCATGATGGCATTAGGTATTCATATTCTACTTTGTAGTTAACATTTCATTTGGGAAAGCCTTTCCATCTCTACCAGAAGAAGGTTATCATTAGCATCATCTTTAACGGCTACACAAATTGTAAACATATGCGCGCACCGCAAACACAGACAGGGGAATGCCCCTGTGCCGTTTCAGAAAGTTCTAGGAAAATACAAATCACTGATGCGTTTGGTTCATGTCTGATGATTAACTTAGGCAAGTTCATGAATTTTCTAGTAAGTTCAATAAAAAAAATACATTGTTGAAATCCATTTTATAGTTTGGATTCCGTCCGTGTCCTCTGCAACGCAGATTTTATAGGGCCCTACTTTTAATCCTTACAGTAGCCCTAAACTGTAGGCTATGATGGGGAATCTGACCCCTCCTCACCCAGCTTGTCTCTCTCGCTCTCTCGCTCTCTCTGTGTGTGTGAAAAGCCTTCCATTGTCATGAGGGGGAAGCGGTTACACCAATGCTTTCATACGATAAGTGCCTTGAAAAGAAGGCGTGTGAAAGAGATGCTCCTATTCCTGCACACAAGTTGTTTTTGACCCAGTGTTAGGAAAGCAAAAGCGGCAAAGGGCTGTGATTTGCCTCAATGGAGGCTTTGTGTCAGGGCCCATAAAACGCCTGGGTCTTGTTTCGCTCTTTATTGGTCTGTCACATGTAAACAGGCTAGGGTGAGGAATACCAATAGCTCAGAGCAAAACTGGTTATGAAGTCTGTCTTTCTTTGCCTTACGTTTTGGTCTGTTTGATGGGACAGGCTGACTAAGATCAACCAGAACCTCCTAACCAAGAACAATGTCAGTGTCAGTGTGTCCTTTGTAAGTCAGGACCTCCCACCCCCACTGATATGAATGCAAATCTCTTTGTGTTACATGAAATGTCTCTCACAATGGAGAGGTAGGCCTAGTAAGAGCGTGGTTGCCTCCATTAAGACCTTCATTAATGCTGACGTATTATTAATTCTCTTCCATTAGCTTCAGTCTTGGGGCTATGGCTCATTCCGACTCGAGATAGAGAGCGAAGAGGGCATGCAGGCTTTGACGCCAGCAGTAGAAGTCAACCTTGTTTTCGTGCTGTTGTTGACCTCATTGGATTGATATGTCAGGGTGTTAATTAGACTAAATATCCTGTGGCGGGGGAGCTCTGGTGAGGAGAAAGGAGATTGATCTCTGGGTCGGGGCTTGTGGCTTTGATTTCAGAGGTCTTTTTAGTACTGCCTGACGTCAACCTGCTGGTAAAAGAGGAAATGGACTCCATATGTGTTTGGGGTTTGTGGAAACCTCACCCTCCCTGGCAAAGCCCAGCTCACTGTTGGCATACATGTGGCTTATAAACCCAAAGGGAGCATTCTCCTTGAACTTGAGTGCATCGAGAAAGCTTGGTTATTGTCTTTTCTTTGTCAGGAATGGTACAGTTTATAATGAGCAAAGCTGTTGCAAAGACCGTACACTTTACACGTAGAATCACGCGAAAATGTTGACAGTCAGACGTCAACAGTGCTCTGAACGATCTGTAGACCAACCGGAGATCCACATTCGGTGGGTTGTGTGCGACCCTTTAAGTCAAAGAGACTGTTTAGAAAGTATTCTCTGTACAACAGCTTTAACATTGCAGATTTTGGCTTCTATCAATGGAATTGGATCATTTCCAATCCCCCATATTACATTTTTATGTAAATATATACAGTACCAGTCAAAAGTTTGGGCATTCCTACTCAGTCAAGGGTTTTTCTTTATTTTACTATTTTCTACAGTGTAGAATAGTAGTGAAGACATCGAAACTATGAAATAACACATATGGAATCATGTACTAACCAAAAAAGTGTTAAATCAAAATATATTTTAGATTCTTCAAAGTAGCCACCCTTTGCCTTGATGACAGCTTTGCACACTCTTGGCATTCTCTTCCCACATATGCTGAGCACTTGTTGGCTGCTGTTCCTTCATTCACTCTGTGACCAACTCATCCCAAACCATCTCAATTGGGTTGAGTTTGGGTGATTGTGGAGGCCAGGTCATCTGATGCATCACTCATCACTCTCCTTCTTGGTCAAATAGCCCTTACACAGCCTGGAGGTGTGTTGGGTCATTGTCCTGTTGAAAAACAAATTATAGTCCCTCTAAGCGCAAACCAGATGGTATGGTGTATTGCTGCAGAATGCTGTGGTAGCCATGCTGGTTAAGAGTGCCTTAAATTCTAAATAAATCACTGACAGTGTCACCAGCAAAGCACCATCACACCACCTCCATGCTTCAATGTGGGAACCACACATGCAGAGATCATCCATTCACCTACTCTGCGTCTCACAAAGACACGGCGGTTGGAACCAAAAATCTCACATTTGGAGTCATCATGCTCGTGTTTCTTGGCCGAAGCAAGTCTCTTCTTATTATTGGTCTCCTTTAGTAGTGGTTTCTTTGCAGCAATTTGATTCACACAGTCTCCTCTGAACAGTTGATGTTGAGATGTGTCTGTTACTTGAACCCTGAAGCATTTATTTCGGCTGTAATTTCTGAGGCTGGTACGTCTAATGAACTTATCCTCTGCAGCAGAGGTAACTCTGGGTCTTCCATTCCTGTGGCGGTCCTCATGAGAGCCAGTTTCATCATAGCGCTTGATGGTTTTTGCAACTGCACTTTAAGAAACTTTCAAAGTTCTTGAAATGTTCCTAATTGACTGACCTTCATGTCTTAAAGTAATGATGCTTATTTGAGCTGTTTTTGCCATAATATGGACTTGGTCTTTTACCAAATAGGGCTATCTTTTGTATACCACCCCTACCTTGTCACAACACAACTGATTGGACGAAATGCATTAAGGAAAGAAATTCCACAAATGTACTTTTAACAAGGCACACCTGTTAATTGAAATGCATTCCAGGTGTTTACCTCATGAAGCTGGTTGAGAGAATGCCAAGAGTTTGCAAAGCTGTCATCAAGGCAGAGGGGGGCTACTTTGAATAATCTCATATAAAACATTTTGATTTGTTTAACACTTTTGTGGTTGCTACATGATTCCATGTGTTATTTCATAGTTTTGTCTTCACTATTATTCTACAATGTAGAACATAGTAAAAATAAAGACCCTTGAATAAGTAGGTGTGTCCAAACTTTTGACTTGTACTGTATATATTGTTTATGTATTTTATTTCTTTATTCTTTTCCCCTAACCTTACCACCTCTTCCCTAATTGGAGTAAACTAATGAAAAACAATACTTAGGATTCTACTTCCAGCTTATATATACTTCATACTTTCTACGGACACAGTATATTTTACATGAGTTATCTTTTGTTTATTTTTGGTCCCAGGCTTCAGCTACCTCCCATCTATCCCTGAAGACCATCCAGTTTGGATTTCTAGCTCTGCCATATATTTTTCAACTGTGCTGTGATGTTTCACAAAAGTTCTGAATCTTTCTATTCTCCTAGTTTCTACAGATTCTCTGTATGTTAACATTGTCTGAATTTGATTTGGAGGTTTGGCAAATGTCTACAATACTTTCTGAAAGTGGATACTTTCCAGGGCTCGAAATGAACGCTTGTCCTGATGTCTGGGGGAAGAAAAAGTCGGTCAAGAAGAATATAGATTTAAGTTTTATGAATGGATAAGTAAAAAAAAAAATCATCACATCACAATATCAAACAAGAGTGGCTAACATGGAATAAAATTAAAATCTATTTTTCATGTAGGCTACATAAATGAAAAAGCCTACTTGCATATTGGTTACAGACTCATGTCCAAACCGATGCTAACATGAGGGATGCGCCAGAAAATGTAGACAAACTTAAATGAGACTTTTAATTACAGAAATATTGCGCACCGCACATCATCGACCTTGAATCTGAGCGGCGGTGGTCAGCATTTAGAAACTATTTAACCATACATTTAATTGTTTAAAACGTAGACTTTTTATGTCATTTTATGAAGCATGCCTTACCTTGGTTTTCAAATCAATTATTGAGAAAAAAAAAGGCCTTTTATAAAAGTTTCATGCAATTCTACATCATTTTACATGTTAGCTGAATCATATTTTTTTTATACCACACAAATTACCTAAATTACTGGCTAAAAATGGACAGAGAGAGAGGCCTATGTGTTCATAGAGTAGGCCTACCTTTCCACCCCAGACAGAGTAGACCTACCTTTCCACCCCAGACAGAGTAGACCTACCTTTCCACCCCAGACAGAGTAGTCCTACCTTTCCACCCCAGACAGAGTAGTCCTACCTTTCCACCCCAGACAGAGTAGGCCTACCTTTCCACCCCAGACAGAGTAGACCTACCTTTCCACCCCAGACAGAGTAGGCCTACCTTTCCACCCCAGACAGAGTAGGCCTACCTTTCCACCCCAGACTGAGTAGGCCTACCTTTCCACCCCAGACAGAGTAGACCTACCTTTCCACCCCAGACAGAGTAGTCCTACCTTTCCAAAGTAAAAAGAATTGTCTCCCCGTTATAGTAGGTTGTAGCTCAGCCTCTGTCATACCCTCTCATACCCCATCAAAAACATTGCAAGGTGAATGGAGGAAATGACAGACAAATCTATGGATAAGCAGCCTATAGCCTCATTTTGTCTGTCAAACAGGTAGGACTACCTCTTATTTCTTAAATGGGGACAAATAGGCTTCCAACACAAAGCCCTCTTGTTGTTAGTAAAGTCTAATTAAAATGAAGACGGTTTAAATGAATTATGCCTCCTCGAATTTGCTTACTTTCACCATTTCCAATCGATTGTGCCACGGCCATTGGTTAGGCAGCACACAAAAAAAGTATTTGATCAGCAAGAGCAGGCCTGGGCTCAGGGTTGCAATATCCATTGCAGTATGTAATGAAGCTTAACTGCTGGGATGGTGTAAATAAAACTAACTTTGCTCTGTGCTTCTCCAAGCATGAACTTCGAAGCCTATAGCAGCGTTTCACCAAACTCGGTCCTGGGGACCTCAAAGGTGCACGTTTTGCATTTTGCCCTAACACTACACAGCTGATTCAAATAATCCAAGCTTGTTGATGAGTTCATTATTTGAATCAACTGTGTACTGCTAGGACAAAAAACCAAAAGGTGCAGTTTGGGAAACACTAGCCTTTAGGCTATGGATTATTTGAGACCCCACTAAATAGCCTATAGGTGCACTTGGTATTGCACGCCCAGCGGAGAATCAGAGATGAGGGTCGGCATCGGGCACACATCGATATGTAGCCTAATGAGCAACTAATTCTAAAACACTGATAAATACTGACATTTCATCAATTACAAATGACATGACCCTCCCCTGGACTAGATTGAAACAATATTAAACCTTCCCCTGGACTGGAATTGAAAAAGCATGACCCCCATTTTCCTGCCAGTATCCATTGTGTACATTTCAATCCATCCCTAACCCATGCAAGTTGATGCATGTTTAATCAAATCAAATGTATTTATTTAGCCCTTCTTACATCAGCTGATATATCAAAGTGCTGTACAGAAACCCAGCCTAAAACCCCAAACAGCAAGCGATGCAGGTGTAGAAGAGCGGCACTTATTTCTTAATAGATGAAAATATCCATTAGATATGTCACATGAAACCGATCACACGTGCGGTGCGCTTTTGAGAACTGTGTTTTACCGCCAATTGCAATTTGGAACATTTGTGTGTAGCCTACAGCCATATGCGCATTGTTGAGCTTATAATATGAAGAAATAAAACGTTGTCAACATTTGTAAGGTAAATGGTCAGATCTGTTGCATCAGCCTCATTGCTTTTTTAAAATGTTTTTTAATGTGCAATGGTTGTATGAATTTTGGTCTGTGGTCCTAGAACTGTCGGTTTTGAACCGTAGATATATTTTTTATCGTCCCGGGGACGATTGGACGCCCTTAATTTCGAGCCCTGTAGGGAATGGTTTTATAAGGACATAAAAAGTATTTAGTTGTGTTGCAATATTTTATAGCCTACCAAGGTGGGCCAACCATCCTACCAAGAGAGCCTAGAAAGGAGTGTTGTATTTTGAGACTGGCTTGAATATGCAAAGAAGCCAATAGACACAGTGTAACCTACATTTTCTTCTGATTCTCTATGGTAAAAAAGATAGTGATGCATTTTATGTTGTGATGTGGCATCGTACAATGTTGTAATAATGGTGTTACAGACCTTTTGGGGGGGGGGGGGCAAGTGGCCTCTCAAAGGTTAATGTCAAGCCCTGATTTTTTTTCCTGCTATACTTTCCTGTGTGGCATGATTCGAATCTCTAATGATCTCATTATTGTTTATCTTGGTATGTTAAGAGCTTCTGACTGCAGAATTCTCACACATTTTCTCTTCTCTTTACAGGGCAACAATGTGGGTTACTGGGAAGGGGATACCGAGAAGACCCTAAAGCTGCTGTAACCCTTCTCCCACTGCCTCCAGTAGTCTGAGAAGGTCAGACTTAACTGTGGCGCGCCTGGGCCGCTGGCACTAAGATGTCCCTAAGCAGTGGCACTGCAGGCGGGAAAGGTGTGGACTCTAATGCGGTGGACACTTATGACAGCGGTGACGAATGGGATATAGGTGTTGGCAATCTGATCATTGACCTTGACGCAGACCTAGAAAAGGACAAACTTGAGATGTCTGGCACTAAAGACGGTGGGGGCATGGCTGCCCCTCCCAGCGCTGTAGCAGCTCTACCCGACAACATAAAATTTGTTAGCCCCGTACCCGCTGCTCAAGGTAAAGAGAGTAAACCCAAATCCAAGCGAAGTAAGAACTCAAAGGAAAGTGGCAAGGCCTCGGTTACAGACGGGGCAAAGAAAGAGGCCCAGGTGCGAACCCAGGGCGAGGTTACGGGACCCGGCATTGGCACAGGTCCCACAACAAACACCAACTCTGGAAAGGGTGCTGAGAAGAGCAGCAAAGCCTCCCGTAATGTTCCTAGTGGAAAGAAAGACAAGGAAGTGGGCTCTGGGAAAAGTAAGAAGGAGAAAAGTGAAGTTGTGGCTACAGGAGTGGCTAATACTGAGAAGGAGTTAGGTGCCCCAAATCTGCCTTTGGGGGGCCCTCGTAGCGTCCCATTTGAGGGTACGCAAAATACAGACTTGGCTGTGGCCGAACCACTTGGGAATATCGCCCTGGATTCCACAGGGATTGTTGTACCACCGTTAGCCATTAAAAGTGATCCAGAAGAGATGGACAACAGTGAATGCAGAAACCTGAAGAAAGTGAAAAGTGAAAAGGTAAGTAACAAGCTGTCTTGTCTTCGATTTTGCGCTTGGCTGCTGTTAAGTCAACTGCTTTGAACTACAGCAGATGCTGTCTGTTTGTTTGCTGCCGGAATATTAGCATATCTAGCTCGCCTTGACAAGTGATTTATTACGTTTTAATGTAGCACTTTGCTTTCAAATTGAGTGAGCTACAGACGTAATCTGGTTCTCTGTGTGGGGGATAAGAGCTTTGTACTGTCTCGAAACCTCTCATGTAATCACTGAATTTGATGGGTGTGTTAAGTAGTGCATGAGGCTCCATCTTAACACTAATGGCTCCTCAGGGGACTTTCACGCTGCTGTACTCACCCCATAGCCCAGAAACAAGTGAAGTATGTTATGCAAGACCCAACATAAGCATCAGTCTGTACCACTACATATTGCAGATGCCTGTCCTTTTATGTATGCCAGTCATTTCAACAATGGGTTACTGCTCAGACCCTTCACTGCCATTCGTAAAAGGCCTGCGCAGTAACCCAGGCCCCTGTTTTCGAACCTTCTAGAAGATGTTCTCAGGCACTCAAATGGGCAGCCTTGTTTTTACACAAGTTGCTTGTTGACATAGCGGGGGGAGGGGTGGTGGAAGGCTTCAGCATGTCGGATGCCAAAGATGTGACATACCTGAGTGCCGCTGCTCTCTGATAAGGTTTCTGACAGAGACGCTGGAGAGTATTGACAAGCCATCTCTAGAAGAGGCTTTGCACCAGGAGATCAGTTCCAACTGTCAGCCATATGTCACCGCCATACGCTGAGACAAAAGTGAAGCTCAAGGGGCAGTGTTGGATGTCTTGTTCTGGCAGCAGATTTTTTGGGGGGAGAGTGTCGAAGAGCTTTAGCATTTTCCAGCCTGCAGTTAGTCAGCTGGGGGGCACTTTCAGGGTCGAGTTACCCATTAGACATAATTACTGGCCACTCTTCTCCATGTCAACTTGATAGTATGCTTTTCAAAGTCTTCATCGGATGGAACTTGGTAAGATCGACAGGAAAAGGTATCAAAGTTTCATTCGCTATGAGCTGTGTGATAGCTGCTTCTGCTGTATAGAATAGGACATCCATCCGTATTCCATTGAGGGGGTTTTCTGCTTATCTTTGGAGCTTGGGGAGTGCTGAACTCTGTGGCGGGAGGTTTCATGTGTCATCTTGCTCCATTTTCAACCTCTATCATTCAATGGTAGGGGGCATTCAGTTCAACTCATTCTCGCTGTGTCTGTCTTGGGTGGGGGAGGAGGAGAGGAAGCAGTTTACTCCCTCTGTGAGGATCATGCCGGCAGGCCAGGAAATCCTGCGACTAAAGGACAAGATATCTCTGTCGTCTGTCTAGGGTCAAAAAGTCATCCTTTGTTTAGACACATTAAAGGCTTGGTCGCATTAAAATTACATTATTCTTTAGCAAAAAACATGGTATCATCCAGTGTGGCCCTTAAGATCTCATCAATAGGCCATTTCTGACATTACGTAGTCGTCAGCAGCTGACACTGGCTAGCAGCACCCATTCTACAGTCATGACCTTCACATGCCTTTCCTGTTTGGACAACACAGGGAATTTGCAGTGCCCTATACAGGCATTAAACCTCAGTGATGGTGATTGCATGTTTCCACTGTGTCAGAGATGGAATTACTTGAGGTGAATGAGAGACTCTCTTTTTGAAATCCCTCGTAATCCGCTTTTGCCGATTTATTTTAATGTCTCCTGGTTGTCTACAGTCTGTCTCATCTCTTTAGACAATATAGGCTGTCATAAAAACCTCATCACTTACGTAATTACACTTTTTCCTACTAAGCGCCCTGCCGTAAAATGGGGATCATTCTACCACAAAATGTCTGCATTTGCTTGCACAATGCGCTAAACAGGGCATTTAAAATGTACTGTGGCCTGTGGTAGTTGGCCTTTCCTTAAAGTTCAGGAGTTGAAGTTCATTTCTGGAAGTCAAGTGAGCTTCTGTTGCCAATAGGCTACCTCCTCATTAATTAGCCATGCAAGCGGTTTCTGTCATTTCCCAGCTAAATGCCAAGCTCACAAAGAATGAGCCGTCATTTTGAATCTGCACCAGACACCTTCCTCACTGCCAGTTACCGCAACCTGCGTGGAGATCAATGGACTCTACTGTAGCGAAGGTGCTGTATGCACAAGGGGTTTAAAGCTTTCTAGCATTCCTCGCTCAGCAGTGAATCCAGACATGATTTATTTAGACTCATTTCAAACAATTTTACTTTCTTATCCCGCTGCCAAGTTTGATTGATAGTCAGTCAGGGCTCAGGTTTCTCATCCAGTCTTTATTAGACTGTCTATATTTTCACTCCTTGAATTAACTCCTGGAGCAGTGGTTTTAATGAATAGGTATTTTTGGATCTCTTTCTCTCTCTCTCTTTTCCCACTTCTCTCCTTTCTCTCGAGTGTGGAGTATTCTGTAGGGAATGTGTCTGGGTGTAAGCAGCGCCTGTGAAATGTCAGGCTCCAGCGCTCTCACAGTCAAATCCAGGGCTTTATAGCGTGACAGGAGGTCTCCTGTGCACCTGGGAGCAGCCCTTCTCTTCTCGATAGTTTCATTTTTTTTATTTCTCTTTCCCTCTCTCACTGCCCATGGTGACTTATGACTGGTGCTATTGTATTACAACTCAGGGTTAGTCAGGGCTGTGCAAACGGGGAGGAGGGGTGGCGCAGGGAGAGACAAAACTTGGACTCTCTCCCATTTCCGTGTCCGTTTCTCTGGATCCATCCTATCAAGTGACCGGGGGGACCGGTTTTGCAATCTTTCTCTGTTTTCTCTGCATTCTGGCGACCTTATCGGAATACGGGTTCTGGGTTTAAACTCTAGAAGTCAGCCATTGTGTACGTGCGTGTATTTTCTATGCGACCCAGACGGGGAAAGGTGGTGCTGTACCACAACCCTCGTTTCCTTCTCCACAGTAACTCCACATAGCAGAGCTCCAGTGGAGTGCATGCCTGCACGAGAGGCCTGCATCATGAAAAATGTCAACCCCGCCGCAATGATCTCTTTTGGGACCTGACAGAGATCATTGCGGCGGGGTGGTCATTTTTCATGATGCGTTTGGGAGTGGGCGGTCAGGCAGACAATTTTGAGATTAAAATATGATTGTTGTTCCTCAGAGTATTTGTGAACGTATTATTTTTGCACACTTTGATATTGCTTATAGGGTGCAAAATTGCTCGGACCATGGCTGGCACGTGAACTGTGTCACATACAGTACCATTCAAAAGTTTGGACACCTACTCATTCAAGGGTTTTTATTTATTTAGACTATTTTTGACATTGAAGAATAATAGTGAAGATATCAAAACTATGAAATAGCACATCATGTAGTAACTAGAGGTCGACCGATTATGATTTTCAACGCCGATACTGATACCGATTATTGGAGGACCAAAAAAAGCCAATACCGATTAATCGGCCGATTTTTATATATATATTTGTAAAAATGACAATTACAACAATACTGAATGAACAATGAACACTTTTATTTTAACTTAATATAATACATGAATAAAATAAATGTAGTCTCAAATAAATAATGAAACATGTTCAATTTGGTTTAAATAATGCAAAAACAAAGTGTTGGAGAAGAAAGTAAAAGTGCAATATGTGCCATGTAAAAAAGCTAACGTTTAAGTTCCTTGCTCAGAAAATGAGAACATATGAAAGCTGGTGGTTCCTTTTAACATGAGTCTTCAATATTCCCAGGTAAGAAGTTTTATGTTGTAGTTATTATAGGAATTATAGGACTATTTCTCTCTATATTATGTGTATTTCATATACCTTTGACTATTGGATGTTCTTATAGGCACTATAGTATTGCCAGTGTAACAGTATAGCTTCCATCCCTCTCCTCGCCGCTACCTGGGCTCGAACCAGGAACACATCGACAACAGCCACCCTCGAAGCAGCGTTACCCATGCAGAGCAAGGGGAACAACTACTCCAAGTCTCAGAGCGAGTGACGTTTGAAACGCTATTAGCACGCACCCCGCTAACTAGCTAGCCATTTCACATCGGTTACACCAGCCTAATCTCAGGAGTTGATAGGCTTGAAGTCATAAACAGCGCAATGCTTGAAGCATTGCGAAGAGCTGCTGGCAAAACGCACAAAAGTGCTGTTTGAATGAATGCTTACGAGCCTGCTCGTGCATACCATCGCTCAGTCAGACTGCTCTATCAAATCATAGACTTAATTATAACATAATAACACACAGAAATACGAGCCTTAGGTCATTAATATGGTCGAATCCGGAAACTATCATCTCAAAAACAAAACCTTTATTCTTTCAGTGAAATACGGAACCGTTCCGTATTTTATCTAACGGGTGGCATCCATAAGTCTAAATATTCCTGTTACATTGCACAACCTTCAATGTTATGTCATAATTACGTAAAATTCTGGCAAATTAGTTCGCAACGAGCCAGGCGGCCCAAACTGTTGCATATACCCTGACTCTGCATGCAATGAACGCAAGAGAAGTGACACAATTTCACCTGGTTAATATTGCCTGCTAACCTGGATTTCTTTTAGCTAAATATACAGGTTTAAAAATATATACTTCTGTGTATTGATTTTAAGAAAGGCATTGATGTTTATGGTTAGGTACACGTTGGAGCAATGACAGTCCTTTTTCGCGAATGCGCACTGCATCGATTATATGCAATGCAGGACACGCTAGATAAACTAGTAATATCATCAACCATGTGTAGTTATAACTAGTGACTATGATTGATTGATGGATTGATTGTTTTTTATAAGATAAGTTTAATGCTAGCTAGCAACTTACCTTAGCTTCTTACTTCATTCGCTAACAGGCGGGCTCCTTGTGAGGCAGGTGGTTAGAGCGTTGGACTAGTTAACCGTAAGGTTGCAAGATTGAATCCCTGAGCTGACAAGGTAAAAATCTGTCGTTCTGCCCCTGAACAAGGCAGTTAACCCACCGTTCCTAGGCCGTCATTGAAAATAAGAATGTGTTCTTAACTGACTTGCCTAGTTAAATAAAGGTGTAAAAAAATTACCGATTTCCGATTGTTATGAAAACTTGAAATCGGCCCTAATTAATCGGCCTTTCCGATTAATCGGTCGACCTCTAGTAGTAACCAAAACAGTGTTAAACAAATCACAATATATTTTAGGTTCTTCAAAGTAGCCACCCTTTGCCTTGATGACAGCTTTGCACACTCTTGGCATTCTCTCAACCAGCTTCACCTGGAATATTTTTTCCAACAGTCTTGGAGTTCCCACATATGCTGAGCACTTGTTGGCTGCCTTTCCTTCACTCTGCCGTCCAACTCATTCCAAACCATCTCAATTGGGTTGAGGTCGGGGGATTGTGGAGGCCAGGTCATCTGATGCAGCACTCCATCACTCCCCTTCTTTGTCAAATAACCCTTACACAGCCTGGAGGTGTGTTGGGTCATTGTCCTGTTGGAAAGCAAATGGTAGTCCAACTAAGAGCAAACCACATGGGAAGGCGTATCGCTAGAGTATGCTGTGGTAGCCATGCTGGCTAATTGTGCCTTGAATTCTAAATAAGTCACAGACCGTGTCACTAGCAAAGCACCATCACACCACCTCCTTCATGCGTCACGGTGGGAACCACACATGCTGAGATCATCCGTTCATCTACTCTGCGTCTCACAAAGACATGGCGGTTGAAACCAAAAATCTCAAATATGGTCTGATCAGACCAAAAGACAGATTTCCACTGATCTAATGTCCACTGCTTGTGTTTCTTGGCCCAAGCAAGTCTGTTCTTCTTATTGTTGTCCTTTAGTAGTGGTTTCTTTGCAGCAATTTGACCATGAAGGACTGATTCACACAGTTTCCTCTGAACAGTTGATGTTGAGATGTGTCTGTTACTTGAACTCTGTGAAGCATTTATTTCGGCTGTAATTTCTGAGGCTGGTACGTCTAATTAACTTATCCTCTGCAGCAGAGGTAACTCTGGGTCTCCCTTTCCTGTGGCGGTCCTCATGAGAGCCAGTTTCATCATAGCGCTTGATGGTTTTTGCAACTTCGCTTGAAGAAACATTAAAAGTTCTTGACATTTTCCGCATTGACTGACCTTCATGTCTTAAAGTAATGATGGACTGTTGTTTCTCTTTGCTTATTTGAGCTGTTCTTGCCATAATATGGACTTGGTCTTTTACCAAATAGGGCTATCTTTTGTATACCACCCCTAACTTGTCACAACTGATTGGCTCTAACACATTAAGAAGAGAAATGCCACGAATGTACTTTTAACAAGGCACACATGTTAATTGAAATGCATTCCCGGTGACTACCTCATGAAGCTGGTTGAGAGAATGCCAAGAGTTTGCAAAGCTGTCATCAAGGCAAAGGGTGGCTACGTTGAAGAATCTAAAATATATTTTGATTTGTTTAACACTTGGTTGCTACATGATTCCATATGTGTTATTTCATAGTTGGGATGTCTTCACTATTATTCTACAATGTAGAAAATAGTAAAAATAAAGAAAAATGAGTAGGTGTGTAAACTTTTGACTTGTACTGTATGCCTAAAATAACATTGTGGGACTGGTGTTCAAGACCAGTTCTTGCAGTAGCGCGTGAGAGTCTGACAGAAAGCCAGCAAGTGTGAGTGGGTGCATTATGAGAAGCTGCAGGAGCGGGAATAATAAATCAGTCCCTCACAGACCTCTGGCCTGCACCATCAGACAGAGCCACAGCCATAGCTTTGAGAACAGAGCCTAACAATAACTAGCTTACATCACTGAAATTGTATTTTTGCTCACAGAGGAGCAGGGAGACAGACAAAAATAGTATAAACCTAGGCACACACCCACCAGCACTAGCACACTTGAACTCAGCGTAGCAGGGACACACTATCTCTCTCATACACGCACACGCCCTCAGAAGAAATGAACCTTTTGATCTGAAATCTCCCTTGTGATCTAGTAGGGTTAGCCCTCACATTAGAACAGCCTCTGACTCGTGTTTCTCTTCCAGTCCAGACTCCCTCTCCTCCGCTCCTCTGTCAGGGTGTGTAATCCAAAGACCGGGGTTGTGTGTAGAGATCAGACCCACCATTCGTTTTCCAGCCATCTGTTCCGAGATGCCTGAGTAACATTCTGATTACTGCAGAAAACTAGGCAGCAAACTGGGCAGACAAAGCTCGCCTCTTATGTTCCAATCTCGTTGAGCTCTCAAATGGCCACCCCACGCGTCTAATGGAAGGGCAGTGCCTTCCCCCTGCCTGGCTGCAGTGGAACAGCGATTCCTCTTCATCCAAAAGGCTAGCTCCGGCTCTCACACAAGGCTTTTATACAGCCTTGCATTAATAGCATGTACAGCCCTTGAAATGGAGTAGGCAAGACAGAAACCTTGAATGCCAAGGCCGTCTAAGTCAAACGGGAGAAGTAGGCCAACATTTCTGTCGTCAGACTCCATGGGAGACATTTCCATTTGTCATTTTAAGACGAAAATCAGCCTTTCCTACCCACAGATCACAAGCTATAATGCCACCACCATCGCAGTCCCTTTTCAGAGAATGTAAAACGGCCTCATTGTGATCGGTGCAGGCTGTCTCCCTTTTTTTTTGTGTAACACAGTTCAGCCCCGAATCGGAATCATTGAAGTGGATGCCTTTCTTGAAGTTGAGTGTTTGTGACTTCCTTTGAAACGGGGTGGCGGATAATTGAAAACACACAAAGAAAAAGCAGGGCCTGTGCCAAGTTTTCCTTTTCTGGCGAGCTGCTCTCGTCGAATGGAACCGTTTCAATCAACTTTCCAACCATGCCGCGGTCCACTCCAGATCGAACCAGCACAGTCAGCTGCTCTGCATTAGACATGGATCACATCCATAGCTGCGATTCTTTCAGCGTTTCGTCATTTCTACACACCAGTCATTTTGGTCAAAATAACGTTAGCATTTTAAGTCTGCCAGATCAAAACAAATACTTGCCTCAGTTGGCCTTTGCAGCTTCAAATGGATTCTAGATTGATGAAATCAAACGGCCTTTCTGAAAAAAGAAACGTGGAAAACACCAAAGCTAGCTCTCTGCCCCAAGGAGAGGTAGTTGCTTGTTTTAGACCAGCGTTTCGTTTTGTCCATTTGAAAATGAGTTTGGCTGTGCAGTACCTACAGATGCTGCCAAGACAGACTTAGTGTTGTCACGATACCTGCATTTTTACTTCAATAACGATACCAGGTTTAGTATCACAATACTTGATACAATCACGATACTCAATACCAAAATGATACCAAAACTAAAAAAAGGCGTATTAGCCAAAGTCACAGAATGACACTTGATCCAGACAGATACAGTGCCTTCAGAAAGTATTCATACCCCTTGACTTATTTCACATTTTGTTATATTACTGCCTGAATTCAAAATTGATCAAATTCATTTTTTTCTCACCTATCTACACACAACACCCCGTAATGACAAAGTGAAAACATGTTTAGACATTTTTGCTAATTTATTGAAAATGAAATATAGAAATATCTCATTTTCATAAATATCCACACCCCTGAGTCAGTATTTTGTAGAAGCACAGTTGGGATGATTATAGCTATGATTCTTTCTGGGAAAGTCTCTAAGAACATTCCACACCTGGATTGTGCAACATTTGCCCGTTTTATTCTTTTCAAAATACTTCAAGCTCTGTCAAAGTGGTTGTTGATCATTGCTAGACAACCATTTTCAGGTCTTACCATAGATTGTCAAGTAGATTTAAGTAAAACTCGGCCACTCAGGAACATTCACTGTCTTCTTGTACAGTATAGATTTGGCCTTGTGTTTTCGGTTATTGTCCTGCTGAAAGCAGGGTTTCCGTTAGGAAAATGTGGCCCGTACATTTGACCGTCAACATTTCAATTTACCGGACATTTGAGAAATCTGCCGGACCCATATGCATTGGGTTCATAACCTGATTAGGGCGGGCACCCATGGTGCTCAGAATGACAGAAATCTCATTTTGATTATGATAATTAATATTAAAAGAACATGGAAGTTGAGGCTGCAACAATGTGCGGTCCTTCTTACTGAATTCTCATGTGCACTTTGAAAAAGATGATAGAATTAGGCTTGGGCGGAATCCAGATACGTTCTGGGATATTCGGTAATACCGGCACTTAACACAGGGGCGCTGTTTTCAATCCCCACTGGTACTGTGTAATCCGGAGGTAAGCAATGCTAATAAGTACATGTAAAATCCCATACAGAATGCTAACTAAATGTTAATGAGTGCATTGTGAACATTTTAGACAGTGTCTGACTTAAACTATAAAAGTAACAAAAAAATTCTACATAGTGAATGCTTGATAATGGAATAAGCAAACCATTTAGATAGATAAAGAACTAGCTACTAAATTAGCAAACTAAATGCACAACTGCAATGCATTTAGCACATTTTAGACAGTTAACTTAATAGTTATAAGATAACTAGCTGGCAAACATTTAGTTGTGAATTCCATAGTGTAATTAGATCATCTGGCGCATGCTGCACAACAGTGAGTGACGCACAAGGCTCCGGTCTCTCGCCGTTGTCCCCTGGCTTTTTCTAAATACCCCGGTATACTGTATATACGGTATACCGCCCAAGCCTAGTTAGAATAACGAACAGCAAAATCACTGCCCTATATCAATATGGAAGACTGCCATAATTAGAATTAAATGAATAAATACATAAATGCACACATACAGTGCATTCGGAAAGTATTCAGGCCCCTTGACTTTTTCCAAATTTTGTTACATTACAGCCTCATTCTAAAATAGATAAAATATTTTTTTTTTCTTAATCTACACACAATACCCCATAATGACAAACCGAACATTGTATATATATTTTTTTATTTAGCACATTTATATTAAAAAAAAGACATACCTTATTTACATAAGTATTCAGATCCTTTGCTATGAGACTCAAAATTGAGCTCTGGTGCATCCTGTTTTCATTGATCATCCTTGACATGTTTCTAGAACTTGATTGGAGTCCACCTGTGGTAAATTCAATTCATTGGACATGATTTGATTGGTCCCCAAGAACACAGGGGCCTCCAGCATTCTTAAATGGAAGAAGTGTGGAACCACCAAGACTCTTCCTAGAGCTGGTCGCCCCGCCAAACTGAGCAGTCGGGGAAGAAGGGCCTTGGTCAGGAAGGTGACCAAGAACTCGATGGTCACTCTGACAGAGCTCCAGACTTCCTCTGTGGTCTGATAAAACCAAGATTGAACTATTTGGCCTGAATGCCAAGCGTCATGTTTGGAAACAGTGAAGCATGGTGGTGGAAGCATCATGCTGTGGGGATGTTTGTCAGGGACTGGGAGACTAGTCAGGATCGAGGGAAAGCTGAGCGGAGCAAAGTACAGAGAGATCCTTGATGAAAGCCTGCTCCAGAAAGCTCAGGACCTCAGACCAGGGTGAAGGTTCACCTTCCAATGGGACAACGACCCTAAGCACACAGCCAAGACAACGCAGGAGTGACTTCGGGACAAGTCTCTGAATGTCCTTGAGTGACCCAGACAGAGTCCGGACTTGAACCCTATCGAACATCAAAAATAGCTGTGCAGCGTCGCTACCCCATCCAACCTGACAGAGCTTGAGAGGATCTGCAGAGAAGAATGGGAGAAACTCCCCAAATACAGGTGCGCCAAGCTTGTAGCGTCATACCCAAGAAGACTGTAATAGCTGCCAAAGGTGCTTCAAGAAAGTACTGAGAAAAGGGTCTGAATACTTATGTAAATGTATTTTGTATACATTTGCTAAAATTCTAAAAACCTGTTTTTGCTTTGTCATTATGGGCTAGTGTGTGTAGATTGAGGGGGGAAACTATTTAATCAATTTTAGAATAAGGCTTTAACTAAACAAAATGTGAAAAAGGTGAAGGGGTCTGAATACTTTCCGAATGCAGTGTAAATGGATAAATAAATGCACAAATGGAAAAAATAAATGATTGCACACAAGTAGATGATTATTAAATAATTAATCCCACTTTTCGTTCCATGCATTGATATTTATTTTATTTATTTCTGTATTTCATCCTCCAATATAATAATGAGGAGGTGTCAAACGTATCTAACACACCATTGGTTGATCAATGTCATGGCACTTTGAACGATTGCATTTGCCTGGGCTGCGTTCAGTATGACAGAACGTGTTTAAAGGACATTATTTCACATTGACACCCCCCAAACAATCTTTTTTGGGGCAAATTGTTTATCAAATGTATTATATGCTGGTCTCCCGAGTGGCGCAGTGGTCTAAGACACTGCATCTCAGTGCAAGAGGCATCACTGCAGTACCTGGTTCGGATCCAGGCTGCATCAATCCAGGCCGTCCCATAGGGCGGCGCACAGTTGACCCAGCGTCGGCCGTCATTGTAAATAAGAATTTGTTTTAAACTGACTTGCCTAGTTAAATAAAGATTACATTTAAAAATAAATAAATGTGCCTCACGTGCACCATAAAAAGAACAAATGGAACATTGTTCTTGCTTGACGTAGATACAGGTGAACAGTTTTGGCTGTGTTACGAGTGGGTTGCTTTTGACAAATAGGCATCGGTCTACAGCCATATAGTTTTGAACCGAGAAGAAGACCAAGGGACAAGGAGTCGCAAGAAGGAGTCGACTGGGATGAGCGAGAGGAATGTCCATTTGTCCAGAAAAGCATGGTAAGCTAACGTTACCGAGTATCAAGCTAGCTAGCTTGGCTATGAAGTCGAGTTGGCTAGCTAGCTGCGTTTTACAGCCAGACTCGGTTTTACACGTAGCTAGCTAGATAATGAACTAATTGCAATTATCAGAAACCATTATTATCTAGGTAGCTAAATATCTGTCAGATGTAAAGCAAGCAGAATCGTGACATGTCAGAAGCAATGCATGTTGACTTGCTCACATTAACTAGATCACTCATTAAGCAATAGAGTGGATACTTAATTAATAAGCTAGCAGCTCGCTAACTACAGCCAAGTAAAGAGGAGCATGTTGTCATGATGGAGTAAATCACCTTTGAGAAGCTTGCCGCAGTACGGTTTAGCCACAATAGTGGAATTTACTGGTCGCCTTAGCAATTGTTAGTGAGATGGTGCAATAAAATATAAATAATATCTTAGGTAGCTATAAATTCACATGTATGCCATGTAATTTGTCATAGCCATTATCACAAAATGGCATGCATATTTTAATCAGATCTATTGTCATTTACAGACATGAATGTGAAATAAGCATACTGATATAGGAATCCTAAATACAGGTACCATTTTCTTGTTAATCACTGCCGGTTTGTCATCCGATTTCTTGGAGCCTGGCGGAGATGGATGCAACCATACTACAAGGCAGGACATGTCTCTGCATCCAGGTTGAGGCTTGCTACCAGCAGGAATATGGAGCACTCTGTCAGTAAGTCATGATATTATTGTTTTCCTTTACATGATACTAGGCAGGAAGCCATGGGCCAGTTGGAGGTCAGGGGTGAGGACGCTCTCTCTTTCTAGCGCTCACTACCTCTATCCATCTCTCTCCAACTGCTGCAGAGACAGAGTGGGCCAAGGACCTCCAGAGCCTTCTGACCAACTACCTGCAATCTCTCCAGAGCAGTAAGCTACACTCATAATAGAATACTTGATGCACCATGTAAACCTCCTTCACTATGGCAGTCTTACCTGTGTGATGACAAAGCATATGTGACCCATTTCAAGAAGTTATGTCTCACGTCACTTTTTCACAGGAGAGGCATTTTTGCCAGAAATGTCTTCTGGAACATGTGAACTTTCATGTGCCTTAATAACAAACTTGTATGCCATCTGTAAATACGAATACAATTCTTAAATTATGAGCCTAGTTGGTTAAGCCACAGAAAAATACAGGAGCCTTCCCACTAGCCATGATTGGCAGAGATAATGGGCTGGACATGCCGACAAATGAGTTTGGATTGGTCCGCCATGTAGCTCGCTTCTGTCTATAACATAAGCTGCTTAGTATGTGTGGATTAATCCTTTCTACCAAGTCTTTTTTTTTTTTTAAGATATCATGAAGCACTGAAAACGCGTTGCTGAACTACTTTCTGGAGAACGATCGTGCCACGCTGACTCTCTGATTCTGAAAATGAATCAGACAATGAGGAAATCCCCGATTTTAGGTAAAAACATGGTCATTGAACCAGACATTGTAGAGTCTTCTGATGACAGTGGTGGGGAAAGAAACGGTATCTATGTCATCGAAGAAGTTGAGAGTTTTGAAATCAGTAGAGTGCACAGTGTAAGCAGAGAGATGGTTGCCAAATGCAAAGAGTCCTAAATAGAACACAGAAGGCTGTTGTAATCCGGAGACAGGTGCTTTCTGCATATTCAAACTAAAGGCAAACATTGTATACATGACAGAGGGAGAAGCGTTCATCCATGTTATACAGGGAAGAGTCTAGCTACATTTTCAGATATTATACATTTCTAATTTTGTCTGAAAGTTGTTTTCATTGCAAGTTAAAGCGTACTGTTAGCTGGCTGGCTAGCTAGCTAACGTTTCATATGATCTGTGTAGTAATAATATTTGTATATCAGAAATCCATTTGCATTGCTAGTAATAGCCTAATGTTAGCTAACTAGAACTAACTTGAACCCAGCTAACTTGAACCCAGATTCATGCATGGTAGTATTGCCGCATTCAAAACAACTGGGAACTCTGAAAAATACGAGGTCAAATCATGACATCAGTGATCTTCAGGTTGGAAAGTCGTAGCTTTAGAAAGATGCCCGAGTTGATGAGTTGGAATTCCGAGTTGGATGACCGATTTTTTTTCACTTATTTTTTTCCCCATTCCGAGCTCATTTTTTTTAATGCATTCCCAGTTGTTTTGAACGCACTGAAGTCTGAGATTTCCGAGTTCCCTGTTGTTTTAAACGCGGCATTAGAGTTGGGATTTTGGTTAATTGTTTAGCTAGCTAGCTACACGTCTAAACAAAATAATCCACTATGCAAGTAACCATTTATTTCACTGTACCGTTTACACCTTCTGTATCCTGTGCATGTGAAAAATAAACGTAGATTTTATTTAATATAGTGTGTGTGTTTACCAGAGATGGTAATGTGACGAACAACATGACCGGCACCAAAATCAAATTAGGAGATAGGCCAAGGACTAGATAAAGTGTATTTGTACTACTTTCACTTTTAGTCTTAACCTTTGGTTGTTTGCTACACTGTGAATCCTTAGAGATGGGTGGGGCTAATGCTTAAGAGGGTGTGAACGATGCTGAATGGGTGTAGACAGATGAAGAGCTCTCCAGTACGTGTACCAACACATTCACAGGCCATTTTCTCAAATGTGGCCTTAGAAGTTTATCAACTTTCAAAGCAGAATTACTTTCCCATTGTTCCTCAACTGCAGTGCATGATATACAATTTTCTAGCTCTAAGTCTTTACTTTTATCCAATGTAAACAACACCATTTCAAATTTTGCCTCATAGGACCGAATCCAGGTGGCGGGTCACATATTATCCAGAGCCACTGGTTGAATTGGGTTCACTGTACTCATGCCAAAACTCATGCTATCTTCTCCCTGTAAAAGTCTCGCAGTCTCCCAGACAAAACTAACACGTCCATCCCCCTATCCCCAGGTGAGTTTGCTGGGCTGTGGAACTCTAGAGCAGCACATGAAGAATCCTGCCACCTTGTTGTCAGCTATCCGCAGACAGTTCACTGAGGAAGGATGCAACTATTAAGGCTTTTAAAGGCCACATTTAGGTGTTGACCAAATGCAATATAGTTGTATAAACTCAATTGAATTGTATTGTTAGATTAGAAAACTATTTTTATATGCATGTTTGTCACATTAGCTTTGACTAACTTCTGTGGTAGCTTAAACACAAAGACAGCCCTTGATGATTCAAAAGGTCTAAAGTAAATACAATTCTCATGTCCAGGGTGAATACATTGTTTATGTACAGTGGGGAGAACAAGTATTTGATACACTGCCGATTTTGCAGGTTTTCCTACTTACAAAGCATGTAGAGGTCTGTAATTATTATCATAGGTACACTTCAACTATGAGAGACGGAATCAAAAATCCAGAAAATCACATTGTATGATTTTTAAGTAATTAATTTGCATTTTATTGCATGACATAAGTATTTGATACATCAGAAAAGCAGAACTTAATATTTGGTACAGAAACCTTTGTTTGCAATTACAGAGATCATACGTTTCCTGTAGTTCTTGACTAGGTTTGCACACACTGCAGCAGGGATTTTGGCCCACTCCTCCCTACAGATCTTCTCCAGATCCTTCAGGTTTCGGGGCTGTCGCTGGGCAATACGGACTTTCAGCTCCCTCCAAAGATTTTCTATTGGGTTCAGGTCTGGAGACTGGCTAGGCCACTCCAGGACCTTGAGATGCTTCTTACGGAGCCACTCCTTAGTTGCCATGGCTGTGTGCTTCGTGTCGTTGTCATGCTGGAAGACCCAGCCACGACCCATCTTCAATGCTCTTACTGAGGGAAGGAGGTTGTTGGCCAAGATCTCGCGATACATGGCCCCATCCATCCTCCCCTCAATACGGTGCAGTCGTCCTGTCCCCTTTGCAGAAAAGCATCCCCAAAGAATGATGTTTCCACCTCCATGCTTCACGGTTGGGATGGTGTTCTTGGGGTTGTACTCATACTTCTTCTTCCTCCAAATACGGCGAGTGGAGTTAGACCAAAAAGCTCTATTTTTGTCTCATCAGACCACATGACCTTCTCCCATTCCTCCTCTGGATCATCCAGATGGTCATTGGCAAACTTCAGACAGGCCTGGACATGCACTGGCTTAAGCAGGGGGACCTTGCGTGCGCTGCAGGATTTTAATCCATGACGGCGTAGTGTGTTACTAATGGTTTTCTTTGAGACTGTGGTCCCAGCTCTCTTCAGGTCATTGACCAGGTCCTGCCGTGTAGTTCTGGGCTGATCCCTCACCTTCCTCATGATCATTGATGCCCCACGAGGTGAAATCTTGCATGGAGCCCCAGACCGAGGGTGATTGACCGTCATCTTGAACTTCTTCCATTTTCTAATAATTGCGCCAACAGTTGTTTCCTTCTCACCAAGCTGCTTGCCTATTGTCCTGTAGCCCATCCCAGCCTTGTGCAGGTCTACAATTTTATCCCTGATGTCCTTACACAGCTCTCTGGTCTTGGCCATTGTGGAGAGGTTGGAATCTGTTTGATTGTGTGTGGACAGGTGTCTTTTATACAGGTAACGAGTTCAAACAGGTGCAGTTAATACAGGTAATGAGTGGAGAACAGGAGGGCTTCTTAAAGAGAAACTAACAGGTCTGTGAGAGCCGGAATTCTTACTGGTTGGTAGGTGATCAAATACTTATGTCATGCAATAAAATGCAAATTAATTATTTAAAAATCATACAATGTGATTTTCTGGATTTTTGTTTTAGATTCCGTCTCTCACAGTTGAAGTGTACCTATGATACAAATGACAGACCTCTACATGCTTTGTAAGTAGGAAAACCTGCAAAATCGGCAGTGTATCAAATACTTGTTCTCCCCACTGTATATCAGACATCACACAGGTTTGGCAACTAAAATATGTATCCCAGACAAGATTGAAGACTGCGACAAGTGAATAAAAGTCCGTGCTTGTGTCCGTAGCTGTTGGTGTGAATTTGAGTGGTTATATACAGTGGGGAGAACAAGTATTTGATACACTGCCGATTTTGCAGGTTTTCCTACTTACAAAGCATGTAGAGGTCTGTAATTTTTATCATAGGTACACTTCAACTATGAGAGACGGAATCTAAAACAAAAATCCAGAAAATCACATTGTATGATTTTTAAGTAATTAATTTGCATTTTATTGCATGACATAAGTATTTGATACATCAGAAAAGCAGAACTTAATATTTGGTACAGAAACCTTTGTTTGCAATTACAGAGATCATACGTTTCCTGTAGTTCTTGACTAGGTTTGCACACACTGCAGCAGGGATTTTGGCCCACTCCTCCCTACAGATCTTCTCCAGATCCTTCAGGTTTCGGGGCTGTCGCTGGGCAATATGGACTTTCAGCTCCCTCCAAAGATTTTCTATTGGGTTCAGGTCTGGAGACTGGCTAGGCCACTCCAGGACCTTGAGATGCTTCTTACGGAGCCACTCCTTAGTTGCCATGGCTGTGTGCTTCGTGTCGTTGTCATGCTGGAAGACCCAGCCACGACCCATCTTCAATGCTCTTACTGAGGGAAGGAGGTTGTTGGCCAAGATCTCGCGATACATGGCCCCATCCATCCTCCCCTCAATACGGTGCAGTCGTCCTGTCCCCTTTGCAGAAAAGCATCCCCAAAGAATGATGTTTCCACCTCCATGCTTCACGGTTGGGATGGTGTTCTTGGGGTTGTACTCATACTTCTTCTTCCTCCAAACACGGCGAGTGGAGTTAGACCAAAAAGCTCTATTTTTGTCTCATCAGACCACATGACCTTCTCCCATTCCTCCTTTGGATCATCCAGATGGTCATTGGCAAACTTCAGACAGGCCTGGACATGCACTGGCTTAAGCAGGGGGACCTTGCGTGCGCTGCAGGATTTTAATCCATGACGGCGTAGTGTGTTACTAATGGTTTTCTTTGAGACTGTGGTCCCAGCTCTCTTCAGGTCATTGACCAGGTCCTGCCGTGTAGTTCTGGGCTGATCCCTCACCTTCCTCATGATCATTGATGCCCCACGAGGTGAAATCTTGCATGGAGCCCCAGACCGAGGGTGATTGACCGTCATCTTGAACTTCTTCCATTTTCTAATAATTGCGCCAACAGCTGTTTCCTTCTCACCAAGCTGCTTGCCTATTGTCCTGTAGCCCATCCCAGCCTTGTGCAGGTCTACAATTTTATCCCTGATGTCCTTACACAGCTCTCTGGTCTTGGCCATTGTGGAGAGGTTGGAATCTGTTTGATTGTGTGTGGACAGGTGTCTTTTATACAGGTAACGAGTTCAAACAGGTGCAGTTAATACAGGTAATGAGTGGAGAACAGGAGGGCTTCTTAAAGAAAAACTAACAGGTCTGTGAGAGCCGGAATTCTTACTGGTTGGTAGGTGATCAAATACTTATGTCATGCAATAAAATGCAAATTAATTATTTAAAAATCATACAATGTGATTTTCTGGATTTTTGTTTTAGATTCCGTCTCTCACAGTTGAAGTGTACCTATGATAAAAATTACAGACCTCTACATGCTTTGTAAGTAGGAAAACCTGCAAAATCGGCAGTGTATCAAATACTTGTTCTCCCCACTGTACATGTTGACAGAAAGGCTGTGAGACCGAGAGGGAGACTGTTGCTGTATTCCCAGGTAAGGCCCTTGCTTCTGCTACCAATGAAGGCTACAGTCTTCAGTCTGGCAGCTTGAAGATGTGTCACCATCCAGGCCCGTGTCACAGCATGCAGTGGCCTGATGGGGAGATGACAATAAATGCATGATGTACCTTTCATCACCAAAGTCGTGTTAGCATTTACTGCAAATGTCGCTGAACAATTCAACCCTTTTGTTAGTGTCATTGATTTATGGAAATTCACATACAATATTGAGTTAATAAGCATTGACTAATACCTCTAGGGCAGGGATAGGCAACCCTGGTCCTGGAGTGCCGCAGGCACTTCATGTTTTTGATTTAACCGACCTGGAAAACTGGTTGTTTTGAATTTAGGCAATCACTCAACTGATCAATTAGTTCAGGCGGTCAGGGCTGTATTCAGTACATACAAATGTAAAAGAATGTTCAATTGAACGGAAACGGTGCTGTACTGAACGACTAGTCGAAACATGGGGAGGGGTTGGGTTGTGGGTTCAAAATGCACCGCTGCCCTTTTAAATACTAAACTCATTGCTTCAAGCCACACCCCGGCACACCCACCGATTGGAGCAAAAGTATCTGTCTGTTCAAGAATGTTTTGAGAAAACGTGGCTGAACTGAACGAACGCCTGTTGTGCCTAGTTGAAACTAAATCCTGCAGTACCTGAGGCACTCCAGGAACAGGGTTGCCTCTACCCCTGCTCTAGGGGTAAAATGACTGTGCAAGGTATTGGGCAACAGCTTTCTTCCAGGGCCTATATTCACAAAGCGTCTCCCACTAGGGATAGTGGTCTAGGATAACCTCCCCCTTGTCAATGTGAAGGCAAAACGTATCCTAAAATCAGTACTACTCTTGAGATTCTTTGTGAGTATGGTCCCTGGCCTGTCAGCAATGCAACAACAACAAAAACATGTACAAGAATTCGCTCAGTCAGTAATTTGTAATTTTAAATGTGCACAGCCCCCTAATCAGTCAAATTATATGAAAACAACAGTAAAATTAGGAGGGGCATTTTTCTTGCCAACTTTGTCATTTAAAGCGTAAACAAACAGGCAGGGGAACAAAGTAGTTTGACAAAAACTGTTCAAATAGTCAGTAACTAGCTACCAATATAGCTAGCAATTATATAGCTAGTTATTTTCTAGAAACCTAGCTATAGTCCACTTAGCTTGCTAGCTAAGGTGAACTGTTGGTGGGGGTTAGCAAGCTAGCTACGGTGAACTCAGTTGGTGGGGGTAAGCTAACGTTAGCTAGTTTTCAAATCAAATCAAATCAAATTTATTAGTCACATACACATGGTTAGCAGATGTTAATGCGAGTGTAGCGAAATGCTTGTGCTTCTAGTTCCGACAATGCAGTAATAACAACAAGTAATCTAACCTAACAATTCCGCAACTACTACCTTATACACGCAAGTGTAAAGGGATAAAGAATATGTACATAAAGATATATGAATGAGTGATGGTACAGACGGCATAGGCAAGGTGCAGTAGATGGTATAGAGTACGGTATATACCTATGAGATGAGTACTGTAGGGTATGTAAACATAAAGTGGCATAGTTTAAAGTGGCTAGTGGTCCATGTATTACATAAGATGGCAAGATGCAGTAGATGATATAGAGTACAGTATATACATATACATAAGAGATGTGTAATGTAGGGTATGTAAACATTACATTAGGTGGCATTGTTTAAAGTGGCTGGTGGTACATTTTTACATAATTTCCATCAATTCCCATTTTTAAGGTGGCTGGAGCTGAGTCAGTTTGTTGGCAGCGGCCGCTAAATGTTAGTGGTGGCTGTTTAACAGTCTGATGGCCTTGAGATAGAAGCTGTTTTTCAGTCTCTCGGTCCCTGCTTGGATGCACCTGTACTGACCTCGCCTTCTGGATGATAGCGGGGTGAACAGGTAGTGGCTTGGGTGGTTGTTGTCCTTGATGATCTTTATGGCCTTCCTGTGACATCGGGTGGTGTAGGTGTCCTGGAGGGCAGGTAGTTTGCCCCGGGTGATGCGTTCTGCCGACCTCACTACCCTCTGGAGAGCCTTACGGTTGTGTGCGGAGCAGTTGCCGTACCAGGCGGTGATACAGCCCGACAGGATGCTCTCGATTGTGCATCTGTAGAAGTTTGTGAGTGCTTTTGGTGACAAGCCGAATTTCTTCAGCCTCCTGAGGTTGAAGAGGCGCTGCCTCTCTCAACGCTGTCTTTCCCCCAGCAGTTTCAAGATAGCTGCTTAATGGAACTTTATCAATAAGATGAATAGCTAGCAGATATATTTGTTAACCTATAAGTCCCTTGTAGCAGCTAGCTGACCCAAGTTTTCGATGCATACCTCCACACGGAAAGCAGGTAATCTGTTTTCAGTATCGGCCAGCACTGTATGTAAAGCTAAACACACCTATTTTTGCGGTTCACCTTCAAAATAAAGGCCCCGCATTGAAATGGGCACATTGCGAAATCATGCCAAATTTGCGCTAGATACTGCTAAACAAGTTATATAAATTCAACAAAAGACTAAGTTAATTTGACCAAAAAATGGCAAATCATTTGAAGACGAACTGTGGATTTATTAGACTGCATAATTGCATTGGGGGCACACTTATATTTCACTGAACAGCCTTACCTATGGATTGTGGATCAATGAAATGGGGTATCAGCCTCAGTGACACCCACAGAACGCAATTATGAAGAGTGTACCCAAATATTACCATTGTAGCTTATATTGCAGGACTTTGACTGTGGGAAATCACCTCCCCAGGCAGTCTTGTGTGTATTGGACATTCATGCTGCAATGTACAGCCTTACCTATTGTTAAAAAATGGCTAGCTGGAGCTGTCTGAGCGGTCGGCTGGGAATGCCCTCACCCGCTAGTAATTAATGTGATGTAATTGGTTCTGACTCGCTACAGGCTGTCCGGCAAGAACAGTACAGAGGCTTCTTAGTCCAGGACTTTTATTATCACCATCACACACTATAGTATTCACACTCACACAGACATCTCCAGTTTGCATAGGATGGACTTGTGGTTCTGAAAGGTAAGAACAAATCTACAATGTCGTAAGCTATGCAATAGGAATATCTACACAGGAAAGAATGGCATAGCATCTATACAGGGATATTCACATTACAGCATACACATTTACAGCACTATATGTATAAACACATCATGGAGAGAGAGAGAACTAATTAAGACAGGCAAGATTTATGGCCCTCTCTCAGAACTGGAGGATATCTGATCTGTGTCTGGTGCCACAGAGTCATAAATCTTACTGCGGGGGCAGGCGGGAGCGCTGAGGACCGCCTCTGAAACATCTAGAATTTCTTGCCAGGGCTTAACAGTAGCGTGTACTATGATAATCACATCAAATTGTATTTGTCACATGCGCCGAATACAACAGGTATAGTAGACCTTACAGTGAAATGCTTACTTACAAGCCCTTAACCAACAATGCAGTTTTAAGTAAATATCTAAAAAAGTAAGAGATAAAAGTAACAAATAATTAAAGAGCAGCAGTAAACTATACAGGGGGTACCTGTACAGAGTCCATGTGCGGGGGCACCGGTTAGTCGGGGTAATATGTATATGTAGGTAGAGTTATTAAAGTGACTATGCATAGATAATAACAGAGAGTAGCAGCAGCATAGAAGGGGTGGGTAATGCAAATAATCTGGGTAGCCATTTGATTAGATGTTCAGGAGTCTTATGGCTTGGGGGTAGAAGCTGTTTAGAAGCCTGTTTGACCTAGACTTGGTGCTCCGGTACCGCTTGCTGTGCGGTAGCAGAGAGAACAGTCTGACTAGGGTGCCTGGAGTCTTTGACAATTGTTAGGGCCTTCCTCTGACACCGCCTGGTATAGAGGTCCTGGGTGGCAGGAAGCTTAGGCCCGGTGATGTACCGGGCCGTACGCACTACCCTCTGTAGTGCCTTGCGGTCGGAGGCCGAGCAGTTGCCATACCAGGCAGTGATGCAACCCGTCAGGATGCTCTCGATGGTGCAGCTGTAAATCTTTTGAGGATGTGAGGACCCATGCCAAATCTTTTCAGTGTCCTGAGGGGGAATAGGTTTTGTCATGCCCTCTTTACGAATGTCTTGGTGTGCTTGGATCATGTTAGTTTGTTGGTGATATGGACGCCAAGGAACTTGAAGCTTTCAACCTGTTCCACTGCAGCCTCGTCGATGAGAATAGGGGCGTGTTCGGTCCTCTTTTTTTCCTGTAGTCCACAATCATCTCTTTTGTCTTGATCAAGTTGAGTGAGAGGTTGTTGTCCTTGCACCACACGATCAGATGTCTGACCTCCCTATAGGCTGTCTCATTGTTGTCGGTGATCAGGCCTACCACTGTTGTGTCATCAGCAAACTTAATGATCGTGTTGGTATTACAGATACAGACAGGAAGAGGTTGAAAATGTCAGTGAAGACACTTGCCAATTGTTCAGCGCATGCTCAGAGTACATGTCCTGGTAATCCGTCTGGCCCTGCAGCCTTGTGAATGCTGACCTGTTTAAAGGTCTCTCACATCGGCTGCGAAGTGCGTGATCACACAGTCGTCCGGAACAGCTGATGCTCTCATGCATGTTTCAGTGTTACTTGCCTTGAAGCGAGCATAGAAATGATTTAGCTCGTCTGGTAGGCTCGTGTCACTGGGCAGCTCTCAGTTGTGCTTCCTTTTATAGTTTGTAGTAGTTTGCAAGCCCTGCCACATCCGACAAGTGTCGGAGCCGGTGTAGTACGATTCGATCTTAGTCCTGTATTGATGCGTTGCCTGTTTGATGTTTTGTCTGAGGGCATAGCGGGATTTCTCATAAGCTTCCAGGTTGGAGTCCTGCTCCTTGATAGTGGCAACTCTTGCCTTTAGTTCAGTGCGAAAAAATACAGATGACAACTCTCTAGGTACTCTGTGGTGGTCTACAGCTTTTCATGGGATACTCTACCTCAGTTGAGTGAAACCTAGAGACTTCCTTAGATATCGTGCAGCAGCTGTTTACAAATGTACATAGGCCGCCACCCCGTGTCTTACGAGAGGCTGCTGTTCTGTCCTGAGGATAGTGTATAACCCGCCAGCTGCGTGTTATTTATGTCGTCGTTCAGCCACGACTCTGTGAAACATAAGATGTTACTGTTTTTGATGTCCCATTGGTAGGATATACGTGCTTTTAGTTCGTCCCACTTATTTTCCAGCGATTGAAGGTTGGCTAATAGTACGGATGGCAAAGGCAGATTAGCCAATCGTCGTCTGATCCTCACAAGGCACCCCGATCTCCTTTCGTGAAATCTCAGTTTCTTTCTCCTGTGAATGACAGGGATGACGACCTGTTCAGCTGTATGGAGTATATCCTTCCCATCCGACTCATTAAAGACTAATTATTAGTCCAATTCGGGGTGAGTTAATCGCTGTTGTGATGTCCTGAAGATCCTTTCAGTCATAAGAGACAGTAGCAACAACATTATGTACAAAATATGTTACAAACAATGCGGACAAACTAACAAAATAGCACGGTTGGTTAAGAGCCAATAAAACAGCAGCCATCCTCTCCAGTGCCATCATCATTTTTCATATATCATCATAATAAATGCAGCGGTAAAGTGCGCATACAGGCTATAGGAATGAACCATCTCTAAACAATAACATCTAATGCAATACAGGCACTTATAAACGTATCTGAGATATACGTAAGCTGCAGCAGTACTATACAGCTACAGATGTGACAAGGTTATTAGGCCTAAGGTAATTGCTTTCAGTCAGTCACCATAATTTAGCATTAACCCTCCTGACAATAAACCTCACAACTCACTTCTTGAATGCATACACAATCTTCCTAAAATAAGTGGACTGATAACTTGGTCGTCAGCCAAACTTGTGTCTTCTTCTTTGGGATTGGGTTGGCGGATCGCATCCAACTTTTAAGGCCTACACCGCCATTTACTGTACTGGAGTGTGAGGCCAGTCACGGACTACCCAGATTAAATTCTCTTCATTTGTCCTGTTCCTCTAAGAAAGTGAAATAGAGCCCTAGACACCACTAACTTTCCCTTTCCTCCCCCCACTACACCAACCAAACCCCAACCCCGTCCAAGCCTCTCTAACCCTTTCACACAATCTCTCCCTATCTACGTCATACAGTTCACAAAATAACACATAACACACTGTTTCCTCCACTAAACATTAATCACACAGACAACTTGCATCTTTATCTGCTGACAATGATAGCCACTCTGACCTGCAGTGGGAGGGGTCAGAGTCCAAATGTTTTTTCAGGCACTCTGATTGGTGGAAACCAGGAAGCTGTGATAGGATATTTTCTCCCCTTCTCAGTTGTCTAAGGGGACTGTGGGGAAAGTCACATGTACAGGCATTTTTTAAACTATTATTTTGTTTTACACCTTGGGTCCATTTAAATGGAGTATCAGCCTGCTCACTGACACCCACAGAACACAGCTGTGAAGAGTTTACACAAATATTAGCATCATATCCCATATTGCAGGACTTTGACACCACTGTGAAATGAGCCACATTAGCTCACCAGTAAACCTATGTGTATTGATCATTCATATTGCAATGTACAGGCTTACCAATGGATCTTGGGTCCATGAAATGGGGTATCAGCCTAACAAATTCTTATTTTCAATGACGGCCTAGGAACAGTGGGTTAACTGCCTTGTTCAGGGGCAGAACAAAATATTTTTACCATGTCAGCTCGGGGATTCGATCTTGCAACCTTTTGGTTACAAGTCCAACGCTCTAACCACTAGCCTACCTGCCACCATGTAGAGAAAAATAAATGAATATGTAGAGAAAATAAATGAATTTGTCAGTGTTTTTGTATTTTCCTGCTCGTATATTTATTTATGTGTGGATTTATTTATCTATTTATAGGTGCATTTATTTATTCAGTCATTTAATTCTAATTATGGCAGGTTTGGTCCTGCATATGTCAAACTACTATCCTGCATAGTAGAGAAGTTGACCTATTCTATTGGTCAGCTTGTCGAGAAAAGTAGCCTAGCCCAGTAAGGCTACATAAAAAAGATGTATTCGAAATATATTCAAACGTCAAGGTTTCAAACAATTAAGTAGTTTTTTCCAAAATTCGTAGCCACCAGCTCATTGCAAAATGGTGTGTGAAGCGCTGATAAAGCCTATCTTCCTGTTGCCGTTTTAGATGCTGCAGCAGCAGCTTCTCCCGAGCTCTGTGACAGGTTTCTCGCTCAGACTGTTTCTCTATGCTGTATGCATGTGAAAAATAAGATGCATAACGAATATACTGTAGCCTACACGCACCGATTGAATTCAAATAAATCATGCAAATTAACCTATAGACCGATAAGCATGACAATTTCCACAATATTCATTACAAGATGTAGTTGAGGTTTAGGGTTCAGTGAAAGATTTGTCCCAAATACAATGCTTTTAGTTTTTGAAATATTTAGGACTAACTTATTCCTTGCCACCCATTCTCAAACTAAATGCAGCTCTTTAAGTGTTGCAGTGATTTCACTCGCTGTGGTAGCTGATATGTATAGTGTTGAGTCATCCGCAAACATTGACACACTGGCTTTACTCAAGGCCAGCGGCATGTAAAGATTTTAAAAAGTAAGGGGCCTAGACAGCTACCCTGGGCAAGTCCTGATTCTACCTGGATTATGTTGGAAAGGTAAAGAACACTTTATTTGTTCTGTTAGACAGGTAACTCTTTATCCACAATATAGCAGGGGGTGTAAAGCCGTAACACAAGTTTTTTCATCAGCAGACTATGATCGATAATGTCAAAAGTCACACTGAAGTAATTTGTGTAAGTGCTGTGCTTGTTGAATGTCCTTCCCTATAAGTGTGCTGAAAGTCAATTCGTTTACAGTAAAATATCATTGTGTCTGGTCAAACGCAATTTTTTATTTTTTATTTTCTTATTTTAAACAGGCTGATTGGTTGGCTATTTGAGCCAGTAAAGGGGGCTTTACTATTCTAGGGTAGTGGAATTACTTTTTTGTCCCTCCAGGCCTGAGAGCACTCACTTTCTATTAGGCTTAGATTGAAGATGTGGCAATATCATCCTCTATTATCCTCAGTAATTTTCCATCCAAGTTGTCAGACCCTGGTGGCTTGTTGATAGAGAACACATTTTTTTTCACATCCTCCACACTCACTTTACGGAATTCAATAATACAATGCTTGTCTTTATACTTGGATGTGTAGTGGCAGCGTTTGTTGCTTGCATGTCATGCCTAAATTTGCTAATCTTGCCAATGAAAAAATCAGTGGCTTTTGTGATCAATGGGCCATCTGATTCAATCAATGATAGAGCTGAGTTTATCTTTTTGTAAAAAAAAATAATTTAAGGTGCTCCAAAGCTTTTTACTGTCATTCTTTATATAATTTATTTTTGTTTCATAGTATAGTTTATTTTTGTTTTTATTCTTTTTAGTCACATGGTTCTCAATGAGCAGTACGTTTGCCAATCGGTTGTGCAGCCATTATTTGCCATTCCTTTCGTCTCATCCCTTTCAACCATACATTTTTTTTAATTCATCATCAATCCACGGGGATTTAACCGTTTTTACAGTAATTTTCGTAATGGGTGCGTGCTTATTAGTAACTGGAATAAGCAATTTCATAAATGTGTCAAGTGCAGCGTCTGGTTGCTTCTCATTACACACCACAGACCAACAAATATTCTTTCCATCAACAACATAGGAATCACTACAAAACTTATTGTATGACCTCTCATACACAATATAAGGCCCAGTCTTTGGAACTTTGGTTTTCCTAGATATGGCTACTGTATCGTGATCACTACATTCGATGGATTTGGATGCCGCTTTAACCTCTCTTGGGTACGTGAGACGTTAGCGTCCCACCTCTTCAACAGCCAGTGAAACTGCTGGGCGCTAAATTCAAATACAGAAATACTCATTATAAAAATTCTGAAAACAAAACATATTTTACATAGGTTTAAAGATTAACTTCTTGTGAATCCAACCACGGTGTCAGATTTAAAAAATGCTTTACGGCGAAAGCATACCTTACGATTATTTGAGAACATAGCCCAGCAGACAAATCATTACAAACAGTAACCAGCCAAGTAGAAGTTACACAAGTCAGAAATAGAGATAAAATGAATCCCTTACCTTTGATGATCTTCATATGGTTGCACTCAGCAGACATTCATTTACTCAATGAATGTTCCTTTTGTTCGATAAAGTCTCTTTATATGCGTGTTTTCTTCAGTAATCCACAGGCTCAAACGCAGTCAAAACAGGCAGACAAATTCCAAATTGTATCCGTAAAGTTCATAGAAACATGTCAAACGATGTTTATATTCAATCCTCAGGTTGTTTTTAGCCTAAATAATCGATAATATTTCAACCGGACAATAACGTCGTCAATATAAAAGGTAAACAAGAAAGGCACTCTCTCGGTCTCGCGCATGAAAAAGCTCTGTGACACTTTAGGGTCCACTCATTCAGACTGCTCTTACTTCCTCATTTTTCAGAATACAAGCCTGAAACAATTTCTAAAGACTGTTGACAGCTAGTGGAAGGCATAGATACTGCAACTTGAGTGAGTCCTAAGTCAATGGATACTGTAATGGCATTGAATAGAAAACTACAAAACCAACAAAAAAAACTACCTCCTGAATGGATTTTTCTCAGGTTTTCGCCTGTTATACTCACAGACACTATTTTAACAGTTTTGGAAACTTTAGATTGTTTTCTATCCAAATCTACCAGTTATATGCATATCATATCTTCTGTGCCCGAGAAGCAGGCAGTTTAATTTGGGCATGCATTTCATCCAAAATTCCGAATGCTGCCCCCTACCCAAGAGAAGTTAAAGCAGAAACACCAGTGTCAACAGTGAAGAGGCGACTCCGGGATACTGGCCTTCAAGGCATAGTTCCTCTGTCTAGTGTCTGTTCTTTTGCCCATTTTTTATTTTTATTGGCCAGTCTGAGATATGGCTTTTTCTTTGCAACTCTGCCTAGAAGGCCAGTATCCCGGAGTTGCCTCTTCACTGTTGACGTTGAGACTGGTGTTTTGCGGGTACTATTTAATGAAGCTGCCAGTTGAGGACAGATGAGGCGTCTGTTTCTCAAAGTAGACACTAATGTACTTGTCCTCTTGCTCAGTTGTGCACCGGGGCCTCCCACTCCTCTTTCTATTCTGTTTAAAGCTAGTTTGCATTGTTCTTTGAAGGGAGTAGTACCCAGCGTTGTACGAGATCTTCAGTTTCTTGGCAATTTCTCACATGGAATAGCCTTAATTTCAAAGAACAAGAATAGACTGACGAGTTTCAGAAGAAAGTTCATTTTGAGCCTGTAATTGAACCCACAAATGCTGAAGCTCCAGATACTCAACTAGTCTAAAGAAGGCCAGTTTAATTGCTTCTTTAATCAGCACAACACTTTTCAGCTGTGCTAACATAGTTGCAAAAGGGTTTTCTAATGATCAATTAGCCTTTTAAAATTATAAACTTGGATTCGCTAACACAACGTGCCATTGGAACACAGGAGTGATGGTTGCTGACAATTCGATGTTATTTTAATGGACAGAAAATGTGCTTTTCTTTCAAAAACAAGGACATTTCTAAGTGATCCCAAACTTTTGAACGTTAGTGTACATTTGCTGAAGCATTATGACAACTCAGCGACAAAATGGTAGGGATTAACTGAGCTGGGCGTGGGTCATTGACAAGTCATTGTCTCAACACGGCCTTATAGTGCTGTGAAAGGATCCAGGAACCCAGATTATTTGGGTGGATCCCATCCTCCTTATAAAACAAGCTATTGTCAATAAATGTTACAATGATCGTGTAGCCAGTTATGGAGGGCTAAGAGTTTGCTGACATGTTCAATGCCACGATTTAGGGAGTGCACAGGGCCAAATATTATGGGGAGTTTGTAGGTGTCAAGTAGAGCCCCAATAAGTTCTTTAAATTCCATCTCTAGCTGTTCTGAGCTGCTCTTCATAAAGTCATTGAATCCCACATGAACAATGAAAGATGCAGGTTTAACACGTTTGGGAGCAGCTTATTGATGTCCTATACTCGTGTTCCTGGATAGCACAAGGTTTTTGCTCCAGGGACTGAGACATTTCTCTCCATTGTACTGCCCAATACAATGGCTGGAGAAATACGCCCATTCCTACCCCTCACACAATTAGTGGAACCTTTCACGGGCCCATGAGAAGCAGAATAGCATACGCCCGCATTTCACCATTGGCCTCATGGTAAAATCCCTGAGTGGTTTCCTTTCTCTCCGGCATCTGAGTTAGGAAGGACGCCTGTAACTTTGTAGACTGGGCGTATTGATTCACCATCCAAAGTGTAATTAATAACTTCACCATACTCAAAAAGGATATTCAGTGTTTGCTTTTTTTTTACCCATCTACCAATAGGTGCCCTTCTTTGCGAGGCATTGGAAAACCTTCCTGGTCTTTGTGGTTAAATCTGTTTGAAATTCACTGCTCGACTGAGGGAATCTTTGTGTGTGTGTGGGGTACAGAGATGTTAAAAACTATTATTTCACATAGTGAGTCCTTGCAACTTATTGTCAAGCAAATTATTTATCCTGAACTTATTTATGCTTTCCATAAAAAATGGTTTGAATACAATTATTTATATTTTTTGGAAAAACACAATTCCACTTTGACATTATGGGGTATTATTGTATGTAGGCCAGTGATTCAAAAATCTAAATTTAATCAATTTTAAATTCAGGGTGTAACACAACAAAATATGGAAAAAAGGAAAAGGGTGTGAATACTTTCTGACGGCACTGTAAGTTTTGCTACTGTTCAATTGTTGGGCATATTTTGAGTTCAATATCATTACATTTGAAAATGTTTGTCAATTCTTTACAGACAGCAATATATGCATTATGACTCCGTTATACAATCATACAATCAATTTGACTTTGGTAAAAACAATCTAACTACAAAACAACAAAATGGTAATCATTTACAGTTGAAGTCGGAAGTTTACATACACCTTAGCCAAATACATTTAATCTCAGTTTTTCACAATTACTGACATTTAATCCTAGTAAAAATTCCCTGTCTTAGGTCAGTTAGGATCACCGCTTTATTTTAAGAATGTGAAATGTCAGAATAATACTAGAGAGAATTATTTATTTCAGCTTTTATTTCTTTCATCACATTCCCATGGGGGTCAGAAGTTTACATACACTCAATTAGTATGTGGTAGCATTGCCTTTAAATTGTTTAACTTGGGTCAAATGTTTTGGGTAGACTTCCACAAGCTTTCCACAATAAGTTGGGTGAATTTTGGCCCATTCCTCCTGACAGAGCTGGTGTAACTGACTCAGGTATGTAGGCGTCCTTGCTCGCCTATGCTTTTTCACACATTTTCTATAGGATTGAGGTCAGGGCTTTGTGATGGCCACTCCAATACCTTGACTTTGTTGTCCTTAAGCCAATTTTCCACAACTTTGGAAGTATGCTTGGGGTCATTGTCCATTTGGAAGACCCATTTGCGACCAAGCTTTAACTTCCTGACTGATGTCTTGATATGTTGCTTCAATATATCCACATCATTTTCCTGCCTCATGATGCCATTTATTTTGTGAAGTGCACCATTCCCTCCTGCAGCAAAGCACCCCCACAACATGATGCTGCCACCCTCATGCTTCACGGTTGGGATGGTGTTCTTCGGCTTGCAAGCCTCCCCCTTTTTCCTCCAAACATAACGATGGTCATTATGGCTAAACAGTTAAATTTTTGTTTCATCAGACCAGAGGACATTTCTCCAAAAAGTACGATATTTGTCCTCATGTGCAGTTGCAAACCGTAGTCTGGCTTTTTTGTGGCGGTTTTGGAGCAGTGGCTTTTTCCTTGCTGAGCTGCCTTTCAGGTTATGTCGATATAGGACTCGTTTTACTGTGGATATAGATACTTTTGTACCTGTTTCCTCCAGCATCTTCACAAGGTCCTTTGCTGTTGTTCTGGGATTGATTTGCACTTTTCGGACTAAAGTACGTTCATCTCTAGGAGACCGAACACGTCTTTTTCCTGAGTGTTATGACGGCTGCGTGGTCCCATGATGTTTATACTTGCGTACTGTTGTTTGTACAGATGAACGTGGACCCTCAGGCGTTTGGAAATTGCTCCCAAGGATGAACCAGACTTGTGGAGGTCTACATTTTTTTCTTGAGGTTTTGTCTGATTTCTGTAGATTTTCCCATGATGTCAAGCAAAGAGGCACTGAGTTTGAAGGTAGGCCTTGAAATACATCCACAGGTACACCTCCAATTGACTCACATTATGTCAATTAGCCTATCAGAAGCTTCTAAAGCCATGACAGCATTTTCTGGAATTTTCCAAGCTGTTTAAAGGCACAGTCAACTTAGTGTATCTAAACTTCTGACCCACTGGAATTGTGATACAGTGAAATAATCTGTCTGTAAACAATTGTTGGAAAAAGTACTTGTGTCATGCACAAAGTAGATGTCCTAACAGACTTGCCAAAAGTTTGTTAACTCCTCTAGGGTATGTGGGACGGTAGCGTCCCACCTCGTTAACAGCCAGTGAAACTGCAGGGCGCCAAATTCAAAACAACAGAAATCCCATAATTTAAAATCCTCAAACATACAAGTATTTTACACCATTTTAAAGATACACTTTTATGCAGAGCGCCAAATTCAAATTCAAATTAATTACTATGAAAATTACTATAATATCAAACTTTCATTAAATCACACATGAAAGATACCAAATTAGAGCTACACTGGTTGTGAATCCAGCCAACATGTCAGAATTCAAATAGGCTTTTCGGCGAAAGCATACGATGCTATTATCTGAGGATAGCACCATTGTAAACAAAGAGAGATAAGCATATTTCAATCCTGCAGGCGCGACACAAAACACAGAAATAAAAATATAATTCATGCCTTACCTTTGACGAGCTTCTGTTGTTGGCACTCCAATATGTCCCATAAACATCACAAATGGTCCTTTTGTTCGATTAATTCTGTCGATATATATCCAAAATGTCAATTTATTTGGCGCGTTTGATCCAGAAAAACACTGCTTCCAAATTGCTCAAACGTGACTACAAAATATCTCAAAGGTTACCTGTAAACTTTGCCAAAAAAATGTAAAACTACTTTTGTAATACAACTTTTGGTATTTTTTTACGTTAATAATCGATAAAATTGAAGACGGGATGATCTGTGTTCAATACAGGATTAAAACCAACTAAAGCCAGCTTTCTACTCCCGCGCTTCTATCTAACAGGACACCTCGAGTGACTCGACTTCAAGATGGCCGTACTTCTTCATTACACAAAGGAATAACCTCAACCAATTTCTCAAGACTGTTGACATCCAGTGGAAGCCGTAGGAACTGCAAGCAGGTCGCTTAGAAATCTGGTTTCCCAATGAAAACTCATTGAAAAGAGAGTGACCTAAAAAAAAAGATCTGAATGGTTTGTCCTCGGGGTTTCGCCTGATAAATAAGTTATGTTATACTCACAGACATGATTCAAACAGTTTTAGAAACTTCAGAGTGTTTTCTATCCAAATCTACTAACAATATGCATATCTTATCTTCTGGGGATGAGTAGCTGGCAGTTGAATTTGGGTATGCTTTTCATCCAAACGTGAAAATGCTGCCCCCTACCCTAGAGAAGTTAACAAGACATTTGTGGAGTGGTCGAAAAACTATTTTTAATGACTCCAACCTAAGTGTATGTAAACTTCCAACTTCAACTGTATTTGAATGGTACGTTTCTATTGATAAACTGTGTAAATCAAGATGTAGCCTAGGTCTATTCAAAATCCAGGTGAATCCATATTATTCAATGTGTGTGTGTGTGTGTGTGTGTGTGTGTGTGTGTGTGTGTGTGTGTGTGTGTGTGTGTGTGTGTGTGTGTGTGTGTGTGTGTGTGTGTGTGTGTGTGTGTGTGTGTGTGTGTGTGTGTGTGTGTGTGCTTTTAGTTGAGTTTTTTTGTTGCCGATTTCATTAGGCTACAGATGACAAACAATACCTTCCATTTTGAACATATTTTATTGGCAACTGCTAGGAGAACATATTTTAATTTAGTGATCAACAACATTTGCATAGAAGAAGCAATTTCTTATTATATAGAAGTGTGCGCTGTCTCTAAGAAAGTAATGATGTCATTCGTGATGCAGAATGTGCCTATGGAATCCAGTGGAAACCAGATGGGAGACTAAGTTAATTTGTTTTTGGCAAGGGAGACAGAGTGAGTTAATGTTTTTGGTGAAAATCAGCTTAGGTATTAGCATATTTTGCGTTATGGTTAGCATATTATCACAAACAAAGTACTAGGGTAGTGTATTCAGCTGTACGGTAGCAAGGGAAGTTACCCTAAAATAAAAGCTCGAAGCTACTGGTTTCGTCTTGTATTCTAAACGTGTTCTACCCTGTATGGACATTTGTTTTGCTAACAGTAATAAACAGTTTCTACGTGCCGCGTCGCAGTATCTTAGTCTCACTCCTCATTCCTATCTTCATGCTGAGCTCCTCGTGTCTTATCTTTAGTTGTGTTAAGTATGAGAAATTAGGGCCTTACATTTGGGTAATTTAGCAGACGTTTCTATCCAGAGCAATTTACAGTAGTGACTGCATAATTTTTTTTGTACTGGTACCCCGTGGGAACCGAATCCACAACCCTGCCGTTGCAAGCGCCAGGCTCTACCAACTGAGCCACACAGGACCACGGAACTACTTCTATTGATTTTGCTGGCGTGATAAGACATCTTATTCAAGTAGTTCACTGTCAGTGTTTTTGACCAGGTCAAAATGTAAATATACACCACGTGGCAACACACTATTTTCACATAAAAACCTTTTAGATGCCGTCTTGGAAAATGTGCCAAGAGGAGTGCACCGAGGGTAAGCCTCCATGAGTGCAGTGAATTATCTCGTGATTTTGCAGCATTATGGCTGTCCGCTGCTTTCGCCAGAGTGGAATTCTTCTCTCAGCCCAGAGTTTACTCTGGTGGATAGCTCAAATAGCTGAATGCCTGGGCTGTCTGAGCAGAGAGGGGTGTGTTTTGTTAGGTGGAGGGTTAGCTCGCGACGTGTCGGTCGGCCGTGTTTTTGTTCAGGCTCTAGCTCCTGGGTTGCTGCTGCTGGGCTGTTTTGTAGCACCCCTGCCCCGCAGGACTCCAGTAAAAACACTCCACACATTGTTTTCCACAAGTCTGCCCCTCAGCCCCTCTGTCTCCACTCTACAGTGAACCAAAATCAAGGGAACAAAGCAAGGGGGGAATGCTTAGCTCAGTCTACCTACCTATCGTGTGTGTTATAGCCTCGATTCTGCCATAACCCTGTTGTGTCAGCAGTGAAAAGACTGAAGGCTTCGCTGAGTTGATTTAGTTGTTTTTCCTTTCGCCCTCCCCTTCAACCTTGGATGGTCTTCAGATGATTACGAGTTGTTTCCACAAATTCAGTTGGATGTTTCCAGGTTTAGGTGCTGATAGTTGCCAGCAATTGTCCTTGTCTCGAGAGTCTGAAGAGTGTTGTTGAAAGTGTGTTCTGTTTGCTCGCTGATGTTGTCCGTGTAGTAAGGCTCTGTGCCGTTATTCTGAATTAATGTGCTACTTATCTATTCACCTGACTCCCTATTGAGAGCACCGCTGTCTGTTACCTTGAAAACGCAATGGCTCTCATGGTTGATTCTGAGGAATGAACTGGTCATGAACATGCCTGAATCTTGGCTATTGCCCAGTTGAATGGTCAGGTGCAGCAAAGAATGACCTAAAAAAGCTGTAGCTGGCCCATAACAGCAGCACGTCTGACCCTCAAATGTACACAGAGGGCCAATGTCATTAAAATGCACGTCAGTCTCTCCTGGTTCAGATTGGAGGAGAGATCGACTGCATCAGTGCTGGTCTCTGTAAGAAGTATTGATGTGCTGACAGTACCAAATTCTCTATTCAGCCAGTTAACACACAGCTCCAAAAACCCATATATACCCCAAAAGACACGCAATCATTGTGTATTTATTATTACTTTATCACGTGTTTTACTTTTCTATTATTTCTTTCTCTCTGCATTGTTGAGAAGAGCCCTTAAGGAAGCATTTCACTGTTAGTCTACACCTGTTGTTTATTAAGCATGTGATTAATACCATTTTATTTAATTTGACAAACTAAACACACCCATCATTGTTTTTGTATTTTTTATTGATTTAAAAAAAAAAAAAAAAAGTTTTAAGTTGTAGTCTTGTTCTTCGGTCGTGGTGTTATTAGTTTGGATTTGTGTTGCTGTTCCTGTCCATTAGTGTTCTGCGTTTTGTCATTTTCTGTGTTTTGTGTGGACCCCAGGAAGAGTAGCTGCTGCTTCTTCTGCATCTCATTGCGATCTGAATAAAAAATCATGAATAGTTTTGATGGCCACGATTAAAGAGCTACTATTTTTATTTTTCACCTGGTAATTGAAGTGCACTTTCCATTCGCCATTCAAGTGCGTCGGCAACTAGGCAGGCTTCAGTGCATAACACACCACTTTGCAATGAGCTGGAGGCAGTAAGCATTTTTAAAGCACATACTTAATTGTTTCAAACCTTTACGCTTTACTACATATGAGGCGTGTCTTACCTTGCTTCAAATTAGCCTAGCCAAAATCCAACCAGACGTGCAGGCAATTATAAAGACTTCCATATGCCATTGAAACAAGTAGCCTATTTTTCTCATGTTCTATTGGTTTTCAAATCAACTTTTTTTCGTTGTCCAGTAGCCAAAGGCACAATCCTAGTCTATTAGTAACTCATGCTAATTGTTGCATCTTTAGATCTTCCCTCTCTACTTCATGAAACCGCTCGCATGTGCAGTGTGCTTTTGACAACGCTGTTTTCCCAATAATTGCATTATGTAACAAACATTTGCGTAGCCTACTGCCTTGTGCGTTCATTGCTGCACTTAACATTTGTAGAAATCATAGATTATCAACATTTTAAGCTAAATGTTTTGACCTGTTGCATCAGACTTATTGCTTTTTAAGTTGTTCGGATGTAGCGTAGGCCTAGCGGTTGTATGAATATCTTCCCACAATTGTCCCAGAGTCTGTTTGGAACAGGCTATTTCTTTCTCGCACAGAACGCCAAGCTGACCAATAGAATAGGAACCTTTTCTACTATGGGGGTATAGTAGATTGACATAGGCTCGTGATTTTGCAGTTTGTTAATCGTCTTGTTGGCTGAGGAAAAGTAAATGTGGACAGTTATTTTAACAAGTTCAAATTGCACATTTTGAGTTTCGTAAGAAGGACACACACCGTTCTATCCATGGCATCCTAATCAGGTTACGTACCCAATGCATATGGGTCCGGTCAATTTCTTAAACGTCGGCCTATGTTTACTGCAGGAAGGACGCAATGCACAGCTGTGTGGTGGGTATTGTGTTTCAGTTTTACCGCTGCCCTCGTGCTCGCCGAACACATTGGCTGTGGTGGCGAGAGCTTGTTCTCTCTCTCTCTCCACATTTCCCTCGGTTTCAGAAGGCCACTCTTTTAGACGACTGGGCTTGTTTGTTTGACTCCCACGCCCAGATCTGTTCTAGATCCCCCCCCCCCACCCCCCACAATGCCTTCTGCCTCCTGACAGATGGAGCGTAGAGTACCATTAATCAAGATGGCATACTGCAAAGCGTTTCGAAATCACTCCTTCTTAAAAAGCCTCCTTGTTTTCTGTTTGTATTGTGCTGAAGGTAGTAAATGGCATATGATATTGGCATTAAATAGAAGTATGGGGAGGAGGATACGCTGATTCCTTAGTTCAGAATGCCATTTTCTGTTTACAGATCTATGTACAGTCACTGCCATCAGGCCTATGTAGGGCGTACACATTATAGACGGGAGAGCATGTTGTCCGGGGGTCAGCGTAGTGTGCAGGCTTATGGGTCACAGTGGCGAGAGCTGCTAAGTTTATAGTCCTGTTGGATGGCGATACAGGAAAACCCTGTCAAGAGCTGTGGTTGTGCCTAGTGGAAATATTTAATATCGGGATCCATGCTGGCCACATAAACTCTGTTTTCCAACATCTGGTCGTCTCCTTGACCTTCAGTGTGCTGCTGGCTCTGGTTAGCCCCCCCCCCCCATTTCCCAAACATTTGTTAAGCATCAAAGGAGCTATCGTGGTGCGCAACCCGGGGGATTTACGTCTAGTGCTGCACTTACGCAGACATAACACTTGTTTACTGTTATGGTATGGACTTTACATAGTGGTTTTCTCAGGGCTCTGTCTTCCTCTTCGGAGCACTTGTTTTTGACAGGAAGATTAGTTATGACCACTTACATGATTAAAGCCAATGACCTTGGAATTGACCGTAATACGCTTTGTGTACTCCTGTCTCTTCGGTGTTTATGATAATGTAGTAGGCTTACTTCGTCCCCTAGGTAGTGTTCAGTGTGTCTTTCGGGCAGGGGGCAACCATTTCTGGAATCCCATCTGACCAAAGGATTGCGAGGGGCCGTCAGGGCTGTACCATGTGGACAAATAGGCTAGACCTGTACAGAATGCCGAAACATGGTGATGTTGATGACGTACACGTCCATGTTGCCATAGCGATTAAATGCACAATAACAAATTGCCTAGCCTTATAGGTGTTCGTGTCCCCCCCCCCCCCCCCAGATGAAAAAGTACTACACAAGTCCTTGGTCTGTTTCCTTCATCCAGTACAGGGCTTTGTACGGATTACCCACCTTCGAGGGACGCCTGCAGCGTGTTGCAACACTGGTTAAGACAGAGAAGCATTGTAGGCAGCCAGCTAGCTGCCTATAGATGCTGATTGCAGGATTCTATGGCCGCTTGCGCCCTTATTTGAGCTCGCAGCGGTGGCATCACACATTTGCTCCTGGGGGCCGATCTCTGGTAAACAGCTGTGCTGTAAAATGACATTCCTCACATAACACTTCATTATTTGAAGGAACACATTCTTCCCAGAGGTAATCTCTTCCTCATCGCACAGAGCCATCGCCGGGGCTGTATAAACTCCTAGTATGTTATAATCCCGTCCTGCCATGCTGAAACAGGATTAGCTCTGTCTCTATTTAGCAGTGAGTGTGTGGAGGTTTGGGTTGGGAGAAGACCAGGCAGCCACTTCACACGAGAGATTCGCCTCTGAAACGTTCTTCGTGTCTGTAATGGCCGACGCGGGTATAGGGCTAATGTAGTCAGTCAAAGAATACGCTCACTTAATGTGACAACATTAATTCATTTAAATCGTGGTTTTCTCCGATCTACTTTGGTTTGTTAACACAGCAGGGAAATTAATTGCATGCTGGGTATTTTACTATCCCCATCCCCATCATTTTTTATCCGGCTTTTTTTCTCCTCAAAAAAATCTCAATCTTTGTTCATGAGCTTTAACTGTGAAATGACTACCTCATAATAATGTCTGTAATCGAAGCGATTGGGATGAATAAATGTTTAGTGTACACAAGCGCCCTGTGGAAAGCCTGTGAGTCAGTATGTGTAACAGGGAGGAATCCTGAGGGCACACAGCAGAGCAGGCCTGTGGAAACGATCCCAGAGCTTGGAGAAACAAAGCACTTTCATGGCCGGCTGGCCCTTCCCTCTCTGTCTCTCAGCTTTGTAAGCAGCGTGTGTGTCTGGAATGGCTGTGCAGCAAGGCGTGGGGGAGGGGACGACCGAGCTAGGCAGAGAGATCGAGAGAAAGGGAGGGAGCGAAAGGGAGCGACTCGCTCGCACTGCTAATTCAGCCCATTAAAGTCTTGTGCATTCAGAGCAGCTATATTCCATTGTCAGCCCCAGCATATTTCCAGCGCGCCTCATTTCGCCTCTCGACGCGCGAGTAGCAAGAAAGTGGAAGAGGTGGGGGGAGGAGAGGAAAACAGGACTGAACAACCCTACATAGGAGAGGAGAGGAAGGCCTGGATCTGGGACTGACTGTCAGTGAGAGCTCGGGCTACTACAGTGGGCCTGCAATGGGCAGAGGGGGTCAGTATATAACGTGTCTGTCTGTCTGTCTGTCTCTGTCTGTCTGTCTGTCTGTCTCTGATTTGCCTGCCTGTGAGAGAGGCAGCCATGCTGTTGCAGCCTCTGCCTAAAGGAGAGAGCACTTGAGGGGGAAAGGAAGGAGGGGGAGGCAGGCAGCTGAGGGAAAGGAGGAGGCGAGAGGGATGCCAGAGCTCTGTGTATAAATGGATGAGACGTTTGAAGCTGCCTGTGCTTTGCTCAAAGCTTTCTCAGCTGTAGGAAAGAAGAGACTTTAGAAGCAGCAGGAGAGGTGTAGATGGAAAGAGAAGGGGGGATAGAAAGAGCCCTCTGTTCCTTTATTCATCTCTCCTTTCTGCCTCTGAAAAATAAGTACTGGTTTATAGAAAGAGGGAGAGATTGATATTGGAACAGGGAAATAGCATTGACAGTGCTAGAGACCCAGACAGACAGACACGGAGGGAAAAACTGGAGCTTCAAACGCAACAAAGCCAGTCCAATCGACTCGCAGTGAAGTGAGGCAGTTCAAATGCCGACTGAACCCTCGTGTGCATTGTCAGATTAAAGCTGTCACAGTAAGAAGATAAGGAAGTGGGGGGGGGTGATTTTTTTGGTCGAGTTCCCTCCTTTTTCCTGGTATCTGGCTGGGGTGGAACGGAGAAGGGAGCTTCACGGAGAGTTTCTGTGAAGGGTTTCTGTGAAGGGTTTCTGTGACGCTTCCCCCTTGATCAGCTCTCCATTTGGGACAGCCCAAACATTTCCTCCCTGCTGTTGCTCTGACACAGGAAGGAGATGTTCCAGGTTGTGTATGCGTGTGGATCGTTTTCGACGTCATGTTTACACGAGGGCTGAGGCAGTGATTTGTTTGCCACCTCCTCTGTGTCCCTTTGTTCCTGAATGTACGGTAGACTAATCTTGTCCGGCCCATAACGTTTTCAGCCCTGAAAATGTCAGGCAGTTAACTTGCTCTCACCACTACAGTTTGTGAACACTGGCGGCCTGAGGGTGTTTTAAAGGGTAGGTAGCATAAACGTAGCCACATGTAACATATGGATTTGCATTAGTATACGGATCAAAAGTCCCAATGCAAAAGTTATACCTCACTTTAACCTTTTTCTAGTTATTACATAAAACAAATCAGAATTCCAAAGAATGCTGAAGATATGTGGGGAAAAAATATTTTTGCTGGGTGTGACGTTATACGGAGGACCCGGCAAGCCAGCCTATTCCCTATAATGTAAACACCAACAGAAATCATTTCAAAAGTCTCTTCAAATGAGTTCAAGTTAAACCAAATCGTTCAATAAAAATTTCAGCCAACCTACAAGCAAATACATGATGAATTTGTTACAAATCAGCTTGCAAGGTTGCTAGCCAAGTAGCATGCTAACATTAGCCCTACTAGCCTGATAATGTTAGCTTTACCAGCCTGCTGTGGGCCATTCCACACTAACAGAATTATGCTTTGACTCAGATTCTTTACTTTAAAATGTATGCCAAACAAAAAACAATGATTTCAACGTTTAACAAACCATACGCACAAAGAATACTTTTCAACAATTTCTACTGAAAAATGTACTAAAACTAATTTAGTGGAAAAACTGTGTCGATTCAAACTTTGGTAACGGAATTACGGTAAAATCTACCTCAGGTTTTTATGCGACCACATCTTCCAGTAAGTGAAGTGGATGTACACCTGATAACGGAATTACATCATGGATTCCTGATCTGTACTAAACAGAAATGCATAAATATGGATACAGCGCAGCACAGTAGAGTACAGTGCAGTACAATACAGCAGAGTCGAACTAGGGTAGGGTAGAGTTCAGTAGAGTGCAGTACAATACAGCAGAGTAGAACTAGGGTAGGGTAGAGTTCAGTAGAGTACAGTGCAGTACAATACAGCAGAGTAGAACTAGGGTAGGGTAGAGTTCAGTATAGTAGAGTACAGTGCAATATACTCTACTGTACTATTGTATTGGACTGTACTCTACTGTGCTCTACTCACTGTACAGTGCTGTACTGTTACTGTACTCAGTACTGTATTGTACTATACTCTACTGTGCTATCCAAACTTCGAAACATACAAGTGTTGTCACGGTGTCAGAATTTTGACTTTGATACTGATACCACGTTTAGTTTCACGACACTCAACACCAAAACAATACTCGATACCAAAACAATACCACGGCAAAGAAAATAAAGCTTATTATCTAAAGTCACAGAATAACCACTTGGCTTAATTTTTAATTGAAGAATATGTTGCTAACTGGTAGAACAACTAAAATAACAAGTCATAAAATATCTATATTCAATTTCTTTAAAAAAAATAAAGCACCATATTAAGCACCATGTTTTGCTCACACATAGACATATTTTGCAGATGTTATCGCAGGTGTAGCGATATGGTTATGTTCTTAGCTCTAACAGTACAGTAATAAAAAACGATACACCCAAATCCCCAAAAGAAAAAGAAAGGAATTAAGAAATATAGAAATAATAGAATGAGCAATGAGGATGTGTGTGTATAGACATTATGGACAGTATATGAAAAGATGTGTGGAGATGTAGTTATATAGGATGAGCCTTGACTAGAATAAAGTTATATATGATGAGCCTTGACTAGAATAAAGTATGTTAACATTATTATTAAAGTGACCAATACATAGGACACCAATCTCTTATGCTGCAGGGTTGAATACTGGGTGGTAGCCGGCAAGTAACAGTGACTAAAGTTCAGGGCAGGGCACTGGGCGGAGGCCGGCTAACGGTGACTATTTAACAGTCTGGTGGCCTGGAGATAAGAATCTGTTTTTCAGTCTGAGAAGACTGTCTTAAATTGTCCTTATGCAAAACTGTATCTGAGACTCGGAGCATGCAAAATAATTTTACGATTTACATCTAAACTGTTTTAAAATGTAATTTGATACATACAGTATCAGGGTTAATTTGCTCATGAATGGCCATACTATTGGGTGAAATCACATTCCTTAGACCTACAGTGTGATTCAAAATGCATCATACGGGGATGATTTCTGTATTTTGAAAGTTAAATATCGTGAAAACTTGATTGCTGACAAGCAAAACATTTAGGGACTATGTCAACAATGGACTAATGAAACAAATACCAAAATATTGTTTTTGAGTGGAGTTTTCCTTTAAGGAATGTTGACCCATTCTCAAAACAAGTTCCACAGTCTCACACGGCTCTTTCTCTTTTTGGGGCGGATTTAACTTCAACTGACCTGGGATCATAAATATGGGGTGTTGGAGAGGATCTGGTCCGAGCTTGAAAGGACCTCTGACCCAAGAGCAGCCATTAAATGTTCCCTGTTTTTCACTCTCTGTTTTATGAACGGTGAGTGAAAAAGACACACGGTGAAGAGAAACGCTCTGCATTGCGTTGGACGACTGCTTCGCAGACTACTTAGCTAGAAAACGGTCCACCGTCTTGACAGCTATGTGCTGTGGATCTAATTTTATGAGCCTCTCCTGAGCTCTATTGAGGTTTTGTCTCGAGAAATAGCTGGTATTACAGGGTGTCTGGTGAGAGCCAAGAAAGTGGCAGTTAGGCCGGAAACATCAAACTGATGGTTTACCTGCAGTCTTTCAAGAACCTGCCTCTGCGCTTAGCTACAAAAACAGTGGAATAAATATCTCACTCACTCAGGCTATTATTCCGTTAACGGTTAGCCTGACTGTCGACTCAAAAGACTGGAGACAAGTGTACAAGATTGCCATATGATTCTGTGAGCTGAATAGCTGGCCTTTCTTTGAGTGAGCGTTTTTGGTCGCCTGGTTGAGATGTGAATCAACATGCCAGGTCTACTGCCTCTCCTTTGTCCCATCCTATCCTCCTCTCCTTTCTTTCAACCCTCACACTACTGTTGTGTACAAACAGTGCCTGTGGCGTTAAGCAAGGTCAAGGCTGTAGCAAACCACAGTGCTCTTTATCCAGTCATGTATCTGTCTGATTCTATTATCCAATTTGGCTGTGTAGAAGGATAGTGTCATTGCCCCTATAATGGAGTAATAATCGTCAACCAGAGAAGAGCCAGCACAATGGTCTTAAAATAGCTCCAAGGCCCTTGGCTAGCAGTTGGTAGTATCTCTTCCTGAGCCCTTCCTTTAAGCCCAAGCCTGCAGTGATGATTGCTGAGCAGCGATGATTATCACCATCCATCTGCAGTGCCTTCAGAAAGCATTCACTCCCCTTGACTTTTTCCACGTTTTGTTGTCTCAAGGTGTGATTAAAAGGGATTTAATTGTCTGTTTTTTGTCAATGCTCTACATATGTAATATATTTTGATTAGATAAGTATTCAACGCCCTGAGTCAATACATGTTAAAATCCCCTTTGGCAGCGATTCCACCTTTTTGAGTCTTTCTGGGTAAGTCTATAAGAGCTTTGCAAACCTGGATTGTGCAATATTTGCCCGTTTATTCTTTTTAAAATTCTTCAAGCTCTGTCAAGTTGGTTGTTGGTCTTTTGCTAGACAGCCATTTTCAAGTCTTGCAATAGATTTTCAAGACGATTTCACTCAAAACTGTAACGAGGCCACTCAGGAACATGCAATGCCATCTTGGTAAGTAACTCCAGTGTATAATTGGCCTTGCACTTTAGGTTGTTGTCCTGCTGAAAAGTGGATTTGTCTCTGTGTCTGTTTGAAAGCAGAGTGAACCAGGTTTTCCTCTAGGATTTTTTCATTTTCTTTTTATCCCCCCCAAAAACTCCCTAGCCTTTGCCGATGACAAGCATACCCATAACATGATCCTGCCACCACCATGCTTGAAATTATGAAGAGTGGTACTCAGTGAGTGTTGTGTTGGACTTGCCCCAAACATAATGCTATGTGTTCAGTTCATTTATTTGCAGTATTGCTTTAGTGCCTTATTGCAAACATGATGCATGTTTTGGAATATTTATATTCTGTATAGGCTGCCTTTTCATTCTGTCATTTAGGTTAGCATTGTGGAGTAGCTAAAATGTTGTTGATCCATCCTCAGTTTTCTCCTATCAAAGCCATTTAACTCTGGTTTAAAATCACCATTAGTCATGGTGAAATCCCTGAGCGGTTTCCTTCCTCTCCAGCAACTGATTTAGGAAGGGCGCATGTGACTTTGTAGTGACTGGGTGTATTGAAACACCATCGAAAGTGTAGTTAATAACTTCACCATGCTCGACTGAGGAACCTTACAGACAATTGTATGTGTGGGGTACAGAGATGAGGTCGTTAAAAAATTATGTTGAACACCATTATTGCACACGGCGTTAGTCCATGCAACTTATTACCTGAAGTTATTTAGGCTTGCCATAACAAAGGGGTTGAATACTTATTCACTCAAGACATTTGAGCTTTTCATTTTTTAAATAATTTGTAAAAATGTCTAAAAACATAATTCCGCTTTGACATTATGGGTTATTGTCTGTGGATCAGTGACACAACATTGTAAATGTAATACATTTTAAATTCAGGCTGTAACACAACAAAATGGGGGAAAAGTTGAGGGGTGTGAATACTTTCTGAAGGTACTGTAACTCTAGAATCTTCCACCTGCCTCGAGTTTAGTCTAATCGGCTCTCATTTGTTTAGGACCGTAGAAACAGGAGAATATCTAAGTAAAGGGAGAATGTAGCAGAGTCGTAACACTCAAGTACTGTTGGAGTTCAATAGAATGCCTTTCGGCCCCCCAGCATATTTCATTCCAAGACTAATGGAGAAAATATTTAGTCACCATTAGTATTTGTGATACAGACCTGAGTAAATTATAATGTAGCTAATTCATTACTCATGGACCGTTTTCTTAGTAGTATTTGTGGTACAGACCTAAATAATGTGATAATGTAGCTTAGGGTTGGGGGCGGTGTCAAAATTTCTCCTATTGTACTTTTCTCTTATCGTGTTAAGTACCCATTAAGCATTGTGATATACGATGGTATCGTGTAGGCCTACTCTACACATCATTTTCTTCATAAGCTTTGCTCCGCTGTAAGTTTTCTTTTGACTTCTCATTCGATTTTTCCATCGGGAAAAATCAATTTCACTTGAATTTCACTTCTTGTTGCCTGTATTTTGTTCTCATTCTAAATCAAGCTGTGATAGAGAATAGCCTATAGACTCTGACGTTCACACTTGTTCCCATTTGAAAGCTGCGTCTTTAGGACATGAAACACTTTATTAGAATAGCTTATTTGGGAAATACTCTCCATAACTTTAACTTGTCTTAGTGCTTTTGATAGGCTTTTTTAATTAGTAGTGTTTGGCTTTTGGCTATTTGGTTCGCAATGGCAAGGAGGGATGCATGCATCATTTATTTAACACTAAGCTCTGCTCAACTGTACGGTTTGTTCAAATGTACTTGTTGGATTTTTCTATCTCGCTGTTGTTTATTCTACCTCTCTCGTTATTACCTTAGGCCTATCATGTTTTTAGGATATTCAAAAAACATCTTCAAACTTTCGGAGAACTCCTGTTAGTTAAATTCATTGTTTGATCACGAAGTATCACGTCAGGAGAAAGCCAGCCTAAAAACGAAAGTCGTATTCATATCAACTGGAGAGGAAAGACAAAATGAGGCTTTTAAAATAATAGCAGACACCGGAGTGTTCTGCTATATGGCCCAGGTCATCTGACAATGAGAGAAAAAAAATATATTTTCTGACTGGATATTTTGAGCTGCTTTGGGGAAAATCTTAGCCCTGTCGACATTTATTCTCTTGCATTCTGTAAATTGTTTATAACATATTTATTTAAATAGATTATGCAGGTTATAGCAAAGGAATAGTCCACTTGGCATGGCTCTGCTGTGGGCTGCCCGGTCAGCTCTTTACTGCGTGGTGCCGGTCAAGTTTAAATAGGCTATACATCGTCTGTCATATCACGACGTCGTCACCATCGACGATGGCTGTCCATCTTCGATATCCCACACTATTGTAATATCGCCCAACCCTAATGTAGCTACTGATATCACTCCACGACCCTTTCTTAGTAGTGTTTGTGCTGCAGACTTATGTAAAGTGATAATGTAGCCACTTGTATCAGGTCAAGGATTGTTTTCTTAGTGGTACAGACCTGAGTAAAGTGATAACTACTTGTATCACTCAAGGGCAATTTTCTTAGTGGTGTTTGTGGGATAGAAAATTGTGCTCTTGTTACTCTGGCTCTCTGCGACCGCGAGTGAACGCGACAGCTGCTGCGTGGGGAGGAATGAGGAGGGGGAGCAGGTTCTCTTGTGGCCGTGTCAGAGAGGTGACAGGTTAACAGGCATGCAGGGCGGCTTTGTGGTCCGAGTTGGTCCCACTCTGATGAGGTCAGTGTCACAGGGAAGGGCGCCTTTTAATGAGATTAGGAGAGCGCTGCAGCTGCACAGCACCTCTGAGACTCTGAGACGGAGGGGGAGGGAGGGAGGGAGGGAGGGTGGGAGGGGGAAATAATGTATGTGGAAAAAGTATAGAGACGTGTGGTGGTAGAGAAATGCAGAGAGGGGGAGAGTGAGTCAGAGGAACAGAGAATGAGGGAAGGAGAAACCCCTCTTGTCATGTTGAGAGAGCCGACAGGCCAACTGTTGTTCCCTTCCTAATCTCGTTTCACTCCACACTGTGAAGGGCCCTTCCCCAGGTGTGCTCGGCCTGACCCCATTTCAGCCTCCCAGAAAGCAAGAGGAAGAGCAAGTGAGGGAGTGAAAACAAGTGAGTCATTTCTATTTTATACCGGAGCCGTTAGAAATGCACCCGCCGTACATTTTAAAGTGCGTGCCTTTTTCGGATTAGAGCTTCAAGAGGGTTATGTGTTGCTCCTAACCTCTCACGACATCACCGTATCTGAAACACAGAACAATCCCAAGCCCGAGAAAGCAACGTACTGCTTTAAAAATAATAATAATAATAATCTTGCCATTGGTAGTAGCTGTTAGACATGCTATTTACTCTGTACTGTGTGTAGGAGGGCTCATAGGCCGCCGGGGGATCGCCATGCATATTTAACAGGAGGATGAGTACATCCACTGGAACCATACTAGACTACTAGTATTAAAACGTCACTCTGCATCGCACAGTAGTTTAAGCGGATTGTAATACGAAGCTCATCTTACCAACCACGGAGGATGGACAGAAGAACTAAAGATACAGTGCCTTCAGAAAGTATTCATACCGCCTTGATTTATTCCACATTTTGTTACAGCCTGAATTCAAAATGGATTGAATATTATTATTTTTTCGCCCATCTTTTTATTTTTTAATTATTTTTTTATTTAACCTTTTATTTAACCAGGTAGGCCAGTTGAGAACAAGTTCTCATTTACAACTGCGACCTGGCCAAGATAAAGCAAAGCAGTGCGACAAAGACAACACAGAGTTACACGTGCGATAAACAAACGTACAGTCAATAACACAATAGAAAAATCTGTATACTGTGTGTGCAAATGGAGTAAGGAGGTAAGGCAATAAATAGGCCAATAGTGGCGAAGTAATTACAATTTAGCAATTTACACTGGAGTGATATATGTGCAGAGGAAGATGTGCAAGTAGAGATACTGGTGTGCAAAAGAGCAGAGGAAAAAAACATATGTACACACAATACCCCATTATGGAAAAGTGAAAACGTGTTCTTTGACATTTTTGCAAATGTATTGAAAATGAAATGCGTATATCTAATTTACATAAGTATTCACACCCTTGAGTCAATACATTATAGAAGCAACTTTGGCAGCGATCAATCTTTCTAGGTTGGTCTCTAAGAGCTTTCCACACCTAGATTGTGCAACATTTTCCCATGATTCTTTTCAAAATTCTTGAAGTTTTGTCAAATTGGTTGTTGATCATTGCTTGACAACTATTTTCAGGTCTTGCCATAGATTTTCAAGCAGATTTAAGTCAAAACTGTAACTCGGCCACTCGGGAACATTCACCGGGGCGGCAAGTAGCCTAGTGGTTAGAGCATTGGAATAGTAACCGAAAGGTTACAAGATCGAATCCCCGAGCTGACAAGGTAAAAAATCTGTCGTCTGCCCCTGAACAAGGCAGTTAACCCACTGTTCCTAGGACGTCATTGAAAATAGGAATTTGTTCTTAACTGACTTGCCTAGTTAAATAAAAATTAAATAAAACACAACTCCAGCATAGATTTTGCCTTGTGCTTTAGGTTATTGTCCTGCTGAAAGGCATTGGAAAACCTCCTTGGTCTTTGTGGTTGAATCTTTGTTTGAAATTCACTGCTAGAGTGAGGGACCTTACAAATAATTGTGTGTGTGGGGTGCAGAGATGTCATAAAAAGATCATGTTAAACACTATTATTGCATACAAAGTAAGTCCATATAACTATTGTGACTTGTTAAGCAGATTTGTACTCCTGAACTTATTTAGGCTTGCCATAACAAAGGGGTTGAATACTTATTAACATAAGACATTTCAGCTTTTCATTTTGTATTAAATTGTAAAATAAATAAATAATAATAATCACTTTGACATTATGGGGTATTGTGTGACAAAGAAATTGACATTTAATTGACAAATCAATTTTAAATTCAGGGTTTGTAACAACAAAATGTGGAGAAATTCAGTGGGCGTTAATACTTTCTGAAGGCACTATAAAGGCTATTGCGGCGAGGAGACCCTTTTCCAGCCAAAGTACAGTAGGGCACTGATAACATAGACCTGCCTGTCTGTTTGTGTAATAACAGCGTGCTCTGAGGGTTTTATTTGACTCGGGGCTTAGAGCACTTTGCTGTTGCACTGCATTACATAGACCTAGGCCTGGGTTTGTGTTCATTAGGTACCAAATTGAAGAAAACAGGCCGAAACAAGGAAGAACTTCCTGAACTTCGTGAATAAGAAAAGCCCATTACATTTTTTCGTAGCGAAACGTTGTAAAATGTTTTCCGTTGCATGCCCTAATGAACACAACCCATGTGTAGTACACACAGGCGGGATAGTTAGAGGGGACTGGTGAACTAATCAGGTCTGCTTCTTCTAAAGGCCCCTCTCTCTGGTTACAGAAGATATTCTCTGGGTGGTTTGGCTTAAACCTCCCCCTGTTTCTACACAGTATGTATTTATTTAAACTAGGGCTGTCAAACTATTTAAAATGAATCGAGTTAATGACATTAGTTGATTGTGATTAAACGCACACACACATTCACTCAAGTACTGTTAAATCTTCAGGCATGCTAAGTTGATTGTTCTCCCAATTTCTGATTGGACGGTTGACTGTACGAACAAAAACCAAATAAAGTATGTAGAAAAGATCATGGAGATTATATATATATTTTTAATAAGATCGTCTTTGAGAACTAACAATCACCAAAATACAAACTAGACAGTCGGGGAGAAACTGAAATTCCAAAAATGGCATTGCATGTGGCCCCCATTTGATTTTGTTATAATGTTTGAGTCACTCAAATAGCATTATAACTAAGGCATAAGTCTTGGCAAAATGTGTAGAATTGCAGGAAATTAGCGTTGGAACTGTAAAATGTACATGTGGTATCCTTAATTGTTGCTCAAAGCTGTGCGCATAGTGCACCGCAATGGAGACAGCCCCACCAAGACCGAACGCGGTAACTTTGACAGCCCTAATTTAAACACAACTGCCCTCCCTCTCTCTGTGTTCTTTTTCTCTCGTAATCTTCCTTTCAGATAAAGTCGGACAAATATGTTTGCCATCGGTGTTGAGTGTGTGTGTGTGGTAAATAGCAAGCTACTTGTCATCTTAAGCACGCTGGCATGTGAAGGAGCTTTTCTGACAACAGATGGAAGTGTGTGTGTTTGGTGTGTGTGTCGGTGTGAACATGTGTGAGAGGGTGAGGTATTGAAATCGGAGTACATTGGAGTGTGTGCGTGTGTGTGTGAGCCATGGGTCCTTTGCATACTCCAAATTAGTCACACGAGCAAATCTATTGAACCATGTTCAACTATTTCCTCCTCCGCTGGTCTGTTCGACAGTGTCCATTTTGCAGTATTTTGTCAGCACAAATCCAGGTGCCGGAGAGGGTCAAGGCTACTGGGAGGAAAGGGGAGCGAGGGAGGAGGGTGGTAGAGGAACTGTAGATTTATTAGATGTTGGTCCAAACGCCCCCCTCTCTGGCCTCCCTCCCTCTCCCTCCGAGTGAGGTTGACTTGTTGTAAACGTATCATGTCTCAGGGCCTCACTGGAGCCTCATTAGGTGTGGAATGTGTTTATGGGTCAGGGTTTATCTGTATCCTGGATGTTACTGTCACGGGGTGTGTGGCGCTTATCGTAGGACTGCTTAGATGGAGCCAATAGCCTGTGTGTAGTCTGAGCTGCTCTCTTCATATCTACTCTGACTTGGTTCACTTTATAGCCTTGCTGTCAGTGCACAGGCTACATCTGGATGCTACGACCATACGCTCTTCCCAAAGCACTTCATGATGTAGCAGTTTTGCGATTGTGTGTTTTATTTACGCTATGCCGACTGCCCCCCTCCCAGCATCTACGCCTGATACCGGCCTATCTTAATGGCGTGAGAGAGTTTGCCGGCGCGTGTTCAATATGCAGCATTCACTCCCGCAAGCGGCACATTTTTATGGCCTCTTACGCCCTTCCCTAAGTTGCCACATATGTTGCAGTGCCTTTGAACCTTTTGAAGCCCCCCCCCCCCTTTTGCACATCGCGGCTCACCTCCCCTCTGTAGCCCAGGCGGAACTCGGCCGTCCATTGCGTGTTCCAGAACATTCTCCCTCCGCCATATTTGACCCTCCCAGAAGTCAACTGTGCTCAGTTTGAGGAATACTAAGCAGGGACCTTCGCTTTACAGTCCGTCGTCTCTCTCCCATTTATTAAACATAGCCAGTCACGAGCGACGCAGGAATAAGGAGTTGGAGTGTGGTACTGACCAGTCCCCTTAAATGGACTCTTCCTTTCTTCGGCTTCAGAATGGAGGCTAAGTGAAACCAGTGGCTAGCGGGGCTTTCCACTATCTTCCTGTAACCAAGCCAATACTTCGATATTAGCCGTACGTTAGTACCGGGGACACGGCTTGTGTTTTAACACTGCGAGGTGGGTCGGAGATGAAAGGCTCCTCCTCGTTTCCAGGCTAATCCACACAGACAGCCATGGCCCATGTGACTGGTGTTCCCCTCCCCCCCTCTCCACCACCGCCCTGACACTCACCCCTTTGAATAGAGCCCTCTCTAATTCACCCTAAAAGGACTTCTTTCCAAAGAGGGGATTACTTCACTGTGAAGGGAAATCACAGGGAACACTGTCGTCCTTGGGGGGGGGGGAGGGGGGGGTGATGGCCAACATTCCTAATGATCCAGACTGGTGGCAGCCAGCGAGAGGGAGTGGAAGGGAGGGCACAATGTGGGATTGTAGCTGTCTGGAATGGGGGGGGGGGGGATTGAGGAGCTTGTTGGACATCATGAGGGATGGAGAAGTGTCCCTCTGGCACCCAGGCTGAGCACACTGGAATTCACAGGGGTTTCCTGGAAGCAGCTTTCTCCCCGTCCTTTAAAACGTTACATGTTCATTCAGCCATCCGTCAGTCCACTCTATCAGGGGCTTTGGGAAAACGAGCTGTGATTCAACAGACCTCGGAGAGAGCGAGAGCAAAAAACGAGATGGAGGGAAAGGGAGAGAGAGAGAGGGAGGGAGGGAGTGAGGGGGAGATCTACTTGAGTTCCAAGCATGACCTGTTCATTAGCCAAAGTAAGCGGCTTCATAATTGACTGCCTTTTTTTCCGGGGCTCTTGGAGCAATTTTGAAAATAGTCTTGACTCCAGTCGGAGGATGTTGAAACAACGAAAACCTTTGCTTGAAGAGCCTCTATTGAGCTGCAGTAGCTATGGTTACCATCAGGGCCCGCATAAGTGGGAGAAAGGGCTAATTCCCCCAGTGTTACAACCCAGCCAAATGGTACAGAGAGAGAGAGAGAGAAAAGATGAGAGAAAGGAGGGTATACCTCACTTTCCTTCTGCCCCCTCCTATCTCCTGGTGCGTAGCCCCTCTTGACTCGCACAGAGCATGACTTGTTGTGGACTTCTGGGGAAGACCCACCCCTCCCCCTGCCTCCTTCCCTCCACAGTTCAGACCACAGAGCCATTCTAGGAAGCATAGCCTGGGCCTCATTCCAAGGAAGAGAGTGGGAGAGGGAGGAAGAGGAGGGGGGGGTCAACTCACAAATTACTAAACCTTCTTCTCTCTGCCTTGAAGCAAGACACAATTCCCAGATATGTGGAGAGTGTATTTTGGATGGTTATGGAAAAATAACAGGGTTACCTCCTGCTCATTTTTAACATTCCTCAGTTTCATCGGCGAGGGCAGGCAGCTGCATCCCTCTGATGGATTGCACTTGGAGTAGAAAGCCAAAGGCCTGGGAGAGGATTCATGTTTTTTGAGTGTGTCTGTATGTAGGCCTACTGTTCTTCCTTTTTCCTTTGTTCCTTCGGCAATGTAAAGGTCTTGACCGGCACTTCCGTTTGATAGAAGTTCAGGGTCATTTCACCAAGCCGACCACTTGCGCGTATAATCGTGCCGTTTTAACAAACACAATGCACATTGTAGCACATCCCTTTAAACCGGAGCAAAAGGGAAATCAATGGATTTAAAAAAAATCTTAATTACAAATATGTCTAAGATGCCGAATTTGACAAACACATGATTTGTATCAACATTATTTCAGCAATGATGTTTCACCATCTGTCCGTTGAGGATAGGCTGTGTGTTCCATTTTCCCTGAAGCATCATAGGGCATCTCCACCATTTTAGGATCTCCACTTCTGCTGGATACTCTCTCCTAATAAAGACTCTGACTTGACCAGGCGAGCTCTCTCTCGCTCATCTGTTTATCCCCCATCCATCCCCCCCTTCTCAGAATTGGGCTTTTTTTCTTTACTGATGGATTGAACTCCCCACCCCCCCTCTTTCCCCAATCCCGCTCCTCTTCTCTCCAGCACGGCGGTGGCGGTATAAATCCGGTGATTAATCAAAAGGAGAGGGCCTGTATCCCCCGCCTGCCTGATTTGTCCCGGCTCGTCATTGGCACAGAGAAGTGCCACGAGTGGCTCTTACATCAGCACGCCATCCTTGCCGACATTGTCTGAGGCTCCGCGCCTAAATCATCCCATGACTCACATTCTCCGACTACACTACCTGCCATGAGAGGAAAGGAGGGGAACGGTGGGAGTGAGGAGAGGATGGATGAACTGACTGGCAGAGAGGTCGTCTTTATTTTTCTTCCTCTCGCCTTTCCTTTTTTCCCTCTTTCTTTGCCGAGGCCTTTGAAAAGTGCTTGGTTGGAGCAGCGCGGTGCCTGTTTCCGTGCAGAGTTTCAGCTGTCGCTAGGATCCCCTTCGACAGATTTATCGCCCTTTTTGCGAATCGCCCTCACAGGGGTGGCTAATGGCCCACCGAGCTCGACTGCCGCTTAGTTGCTGCTTCGTGTGTGTGTGTGTGTGTGTGTGTGTGTGTGTGTGTGTGTGTGTGTGTGTGTGTGTGTGTGTGTGTGTGTGTGTGTGTGTGTGTGTGTGTGTGTGTGTGTGTGTGTGTGTGTGTGTGTGTGTGTGTGTGTGTGTTTGCATTTGTATAGTGTTAGTGTGTGGAGAGTGGGGTGGGGGAACTAGCTAGGCCTCCAGGCAGTTGCCCATCCAATTAGTCCTTTCAGTAAACAGGCTGAAAGGCTTCTGCAAACGATGAACTCTGGCCCTCCTCTTCGGTCTTTGTTCCCTGTACTTTGAGTGGCCGAAGTTTCAAGGCAAAAAGAACTTGGGACTAGTCAAAACCCACCCCTTCAATCACAGACTGTTTTCTCATTACCTTGGTGGTCAGGCGTAATGCCTGAGTAGGGTTGCAAAATTTGGGTAACTTTCCCAAAAATCCCTAGTTTTCCAGAAATCCTGTTTGGAAGGTTCCCTGAAATCAGGAGGGAATAAGCAGTACATCTGGAATATTCCAACCCGAATTTCTAGAAAACCAGGGAATTGTTGGGAAAGTTACCGGAATTTTACAGCCCTATGCCTGAGTCAGAGTGACGCCATAACTATCTTCATTGTCATCACCATCACTGGGAGGAAAAAGAACCGAGCAGTTTGTGAGAAAGCGTTAGAATATGTGTGCTCTGGGATTAGTAATGAGTTCAACAGAGCAGCAGAGGTTGAGGTCATTCGCCATGAAGCCTAGCACATGGTGAAGAAGCTGAGGCTGCCTTCTAACAGGGCCTACAGAAATGGAACTCGGTGTGAGTGGAGCGACGGCGTGAACAGCACAGCAGGGCTTTAAAACAACCAGCGCTGAAGAGCATTCCATGACCACTGCTGAACTCCGGGCTTAGGAGAGCTCCATCAAAGCAGGCGGCTGTCTGGACAAGGCCCGAACAAGGATAAGTGACCGCCCTCTCTCTCTCAATCTTGTGCTCACTCACTGGCCCCTTCTCTGCAGAAAGAGGAGAAAGAAAAGAGAAAGAAAGAGGGGGGGAGGGAGTGAGACAGAGAGAGAAAGCAGGTTCTCATTTCCTTTTGTCTCTGCGCCCTGCAAATTGATCCTCTGGCTCAAAGTGAAATGGCTTAACTGCAGTATAAACAGACTGCCGCTGTTCCTCATAAGGACTAGCATTAGAGGAAATTGGCGGTGTCGGGAGCGACAGAGAGCGAGAGAGAGAAAAGGCATGGGCAGAAGAGCAGTGTTTAAGCCCACGCACTCACTGCAGCCGACGCGCCTGCGCTCCCAGCGTGACTAATACCAGAGGTCATCAGCTCCGGAGGCGGCGGCCATTTCTCACAGAGAGCAGTCGCTGATTACGCTGGTGGGTGCAAATGTGTGTAACTGTGTGTGTGTGTGTTTGAGCCTTCTGAGCAAGTTATCCAGTAAACGCCAGAGAAATGGGTCTCAGGTAAGCGTGATTAGTCGTTCCATGTAATTTCAGCAAGCCATGACACCCACCATCTGCTTGTTCTGAAATCATTTCTGTAGTTTGAAACAGGTAAGATTGGCAGTCCTGAAGCATTACTTTGTTGCAATTTATGTTGATCTCTGAGATATTGAGCACGTTGGTTGCATCTAAATTGGTCATTTTAATTCATACGATTCATTTAATGTTCAATAAATATAGTACCCAACATCAGATTTGGACCAAACATTTTCCTACCAATGAGACATGAGGAATCCAATAAAATGGTGAAAAGCCACCATACGCTGATCACACCCCAACAACCAGTATACATTATCAGTTCTCTATGTCTGACAAGTAGTATGGAGCTGCGGCTTGGAGTATTGCTTCTTCATTTTATGTAATTTATTCCCTGTGAATCTGGTGATAGTTAGTATCCTCTATTCAGAGAATTTTGGCATTGAAGTTGCTTGCATTATTATTTCATTATTGTGGTCAAGCCAGTCCTTCATGAACGCCATTCAGTTTGTCCTCCTCTTAGCAACCTAATGCTTCAACCCAACTCTCCCTGAATAGTCCATAAAGTGGCAGCTCGCTGAGAGGGCTATCCCTATGGTGCAATTCTCATATTAATAATTTTCCTACAAGCCCAAAACTTGATGGGAAAATGGGCTAGAGAATAAAGTGTTGTGGAAACCATAATACAATTATATTATAAATCATTGCATGACGGTCTTATGTTTGTCAATAAAATTATTATTAAACAGCTCTATTTAATGTGTTTAGTGACATTTACCATTAAACCCAACCCAATAAATGTACCATTATAAAACACTATCTAGTGTGCGTTTGAGACTTTTACCATTGAAACCATTACAACTGCTTTAGCCTTTTGGTTTGCTTGTTCACCAGGAATGGTCTAACAGTAACTAATCCAGATCTTTTTTGTAGGGAACAAACCACACAGAAAGGGGCCATTTCCTGAACACAGATTAAGCGTAAGAGAAGGACAAACTGAATTGCTTTCATGAAGGACTGGTTTGAATTGTGAGGATGACCACACAATGTATTTTCATCATGAGCAAAAGCTATTGGTAATCTACCTAAAGTTGCAAAGGAAATCTTGTGATCTGTTGAATAAACACAAGAGACCAGCAAAATGAATAAAATATCATGAAGCGGTCAAAACCTGATACTTTCACACTCATTTATGGTAAATAATGCAAGCGACTCCAATGACAAATTTCTCTGAACAGGGGAAAATAACCATCAGATTCACAGGGAATACATTGCATGTATGAAGAAGCAATACTCCAAGCCACAGCTTAATACTATGTCAGACATAGAGAACTGATACTGTATACTGGTTGTTGGGGTGGGATTGGCGTGGGGGGGGCCCGTGGGTGTCTTAGATTTTTGTGGGGGGATTCATCACGTCTTACTAATTCATAGGAAGTTTTGGTCCACATTGGATGTTGGGTACTATATGTTCTTGAATATAATCCTATCAATTAAAATGTCAAATTTCGTTTTTTTCAATTAGCTACATTTCTCAGATTAAATTATATTTCAACCTCCAAAAAATTCAGGAATGCTAATCGTATCAGTTACTATTTTAGAACAATCTGGGTGTCGAAAGCGCAGCGTGCTGGAAACCTAAGCCCCGATGGGATTCGATTTGCTAACATGAATCAAAAACAGGAAGTGGAGAAGAAAAGCAAGACTGAGCGCTGAGCTTTTTGAGGATCTTGGGTTACGCTGAGTACCACAGTGGGCCCCGCAGTTTTATGCAAGGTGACCCGCCCACTCCCATGTCAAACCACGCGAAGACTACTTCTGTCCTAAGGGCCTTAGTTGTTTTGGCTACCCTAAATGGTGAACGTAGCACAGGTTTTTTTCTCTTCTCGATCGTCAAATAAATAGGCAAAATATGTTCGAAATATTCTAGTGTAAGTTCAATTTAGCCTATGTCTTTGCCATGTTCAGTGTACAACTATGCTGTAATGTTAAAGGCAATGTGAAGATTATTGTTCAGACGTACCAGGCCAACAAGCCTTTCTAAGGGACCACCATAGCCAGACACACATCCCTGCCCCCACTGCACTGTTTATTTGTATCTGGACATTAGCCGGTTTTTGTGCTTGAACTAACGAGGTCATCAAAGTATGATGCTCCACTCAGCCTCTGGCAGTCCTCTCCTTGCCTAAGGAAGGAAGAGTTTAGAATTCCTCTCCATCTCCCTCCCCCCTACCGCCCCCTCCATCCCTCCCTCCACCCCCGTCTCATTGTGGAGCCCCATATGCTGAAGGACACTCAGGAGAGAGGCTTTGTGGGTTTTAGGAAGGGGGGGGGGCTCCTCGGCTCCCGCTGTCTGCTTACTGTATCTCGGTCACGTCTCGTGTTTTAATCAGACAGTTACCGTAGGTCTCCTCTCTCTCGCTCCTTCCATCCCTCCATCCTCCCCTGTTCTCACCTGTCTGTCACTCAGTGGAGAGAGAGAGAAAGTACTACTGTCCTTAGACATCCTCCAGCAATTTTTTGTATTTATTTTACTGTTGAAAAGCGATATCCCAAATATAAATACGTTAAAGTACACACACTAAAAGGTAAAAAAAAAAAAAAAGACAACTGTGAAATTCAAGTAGTAGAGTATTCAAGTAGTTGGTCTGATAGGAAGTCGTGATGTCATCGTCCTCCCCCTTGTTTGAGTAACAATGGAGGAGCAATAGAGAACAAAAGAGGAAAGACCCACCCCCCTACTTGTGCTATGTCATGACTTACCTGGGCCTCCTATTGAGATGTGCCTTTTGTTAAGTAAATCAGGTGCTAAATTAGGTGAAAAGGAAGCTGGAGTGACACTTTAAAGCCTGATAGGCAGCGGGGACTTGCATAGTGAGTATGAGCAGTCGACTTGTCATCGCCATCACAGCAGCAGCGCAGAGGAGAGAGGCTGGCTGGAATCTTAAGGTCTTTTCATTTCTGCTCCGGAGTTGTCCATTTCAGCCCCTATTCTTGTCAGTTCTCATTTTAAACTAGGGATGCACGATATATCGGAATCGGACGATATTAACTAAATATGCCGACATCGGCCCAATGTCTAGTTTAACGCCGATGTGCAAAACCGATGTCAAAGCTAACGTGCATACCTATATAACGTAATGACGCCACATAAAAATTTTGCGTTACACGTGCAACACAGCATTCCTAACCTAGCCCACAATGTCTGCTGTGTGGATCGAGCAGTCACTTGAAGAAGTCGAGCAGTCATTTGAAAGAGTAAGAAAATTTCAGCGAGACAACTCAAACGCCAAGATAATGGAATTCATTGCCCTTGACAATCAACCGTTCTCTGTCGTGGGTTATGTTGGCTTTCGCTGACTGGTCGAGCACCAATACACACTACCAAGTGCGCTATTTTTCAGATGTTGCCTTAACGGAGTTACACAGAAATAGCGTCACTGCTATTAGCTTCACGACTGACAATTGGACCAGCGATATCAGCCCTCGAGGATTCCGTACTGAAGAAAGTCATATTTCATGCTCATGAATGTGCTGGTTGTCATACCGCTGCTGCCATTTCAATGGCATTTGAGAACATGTTTGAAACTTGGAAACATGAACACACTAGCTAGCTCCATTCGAACAACTGACTGGAGAAATAAGCTCATCAACTGCGTCTGCAGCAGACGTGATACCCTCAGTCATGGCATTGACAAAACTACCGACACAGGCTGTGAACAAGCGATTCGGTGGCATTCTCGCTTTACTGTGTCGCCACCATGCTCAATGCTATGTACAAGGACTGCTACTTCGATGCAGACAAGAAACAGGGTTTACGTGAAATGTTACATACACGGCTGGACAAGACGGAAACGGACAAAGTGACAGTGCACACGAGGAAGAGAGGCCACGGACAGACAGAGCTGAAACTTCACTGCTTGACATGTATGATGAAATCCTGGTTGAGAATGAAACGACTGAACAAATGAACAATGAAACAGCACAGGAAGTAAGTGAAAGAAATAGGTTTTGATTGTCCTACTGGTAATGGGGACATATGTAAATGCCAACAAAATAACTTTTGTGTGTGTGTGTGTGTGTGTGTGTGTGTGTGTGTGTGTGTGTGTGTGTGTGTGTGTGTGTGTGTGTGTGTGTGTGTGTGTGTGTGTGTGTGTGTGTGTAACCTTTATTTAACTAGGCAAGTCAGTTAAGAACAAATTCTTATTTACGATGACGGCCTTCCCCGAACGACGCTGGGCCAATTGTGCGCCGCCCCCTTATGGGACTCCCAATCACGGCAGGATGTGATACAGCCTGGATTCGAACCAGGGACTGTAGTGACGCCTCTTGCATTGAGATGCAGTGCCTTAGACCGCTGCGTCCATGTGTGTGTTAACTATTTATCTGTACTAGAGTGCTTAAAAGGCAGCTAAAATGTTAAATATCGGTTATCGATAGCGTGGTTTTTTGGGGGGCAAGGAAAATATCGTATATCGGTATTGGCCAAAAATGTCATATCGGTGCATCAATATTTTAAACCACATCCCATTTAGTCCGCTGTCGTCCTTACCGGCTCACCCAAACAGCTCATCATAGCTAGCTATTTAACACGGCTATGTATGAACAAAGTTCATAGAATTATGTCCCTAGGTGTGTACAGTGTTTATTAGTGGCTGTGCCTGGCTTTTGTTGTAGACAAGGCGTCGGAAGAGCCGGAATATCAAAGAGCAAGAGGAGCAGCTAAACTAATGCATCAACCCTGTGCTGTTGGGCCCCAGTGTTCCCATTTCCCACTAGCCTCTCCCCCCTTCTGAGCCATGCTGTGGATCGCATTGCCATGGTTAACGTTGAGTGACAACCCCCTGCTGATAGCCAGGTAGTCTCCATGGATACGCCAGGTCATTAAAAGGGAGCTGGGGAGCGGCGGCTCTGGCTGGCTGGTATCGACCTGACAGACACTGAAATAAGATGGCCCTGTGGCCCCGTCTGACCCTGGCGCTGGCATTGCATGGACCGGCAGCTCTCCTTACAGCCCCTGGGCTCACTCACTCCCTGTGGAAATGGAGACCGTAGATAAATGATTAGCGGCAGCTTTATGCATTCCCCAGTCCCCGTCCTCATGAGTGAGTATATGAACAAGTTTTCATGAGCTGGTGGACATTTTGTGCCGTAATGCTGTCGTGGTGGCTGTGTTAAGTCTTGGAATGCATAGAGCGGTTTATCTGTGGTAAGACTGCTTACACTGAAGAATGACCGAAGCCACTTTGGATAATATGATACTCGGTTAATATGACATCCTTTGTGTTTCTACAGAAGCTAATTAGTTTTATTGATTTCACTGATTTCACTAGTTTGTTTTATTGATTTCACAAAAGTTTTTTAAGTACCAGACTGCCAGTCCATATAACTATATTCTTGACTGTGCTCTCTTGGTGTCACACATTTCAAAGATGGCCGCCACCTGCCTACCCTTTCAGAAGAATCTCTCTTGCGGTTTGAAACTGTGATGTGGGGAGGGGTTTGGGAGGTGGTGTCTCACAAGGGGGGTGGGGGAGGTTTTTGACTCTGTCGGCAGCCCCTCCCTCCAGGGGCTTTCTGCAACAACAGGAACCGCAGGCGAAGACTGAACAAACCCATGCCGTCTATAAATAACCTGGTGGCGGGCATCTGGGGCTCTCCTGGGAGGTGGCACAGGCAAGAGAGGCAGCACGTTCTCTTGATTCGAACATGCAGTTAAAACCGCTTTTGCCCTGTCGCCAGGGTCCACAGGGGCCTCCCTGCTCTCTTCTCTCCTCCTCTTCCATCTCTGGGAGAGAGCAGTGACAAGAGGCTGGACGGGTTCAGTTCACACAAGGAGCTCAGTGGTGAACAGGGCTCACCTTGAGAAAGCAGCTTTTTATGGCATTGCACTCAATGTGCAATAAAAGGGACTTGTCGGAGGAGTGTCGCCCGTCTACTTTATTGTGTACTATAGTGGCATCTCCCTTTACATGAGAAGAGCGGTATCAGCCAGCCAGCCAAACACCCTTCGGTGACCCTCCAAAAGGTAGCTGGAGTAAACGAGAGAGAGGAGAGGAGGGGAAGAAATGTGTGTTTGGGGGCTTTGTGGTGTGCAGAGCTGAGAGGAAAGGTTATCCTTTCAGAAGACCGATAAATGGCTGGCTGTGTGTCTGATTGCAGTGCTAGCGTGATGTAAGGTCTTACAGTTGGGCAGGGACTGCAGTGGAGCATGATGGCCATCGTCTCGCCTCCACTCTGGGCCCCTCTCTCAGTCCCCCAATGACTGTATACGAATGGACAAAGCCATCGATCACGTGACACCATTCATTCCTATGTGAAGACTCAATAGCGCATTTGAAGCCAAAATAAGTCAGATGACGTCTCGTGGAGACATAACATGCGCAGTTTGAGCTATACCAGGAAGTGGCGTTGCAGGCTAGCTCAGTGCTGCCCCCTCTCATTAAGTAACTCCAGCTGAAGGCCGACCGGGGTACTGCAGGCTGAATAGCAACTCAATTATCCTTATAATTTTTTCTATGTGCGATTTATAAAATAATCGGTTCAAGGACATGCATCTGGTGTAATAGAAGTAATTATAGGTATTGATTGTCTAAGAATTTGTCATTTATTTACACGAAGATTGCCATTTTCCCATTCACTACAATGGGGGATCCTGTTTTTGACAACCAATGCCTGCAGTACTGCGGTCGGCCTTGAACTGCGTGGCTTTAATAAGAGGGGGCAGTCGTTCTCCCCTGCTATCCCCTTCTCTAACTCTTTGTCCCTCTCTTCCCCACTACTTTCTTCTCAATTTTCTCCCATGCCCAGTTTCACTCCCACACTAAAAATCTAATTGTGTACTCTAGAATTGAGAGAAACATGTATTTAATTAGGCTAGATGTCCTTTGAACTGGAGCCCCAAGGTAAGAGTCTGTTACACAACTACTTCTGGATCTTTTTAGAACTTTGTGTACAGTTCTAACAGTCAACGTTGGGAGTGTTCTTGAATCAAATGCCTGCATATTTTCTCTATTTCTGGATTCAGCACTCTCGCTTTGTTCCCACCCCTTCTGGTAGGGTTTTCACTTCGACATTGGCTGCTGAAAGCATGTTACCTTGGCTGTGATGTGTTTGGTAATCATATCTGTATGAAACCCTCTGGCCCAGCCCAGCGCTGTGTACTGCCTTGGCTGTTGTTGTGTGGGTAAGTAATCCCAGCAGGGCTCGCTAGCCGGGGCGTTGTTTACCGTGTGTTCTCCCCTGACGGAGGTGAAGAGGTGCTGAGCTGTTGTTTGTCGAGGGCTCAGCGGGCTGTCTCAGGGCTGCAGAGATAAGGGCATGACTAAGCAGTGGACAGAGAGAGAAGAGAGGGGGGGGAGGGGAGAGCGACAGAGGCTCTGCACTGCTTATCTGGATCTTTGTGCTCCGAGGCCCGGCCCGCCCCTCTGACTGAGCTCTCCGGTGGGTGACCTTGACAAGAATGTTGGATTATTATTGTAATAAATACCGCTCTGGTGGAATGGCCGGAGGTCAGGAGGGGAGGGAGGTAGGGAGGAGACGAGGCGGGAAGTAGGGAGAGAGGGAAGAGGGAGGGAAGGGAGGGGATTTCCGGTATTTTCCACAGCACAGATGGGACTTTGTTGAAACATGTCGCGGGGAGACCGGTCGGGTGAGAGCAGCAGATTGGCCTCTCAGTTTGGTGTCCCGGAACTGTTTACTACTACTACTACTTCACCGCTCCAGCAGCAGCCATGTTGTTTTTCTCGGTCTACCCGTCTACCATCTGGATTTGTTCAAGGGAAGCCTGGGAGTTGTGTTTTTGGGATGGGGCTTGACTGAGGCGCACTGCGTGTGACTGGCATTCCTTTGGCTTAATTAACTCCCCGGCAACAGAGCTAACAACCCTTTCATAGAGTTTTTTATTTTATTTTTATTATTTTTTTTATCAAGAATCTCCAGCTCATCTCAAAATGTAAGTGCTCTGTTAATTTTGCTACTCGGTGGGGGGAAAAGGATGTACTACAGTACGGAGATCGGAACTACTGTGAAATTACACCCTTGTGAACGGGATGTGTGAAGATTTCAAGTGGCCATGCTTTTGGGGGGGTCGTTGGAGGTCCCTTTTGAGTGTGGTCTCCTCCCATTAGCACCAGCACACAATACCAGGCAGAGGCCCCAAGCCAGCCAGCCACCGTCTGAGTTGAAGGGGGAGGGGTAGGGCAACAGGCAGGCGAGGGGAGGGAGGTCATCAGCTCGGCTTGTGTTGCGACCAGAGAATAGAGGAGCAATAACCTGCTGGGTTCCAGCCAGCCAGACAGTTCTCAGACAGGAAGGTACTGCTGTAGTCAACCGTGTCCCTTTTCTTAATACACCAGCTGCCAGTTCCCCCAAGCACTAACTCTCTCAGGTAGCAGCAACTGCTCAATTGGCTCTCCTCGAGAGGAAAGAGACAGGCAAGTGGGAGGCACAAGGGGTGTCAACAAATTTTTTTTCTCTCTGCATATGTAGTCAGAGTTGCTGTGCACAAAGCCTTGTATGCCCTTCCGTGTGAACGGAATGAAGACGTCAAGCCATTCGTGAAACTCTAGTTCAGTTATCAGGCAATCGAAGGTCTTTTTCAGCTTGCTTTGCTACCTTCTGGTTTCATGCAGGCTCCTGTCCCTGAATACTGATAAGCCGGAAGGCTTTCTCTCTCCACCTCTCTACTCCCTCCCTCTCTCCCTCCTCCTCTCTCTCCCCCCCCCCCCCACCCTCTCTCTCTCTCTCTCTATCTCTCTCTCTCTCTCTCTCTCTCTCTCTCTCACTCTCACTCTCACTCTCACTCTCTCTCTCTCTCTCTCTCTCTCTCTCTCTCCCTCTCTCTCTCTCCCACTCTCTCTCTCTCTCTCTCTCTCTCTCTCCCACTCTCTCTCTCTCTCCCACTCTCTCTCTCTCACCCTCTACTCTCTCTCTCACCCTCTACTCTCTCTCCGTGAAACACTATTTTGCTTGTTATGCCGTCTGTAGAAAAGCTTTTCCTCCCCGCTGTCTCTGGTCATATTACACCCAGTAGTCCGGGCTGTGTTCTCTGGGAACACAAACACTTCTCAGTGTGTCTACTTGCTCTCTCTCTCTTTCTGCCTCTCTTGTACTCAGTCCTCCCTCCCTTTCTCCGATTCTGTTTTCACGCATGGGCTCAAAAGCAAAGAGGCATCGGAGGCGGAGCTGGCAGCGATCCATCAATGCTGAAACTAGGGCGAGCAAAGGGAAATGTAACCTAAACTGCAGGCTAAACCAAAGAGCACAGCCTCTCAGTAAGTAGAGACACTGCCTTTGTACGCTCGGCGGAGTAGCTGGTGACTCCCCTGCCCTGCACAACACAGCGCCTTTTCCACGTTCTTTTTAAACGGGCATAATGTAGGCGTCGACAATGTCTCGTGAAAACTCGAGTCCTGCAACAACGCCGTTTAGCCGGGGGGGCCGAGAGCATTAAATCAAGGGTTTGCTTCCATTTCCTCGTTTTTTTGTTGTTGTTGTTTTTTGTTGTTGCCTGAGTGCACACTCGTAATCAGGCAGCCTGCGCCGTGCATCGGTGCCTCGGCTTTCAACTCTGAACAGAGCCCATTGTTGTCTGATGTCTGTGTTAGCCGAGTGTGCTTCTAGGCTGTGTCTCCAATCATGCAGCCTCAACCCACAGAGAAGAGGCTAAAATGCATAGCCGCCTAACCACAGACACCCAAGAATAGAGGAAATTGACGAAGGTAGCTTCATACAGTTGAATGCATTAGAGCAAACGAGAGCTGTCGTAATGACTATTCCTAGCCGCAGTGACAATAACGGTTTAATTGCATAACGTCTAGGGCTAGCGTTGTCTAACTAACAAGCCGCTGCGTTCAACTGTTTTGTTGAACCAGTAATTGGCCATGTGATCTATAATTGACAGTAATTTTTGTTCAGCCATTTGCTATAGGCCTTCTGTAGTTCAACATTAAACAATGCTCTCTTTCCCCCCCTCTGCTCTGTTGTCAAGTGCCTCCTACTCAGTCGAGGCCTCTGCTGAATTGTTGAGACCAGGCTATTGGCTGCTTGCAAAGTACAGGTGTTGTCGGGGTTACCACCAGTCCTTGCTTCCTCACAGCCACTATCTCTCTCACACACTCCCTGTCTCGCTCTTTCGTGTGCGCACACACACACATACACACACACACACACAACTACAATTGAATTGTCATCGCCACAGGCAGTAAAGAAAGGCATCTCTTTTGTTAAGCACCTTCTGTGGCAGCAGGAATCCAGTGAATGGCCTCTTCAGGTAAGGCCTTGCCAACGATTATTCTCTTTTAAATCAAAGCTGCTTTCGTTTACCGTAGAATCATAGCGAATATCAAATTGGCCTCTTTATTGATTTTTTTATTTTAAATTGTCTGGCCTAGTTTCCCTTTCTCAAGAGCTGCGTGATTTAAAAGGCTGGAGACTTTGATTTGATTGTGTTTCATTTAGTTCGGTACAGTAACGGTTCTATTTTGGTTTCACTGCCTCGCTGATGTTGTTAGGATGTGTGAGGGCTTGGCGTAGTCTCTTTCCTCTTAGCAACAGGTGAATAGCTGGCTGAGGCTGTTGCTAAGGGCCCGGAGATGCGCGAGGGAGGCTGGATTCTCTGAGCTGTCTGAAGGCACCGCCTCAATCTGCCTCTCCCTTGGTGGGGGGGCGAACCCACCCTCCCCCCTCAGCATAAAATGGGTCACTGAAGAATACCAGTTCTTCCTAGTCATTGAACTTGCTACTTGGTTCTTTAAAAAAAAAAACATGTTTTATTGTCACAGTGAAATTTTCTAGGGTCAGCCGTAGTAGTATGGCTCCCCTGGAGCAAGTTAGGGTTAAGTGCCTTGCTCAAGAGCACATCGACAGATTTTTCACCTTTCGGTTACAGGCCCAACGCTCTAACCCAGGGGTGTCAAACATACGGCCCGCGGGCCGGAACCGGCCCCCAAGGAGGTTCGATCAGGCCCGCAGGATAATTTGAAAGTGGAAAAAATGCATAAAAGACATGGAATTAATATTTTTAATTCGCTGCAATTCATGGATTATCCGCTAAGGGGCGCACTCTTTCCATCAGAGTAGAAGACAAGCCGCATCACTGAGACAGACTGAAAACAGCAGACGGTATCAATGCGCCATCTGCTGCTTGTTACGACGTTGTTAATACCTTGGTCTCTACCTCTCCGCTACACCCTCATTAGCCAAAATGTCGTTATCCAAACGGAGAAAAGTAGATAAGGAGTGTAGAATTTTCAAAGAAAAATGGACCACGTCCTATTTATTTACAGAGATGCACGGAAAACCTTCGTGCTTGGTGTGTTTGCAACAAGTTTCGGTATTGAAGGAATATAATATTCGACGCCACGACGAGACTCATCACAGCGAAAAATATGACGGCTTGCAAGGACAACTGAGAAGAGATAAGATTAACGAATTGCTGGCGGGTCTGAGGAAACAGCAGTCAACTTTCATCCAGAGCCGAGAAGTCAGTGAAGCAGCGGTAAAAGCCAGCTACCTAATTGCTAGCGAAATAGCATTAGCATCGAAGCCGTATTCCGACGGTGACTTTGTTAAACGATGCATGATGAAGGCGGCTGAACTTGTATGTCCCGAGAAGCGACAAGCTTTTGCCAATATTAGCCTGACGAGGAATACTATAGCAGAGAGGATTTCGGAACTATCGGCAGATTTAGACAGTCAATTGAAACAGAGAGTCAAGTCATTTATTGCATTTTCCGTGGCAATTGACGAGAGCACTGACATCACAGACGTGGCCCAACTGGCCATATTTATTCGAGGAGTTGATGAGACATTGACTGTTACTGAAGAGTTTCTTGAGTTGGTGCCAATGATGGACACCACAACAGCCGAGGACATTTTCGGCTCTGTCGTTGCTGCATTGGACAGAGTTGGAGTGGACTGGTCCCGCGCTGTCAGCCTGGCTACAGACGGCGCGCCATCCATGGTCGGAAAGAAGATTTTATATGCGTATGTGTAAGTGGTTTAAAAATTCCTTTCTTTAAAAGTCTCATTTAATCTTAAAGTGCATTACTATATTTTTCAGTACCAATTAAAGTTTTGTGCCTTTGTACAATCAGTGGGATCAGTTGCAATGCATATTTGTGAATGATAAAAGTAAATTGCACATTTGTCTAAGGAAATATGAGGTGTTTCATGAAATGTTTTGTAAAAGGATAGTTCATTAAATTTCAATATTTTCCTAATGTTCTTGTGCTTCTTTACACCAAAACAAAGGAAAGACATGATATTTTGATTATTTATAGCAGAGTATGGTATAATTTTAATGGTCCGGCCCACTTGACATCTCCCTAGGCCGTATGTGGCCCACGATGCGAAATGAGTTTGACACCCCTGCTCTAACCGCTAAGCTACCTGCCGCCCTTTTGTGCATTGTAGAAGTAATACTTTGCTACACATTGGAAAGAATACTTGATGGCAAGGTATTTAGAATCGGACTTATTGTGATACCGTTTGCCTTTTAAAATCTATTTTGCTGTGGCAGTTTTAATTCATGTCCAACTCTCTCATTAGACTTCTCTTTGAGTCGTGTCAATAATGGTTAAAGGGGTCTGTTGAAGTGGATGTTGACCCTTTTGTCTTTCAATGTGGGAGGCGGTGTGATTGAATTAGCCAGGGCGCAGCTCTTGCTGTTGACTACAGGAGGCTCTGTGTGTGAACTGTAAAACAACGGTTTCTGTAGTGCCCTGGACTGCACGACTCCGTCAGCCATTTCTGCCCGCAAATCTCTCACACCTTCCCTTTACCTGTCACTTTCTGTGGTGTGTCTGCTTTCACCCGCAGCAAGCTCTCCCACGCTCGCATGCTAAACACCAACTGGGGAGTCTCAATCATTACCTCACAAAAGGCCTAGCCAATTATACAAACCTTATATGGTATTTTAAAGAAGTGGGTTGTTGAACAAATGGGGCTTCAAGTCTTTTGTGGGATAATGTTGTTTCTGTTTAAACATGGCAGTCTCTCTGTGCTGTGTCTGCAGTCCCGTTTTAAGTCACTTTCATCATCAGTTGCAGAGTGCCTGAGAGAGCATGTCAGTTTGGTTTCATTCCTCTCAAAGGGGAAGGAGAGAAACAAATGGTCAAAGGCCTGTTGTATGTAATTGTGGGATGCATGTTCGAGGAGGCGTACTTTTAGCTGGCAGCCATATGCTGGCAAGCAGCATCTTTTCTTGAAGATGTTTTCTGTCCTCTAATGAGACACCGGGCAATTATGAATAAACTGCCTCCTCCATGAATCTAGGTTACAAGGGGGAGGGTTCAGTGTAGCCATGCCTGGTTTACTCAGTGGGGCTATTATTGCGGTGGTTGTCTTTTGTTGTTTTTTCTTCTCGCCTCTCTCTTTCTCTCTCTTCAGTTTGAGGCTTGTACTTGGGCTTAGAGAGTTGCTTGGAGACAAGAAACAGACCCCCCCCCCCACACACACACACTCCATCGCTGCTTTTCACTTTCGACTCTGTGGGCTTTTGCTGGTTTTCTTTCTTCTTCTTTTTTTCATGAAGTTTTTTTTCTCATGCTAGCGTTTAGTCATTTTCCACTTCTCTGTCTCTCTGAGGTTTTCAGTCCAGACAACGCAGCATGTCATTTAAAAGACCACATTTGGTCACAGGAAACTGGCAGGCTTTCTCCTGTGTGGTTGTGTTTTGACAGTGCTGTTAGGCCTGTTCCATGAGAGACTAGGGAGGGGGGCAAAGCTGGTTGAGAGTGTCTTGGAAGGCTGGTTGAGAGTGTCTTGGAAGGCTGGTTGAGAGTGTCTTGGAAGGCTGGTTGAGAGTGTCTTGGAAGGCTGGTTGAGAGTGTCCTGGAAGGCTGGTTGAGAGTGTCTTGGAAGGCTGGTTGAGAGTGTCTTGGAAGGCTGGTTGAGAGTGTCTTTGAAGGCTGGTTGAGAGTGTCCTGGAAGGCTGGTTGAGAGTGCCTTTGAAGGCTGGTTGAGAGTGTCCTGGAAGGCTGGTTGAGAGTGCCTTGGAAGGCTGGTTGAGAGTGTCTTGGAAGGCTGGTTGAGAGTGTCCTGGAAGGCTGGTTGAGAGTGTCTTTGAAGGCTGGTTGAGAGTGCCTTTGAAGGCTGGTTGAGAGTGTCCTGGAAGGCTGGTTGAGAGTGTCTTTGAAGGCTGGTTGAGAGTGTCCTGGAAGGCTGGTTGAGAGTGCCTTGGAAGGCTGGTTGAGAGTGTCTTGGAAGGCTGGTTGAGAGTGTCTTGGAAGGCTGGTTGAGAGTGCCTTGGAAGGCTGGTTGAGAGTGCCTTGGAAGGCTGGTTGAGAGTGCCTTGGAAGGCTGGTTGAGAGTGCCTTGGAAGGCTGGTTGAGAGTGCCTTGGAAGGCTGGTTGAGAGTGCCTTGGAAGGCTGGTTGAGAGTGTTTTGGAAGGCTGGTTGAGAGTGCCTTGGAAGGCTGGTTGAGAGTGCCTTGGAAGGCTGGTTGAGAGTGCCTTGGAAGGCTGGTTGAGAGTGCCTTGGAAGGCTGGTTGAGAGTGCCTTGGAAGGCTGGTTGAGAGTGCCTTGGAAGGCTGGTTGAGAGTGCCTTGGAAGGCTGGTTGAGAGTGCCTTGGAAGGCTGGTTGAGAGTGCCTTGGAAGGCTGGTTGAGAGTGCCTTGGAAGGCTGGTTGAGAGTGCCTTGGAAGGCTGGTTGAGAGTGCCTGGAGAGTGCCTGGAGACTCTCCCGACCACTCAATTTGGTGCCTCCAGTGTGGTCACCAGAGCGGCTACCAGGGCCCAGGGAAACTCAAATTACAGGCAGCCTTGAGTTTCCATGAATCCGATTTTCAATCAATCTTCCTCTCTAATTATAGGCAAGGGCAGTTAGTGCCCGATTTGTTTTACGGCCCCCGTGGTATGGCCTTCTTCCGAATGTTCTGGCCCGGTGCCGGCTAGCTCAACATAAACTGTGTAACCACTCACAACATGAACACGGACCGCTCATTCCCCTTTCTGCGCAGACTTGTTGGGAAAGTAGTGTGTTTTACAGACCACTGTCTAGGCTACTGACCATAGTGATTCCTCTGACACTGAGAGATCAATATTTCGACTCTTCTTATCGGAGGATCAGTGGCGGGAACGGTATTGACTGTTGTTTCTGGGGCATATGATAAATGCAAAGTATGCTACTTCTGGTTACGTTCCGTGGTCGAAGTCTGTTTTAGAGATCGGACACCCCATGATATAAGTTTGAATCTGTCCTGTCCAGATCTCTGGGTTGTGTGTTTGTCGTATGCTATTTAGAGTCATGTTGAGTGCTCTGTGTGAATCGGGTCTAATAGGCGCTGTGTCAGTGTGTCAGGTGTTGAGCAGCCCTCTAGTCCTATCATCTGTGCATGACTCATCACTTCTCCCCCAAGTGCTGGTGTGGGCATGCTCAATGGACCCAGTGTGGGCGAAGGGAGGCATGTTGGGTAATGGGCACAGATTTACACAGTATCACCACAGCACGGTGATTAATTGCACTGTGTCCTACAACGGACAGCGTCTGTGGGAAATGGCCGCCCCCCCCCCCCCCCCCCCGCAGATTTTTGAAACTCTGGTACTGCTAGTGCAGTGAATAAATTGTGGTAACCTTTGATCTGGAGGCAAGCTCGTTAAAATGATGTAACCTACATTTATAATGTTTGACATGCACAGGGAAGCCGTTCGGCATGCCAACTCGAACACACTCCGTTTTTTTTTGCACGGTGTTCCACCTCCCGGGTTTTGGTTCAATGGTGGACTTTAGGCCACGAAGCTGAAGTCAATTGACACACTTAATTACCCAGGGCGTCTGCTAAGTCAATAACCCCCCCCCCCCCCCCCCGTTAGGCCAATGACTATTATGACTGGTGGTGTGAAAGTATCGCTTTTATGGCGAGAAGTCATAGTCCAAGGTCTTTATTTGTTTTTTAATACCTTGACTGTTAAACTTGTTGAAGAGAAATCTTTCTTTTTCTGCCAGTTTCCGAAATGGGAACCGTTATCAAGCCTTTTCATGATCTGCATCAAAGTGACAAAGGCCGTTTGGGGATGTCTAGATCCCTGGAAGTCATCCTCTTTGAATTTCCTGAACTTTTAAGTCCTCACTGCCTGCTTGTTTACACAGTTGGGATTAGAGCTGCTAACCTGAAAGGCTGCTTAGAGAGAGGTCCATCTAAACATAGCGTGACATTAGTTCAACTTTGTCAACACCAACGGGGTTAAGTTGAAAGGTTGGCGAGTGATTGATGAAAGATGCCCTTTGATCGCTATTTCTACACCTTTGCGAAGATTAAGCGAGGTGTCTCTTTTCAGTTAGGTGTTTAAAATACTGTCCTCGGGGGGGGGGAGTAAGGTCCTTGAATATATTAGTGTTACTTAGCATTCTGGTAGTAAGGTGTCCCAGGCACGTTGCCACGTTTATGTCAACAGGTGTTTTACTACCTACATCAGTTAATGGCGGGGTCAGAGAAGGGGAAGGTCATGGTATGGTGAAAGGTGAGTGGGTGACTCTAATTTTAATTTAAGCCTGTAAACACATGGAGAATGCCTCCAATCAGTTCAAATGAGCCTAGAGGCCAGTGGACCAAGACAAATGTACTCTCAAAGAAATGATTGAGAATTGTTGCTTAATTTCCTATTCTTGTTCACTTCTAATTTGCGTCAAGTCATTTATTTTCCTTTTTTTAGTTTCTAATACTTAGCATAAATGTTGACGCAGGCTTTTTGTAATATCTCAATTGGCCATCTATATAATAATATTGCGGTATCAACCCCCCCCCATCCCTATCGTTTTCCTCCATCGCTCTCTCTGTTTTTGTTTCTAGGCAGAGGGCACTTCTCTCCCCTGTCATTATGACGAAGGGGGACTTGTATGGCAGATGTTTTTTCCCTCTCCTGATGTTACTGGAGACTCTTGACACGGCCTGAACTCTGCTCCCTCACCACTGCCTGACTCCGACCTCCCCAGCAGGGACGGGTCACCCCCCTCCGAGAGGGATGTTGGGAAGGTGACATCACCCACCCGGGGGCCTCGGGGATCTGTTCCTGAACCCGAAACACTTACCCGGCAGCGGAAAGGAGGGCGTGGGGGCGCAGAGGAATGTTCTGGGAACTCGTTGGAATTGAGGCTGTAACACACTCGCCTGCCAAAACCTAATTTTGTGTTCCGTAGGGGGGAGGAGGGGGGTATTCCATTCCTATTATACCAGTCGTCTTCTGCCACAGACCTTTTCCATACCCCTTTTCCCCCCTTCCCCTTGTTTTTGAGTGATTGTTTTCCGCCTCTGAAAGGCTGTCCAAGGGAACATTGATTCTCCTCACTCTGCCAGGGTGAAAGTGGATATGGTTGTTTGATGCTTTCCAGACCACTGGATTGTGGGGACCCTTAAGATAATGCCCAGGGGCTTAGCAGACCGAGGGTCTGGTCTTTTGCAGCCAGCAAAATGGCATGTGGAAAAACAGTCATGAGCAGGGGTGTTACCCCTTAAAAGGCTTATAAAGTAAAGGGCTGTTCACTTTTTCCCGTTTTGGTATGGCCTTATTGGCTTCGTGAAGCTGTATATTGATATAAAGACCATATTTACCAACTGAACAGCGATGTGGTTCTATTGGAACCTATGCCTATTAAGGGCACAAAATGATTTCACTTTTCGATCAATCTCAAATGCTTTTTACCCAGTAGGCCTACATCTCCACAGCAGTCTTTTCGTAAACATGGCACACTGCAACAATTTGGATTTTGCAATACTTAAATCATATGTTGAACAGTAAAAAGAAGCCCATAAATGGTTTATGTTTGGGATTAAACTGTCTGTCGTCGGACAGACGCAATCCGTTTACATCTTCAGAGTCCCGGTTGCAGGGTGTGGACAAAGCACATTGTGTGTGTGTGTGTGTGTGTGTGTGTGTGTGTGTGTGTGTGTGTGTGTGTGTGTGTGTGTGTGTGTGTGTGTGTGTGTGTGTGTGTGTGTGTGTGTGTGTGTGCAGGCTTGGCGAAGTGAAAACTTTGCAGAGAAGAACGACCACTAATAGTGCACTTGAGCCCACAAAAGGAGAAACCGGTCCAGGAATAGTGGATGTTTTTGTTGTAGGCTTCGGGCTGGTGCTACCACTGAGGTTTTGTATCCATTTAGATTTCTGCTTCCCCCGGCTAGAGACTGGGCCTCCCTTCTTTTTCTGCAAAGAAAAAGTGTATGCATAGGCAGAGTTTCTGTTTGGCAGTCTTTTCCTGGTGTCTCCACTTGAGCTTTCGGTTTGTGTTCGGTGGTCTCTCCCGCCAGCCGTAAGCATCTTTGGTTTGGAAGGATCTGACGCTAGGGTATGTAAGCATGCTTTTGGTCGACGGTTGGAAGAATTCCTCATCGACCACTGCTGTTTTCAGGTTCGCTTTCTTCTCTATGGAGCCTACACTTGCAAACAAGCGTTAGCCGTTAGCTTATGATAACTTGTCGCTTGTTTTTCCATACGCATTGTCTCGTTAGCCGACAACAGCAAATTAATACTCGACTGTGTTCTGAGCCTCTGGCATTGAAAAATGTGGTTTGTCTTTACAAGCATCAGTTTCATGAGAGCAGCACAGGTGGCTGAGCACGATGCCCTGACTGTAATCCCCCAGTAATCCTGTCTGAGGCCATGGGCTCACTTACTTCTCCCCAGCCTGATTAAACAGGGAGAGGTGACCGTCCTGCAGACGGGCTGCCGCAGCAGCTTTCCAGTGGACTCAGTCTTCAGGTTCTGAAGGGCAACAGGTTTAGGTTTGAGCAATTCGCCCTGTGATTCTGTAGGCTTTATAAAGGTGGAGAGAGTGAAGTCTTGCCTCATGCCAGAGTATAAAATGAAGCTTCATCTCAGAATTGGCCGAAGGAACTCTTCCCCTGCAGGGTGTGGGGTGATGAGTCACTCAGACGGTGTGGTTCTCGCCAGGCCCCGGAATGAGAGAGCGTGACTCCGCACAGAGTCCTCTCAAACAGTGTGGTCGTCTGATTTTTATTTTTGTTGCAGCCAAACTGTAAATCCAGGGAGCTGCAGTCGTGACCAGCACGGTGATGGAGCGAACGAGAGAGAGACATTGAATTTAGCATCGAAGGACAACCACTGAGTGAGTGATCACACAACCACAGGAGTTTCCCCAGACTGGAGGATTTGGCTTTGACTGATGAAATAGGGCTCTCTTGGATGCTAATCATAGACGAGCCCTCCTTGTGTGTCAGCCTGCCAGCCTTGCTGCAACAACATTCGCGACTGGCTCAATTACAGTAGCGCCACAGCGACAATCACTATCTAAATTCTGAAAAGACAAGACTATCCAAATGCATTTCAAATGCACCCCCCCCCCCAACCCAATCTATATGATGCACTCCGCAGTCATCTCCAGCGCCATCTCTGATATTCAGAGGGCTCAATGATATCCTTGACGACAAGGGCCTTTAAGAGTCGGTCCCAGAGCTCCCTGGGCTGCTGAAGGCACCAGCTGCTGCTGCCTGGCGCTCCAATTAAAGACTCCACTTCTCTCGGCTCAATTCATTAGGGAGCTTGTTGCTTACCGCCGAAACACACGGCGAGAGCAACAATCCCAACAAACGGCCCCTAAAAAGTCCTTTTGTGACCGTCCTCGGCTACACCCCTCTCTCTCTAGTTTCTACAACTCCCCTTTCTCGTATGCTCGCTCACGATAGAGCTTCTTTGCCGAGTGGGCTGCCACCTGCGAGAGTCAAACAGAAGCGGCTATGTCATCCACCACCTAGGCGTGGAAGTCATTAATGGGGGTTTTATCGCCGACACGCGCGTGTCGTTGCCCCGTCCCTGGTGGCAGCGTTTCAAACATCCCCCACGTTAGTGTGAAGTGTCCTTTTCAACATAGGACTTTTCTGTCGCTCAGATGATGGCTTGTATTCACAAAATCTCCTTTAACACAATGCTTTAAGACGCGTCAAATTTTGTGGAGTTAGCATTTGCCTCTTCTTCAATTGTGTTGTATTTTACCCGACTAAGCAAGAAGGTTTGGTTTTTATTCAAATGAATTGGGCTCGCCAGTCAGTAAGCAACGCTGTCATGGGGGCTTGTTTGTAGCCTAATGAGGGTGTGATGTAGAGTCAAGCTCATCAGTACTCGCATACTCGCAGCACATCTGTTGTTGTGTAAATTAGGCCGAAGCTCATGACAACTCACTGTAGCCTACACACCACCTTCCAAACATACAAGTCAACCTTCACATCACTTTAGCCTCTAGAGTACAAACAGTACTACACAATCCCTAAATAACAGGTGTGCTCTGAGAAGTTGACAACGTAAGCAGTGCCGTCACAGGGGTTTGCCTACGATAAGGGCGTACGTTCTCGAGAAAATGAGTGCTCCGGATGCTGGCTATGGTTTCCATTAATACACACTGGTATGTTTACTAGTGGTTCGGTTGACTGACTGCCCCAGTGGTTTTCAGCACCCTGCTCCACGGCTTACTGCGTTGTTTGTTTACAGGTCGTTGCCCCCCCCCCCCCCCCCCTGGGAAAGTGGTGGGAACAAAGGGCCAGCCCTATTTTCTCTCTACAGTGGTGAGGGAGGCCATCTGCGGTTTGGCCTTGATTGAACACATCCTCGTTGATTAGCCCTGCGTTTCAGCGGTGTGAAACGGCCCTATCAGCTCCTCCGTGGCTAGCTCCAGGATTTATTATGTCGGCGTCTGGAATCAGGAATCCGTCACAGCGCGACCTTCGCCTGGTTTCTCCAAGCAGTATTATCGTGTGTTCAACCTTTCCCTTGAAGCGCTTGACACACAGGCTTTCCCCAAAGGCTGTAAATTGAAACCAGGTTGACTGAAGTGGATTAGGGAGTCTCCGCTTGTGATGACAATCATTTGGTGGCTGCTTATATTTGTCTTATTTCACACATGTACGTGTGTGTGTGTGTGTTATACACGTGTGAATTGGAAATGTGTTTTGCATATTCACAGCCAGGTTCAGCCATTGTCACCTGTGACCCTGGAGAAATGAGGGTTAAGTGCCTTGCTCAAGGGCACATCGGCAGGTTTTTCACCTTTGTCGGCTCGGGATTCGAACTAGCCACCTTTCTGTAACTGACACAATGCTCTAACCGCTAGACTACCTGCCACTGTACATGCACCTTCCTCTCTGCATTGTAAGTAAACACCAAGCAATTGCGATGTCTTAAACAATTCTCACGAAAGTCCCATCAATACTCTTGTTGAAATAGCAATTCTATGATGAGTGTAGTTTTAGGAGTAGTCTTACTTGTACATATTTCCCCCTTACCTCACGGAATAGCAGCTACTGTTAAGTAAATAGGAAGACCTCATTACATAAAGTATGGCCTCGTTGTTGACGTTTCTAACAGCGTACGGATTGATCTACTGCACTGTCTTCTGTTTTCTCTGCTGTTTGGTTTTGGTAATGTCGCTGTTTGGAACATAAGCCTAGTACCGCTATGTCAGTCTGTTGTTCTCCCCGCTATGCTTGGTTTGATGTCACGGTAAAAGAGATCTCTTACTAAATGCTGCACTTTCATGTGTGGGGCGAGTCAATAAACACCACTAATTAGATTGCCAAGTTGGCTCCCCGTGCAACCCTGAGCGAGAACTAGCAATAACATTTTCAAATGGCTTCAGAAGCTACAGCTGAGAAGGAAGAAGGCTGCTTTATTACAGCCGTAGCTTCTGTTTCCATGATTCGGTGCACTTAAATGTCCTCAGCCATGAATAATAATCATGGAGGATGGTAATGATCCCCACCATCAAGGTTAAATAAGCTAGCGGAGTACCACTTCCACCACGGCTCTCTGAATATGGCAGACTAGCTCACACAGCAGGAGAGAAGGTTTCCTAGCTAGACCCCCCTAAAGCCAGCTCTTTAGATGAGGTGACTCGAGCCGATTCTGTTGTCCCAATAGTGGGTTGCAACGAGAATAGCAATGAGTGACCCATGGACATGATCAAGACACCATCCAGATTCCCCCAGGATGAAATGTCCCTTTCAAATAACCCAGGCATCCAGGCGGGTTCAGTGGGTTTGTGAGAGGCTGAGAGCTCAGGTCTGAAGGGGAAGTAGCACTGTCAGTGCTGCAGCTGAGCCAGTATGCTGAAGGGAAGGGGAGGGGGGGCTCCGCAGGAGGGTTTCAATATCTATGACCCTCATCTTCAATGGGCAACATTGACACAGCAGGGGAAACGCCGCAGCTGCTGCCAACAACAAGCAATGACTGCTGCTGACTACCACTGTATCAGAGCATCTAGCCTAATCATTTCTTGCCACCCTACACATTTCGTTGTGCATATCGTAATGTAGGCCGGCCTCCTTTGTGTGGACATAGACCACATTAAGCATATCGATGTCAGCTTGGTTTATCATGTTATCTCTAATCAACATTTCTCCTTTCTCCCGGTGCAGATGGAGTCTCTGGTCTCCACACCCAGCCCTCCACCCCTGCATCTCCTGGCGCCGGTGGGCAACCGCAGCGAAAGCATCGCCTCGCCCTGTGAGCAGATCATGGTGCGCACTCGCTCAGTGGCGTCCAACACGACGGACGTGGCCCTGGCCACTGATCCCGAGTGCCTGGGGCCCTGCGAGCCCGGGACCAGCGTCAACCTGGAGGGTATCGTCTGGCAGGAGACCGAGGACGGTAAGGACTGATCTCTGGGCAAAGGGAATAAAGGGATAAACTGTATATGGATTTCTTTTCTTATTTTTGTGGAAAAAGGAAATGTTGGCTGGGATTTATTTCATGATGAACCCGAGTTCAGTGGCTTAAGTGTGTGCTCACCCACTGAAATCCTTCGGCCTATATTTTATGTAGGACGTCCCGATAAAAGGTCCAAGATGGAGGGGAAAAGCAAGATGTTCTGTTTTCGTTTATCCTCTGCCATAAATAGGCTTCATCTGGTGTGAGAACTGTAAGCCCTCTCTGGATGAATAATTCATTGATTAATGCAGAAGAGGCATTCTTCAAAGAGGTGCATTAGGCGGTTATTGTAGCTACACCATCGCCTACAATTGGAGCTAGCTTATCAGCATTCTGAGGGCCAAGGGTCTTGTCTGCTTTATTGTGTGTTCTCACAGTGAGCCGGTCTACCCTCAGTGCTTTGCTCCTCTTCCCTCTTCACTCGCTTGGAGAAAGGAAGCAGAGGCAGTCGACGACTCGACGAGAAATTGCCTCAGCCGCCTCCTCTTTTTCATCACCACGGCAGCACTTAGCCATTACAGATTTGAAACCTCATTTCACAAAAGCTTCAGGTCTCTCGTCGGGGAGTAATTCCCCGGCGCAGGAACAGCTAGCACGCCTGCTCCGACATGCTCTTCCCCCACAGGGCCGCTAATGTGTTTAAAGTGAAGGACTACTCAGCACACCAGACTGCCTTTAATGATTCAGCGCAGGGGTGGGAGAACACATGGCGCATCCACAGTGTTGTTTACAGTCGCTTACAGACCTATCCGATTCCGGAGGAAGGGGAAAAAAGCAACGCACCCCCATCCTGATACTGAGTGGAGGTGGTGCTATCTGCAAGCCACTTACTCCCAACCTCTTTAACGGCCATGAATAAATCAGGGCTCCGGAGTATCTGGAGCTTTATCGGGAAATACATCAACAGAGAGGATACCGAGGGTGGCTAGCGTCGGGCCGGTCATTTATTCCCCCGCTAATGGCACCGGTCAGACTCGCAGCAGCGTGTTCAAATGGCCGTGATTTACTGGCAGCGAATGTTGTCAGGAGGCATTTCGCCGCAGGTGTGCCTGACAACACAGTACGCGAACGAACGTGCTCACGACAGGCAGTGAGCGTCTATGGCATCATAGCGTGTCAAATTAGAAAGCAAGTCTATTTTTCTCACGTCTACGCAGAGCAATGCTGGTAAAATAAGCAGATCAATTGCATGTGTCGTTAGAGTTAGAGGAATCGTTATGATCTTCCCTATGCTAAGTAGTCTAAAGATGTAGTTTAAAATGTATTGGACTGTAAGCTAAGGTTTATCAAAGGGAAATAGGCTATATATTTGAAAACAATTGCATTCGACCTGTGTTGATTTCGATCGCATATAGGCTAGGCAGGCTACGGCTGGAAAACTCGAGGACTCAAGAGAATACTGTTTACTGTATGTAGAAGAACGAGACTTGGTTGTTTAGAAAGCAATGCTGGTCAAATGAGCAAATAAATTGCCAGAAAATAGACGATGCATTGTTACACCTGGAATTGTGACATGTATAGATAAAAAGTGTCTATTTAGTGTTGATAAGTTTAACTGCCAGTGCCAACAATACATGTTTGGGGGAAAATGACGCTATGCCCATCTGTGTGGATTTCGATCACAGGCATTCCTTTCACGACTGGGAAACTCGAGAAAATCCTGGTTTCAAAAGAGAACACTGTTATGTAGAAAGAACGAGACTCGCTAAATTCTTTATAAACTGCTCGGGTGTATTAGCTACAACTCTCCTCACACAGGCAGGTACGGACGCTCCCGTAGGACGTACACGGGGAGTCAAAAGGAACGCACAACAATAATTCATACATAGCGAACATAACAAATACAACTGTTTATTATGGATTGGCATGACAATAACGCGCTAGGCAGTGTACGTCGATTGACGCTCTCTCGCGCGTACACATTTTGATGCAGTTGACGGCATTTCTCTGTGCGATTTCGGCTTAACTCACAGTTCACCCTGTGGCGGTTGCTGCTTGGGAGCTGAGAGAGAGCGACTAGCTGGTTCTCATCCTCCCCTCTCCTATGTCCCCCGCCCTTCTTCCTCCTCTCCCTCTAGTGTTGATTCAGTGGCTCGTTTGAGGCGGTCGCCGTGTGGCTCATGCGGCGTGAGCCGTCCCCCCCAGGACTCTTTCTACCGCAGCAGCAGCCCCCCCCCCCCCCCCTCCTCGCCTGACAAACGCGGAGAGTAAGCACTGGGGGCAGCCTCTCGGGTTAAACAATAGGCCATCGACATCAGAGGCTCAACAGCATCTGCTTTAGAGCAGGAGAGAGACGCAAGGAGTGTGGAAGGAGAGCAGCCATGGCAAGGTTACCCCCCTCGGTGACGTCATCTGCCTCTTCACGGATTTCTAAGGCGCTAGAGGCTGGCGATTTAATACACGTCGTTAGTCAATATATTCTGCGTATTTTCCCCTTTGTTGGTGCAATTGCACATCACTCAGCTCGTCAGCTCCGTATCCCCAGCTTCCTTAATTAAAGTGGGTCGCGTTGTTTTATTCGTTCTCTAATAAAGGACACCAACCTTTGCTAGGGATATTTGATTACTGAATGCTGACCTTCTTAGACGTGCAGTATTTATTTTATTTTGCAGTGTAGATCAATGAGCAGCCCCATGCTAGACCTGACAGGGTGAATGAAGTGCAGGCTGGGGTGGAGGAGGCGCCCCTGACGCACGCACACACGCATACACATGCTCGTTTAACCCCCTAAGGTCGATGTTTGTGCCCCTTGGAAATGAAATTTGCGTAATAAGAAAATAGCTCATGCCATTAAAATGACCTTAGACGAGAAGCGCCCTCTAACACTACCTTGTTTTTCATATTATTTATCATAAAAATAGCAAAACACATTCATATGACTAATAATAACAATAATAGATTTGCTTTATATAGCTAGCGTTTCTAATACAGAATCTCCAAGTCGCTTTAAGAAAAAAACTTTTTAAAAAACAATTCAGGCAGCAGGCAGGTCATTGGAGATGGTCTTCCACAGATAGATAATAAGCTGGAGATATCAGTATTCTTTGCATATCAAAAATGCATGTCAATCCTTCTATGTCACACTTCCCTTATCTGCAGTGAAAGGTGACAGAGCTAGAGCGTGTTTGTCAGACCACGAGACATCCCGAAAATCGGTTTTCATCAGTGTCTTAAAAAAATTGTCTGCAGCTTCTGAACGGTTTGGCCTACAAAACTATTATGGCCCCTCTGGAAAGATGAGACTCTCACAAACACGATGATGTTCTCCGTTTTGTGACTCGTCTGAAGTCGGTACAGCCGATCTGCCAACTTTTGTCTGTAGCTTCCGAACAGTTATGGCTACACACTAATATGTATAACTTCAGAACAAAATCCCTTTGTATCTGTTATACAATGCGTTCATAGAGACTAATAGCAGTAAGGCCAAAATAGAAAATGTCATACATTTAAAAAAAATATTTTTTGGGGGGGATACTTCAAGGGCTCTTAATGGTTTATCAAATAGCAAAATGATACTTGGTATGACCTTCTTAAAACAATTCCATAGAGCTTAGTAGAACCCCCCCTTCCCCCAGCTTAGACAGGGCTTAGACTCTTATGGGTTAAGCACAAACACACAGACACACACAGACACACCGTCAGTCAAAGCAGCCAGCGATGCCACACTTACACATCTCTGCTTGCTGGGAAGAGCGAGAAAAACGTCAGGAAGAGAGGAGTGGCATTTGGCGGCAATGCTGGGACTGAAATAATGAAAATCCTGCTGGGAGTGGACCCTGACCCCCGGGGGTCATGCTCGCTGTTGTAGCGTCGTCAGCCCGTTCCAGGCCCCCCACATAGTGCTGATGCTTCCAAAATGTCAGGGGTGCACGCAATGCCGTCGGGGGTAACGCCAAATAATATATGTATTTTTTTTTTCCTTCACATTTTCAAACAGTCCATTTATATTTCCCAACGGGGCTATAGATTTGGATGAGTTTTTTTCTCTCGCCTGACTTGCCTTGTTTCACTTCCAAAAATAAAATGAACCATCTAGTGTTCAACGAAATAACCAACACAATGTCAAATACAGGTAGCCTAGTCAAATAATTAACATCCAATCACATTAACCGTTACTCTCTCGCAGGAATTCCACTAACGGTCCAAATGTAGCCAAACGTAACTGCTGCTCATGTTGGTATCTGTACTGATGACGCAAAAGCCATGACAGGGAGATATAGTGGAGTGGTAATGCGCGTGCAAGCAGTTGTTCCCGACACCACTTGGGTACACTGCAGGAATGCCTGACAGCTTGAAAGACGTTTTGGACAGTACAGTGAAAAAGGTTTACTTTGTTAACCTCTCTAGGATAGGTGGGACGGTAGCGTCCCACTTGGCCAAAATCCAGAAAAATGTAGCGCGCCAAATTCAAATATATTACTATAAAAATCAAACTTTCATTAAATCACACATGTAAGATACCAAATTAAAGCTACACTCGTTGTGAATCAAGCCAACGTGTCAGATTTCAAAAAGGCTTTTCGGCGAAAGCATAAGATGCTATTATCTGATGATAGCACAACAGTAAACAAAGAGAGTGTAGCATATTTCAACCCTGCAGGCACAACACAAAACGCAGAAATAAAATATAAATCATGCCTTTGACGAGCTTCTTTTGTTGGCACTCCAATATGTCCCATAAACATCACAAATGGTCATTTTGTTCAATTAATTCCGTCCATTTATATCCAAAATGTCAATTTATTTGGCGCGTTTGATCCAGAAAAAAACAGCTTCCAATTTGCGCAACGTCACTACAAAATATCTCAATAGTTACGTGTAAACTTTGCCAAAACATTTCAAACTACTTTTGTAATACAACTGTAGGTATTTTTAAACGTTAATAATCGATCAAATTGAAGACGGGACTATCTGTGTTCAATACAGGAAGACAACAAACTGACGGTACTTTTCGAGTCATGCACCTCTCTCAAAAAGTACTCTTCAAGTGACACTCATTCAAGATGGCCGTACTTCTTCATTACACAAAGGAATAACCTCAACCAATTTCCAAAGACTGGTGACATCCAGTGGAATTTTTTTATTTAATCAGAAGCCACTGCCAGATTTCTGGATTGGGCTGTGCTCAGAGTATCCTGCCTTGGCAAATCGTGCTGTTATTAAGACACTGATGCCCTTTGCAACCACGTACCTATGTGAGAGTGGATTCTCGGCCCTCACTAAAACTAAATACAGGCACAGACTTTGTGGGAAATGATTTAAGACTGAGACTCTCTCCAATACAACCAAACATTGCAGAGTTATGTGCATCCTTTCAAGCACACCCTTCTCATTAACCTGTGGTGAATTATTCACATTTTTCGATTAACAAATATGCAAGATGGTTAAATAAAGAGCAAAATTATTGATTATTATTATTTGTGCCCTGGTCCCATAAGAACTCTTTGTCAGTTCCCACGAGCCGGGTTGTGACAAAAACTCACCCTCATTCTTATGTTTAATAAATGTATTGTATAGTGTGTTTTGTAGCAAGCTGACAACGATGGCAAAAAAACAACATTTGAAAGTGCGCTGACCCTGGTGCTAGAGGGGGTACGCAGCTGGAGGTTGAATGTTTGAAGGGGTACGGGACTATAAAAAGTTTGGGAACCACTGCTCTAAAAGTCTAGTGCCCTTAAAGTGCCGCCCAGAAAAGCCTCCACCCCACCAACACTCCCCTCACGGCAGGGCCGGCTGGCGCTACATGCCAGGGAGAAGTCAAGCAGACAGTGTGCCAACACAGTGCAGGCAGTGCCCACAGTGCCCACACCAATGACCCGGGAGCAGACCTCTGTCAGAGGTTTGAGAGCAACTAAGAGAAACGGCCAAGACCCACGCTCACACCCCCGCTGTGGGATTGCCATGGCTACGAGCGTCTGCACCCGGCCATATTTTTATTTAATGTGTTATGATTTGGGGATTAAGTCAACATTGAACGCACGCCAGCTTTTTTTGCCGAGGAATTCCGTGTTGTTTGGATAAAGAATGGTGAAAAAATGTGCAAGAGGAGGGAACGGAGAGTTGAGCAGTGGAGAGAGCTGTGGGGAGTGAGATGTTTATTGTTGGAGCACTGCCACGCTGTTTGAAACAATTGGTTGCGAAGACCGCTAAGAGGCGGCTCTGGGCCTCACAGCTGAGAAAGCCCTTCAAGCTCAGAGCTCAAAATTCAGCCTTGTCACTCGGTCCAACCTGGCTTGTCAGAAAGTCCCATGAGATGTTACTACAGAGAGAACAGCTGGTACCGCTGCTTGCTATTGTCCCTGTCCACTAAGAATGTAATGATGATGGAAACTGTGAATGTCTAGTTTGTCTATGTAGGCGAGCCAGTCTGAACAGACAAATACACACAGACACACACACTGCGAGGAGCCCTGAGGGGATTCTGCAGTTTCCCTGGCGTTTATTCACTCGGTGGTGTGTGTGTCAGTGAAGCCTGCTCGCTACTCATCCACTACACCCCTCAGTCTTTCACTTTGCCTCTCCCAGAGCCGTGGTTTTGGCCTCCGTTCTCAGCTCTCTCGTTCCTTTTCAATCAGTCTACCCCATCTGTCCAGTTAGACCTCCCTGCACTCCATCCATGGTCTATCTCACTCATTCTTGGGTTCGGACCAACCCGCAGCGAGGCAGCTAGCCAGCCCTAGTGTACATTCAACCTAGTCCAGCACAGCTCCAACCCAGCCCCGCTGCACTAGACAGTTTTTGAATGAAAATTGACACTGGCCGGATGACAATTCCCCCCCCCCCCTCTCTCCATTGTTGACAACTCAATGATTTTCATACGCATACTAAAAAAGCTAGATTGGGGTGGGAGGTCAACTCTGCGAAAACAGTGGCTTATGTGTTAGTTAGGTGTTGACATTTTGAGATGGAGATTAAAGGTATACAGCGTGTGTGGTCAATGGCCAGACACATGAGAACAGTTAATAAGGACTAGTACAACAGGGAGCGGGCAGGAGACAGTCAGGCCCTCAACGGAACTGAAAAAAAGGGGCTATTCTCTCTCTCCTCTTCCCATTAAGCGGGTCACTCAACTGTGCTGAATGACTAGTGGGGTGATTACAAAAGAGGAACTCTCTCCAGTGGGAGACCCCCACACCCTGGTCATGTGATCCCGCTAGTCAGAGGAGGCAGTGGCCGTAGCCGCCGCGCCACAGGATCAAGACCTTATCGACGTCACAGATATGTGTTGTGAATGGCAACTTCACCCCATCCATTTGCTGACGTTTGCTGAGGTGGTATATTTTAATTTGTTCCTGAGGTAAACAAGTTTACGTCGTCTACCTCCCCAGATGTCAGTTATTAGGCTACTTCCAATTATTTGAACAAAAATAGGAGAAGCACCAATGTGGCATGAGGTATCCATATTGGCACGTTTACAGAGACACATTTAATTGAAATGCCATATTGTGTTAAACCTTACAAAAAATATAGCAGTTTGGAAACTGCAGTAAAAGTGCAGTAAAACTGCAGTCGACTGTGGTATTTTGGACACAGTAATTGCGGAATAACTGCAGTTATACTGCATTGTACTGCAGTTCAACTGCACTCTGACTTCAATCTTTTTTCGTAAGGGAAGGCTTTGTCCTCATTGGAACAAGATGATAACATGATCACTTTTGAAAGCCCAGCACCACCACAGGTTTCAGCTCTAAGCGACAAAGTCAAAGCTATAATGTTCTAGCTAGCTTTGTGTGTGTGGGAGAGTGTAATCCAATGCCACAGAAAGGCTGAGTCACGATGGTGGAGTTTATCAGTTACCATTTAACAGGAAAGGGATTTTATTCATTTATCCCTGCAATTGATCGCCACTGTTCCTTCTCCCCTCCTCACTTGAGCAAACAGATTAAGGCCTTTGTCAAACACTCATAATCCTGTCTCACTCTTGTCAGCACTGTCAACGATATGAAATAATCCCACACAGCTCCCGTCATTACAATGCCTTTTAGACAGCCATTAAGAACATACATTCTCTGTCTCTCAGGCTAGCTATAGGACTGTGCACTAGCAGGTGACAATAGCACAGGCCCTTTTCTCGCCCTTCCTCCATTTACATAGATGCCTTTTGTCCACTGTGGTCTATTTGACCTGCAGTTGGTGAATGGATAAAGTATAATACGACAAGTTAAATGAGAATGGTACCCCCGGTAGCAGGGGTCACAGTGCCCGGGGGCCTCCGAGGACCTGCAGACTTGACCCGCCGTGGGGTAGGGGGGCCTCAAGGGTGCAAGGGAGGAGGATTACGGGGGCCATGCCCACCCATTAATGAAAGGGCGTCCACCGGGGTAAAGATTATTAAACTGGTGACCCAGTCAGGAGAGGCCCCCGGACCCCCAGGCTCCCTCTGGGAGCTTGTCAGCTCTTTGTTGCCATTAGAGAGGCCTTTGATGGGGGAGGAGGGGTTAGGGGAGCAGGGCTGGAGGTGGTGGTGGAGGTGGTCTTTGTTGCTCTGCGGAGGTAGTGGGAGGGAAGGGATGTGAAATGACAAGGTTTCCTAGCTGCTGCACTTAAGAATCAACATGGGGGAAACCGGTTCATGTCTCTCCTGGCTTCTTTCTCACTCAGTGTGCATCTCGCCATTTCACTTTGTTTGTGCTCTTTTCTGTCTACATTTCTCTGCCTCTTCCTCTTTTGCTCTTGTCTACTTACTCTTTCTGGTTCCTCAGTTTGATACAAATGTGCCAGGCTAACGCAGATGTTTTTAGCAAACAGTGGGAAGGGGATAAACCAAGATGGAGCAGGTGGTGGATTTAGAGATTTCAGAGGGGGGTTGGTTGCCTAGTTCACAGAGACTACTTGACTCCTTCACACATCCACTCACACACACCCTTATAAAGTCCTGAAAGATTTGCAACTCAGCCATGAAGAAGGAAAAGGAATTGCCCCCAAATCCTCCAACCCTATCCGGAGATCTAGTCTTTATGCTCTCTGGATGAGTAAAACCCCGGCGAGCTGAGCTTTTTGTCTGAGTTTGGGCTTGTCTGCCGCTCCAGTTTGCTGCTCTTGGCAAGCGCAGTCTGCTGAGAGGTATGCAAAACAGCCTCTGACAGTCCCACACCGCAAGTATGAAAAAAACAGCCAGGCGTTCTCACTCTCTCTCTACAATGAGCAACTCTCCAACAGGACTGTCTCACTTATACAAGCCCTACACACCCCAGGCAGACTCGCTGGGAGGGGAAACACATCTGCACACGGAGAGAAAGCGAGAGACTGACACATTTGTATTGTTAGCCTGAGAAGACTTAATGTTGCATAGTTTCCCTCCATGTTCAGACTCTGTTCTGTTCGGGGAAGGTTCAGTGCCTGGGGGTTATGTGTAGTGTGGAAGTGAGTGAGTTTTTTTGTTGTTTTCTATTCGAAAAACTCCCCAGTGCTTGTGTGGTGGGTCACCTGGTCCATTGTAGCTCAGTTGGTAGCGCATGGCGCTTGTAACGCCAGGGTAGTGGGTTCAATCCCTGGGACCACCCATACGTAAAATGTATGCACGCATGACTGTAAGTCGCTTTGGGTAAAAGCGTCTGCTAAATGGCATTATATTATACTAAAGCTAGGCTAACGCTACAACAGATGGAGACTAGTCATCTCTGAATTCTCTCATTGTCCAGTGCGCCAGCCAGCCCTTCCCCCACTGCAACCCCGCCCTTATCTCTTCAGTGAGGAATAAACTCGTAATCTGTCGGCCTAAACCCCAGCAGCCCTCGAAGCTCAACATGCGGAAGTACAGAGATCACTTTGTTTACGTCTTTGCTTTGTGTGAGTCTTATCAGTTTCACACTAATGAGTTCATATCTTTAATATGTGAAAGACCAGGGTAAGAACAATGGCTTTGCAGGTTGAGAAACCGGGCAGTATTTCCAGCAACAACTACTGCATTCCAAGCTTTAAAGGAGACGGAGGCAGGGGCCGGGAGCTCTCTGAGCTTCTAAAAAGGAATTAGTCTTCAAGACGCTGTCAGACATGTAGCTTTAATGCTGGCAGACTCGGGTCACCACCAACGACTTATCTGGCACACAGAGGTCACTATCAGAGGATTGACGTGAGCTGCAGGCTTTCAGGCCTGAAAAGCAGCACTGTCTGGGCTTTTTTACCACTTGTTTATCCCTCACGCTGTGGCTACGAGAACATAGGCTAGGTTATACTTATTCATATACACACACACACACGCAGCTCACACACTTCAACCCACACCTGTGTTTTTACAATTATGTATGTGAATTTAGGGACTTCCCTCACCTGCTTAAAGCACTTATGTGATTTCAGGGACTACATGAATGGTGTGTGTAATAAGCTCAGAAATGGAGCGAATCAGATCTTTTTTTTATGCCTTGGCTCAGACTTTCTTTACGAGGCTCCGGTGTTGAACGTCAGCGTTGCAGGCCATTTGAAATAACATTTGCGCGCCAGAGTAAATGACATGGAATTGGCAGAGGGCTTTGTTTGTCTTGCATGGTTACCTTTCCAGCAACGCGCTGATGTCATGCTAACTGATTGCAGATGGGATAATTGCTCCTAAGGCGGTTCTGTGTAACGTCTGCCTGGACATAAATGCGCGCACATTTATCATTGTTTGTTTGAACGGCTCGTCTCGTTGAAAATCAATGTTTTTCTCATTGTAATGTAGTGAACTTTTGTTCTACTGGCGTTTTGCTGCTCTGACAAAAACCATATGCACGGCGTATAATAGTGAAAATCTATTGGAACGGTTGTAAAATGTTGGACAGCTATTAGCTATTCAGTTAATTGTGCGTATTCCCTTTCTTGAAACCAAAACAATATTGTCCACTTGAGTTAAGCGACATTATCTTGAATGTCCTGTGTAAACACAATCATTGTGACTGAGATTTATGAGAGAAGCTGCTAAAGGCAAAACGGTCGGCTGACAGAGTTCAGGTCAATTATGAAAGACAAGCCCTCGGGGGAATGTCTCAATGAAATGGAGTGTGTGTGTGTGTGTGGTAGTGATCCAATGGAAGCTCATCCTGTGATACCAACTGCCCCCTAGTGGCCCAAGAGCGCATGGCTGATTCTCTCAGCAGCCAAGCGCACAGATGAGCCGAGCTTCAATCCTCCACTCCCCCTCACTCTTCTAGTATCAAAGTGTCTGCCATCCAATGCGCAAACCATTCGAGAGACAAATTGAAGGCGACAGACCTGGGCTCTCACGACCAGGGAACTCTTTTATATGCCTCAGCTGTTTCCTTCCCCGACACGAAAATACGTTTTTTTTTCTCCTGTGGAGCCTCTGCAGTCTGCAGGCAGCAATGTCAGATGGAGGACACCATGCCCCTGTTTTTTCCCCTCATTCATCCCTCGCTCAGCTGCATACAAATGGCCGTCTGTCAGTGTACTGTGCTGCTCTTAGGCTGTAATCAGGAACTGCTCTGTTCTAATGGAGGGGGGAGGTGTGTTTGTTAGCAGTTCCGACAGGGAAACCAGCATGCAGCGTGCTGAATACTAAACAGTCCCACTATTTTATTCAATACTCTGAGATGCCATTCATTTCAGATTGACCTGAATGTTGCTTAGTGCTGTCTTTTTCGCTTTAGGAATTTATATGAAACCAATGATTAGTATACCAGATTTTAGTACGGTGTTGTTGTATGTTTACCAGTCTATACTGTGTGGGATGTATACGTATTTTTGCTAATAATTAGCGGTTCGATTTATATGATCTGTTTATTGTGTGTGTGTTGCGTGGGGGTTTAGACTCTTGGCTGATGAAGGACATGAGATGATAATTCCTCTTTAATCTTCATTACTTATCGTGCCCCCCTCGCTCCTCCTCCTCCCAGGTATGCTGGTGGTAAACGTGACCTGGAGAAACAAGACCTATGTGGGAACCCTCCTTGACTGCACAAGGCACGACTGGGCCCCGCCAAGGTAAGCATACAGTAACTCAAATACACACACACACTCACTCAAAACATACAAACCCACGCATGCACACACGTTCAAACAGAACATGCGGTCTGGTCTGTCAGACACTTGAAAATAGACAGATATTGGTATGAAGGGCCTCTGGGGCAGATTTTCCCCCATAGCTTTTCCTGTCCTCGGAGCCAGCCGTTATGAATGAAATATCATAGGGTAACGTCTCAGAAGCCCCGCCCCCCCCCCCCCCCCCCCCGGCTGACACAGGAGTTTTGAAATGCAACATCAGGGGTTGGATAGATTTTTCTCCTCTGCCATCGATCCTGTCAAGAGGCACCATACTGCTGGCTGAGCCTTTCACAGACTTCGACTAAACACGTGCAATGACTGTGTGCAAGCAGCAGCAGCGCAAGTCTCCTATGCTTATGCACGAGTGAAGTGAGTTCGGGAAAAACTGAAAGTATCTCATAAATAGTTTTCCCATACAAACTTTTTATCTCTCACAATCAAATAGGCTTCCCAAAAATAACATGGTGAACGTTTATTTTGATTGACAATTTTTGTGCGTTTATCAGAATCTCGTCAGGTAGCCTGATTTCAGATGTGTCATGTAAAACAAAGGTTATTAGAGAAATCGTTCTTCTTGCAAAGCATTTCTGACACTGCCCGAACTTAAGCGTCAGACCTTAGACCCTGTCACAATGAACGAGCCAAGACGTTTACGACCTAAGAATTTGCCCACGACGTGGAAATGTTGTCTGGGACGGCAAAATCGTGGCAGAAGACGGCTAGAATTGTATGCTCTGTTCTGTCCTTAAGGCCCATGCATCCGACAGAGAGAGAGAGAGCGAAACAATATTTTATGGACTGGACATTTTGTGCTGCTTTGGTGGAATTCTCCACTCTGTCTGGCCTACAATCCTCTCTTGAGTTCTGTATATACCATATTTATATACCGTCAATAGACGATGCTATCATAATATTCCCCAACCCTACAGTGAATATGCAAATATAAAGAGTCGATGGGTAATTGTTTCACCATGTGTTGGTAAGTAAGATTAACAATTGCTATAGTGCTGTAAGCAATCGTCCTTCATCTCCATAGCTTTGTGTGCCCCACAGTAATCTTCTCATGCCATTTAACTGTGTATTCATCCATAATCCAGGTTGCAATTTGTCAGTGGTTCATGTAGAAAAAGCCCAGCCTCACATGCCATCGTCCCAGATCAGATCTGCACTGCAGCCGCCTTTCCTGCCGTGCAACACGTCTTTTGATAGAGCTCTGTGACTCTTCTCTCTCGGTCTCTCTCGCTCTGTTCCCTGTTGGCTGGTGTGTAAAGGGGGGGATGTTATCTCTTCCTATCTGATCAGTTGCCACGTCACCCTGGCCTAATCTGTCCGAGCCCCGTGGCGCTTGGCGATCTGTCAGAACACACTGGGCTGTCGGGATTGGGGGGGATAACGAGAGGATCAGAATCCGGCACACGTCCGGGGCCTGTTAAAAAAAATACAAATAAAAAAGAGCCCTCTGGAATCGGTGCGGTGATATTAGAGAGAGAGATGCAACGGGATTGAGTCGTTCACCACCTTTCACTTGTATATTTTTTTTATGTGAGAGAGAGACTTTCTTATGCCACGATTTTGCGGTCCCAGACAACATTTCTGCATCTTGGGCAAATTCTTAGGTCGTAAACGATTGTCTGACGATTACGTTCTGTCAGTGTCAGAAATGTTGAGCCTTTATCGTGTATTGTAGCTGGTATTACGAGCCGTTCCCGGTGACTGACCAATAGAGACACTGCTGGTACTGAGTATGCATACATTAATATGATTCTTGTGAATAGTCAGATTAATGTAATAGTTTGATTAAAACGTTTACATGCTTTTCAAGAAGAATGATTTCCCTAATAATCTTGTTTACATGACACATCTGAAATCAGGCTACCTGATGGGATTTTGATAAATGCACAAAATTGTCAATCAAAATAAACGTTCACCGTGTTATTTTTGGGAAGCCTATTTGATTCTGAGTTTGGACATAAAAAGTGAAAGGGAGAGAGAGAGAAAGAGGGGCATTCCCATCTGAGTGTCTCTCTGCTGACCGAGAATGGCAACGGGATTGAGCGCGCTCAATTGAGTGGTTCAACACCTTTGGCTTGTATTGTTTCATATCAGCTGTGACAGTTCCTTATGGCTGTTGGGGATTTCAGGAGGGCAGTGAGTTCTCTGGTTGGAGGAGGAGGGGGGCGCTAATGGCCAATAGGTCTAATTCTCTGGTTTCGGTTCTCTTAGGTTCTGTGAGTCCCCCACCAGCGACTTGGAGATGAGGAACGGCCGGGGCCGGGGGAAGAGGATGAGGCCTAACGGCAACACGCCTGTCAACGAGAACAGCAACTCCTCAGACAACAAAGGCAGCGGCACCAGCAAGACGCGCGCCGCCAATAACAGCAGCAAGAGCCGGCGGGGCAGCCAGACGTCGTCGGAGCGCCGCACACCGCCCAACAGCAACACGGAGGATGTCAAGGCCAGCTCGTCGTCGGCCAACAAGCGCAAGAACAAGCCCGCCTCGGACATGGAGCCAAACTCCAGCTCTGAGGACACCAAGGGCAGCAAGCGCATGCGCACCAACTCCAACAGCGGGCCCAGAGGAGTGCCCCACCTGCCCCACATCGTCCTCCCCAGCATTCCCACCATTAAGGCAGAGCCCCTTCCCCCGCCACAACTGGACCGCAACTGCCCTTCGCCGGTGCTCATCGACTGCCCGCACCCCAACTGCAACAAGAAATACAAGCACATCAACGGCCTCAAGTACCACCAGGCCCGCGCCCACAACGACGATGACATGAAGTTGGACATGGATGGGGACAGTGAGTACGGAGAGGACTCCACTCTCCACCCCGATCCGGGCAGCTGCAACGGTGCCTCCATCTCTCAGAAGGGCTGCTTGTCCCCGGCCCGCTCAGTCACACCCAAGGGCAGGGGCTTCGAGGCCCAGACTCCATCGCCCTCCTCTGGGAAGTTTGGCTCCAAGCAGAGTAAAAAGAAGCCCTGCGAGGCCGACCCGGAGGCAGTTGGCATGGCCATAGACGGCTGCGAAGACGGGCCCTGCCTAACAGATGAGGCCAGCAATGACGGCATGGACGACAAGAAAGACAGGGCCAAGAAGACGGGTAGCGGCTCCAAGGTGGACAAGCTGTCCCAGAAGGGCATGAAGTCAGCGCGTCCCATCGCCACTGCCATACCACCTCAGCAGCTGTACTCCCTACAGACGGCCGGCGGCTTCCTTGCAGCCAGCCCCGGCTCCACCCCTGCCTTGGGCTCAGTGGTTCAGTCCATTCCCAAGAGCCCGCAGCTGAAAGCCATCCAGCCCAAGCCCTCGGCCCCGGGAGACCCCTCGTCTGTGAACCCAGCTCTGAGCGGCTCGAAGGACAAGAAGAAGAAAGACAAGAAGAAGAAAGAGGCGGGAAAGGAGGGAGACAGCCCCAAAGGGCTAGGGAAAGGGGGGAAGCCGGAAGAAGGCAAGAGCCCATACTCTGAATCCTCGGACCCGGGGAGCAAAGGTGATGGACTCCTGAATGGCTCATCGGACCCCCACCAGAGCCGGCTGGCCAGCATCAAGGCAGAGGCGGACAAGATCTACAGCTTCACCGACAACGCCCCCAGTCCATCCATCGGTGTGGCCAGCAGGATAGAGGCTGGAGGCATGGCCCAACCCCTCACCCCGCTCCACGTGGTCACGCAGAACGGAGCCGACAATTCCTCAGTGAAGACCAACAGCCCGGCCTACTCGGACATCTCAGATGCGGGCGAGGACGGCGAAGGTCGGGTGGAGGGCGCCAAGGGCATCAAGTCCGAGGAGCAGGCTATCCGAGAGGGGGCCAAGAAGGCCCTGTTCCCCGCCCAAACGCCCAGCAAGGAGTCCCCCTACTACCCCGGCTACGAGACCTACTACTCCCCGAACTACGCCAACCCCAACCCCAGCCCGGGGGTGTCGGTCACGGGGGCCACACTGCAGGAGGGGGCCCAGGTCAAGGTAAAGAAAGAGGAGCAGGAGGAGCCAGGCGATGAGGACCGTAAGGTCAAGCAGGAGCTGCAGGAGGACCGTAAGCCTGAGATGGGTGCCTCTGGACCGGGGCAACAGCAGCAGGCCTCAGTCATCCAGCAGCGCTCCAACATGTATATGCAGCCTCTCTACTACAACCAGTATGCCTACGTTCCCCCGTACGCCTACCACCCGGACCAGGCCTACCACAACCACCTGATGAACACTAACCCAGCCTACCGGCAGCAGTACGACGAGAGGCAGCGGCAGGCAGCAGCCGAGCAGCACCGCGCCGCCGAGAAGAAATCGGACGCTGCTGGAAAGGACAGGGATCGAGAGGGCTCCTCGGGGAAGGAGCAAAGTGAGGAATGGAAGCAGAAGGCTTCGGTGCCCCCCACCCTCTCCAAGGCCCCCAGTCTCACAGATTTGGGCAAAGGAGGGCCACCCCAGGGCAAGCTGTCCAAAGATCCCTCGTCTTCCTTGGAGCAGGCCAAGTCATCGGTCATCATGCCCAAGGGTGAGGATGCCAAGGCACCGGCCCAGCAGGCCGAGGGGCTGAAGATGAAGCTGAGCGAGGGAGGGCACCATGGGAAGAGGGAGGAGCTCAAGGCGGGCATGGAGTCGGGCAGGCCCTCTGCCATGGAGCAGGGCATGTGGTACAGACAGGTAACATGACCCAGCTTTGTTTGAATCTGATTTCTGATTTTGATTGGATGTTTTAACGTAATGAGCCACCCATTCAAAATTTGCAGTATACATTTTTTTTTTTGTGTATTTTGGGAAATGTTTGAGTGAATAAAAAAAAATGTGTAAGACACAACTGTTGAGATATTGTCTGTAATGACATATATGTTGTGGTGTTTTCAGGAGCCTGACTCGCGGCTGTGGCCTTACGTTTACCCCAGCAAGTACCCTGAGGCCCAGAAACCACAGGACGAGGAGCGGTGGAAAGAGGAACGCGACAGGGAACGGGAAAGAGACCGAGATCGAGCAGACCGAGAGAGGGACAGGGACCGAGACAACCGAGACAGGGAACGGGACCGAGACAGAGACCGAAAGGGCAAGGAGGGCAGGGATGAGAGGGCTCGGTCCAAAGACGCCACCCCCAAGGAGGAGATCAAAGAGGTGGCTGAGCCCCGGTCGTCGTTGGCGGCCTCTGAGGAGCACCGGGGGATGGTGAAGGACCCGAGGGCCACTGCTGCCCACATGCAGTTCTCCTCTCCTCTGGCCCAGCACCAGGGCTACATTCCCTACATGCACGGAGCCTACGGCTACGGCCAGGGCTATGACCCCAGCCACCCGGGCTACCGCGGGATGCCCTCGGTCATGATGCAGAACTATCCTGGTAAGAGTTAATGCCTTGGGATACATACACCTCTTCCAATGGGATTGTATTTTCACTCTGTACTATGATATGTACAAAAATGACTTGGTGTATTAATTCCTGACATTTCCTGCTTTGATTGTAAATGGAAACGTGGAATCGACTCGTGTCATGGTGTCTAACCACCTCTGTCACCCCCAGGTTCCTACTTCTCCTTCTCTCCCTATGGCAGTAAAATGGGGCCAGGCGAAGAGGGCGGCGAGAAGGCGTCGCGCGCCAGCCCCACGGTCAGCGGCAAGTCCGCCTCGGAGGCCAAGGCCCTGGACATCCTTCACCAGCACGCCAGCCAGTACAAGAGCAAGTCGCCGACAGTCGGCGACAAGACCCCCTTGCACGAACGGGAACGGGAGCGCGCCGCTTCCGAACGAGACCGAGACATGGACCGGCCGCGCTCCTCGCCCTCGCAGCGCATCCTGCCTTCCCATCACCACCTGGGCTACCCGCTTCTCTCGGGGCAGTACGACCTGTCCTATGCCACAGGTGAGTAACGGATGGACGCCCACAAACGGGCTCAAGCACACGGAACACATCTCTCTCTGCCTTTGGTGTTCAATTAGCTAACTGCTCAAATGGAGCGCTTTTCTATGCTAATCACATCTGTCAAATTATATAACTTTGCAAGGCCCTTTTCTCCCACCTAAGGTACTATAGAAAAGGTACAGTAGTAACACGCAATCCATGAGTAGCCAAACTTGGTGTAGGAGTGTATTGACAAACGTTGGAGTCATTAGTAGTATATGGAGGCGTATCTAATGTTAGCTCTTCCTTCACAGGTCTCTCCTCATCAGCCATTGTTGCCAGTCAGCAAGCCTCCGCCCCCTCCATGTACCCCCCTGCACGGAGGTGAGAATGGTAAGCAAGAACCAGAACCCCTTCACAGCTCCAGAGGACAAAAAATGCTGCATACACACACACACTTCTTCCTGGTGTTTAAACATGGTCATTTTTCTGAAGCTAGTACCTTAGTCAAAGCTGCTACTGACTACTAGAAGGATTTCCAGTTGTTTGATGACAAACATACATTGCATTCTATGGTGCCCTCTGCTGGACACAATATGAACGAACGTCAACTACATTTTATTCCAAGCATCATTCGAGAAAACAGAATGTGTGATTCTCCGTAGGGCGTTACTACAATATAGGCTTGATTTAAGCCATGCTAAATACAGGCCAATCATCTTGTTGCATGTGGATTTTAAAATTCTTGCCGTTGCTGTTGTATAACTCTCCCTGTGTCTTTTTTTTCCCCCCACAGGGAGACCTGATTGGCTGACCTCAACCTTGCCTGGAGCCATGTGACTGGATCACATGAGGAAGCGTGCTGCGGCGCTCGTTTTTAGACATCAGTTCAATGGTGTTTGTTGTACTTTTAGTTGATTTTGCCTGGTTGTTCCGGCTGATCTGGTTCCTCCTCCCTCAGCTTCATTGGTGGCCACCCCCACAGCAAGGCTTCCTGGGGCTTGGTTGAGGGCTCACCGAGCCCACCTCCTCTGGTACCGCGCGGTCAACCAACCACCCACCCAGCCAGTCCATTGACTCCTTTGCACTGCTGAGACATTCACAGGAAGGACTAAAAGGCCTGAAAAAAAGGCCTGATGAGACTGGCATGTTCTGATGGGGTGAGGCCCATCGACTGCCATTTTGGAACTAGAGAGTGCAAAAGGGAGAGGAGGTTGATCAGAAACAAACTGGATTAAGTTTGAAATCACTACATGGAAATATGGACTTAATGGATTGTTCACGGATCCTGGGCCTTAGCGTAATAGAGTTGCAGCTTAACTTGAGGAAGTCGGTTGTTTCGTCCATCCACCAACCTACCCACTGACCCTGAGGACATCTTGAGACATTCATTGCAATGGACCCATTTTTTTATTTTTTTTCGGTTGTGTTTTTTTGGGGGGGGGTGGTTGTTGTTTGGGCCAGAGGAGGGACCTACTGGTGTCCTCATGCCTCTCCACCACTCTGGGCTTTCTATGCAAGCCAAAGCTGCTCATCTCCATACACTGACAGAAACAGCCCTCCTCTCTGTCTGTTCAGTTTCAGGGGGAGGAACTTTCAAGTTCACAATGGGTTTTTTTTTTTGTGAAAAGTTATCATCCGCCTACTTGAGTTTGTTCAGAGAGTAAACAATATCCGTGTTAGTTTTTTTTGTTGCTTTTTTTTTGTTGTATGAGGCTCTTGTGAGTTGTTCATTCCACGTCTTGGCTTGACTACCCTGTTTCCATCTCACTCTGACCCAGTAAGGAAACTCCCTTGGCTGTTTGCTGCTGCTTCGAACACTACTGGCCTCCCAGTGGCGTCGGCGGGCGGCAGCTGTGTCGCGGTTTTCCTTTTCCAAAGGGTCATCCAGTTTACAAAGCAGCACCAATGCATCCGCTACGGCTACAGCTCCCAGATGCTCAGCGAGGGCCCCGCCTTAGAGGGAGAGGACACATCTGTGCCAGGAGGTATTTTGGCTCCGAGAGAGAAGAGGAACGGAGGGGGGAGGAGATGAGTACAGATGCACCATTCAGGGGCTCTCCAAGCTCTGTGACCCGGAAAGGGAAGGAGAAAGATGCACTGAAAGGCCGTCTGGATTCTTCAGATGCGGCCTCTGGTTCTATAGAACCATCTATCCAAGCCATCCATCCTCACTGGACACTGCAGAGGCTGGAAGAGGAGAGAGGGCCCATAGAGCCATCCATCCAGCTCCTACAGTACATATGGCATTTGTTTTGGCTGTTGTGGGCCCCAAGTGTCAGTTTGTGGACATGGAAGCTGTCTGGAACCCACAGGACTTTGTATGTGAACAGTTGGCAACTGTCTGCAAGCCACAATCTGGCTACTGCTGCTAGTCTCTCACCAAACTGCATCATGGGATGGCCGCAGTCCTCCCTCATCAGTGGACATCTAAGAACACAGAGGGAGGCTCTCGCCGGGCACTCTCCAGAGCTGTCGATGGATGCTCAGTAGATATGGCAGCTGCTGCACTCGCTATCCCTCTGATCTAGTGTGTAGTGCTGGAGAGACAGGCAGCTCACTCCTGTATATTTATTAGAGGACTCTTAGTCACGGAGTGCTGTGTTACTGGGAGTTGGCACATGCCCCTGTACTATATTTGGTGAATGAAAGCAATTGTGAAATGGAATCTCTCCTGCAGGCCCACATCCCCTCCCATCATATCTCTCTCTCCTTTCCAACTATCTCGTGTGTGTGTGTGTGTGTGTGTGTGTGTGTGTGTGTGTGTGTGTGTGTGTGTGTGTGTGTGTGTGTGTGTGTGTGTGTGTGTGTGTGTGTGTGTGTGTGTGTGTGTGTGTGTGCCTGCATGGTGTAAGACGGCACTGTAACGCGTTAGCCCAACACATAGTCCTTCCCAGCGGAGCAAGCCGTGTGCACGTTTGCTTTGGGACACTTCCTATCAGCTCTCTCTCTTTTTCCCACACGCACTCACTATTGTGGTTTTCTGTATATAGTGTACAGAGGAATTATTTTAAAAAGGTTTGTTCGATGCTATCGAAAAAATGACCTACTTTTAATTTTTTGGGGGGGTCTGTTAGCCTTCTCTTTTTTCCCTAACATTCTTGATATAATATGACAAACTGTAGCTGGCGTAACAGCTTTAGAATTGAAGTGTTGTGATAATTTTTACCCCTCCCTCCCTGGACCCCACCCCTTCAGAAGCTTGTTGTCCCGCCTCGAAGCCCATGACGCCATTTTACTCCCTTCTTCGCGCACGTTCCCAAGCCGCCTCGAGGAAAACAATGTCACATTTCCACATGCCATTGGGACCGTCACTCCTTTGTTGTCGTTGTTTTTCGGTTCCACGAGATGCTGCTCGTGAATGCAGTTTGTTGGCTGGGAGTTGGTACATGATTACTTTCTGCCGTGATAGACAAAGTAGAGGACGGGAGCGAGACGGGCTGAGAGCAGAGCAGCTGTCTAGAGGGTTGATAGAGAGGTAAAACACAGCAGATTCTCCCACCCGGTCCACTCCTCTCCCGTTTAATGGTGCCCATCGATCCCAACACCGCCGCACAGCACCCGCCCCGCCCGCTAAAAACAGTCAATCTGATTCGCTCTGATGCTTTTATTACCCTTCATGGATCCGGCTTGCTCGGGAGCGCAGCACGGAAAGTCTGAAATAATAAATTAGATTTGTGGTTTTTGTATTGTTGTGTGATTTAGGGCCGGGTCAAAATTTACGTTGGGGTGGGGTCGGATATAGAGGAGGGTTGTGTGTTTTTTTTACTGGGCACAGGGGAGGGTAGTTTACATTCTCCATTTAGCAGCTTTTACTATATCATTTCTTCCATCCTAGCCAAATGTCCTCATCTGCTTGCATGTCAAGGTGTTTCGGTATTTATTTTATGCACTACGTTTTTCCATGTGCTAACTTCTTACTGTACCACAGGTCAGTATAGTCTAACAGTATATCCTTCCCTCTATTCACCATTCATAGTGACAATAATGGTAGGTTGATCGTTTGTCCAGATCTGGTTAACTAGCAATCATACCACACATAAAATTATTCAAAGCAGCACCAATTCTCTATATAAATCCACAAGAACATAAAGGAATAGCTGATAGGCAGCGGAGAGGCCAGGTGTCTCATTGCACATGAAATAACAGTCAAGACATGATGCTCCCCTATAGATCTTGTTTAGGGACAATAAAAATGATCCTACCCTAGACTAGCTTACAACGCCACAATGCATTGAAGAATTGCATTAATGTTTTCAAGCGACTACAACATTCTAGTCTAGGCTGTAAACTGTAGTGAAAATGTCATTTCGATAACGCCCCTGTTTATATGAATGTTTTCATCCCATTTGGACCAGTTGTGGGTCTAGAAAAGCACAGTAGCAGGCCAGTCTAGCTGTACTTTCTCCTTCTGGTACCGAATGCGCTGTCTGTTGCGGATCATCAATCTCCCAAGTGGTCCTATAATAATGTAGCCACATGGGCCTATGCTCCCAGCAGGCCCAGTGATTCAGGAAAGATTCACCTGCGTTCTGCCTCCTCTCTGATCCGAACGGCTATTCCTCGCGCAACTAGAACCATAGCGCTTCAATATAACCTAAATGTTTGTCATTTAACTTTTTAAATGTATTACCTTTTATGTGTGGCATAAACACAACCAGTCACAACGTTTCAATCTGATTAGGCTACTTCAAAAGTCTCCCGTAGGATACCTGCACACATTCATCCACTCCACTCTAATATAATTCCGGCATCCGAACTGCGCACTGGCTATTTTTATTTCATTTAACCTTTTATTTAACTAGGCAAGTCAGTTAAGAACAAATTCTTATTTACAATGCCGGCCTACCCCGGCCAAACCCTGACCCGGACGATGCTGGGCCAATTGTGCGCCGCCCTATTGGACTCTCAATCACTGCCGGTTGTGATACACCCTGGAATCGAACCAGGGTCTGTAGTGACGCCTCTAGCACTGAGATGCAGTGCCTTAGACCGCTGCGTCACTCGGGAGCCCATTTGAAGAATAGAAAGAATAGAAAGAGCCATCTGTTACAAAACACCAAAATGTTTAATAACATTCGGAGATTGTCAAGCCAAGCCTTCAATACTGGGTACAACATAGGGAAGGATGCATTTTCTGTTTGTCGAGATTGACATAATCCATTTAATTTTGGTGTTGGGTGTTGAAAACACAAAACATGATGTTGAAGGGCCCGAAATTGGTAATCCGTGTGCAGTTATGCTTTGCTTATTGGTTGTGTGGTGCATTGGCACAGAAACCTGTTGGTGGACAATTAGTTGCATATATTTTCTATAAATATAGCATCAAAATGTTGAAAATCTGTTTTCCCCCTAGCTGATCATTGTCTGCCAGACTCTGATTGTAGTTTAATGAGACCGGCAGGGAGAATCTCGTCCGTGGTGGTCGGCAAACCCTGAACCATCTGGCCCGTAGCCCTGCGTGACATCGACTGTGCTGTAAAAGTATGCTAAAGTGGTAGAGTCGATATCCCCGTTTATAAAGACGGGTCGCTACATTTATTATTATTTGTGGTTGTAATCTTTTAATGGGAGGGATAATTCAAGGGTGTGCAATTTTTTTTTTAAAGTGCAAGGTGAGTGTCGTGAAAAGGTTTTTTTACGTTGGGGGAGGGGGGGTGCATTTTTCTCTCACCACATGACTGTTGATGCTCAGCCATGATTGGATACTGGCACAGATTTTTCACCGTCGATTTTTCTGTTGTTGACATGTGTCCATAATACAATGGGGGAGGAGCTAGTGTTTTGTTTTTAATCAGTCTGTACAGAGTGAGACGGAAGGTGGGTGAGGTCATATAGTAATAATGTCATTTTCTGCTGTTCTACATCTCATTGTTAAACCAGATACCCTGTGCTGGTGGCAGGCTGTTAAAAAATGATGAGGGGGAAGAAGAAAAAAAGCACTTGATTTTATTTTTCGAGAATCTAGTTTGCGGATCATTTTTTTTAGTACGTTGACACCCGCCAGCCAGAGAAATGACTTGTTGATCATACGCCCACGGCAGCCATTGTTGAGGCGTTGTCTCAAATGGTGCTTGGGTAGTCGATCCTTGTGTTCCTCCCACAGGGGGAGGAGGGAATGTTCTTGTGTAGGATGTCCTCTTCCTGTTCTCTATTCATAACCCTGCCCCCTAAACCCCCCTGCGCTATCACACTCAGCCCCGCCCCCAGAGCAGTGGCTCGGTATCAGTCATCGGTATCAGTCGGTATCAGTCATCGGTATCAGTCATCGGTATCAGTCATCGGTATCAGTCATCGGTATCAGTCATCGGTACTTGAAAGAAAGATGTTTACAGCTTCTTTTTATTGCTATGTTTTGTTTTGGTTCATCCCACACCTCTTCTCCCCCCGCTGTCCTTTCCCCAAGGGTTTCTCTCTTATGTAAAGTGTACATTGCCACGGTTCTTTTTTTTTTTATACAATACTGTAACTTGCCTTTGTACATTTAGGCAAAAAATAAATCTTTTTATGAGACAATCACTCCTGTCCCGTCTGTCTTGTCTTTTTTCCCCACAGGAAAGTAAAGGGCACGTGGATCACCGTAGGTATTGCTGTTGGGGAAACACAGGTGCACCAACCTATCAGATTATAAGGTTATTTTCCAACATTCTGGTACTTGCTTGTGTTCAAAAATGGTTCACCATGCCAACAAAATCCGCCGACACTTACTAACTACAGGCACACTTATATACTTATGGTGCATTTTAACGCTTGTTATAAGTTGTCATAATTCATAAATAGTTCTAACATCCTTACAATACATCACTATGATGCATTATATGACCAAAGTGCATAATGCATCATAGATCCAACTTGAAAATAGTGTTATAGGTGAACGCATACAATGCAATGTTGTATTACCCAACTCAGTGGGTTGGTTACCCTATACACGTATCCAGTAGGGCTATGATGCACCAGAGGATGATGTATTATCAAGATGTTACTAATTATGAGTTGTTATGAAGCAGCTTTTATCATGCATTATAAGTGTACCATAAGGCATTGTCAATGCACTTTCAAGGCGTGTGTGCATCATCGAAAGCGTTACCCGAAGTCCACTACGTTTATCCATTTTTAACTTCATTGTTATTCAGTTGGGCACTGGTGATACATTTTGTGATGCAGTAGCGCACGTTGACCACAGAGGGGCTCTGGCTTACCGACAGTTCTCCTCTCCATCCAAGTTGTGAGAGCTGTTCGGGCATCCGACGGGCTGCACGCTAGTGCTTTGCTTTGAAAGGAATGCTATCCACGCACACTGCACACTATAAAAGTGAGTTTGAAGGATATGAGCCACACTGTTTTCTTAGTCTAGTTGGGGATTTGTCAGCTCAATACCAGGCTTCTTTTCAGCTTTTTGAGAAATCAGGTGACCAAGCCTGACTGGCTCAAGATAAAAGCACATTGCAAACACTCCAGCCTCGTGCACAGCGGTTGCTATGGAGACACTGTTGAAAGTGGATGGGATGAAGGAAGCCCTGTACCTGAATGAATGACCTACCCTGAGCGCAGTCTCAAGAGAATACCCCTGCTGTAGGCTACTGGAGTCTTTGCCTCTGGCTGTGGTGAATGCAATGGTGTTTAACTTGCCAATAAATATTTTAGCGATTTTTTTCCCCCTCATGCCTAACTGAGAAGGAAATGTGTGCTTTAAACCAAATATAAATGACTGGTTTGTATGTTTATAGTATATAGATGCATTTCCACAGATGCATCACTAATGTAGGCATGGTTCTTAAAATGATTTGTTTTGATTCAGCAGAATCTCATAAGCTCGAAGAATCAATCACACAGGTCTGTCGGAGACAGATGTGCCGAGCCCCTCCCCTCACAAGGAGCCACTCGCCCGCCCTCTGGTCGGGTTGATCAGGCTGTTGATTGTGGCCTGTGGGATGTTGTTCCACTCCTCTTCAATGGCTGTGCGAAGTTGCTGGATATTGGCGGGAACTGGAACACGCTTTCGTACACCTCGATCCAGAGCATCCCAAACATTGTCAATGGGTGACATGTCTGGTGAGTATTTAGGCCATGGAAGAACTGGGACATTTTCAGCTTCCAGGAATTGTGTACAGATCCTTGCGACATGGGGCTGTGCATTATCGTGCTGAAACATGATGTGATGGCGGCGGATGAACGGCACGACAATGGGCCTCGGGATCTCGTCACGGTACCTCTGCATTTAAATTTCCATGGATAAAATGCAATTGTGTCCGTAGCTTATGCCTGCCCATACCTTTCTGTACGGGCGTTGAACGTTACCTCCCTACAGTTGGCTTACCATGCCGATTTGATACTATAGATGCATCATCTAGCTATGTTTTGTTACGTCATGGAAAATGTTCTCATAACACATAAACTGTCCAGTCTTGCTGATGATCCTACAATGTGATTTTCTGGATTGTAGACCACACTATCTACCTAGAGAGTTTTCATCTATATTCTTCGGCGCTGTCTATTAACCACCACAAACTGATGCTGGCACTAAGACCGCACTCAATGAGCTGTATACGGCCATAAGCAAACAAGAAAATGCTCATCCAGAGGCGACGCTCCTTGTGGCCGGGGAATTTAATGCAGAGTAATGTAAATCCTTTTTAATCTAATTTCTACCAGCATGTTAAACGTGCAGCCAGAGGGGAAAAAACTCGAGACCACCTTTACTCCACACACAGAGTGTCACGCATACTCCCTCTCCGGCCTCTAGGTCATCAGGCTGCTGATTATCCCGCACACCTGTCACCATCGTCTCGCTCACCAGTGCCTCATGACACTCACCTGGACGCCATCACCTCCTTGACTATCTTCCCTTTATCTGTCACTCCCCTTGGTTCCTTCCCCAGGCGTCATTGTTTCTGTTTTATGTCTGTGCAGTTAGTGTTTCTTGTTTTGTATTATGTTCCGTTTATTTTATTAAAACACTCACTTCCTGAACTTGCTTCCCGACTCTTAGCACAGTTGTTACAGAATAACACCTCACCTAAGGGAAGCATCAGGGAGTGTTTTGTTGTTGTTTTTGTGTCAGAGTAAATGACGTCGGATCCGGGAACTGCTATAGACTCTCATGCCAGATCGCCAGGCTCCCCTGCCTCAGCCGGCTCGTCGGGCTTTCATGCCTCCGCCGGATCGCCAGGCTCCCGCGCCTCAGCTGACTCGACAGGTTCCCGTGCATCAGCTGGCGTGACAGGTTCCCGTGCATCAGCAGGGGTGACCGGTCCGTGCCTGATCCCCGGGTTCGTCCCCTTTGATGGCATCCTGCGGATGGAGCCGCGCACCGAGGAGGGGGTACTGTCACGTTTTGGCCGGGGAATTTAATGCAGGGTATGGCCTTTAGGTCAACAGGCTGCTGATTATCCCGCACACCTGTCACCATTGTCTCGCGCACCAGCGCCTCATGACACTCACCTGGACTCCATCACCTCCTTGATTATCTTCCCTATATCTGTCACTCTCCTTGATTCTTTCCTCAGCTGTTATTGACTCTGTTTTCATGTCGGTGAGTTGTTTGTGTTTAGTTTAGTTTATTGAAAACACTAACTCCCTGAACTTGCCTCCGACTCTCAGTGCACTCGTTACACAGAGACGCGTACAAAGCTCTCCCTCCATTTGACAAATCTGACCATAATTCTATCCTCCTGATTCCTGCTTACAAGCAAAAATTAAGCAGGAAGCACCAGTGACTCAGTCTATAAAAAAGTGGTCAGACGAAACAGATGCTAAGCTACAGGACTGTTTTGCTAATCACAGACTGGAATATGTTCCGGGATTCTTCCGATGGCATTGAGGAGTACACCACATCAGTCACTGGCTTCATCAATAAGTGCATCGATGACGTCGTCTCCACAATGACTGTACGTACAAACCCCAACCAGAAGCCATGGATTACAGGCAACATTCGCACTGAGCTAAAGGCAAGAGCTGCCACTATCAAGGAGCAGGACTCTTAACCCGGAAGCTTATAAGAAATCCTGCTATGCCCTCCAAAGAACCATCAAAGAAGCACAGCATCAATACAGGACTAAGATCGAATCGTACTACACCGACTCCGACGCACATCGGATATGGCAGGGCTTGCAAACTATTACAAACTACAAAGGGAAGCACAGCAGAGAGCTGCCCAGTGACACGAGCCTACCAGACGAGCTAAATTACGTCTATGCTCGCTTCGGGGCAAGTAACACTGAAATATGCATGAGAGCATCAGCTGTTCCGGATGTGTGATCACGCTCCCAGCAGCCAATGTGAGTAAGACCTTTAAACAGGTCAACATTCGCAGGGCCAGACGGATTACCAGGATGTGTACTCCGAGCATGCGCTGACCAACTGGCAAGTGTCTTCGTTGACATTTTCATCCTCTCCCTGTCTGAGTCTGTAATACCAACATTTAACCTGCCTAAATGACTACCGATCCGTAGCACTCACATCTGTAGCCATGAAGTGCTTTGAAAGGCTCGTCATGGCTCACATCAACACCATTATCCCAGAAACCCTAGACTCATTCCAATTTGCATACCGCCCCAACAGATCCACAGATGATGCAATCTGTATTGCACTCCACACTGCCCTTTCACACCTGGACAAAAGGAAAGGCCCTCAAAGCTCATCACTAAGCTAAGGACTTTGGGACTAAACACCTCCCTCTGCAACTGGATCCTGGACTTCATGACGTGCTGCCCCCCGGTGGTAAGTGTAGGTAACAACACATCCGACACGCTGATCCTCAACACGGGGGCCCCTCAGGGGTGCATGCTCAGTCCCCTCCTGTACTCTCTGTTCACTCATGACTGCATTGCCAGGCACGACTTCAACACCAACATTAAGTTTGCTGATGACACAACAGTGGTAGCCTGATCAGCCTGAACAGCCTGATCACCAACAACGACGAGACAGCCTATAGGGAGGAGGTCAGAGACCTGACCGTGTGGTGCAAGGACAACAACCTCTCCCTCAACGTGATCAAGACAAAGGAGATGATTGTGGACTACAGGAAAAAGAGGACCGAGCACGCCCCCATTCTCATCGGCGGGGCTGTAGTGGAGCAGGTTGAGAGCTTCAAGTTCCTTAGCGTCCACATCACCAACAAACTAACATGGTCCAAGCACACCAAGACAGTTAGGCCCAGTACATCACTGGGGCCAAGCTTCCTGCCATCCAGGACCTCTATACCAGGCGGTGTCAAAAATGTCAAGACTCCAGCCACGCTAGACATAGACTGTTCTCTCTGCAATCGCACGGCAAGCGGTACCGGAGCGCCAAGCCTTTGTCCAAGAGGCTTCTAAACAGCTTCTACCCCCAAGCCATAAGACTCCTGAACATCTAATCAAATAGCTACCCAGACTATTTGCATTGCCCCCGCCCCCTCTTTTACACTGATGCTACTCTCTGTTATTATCTCTGCATAGTCACTTGAATAATACTACCTACATGTACATATTACCTAAATTACCTCGACTAACCGGTGCCCCCGCACATTGACTCTGTACCGGTACCCCATGTACCGGTATATAGACTCGCTATTGTTATTTTAATGCTGCTCTTTAACTATTTGTTACTTTTATTTATTTATTATACATTTGGAGGGGGGGGTATTTTCTTAAAACTGTATTGTTGGTTAAGTGCTTGTAAGTAAGCATTTTCACTGTAAGGCAGCATTTACTTATAAATTGTTCAATAAACAATTAATCTTTCAGAATGTGTGGCCAGTGTTTGGCACTCGCTATAAGCGGCATGCATTAGTTTAAAAAAGTCACTGCAAAAGATTAAAACATTCTGCCCACACCTCTGCAGAATTGTGATAAAATTTGTGGTTGCGCTTTCTTTTAGAAACTGTCATGGCCCAGTTCCAACATCTCCAAATCATACACTCTAAAAATGAGGGGTTCAACAAGGGTTCTTCTAAGATCCTCAAAGTTCTTCGAAGAACCTTATGGTTCTTGGCACTGAAAATTGCCCCCAAAAGTTTTTTCCAAGAACCCCATAGGAGGTGGGGTTCATCGAGGAACCTCCTTAATTGGTGGTTTTTTTCAGGAACCTAACTGCCCAACAAACATTTGGATTTGAATTTAAAAGGACAGCAGGCACTTAACTGAAAAATGTAAAGATCTCCTTAATTTAATGTAAGGTTTGTTCCTTATATGATCTAAATTGATTTTGTTTTATGATGATACCATCTATCATTTCATATTCGTGCAAATCTTTGTAAAACAGAAAATGGACACAATTGACTGGATATCAATCAACGAAGAGGGAAGAGTATATATGCTATAAGAATATGTTGAAGGCTAGCTGAATTGGGTGCAGATGACTGAATTGCTCACTTGTGTCTGTGTCTGCAGGTATACAGACGAGGAGGCATGCAAAGGTGTGTCAATTGGTATGTTATGCAGATCACGTGTGACATCCTCTTCAATGAAAATCACATAGGCCTCTACTTTATGGACAAGGTATGTGTATGACAGTTTTTTTTCCATTCACATTTACCACAAAAAAACAATGTATGAATACGATCGTGTGCTTGTGTCACGATCGTCATGGGAAGAAGTGGACCAAAGCGCAGCGTGGTACGTGTTCATTCTATTTATTTCTTTAATGAACACCGACAACAACAAAACAATACGAACGTGACGTTCTGCAGGGCAAAATAACAACCAATCCAAAAGTAAGAACCCACAAATGAAAGACGGAAAAAGGACTGCCTAATTATGATTCCCAATCAGAGACAACGATAGACAGCTGCCTCTGATTGGGAACCACACTCGGCCGAAAACATAGAAATAAAGAAACTAGAATGCCCACCCTAGTCACATCCTGGCCTAACCAAAATAGAGAATAAAAACCTCTCTATGGCCAGGGCGTGACAGCTTGTTTTATTAAACATCTGTATAATTACAATTTTTTTAGGTTCACAGACTTCACCTTCCCTACACATCTGATGAATATACCAGGAAACCTGTTCGATCACCCTGCACTGCAAAATCATTCTGGCTATGGATACGGAGAATATCAGCACATTAACATCAACACGCCAGAAGATATACCCATTGGACTTAGGGTTCTACTGAGAGTTTACCTCATATTTGGATATTTTATTCTGCTTTGCCATTAAAATCATAATAAACACGGACAACTAAAATATTGTGTTATTGTTATGCGCATTATTAATAATATTAATTATAATAATAGGGGATGGGTAGTTAAAAAATGAACCCCAAAAGGTTCTTCAAAAGGTTCTTTGAGGATCCTTTAAAAGGGGTTCTTCAAAGAACTTATAGAGGTTCCCCATAGTTTAAATTTGAAGAACCCCTAAAGGATACTCCAGGAACCTTTTCTTTTTAGAGTGTACAGCAAATGAGGGTGTTTTTGTGACCATAAAAGGTGAATGGAGGGCATTTTCCAGGCGGGGTTGTAACACCCCACAGGCTTGTTCATGAGCGCAAAAATATAGTATGGCTCTGCTTTATCAATGAAAACATGCTTATACTGTATGCTGCGTGCCACAGTTTGATCATTTGTTGTGCACTCAAATCCTTGTGTGATATTTTTATGGAAGAGTATTAGGGCCAAGTGAAACAAAAGTAAACAGTGAAGGGTGGTGGTACTTGGATATTTGTTGTTGTTGCATTATAGTACTTTAAAAAAGTGGCAATATTTCAAGAATAAAGTGACAATATTTCAGGGAACAAAGTCCCCCCCAAAAATTGTGAATGAAGTGGCAATATTTCAAGAATAAAGTGGCAATATTTCAAGAATAAACTCGGTGATTTGGTTAACTGCATGTCTCCCTGGCCCCCTGTTGCTGTGCGCCACCGTTGGAATGCCTGCAGTTAGATGACCTGGTGAAACTATATTTTATAATTCGCTTTAGTAACAAGGAAATTCTTTCTTTTTTAGCACATAATACCCCTATTATTATAAGTAGGCCTATTAGGACCTGGAAGAGGTTGTACCACAGATTATTTTCAGAAGGAGGAACCAACCAAACGGACTCGGATGAGGTAGGATTTCATCTGTCTGTGTGGTTATATACATAGGTAGAGACAGGTGGGTTGTGTGTGTATGCAGGTGTGTGTGTACACATTCCAGAGTGAAGGAAAAGCAGCCAACAAGTGCTCAGCATGTGGGAACTCCTTCAAGACTGTTGGAAAAGCAATCCTCATGAAGCTGGTTGAGAGAATGCCAAGAGTGTGCAAAGCTGTCACCAAGGCAAAGGGTTGCTATTTTGAAGAATCTCAAATATAAAATATATTTTGACTTGTTTAACACTTTTGTGGTTACTACATGATTCCATATGTGTTATTGATGTCTTCACTATTATTCTACAAAGTAGAAAATCGTAAAAATAAAGAAAAACCCTTGAATGAGTAGGTGTGTCCAAACTTCTGTCTAACTGTATGTCGAAACGAAAGGTTAACTTACAAATTTGCACAAGTGTAATATGACTCAAGAAATATTGATATAACATGGTTAACTATATAGTCCATGAGTTTGGTGATGTTTGAAGGCAATTGAAGGAAGTTTTAACTAGGGCTGGGTAGTATTGAAGCACGGACTGGTTCTATAATGGTATTTAAATGTTTGATTTGTTAATTAAGGATTGGTGTCCCGCTAGCGGGACAACTTCCGGTGAAACTGGAGGGCGCGCAATTCAAATAAATAATCATAAATATTATGGATTTTAAACATTTAGGTACATATAAGTGTCTTATATTGGCTGAAAGCTTAAATTATTGTTAATCTAACTGCACTGTCCGATTTACAGTAGCTATTATAGCGAAAACCTGCCATGCGATTGCTTGAGGACGGCGCCCCACATCAAAATATTTTTCCACCGGCACAGGTTGCATACATTCACATATAACAATAAAATATTCACTTTTTGAAAATCTTTCTCTGACTTGTCATCCAAAGGGTCCCAGCTATAACATGTAGTGTCGTTTTGTTAGATAAAATCTTTCTTTATATCCCAAAAAGTCAGTTTACTTGGCGCCATCGATTTGAGTAATCCACTCGTTCAACTTGCAGAGAAAGGAATCTGAAAATCTACCCCTAAAATTAGTTTCAACAAGTCAAAATAGGTTTCTATTTACTCCTCAGATACCCTAAAATGTAATCAAACTATAATATTTATTTCGGAAAGAAGTATGTTCAATAGGAAACCGATTTTAGGAGGTGCGTAATGTCTTCATGGTGCGCGCAGATATGAATATCCAAGACTGTGTCCCTCTACTAAAACTGTTATTTCTTATTCGTTTTTGAAGTTACAAGCCTGAAACATTGAACATAGACTGCTGACACCCTGTGGAAGCCATAGGAATTGCATCCAGGGAGATAGTTTTCAATATCAACTTTCTCTTGAATTTCTAAGAGGATGGTCTCTCAAAAAATAAACAATTCTGGTTGGTTTTTCTTTGGATTCTCTCCTAACATATCTATTGTGTTATATTCTCCTACATTATTTTAACCTTTATACAAACTTCAAAGTGTTTTCTTTCCAATGGTACCAATTATATGCATATCCTGGCTTCAGGGCCTGGCTTCAGGCAGCTTACTTTGGACACGTCATTCAGGCAGGAAGTGGAGAAAAAGGAAGTTTTAAATGTGATATGCAGTGTGTATAGTTAACTTTGAGTCATCTCTCTCTGCTCTCTTGCTCTCATTCAAGGAGCGCATTTGTTTATTTGTGTTTTATTAGATATTTATTGAATATTAAAACATACAATCTACCTGCAGTGAAGCCGCTCAACATTTACATTACATTCAGTCATCTAACAGACTCCCATCCAGAGCAACCCACAGAAGCAATCAGGGTCAACGCCCTGCCCAAGGACACGTCGACAGGTCTCCCACCAAGTCAAAACGGAGACCCGAACCAGCGACCTATCGGCCACCGGCCCAAGCTCCCAACCGCCAGGCCACCAACCCTCCAAGATCCCCCCCCCACCCCACAGTTCCCAGAGAGCTGCACCTCAACCATCCGAAATGCAGAAATGTATGAAAATGCAGGAAAATATTTTTGGTTGAAGTTGATTTGAACAGAATAAAACAATTAAAATAGAGAAAGACTTGAAATCACTTAGAATGTATGTGTTGTCACCCTAGGGTCATGTACTACTCATAAAGCAAAGTGCTGGCTAGCTCTAGGCTATTTGGTTTCAGTTAATGTTAGCTTACATGTTAAATGGTTTATAATTACATGGTTGTAGCATTGTTTAGCACAAGTAATTTATAGCTTTTTGGAAATGGAAACTGATTGTACTGTATATAACTCACTGTACTATGTGAATGTGTAGATGTATGGTGATAGTTTTTTTTAACCCAATACCTTTTATTTTTGATACTGGAATATGGAATGTGAAGAGTTGTAATGTATAATTGAACAAAAAAAGATTAACAAAAGTGAACAATATTTTAGAAACTACTGAATAGTACTAACGTTTCTCCGTCTCATCATTTTACCCTGTTAATTCAGGTATATAATGTGCAAAAGTGCAATATGACAGGTTTATTGTCTGCTGATCACGTCTCGGTACTAGGTGCGTAACACTAGGCTACCAACCAATTTATGTCAGATCAGCGATTATCATCTAATAGGCCTATGATTAGATCAATTGTTATTTCAAGAAAGGGAGAATCTATTCATGAATATTGTAGTGACCTTAACCTAACACCTAGCGACCTCGTCAAGGGGTTCAAACCTCTTGGCGTAACGGTTGAAGGTGTTGGCTTGGCAGTTTCTGGATCGGGTTCGAGTCCAGATTGGGGCTACCCCTGAGTTCGCTACATTGGTGTCCGAAGTGAGAAAGTGGATGTGGGACAATCAGAGAGGAATGTCCACTTGAGGGACTTGGTGTAGAGAACCGTGGGGACACGCTCACCCGAAGGAAGGAGGTAATGAACGACCTTAACCCAACACCTAGCGACCTCGTCAGGGGGTTTGGACCTCTTGGCGTTAAGGTTTTGGCTTAACAGTTACTGGACCCTTGTTCAAGTCTTGGTCAGGGCTAACCCCTGAATTCGCTACAATATATTCAAGCAGTGCCTCAAATTAGCTAGTTTGCGCATGCAGGAGTGGTCCTTGAGTTGCCTCTCATCCCACAGACACTTGTGTAAAACCCCTGCTTCATTGTTCCTTCCTCCCCCAGTCATAGGCCTATAATTTACTTTCACTTACCTACTGTAAAGTTAACCTTTATTTAACTAGGCAAGTCAGTTAAGAACAAATTCTTATTTACAATGACAGTCTACCGGGGAACAGTGAGTTACCTGCCTTGTTCAGAGGGACAGATTTTTACCTTGTCAGCTAAGGGATTTGATCCAGCAACCTTTTGGTTACTGGCCCAACGCTCTAACCACCAGGCTACCTGCCTCCCCAAATCACCTAGAAGTTAGGGTACTCAATCTAGTGGGCCGCTCTAGGTTTATAAATGGGCTGCACAATAGCGGTGTTGTCGCAAATTTGGAGAGCAGCTTGACTCATAGCCCCTGGTCTCCAGGATCCCAAGATAATTTGTTTTATCGGGTGTGTTCACGTAGCCTACGCAGTGTTGGCCTACGAGCCTATAGTGTGTGGGTGTGTTCACGTAGCCTACGCAGTGTTGGCCTACGAGCCTATAGTGTGTGGGTGTGTTCACGTAGCCTACGCAGTGTTGGCCTACGAGCCTATAGTCATTAGAAGCATAGTTGCCATAAGGGGGAAATACTACTGTTACTAAGCACCATGAATAATGTTTCCATTATGCAAAGATTTTTTTGCAGGTGTTCCCCTTGGCTACACAGCAGCAGAACGTTGTAGCGAATTCGGAGGGCAGGCTGACAGGGACTGAATCCCAGTTCTCTTCACATTCAGTGACAGTGCCAAGAACGTTTTCTTGTTTGTGCTCATAACGTACCATTAGAAGAGTGTATGCTTATAGTCTGAAATTGCCAGGGGAGAACTTGGTGTGTGTGTGTGTGTGTGCGTGTGTGTGTGTGTGTGTGTGTGTGTGTGTGTGTGTGTGTGTGTGTGTGTGTGTGTGTGTGTGTGTGTGTGTGTGTGTGTGTGTGTGTGTGTGTGTGTGTGTGTGTGTGTGTACGTAAGGGTTATTAGATAATTAAGATGATACGTGTGAGTGTGCAGTGACGCCTGTTTGAACGAGTGTATTAGATAATTCGATTGATGGCCATGTGTTTGTTTTGTCCCTACCTTTTACCGCCCACACAACCCGCCCGTCTCTACCTACAGTATGTATGTAACCACAGTTCCTCCTTCTGAAACTAATCTGTGGCACAACCTCTTCCAGGTCCTAATAGGCCTACTTATAATAATAGGGTTATGTGCTAAAATAGAAAGGATTTCCTTGTTACTAAAGCCAATTCTAAAGTATAGTTTCACCAGGTCATCTAACTCAGGTATTTCAACTGTGGAGAGGGTGAGAGACATGGATTTAACCATATCCCCCACGTTAACCTTGAAATGTAATTGCAATTTTATTCTCTAAATGTTGATTTTCTCTAAATTAAATTGAGTTTATTCTTGAAATATTGCCACTTTTTTACCACCACCCATCACAGTTTTTTTCCTTCTCTTTACTTGCCCCTAATTCCCTTTAGTATGTATTTTGTTTTTTTCATCAACATATCAAAGGTAAGAGGTCACAAGATTAACCAATCAGGTAATTAATAATAGTCATTAGACCAATCTATTACACTCCTTCCCCTTAAAGCTACAATATGTAACTTTTTGGGCGACCCTTACCAAATGCATAGATGTGAGTTATAGATCTGTCATTCTCGTTGAAAGCAAGTATAAGAAGAGGCAAATCTGTTCTATGTGCAATATTTCTATGCTTCCTGTTCTTAAGTTTTGTTTTTGTGTCTTTTACTTCCGGTTTTGTACACCAGCTTCAACCAGCAGAAAAATATATATTTTTGGTTATTGAAAATAAAATGTCCCATCGGGTTCAATGGTACAATGCTTCTCCACATTATACATTGCGTGTTTTTACCAGGAGACAAAGGGCTGTGAGATATGGGTTTAATTCTGGGCACATGAAAAATGGGATGTATACGAAGGGAACGGCGCAACAGAAGACGAACAGCAGAGGGGCTAATGATTTTGAAGATGGGAGAGTTTGCGGGATTCCACACAGAGGGGCAGAACCCGGGTGGAAAGCCATACCTCCTGCCCGAGACGATACCGGGGAGCCAGGGTCCAGTGGCGATCTGCTTGTCGTCGATACCTGGAGATGGTCTTGAGGAGGGCCGACCAGGCTCTCCTCCAGATACAACGACAGCGGTGAACAAATATCTGGGAAGAAGGTATTCCGACCTTTTCTTTCTGCTCAGGGAAGAGCGGAGGCTGATACCCTAGGGAACACTAAAACAGTGATAGACCCCTGGCAGAGCAGGGAAGGGTGTTGTGGGCGTATTCGACCCACACAAGCTGCTGGCTCCCGGTGGTGGGGTTGACGGAGACCAGGCAGCGCAGGGTAGTCTCAAGGTCCTGGTTGGCTCACTCCGACTGGCTGTTGGACTGGGGGTGGAACCCAGAGGACAGGCTGGTCGACGACCCAATGAGGGTGCAGAACGCCTTTCAGAACCATGTCAATGGGCGGTCCATGGATTCAGAAGACATGCTGCACCATGAGCTGGGCCGTCTCCTTGGCAGAGGGTAGCTTGGGGAGAGGAATTAAGTGGGCGGCTCTGGAAAACCGATCCACAACGGTAAGGATGGCAGTGTTGCCATCAGGCGGAGGGAGACCCGTGACAAAGTCCAGGGAGATGTGAGACCAGGGATGGTGAGGGACAGGCAGAGGTTGGAGGAGACCAGCCGGAGCTTGCCGAGGAATCTTATTCTGTGCACAGACCGTGCAAGTGACAACAAAAAAGTGTTGTCGCACAAAAGCCAGGGTCCACCGAGAGCCCGGGTAGCAGGCAAGCCTGGAGGAGTGGGCCCACTCCAGAACTATGGAGCGGACCGCATCAGGCATGAACATCCGGTTATCTTGACCCCCCCCCCCGCTGCGCCTCCCGAACCGGCTTCCCTATTTCCCAGCAGAGTGCCGTCAACAGGTACGAGGTGAGAAGGATGGTCTCAGGTTCTGGGGTAGTAGTCGTGGGGCAATAGCGGCGTGACAGCGCATCTGTCTTGACATTGTTGGATCCCGGCCGGTAGGAAAGGGAGAAGTTGAACCGGGTGAGGCGCTTGGCGGTGCGGATATATTCCAGGTTCTTGTGGTCGGTCCACACGATGAATGGATGTTCCGCCCCCTTCAGCCAGTGCCTCCACTCCTCCAACAGATGGATCCCGGGAAGGTGAGAGCGGTGGTGGATTGGCCCTGGACTTGAGGTCCAGGGCAGACCGCTGGTACAGGACAGACCCCACTTCAACTTCAGCCTCCACCACAAACTGGCGGTACGGGTCAGGATGAACCAAGATGGGAGCTGTGGTGAAGCGGTGGCGACACATGAACGGAACCTTGGGAGAGGTAAGTGCAGAAAGCGGCGAAGCCAGGGTGCTGTAGCCCGGTGATAAAAGTTGCTGAAACCCAGGAACCGCTGCAGCTGTACTCTGGACGTAGACAGGGGCCAATCCACCACCGCTCTCACCTTCCTGGGATCCATCTGTACGCTCCCTGCAGCGATGATGTAAACCTGAAAGAGGATGTTGGAGCGATGGAATTCACACTTCTCTGCTTTTACAAAAATGTAGTTCTCCAGGAGGCGTTGGAGAACCTGTCGGACATGGAGCACGTGTTCTTGGGTGGAGCGGGAGAAGATGTGGATGTCATCGAGGTAGATGAAGATGAACCGGTTCAACATGTCACAGAGAACATCATTATCCAGAGCCTGGAACACAGCAGGGGCATTGGTAAGGCCAAGTGCATGACCAGGTACTCATAGTGGCCGCGTTGAAGGCAGTCTTCCACTCGGCCCCTTCCCGTATCCGCACCAGGTGGTAGGTGTTCCATAGGTCCAGCTTGGAGAACACGGAGGTCCCCTGGAGCGTCTCGAAGGCCGAGGAGATGAGAATTAGCGTGTAGCGGTTCTTCACGTGATGTCGTTGAGACCACCGTAGTCGATGCACGGGCGCAGGGTTTTGTCCTTCTCCACAAACAAAACCGCCGGTGGGGGAGGCAGAAATATGGATGAACCCAGCAGCTAGGGAGTCCTCAATGTAGGTCTCCATATCCTTGGTCTCCGGAAACGACAGAGAGTACATTCATCCCAAGGGCGGAGTGGTGCCTGGGAGAAGATCAATCCCGCAGTCATATAGTCGGTGCGGCGACAGAAAAGTGGCCCGGCTTTACTGAACACCCCCCGGAGGTCCTGGTACTAAACGGGAACGGTGGAGAGGTCCGGGGCAACTTCCGAGGGCCCCAGGAAGACATCCCGGGACAGACTGTGCTGACTTCAGGCAATGGGCGTGGCAGAACGGGATCCAGCCCATGATGGCACCGGCAGACCACTCAATGAGGGGATTGAGTCGCTGGAGCCATTAGAATCCCAATACCATGAGAATCTGAGGAGACTTAATGAGCAGGAACTGGATCGTCTCGCTGTAGTTCCCTGACACACGTAGGTTCATGGGGGATGGTATTTGTATTTATTTATTTTTATTTCACCTTTATTTAACCAGGTAGGCTAGTTGAGAACAAGTTCTCATTTACAACTGCAACCTGGCCAAGATAAAGCAAAGCAGTGCGACACAAACAACACAGAGTTACACATGGAATAAACAAACGTACAGTCAATAATACAATAGAAAAAGTCTATATACAGTGTGTGCAAATGAGGTAGGACAAGGGAGGTAAGGCAATAAATAGGCTGTAGTGGCAAAATAATTACATTATGGCAATTAAACACTGGAGTGATAGATGAAAGAGATTCTTGAATGGTTTTTTTATGATAAGATTTAAGTACAGACACTGTGCAAGTACAGACACTGTGGTGCAAAGGAGCAGAATAAATAAAATAAATAACAGTATGGGGATGAGGTAGTTGGGTGGGCTTTTTACAGATGGGCTATGTACAGGTGCAGTGATATGTGAGTTGCTCTGACAGCTGGTGCTTGACATTAGTGAGGGAGATATGAGTCTCCAGCTTCAGTGATTTTTGCAGTTCGTTCCAGTCATTGGCAGCAGAGAACTGGAAGGAAAAGTGGCCAAAGAAGGAATTGGCTTTGGGAGTGACCAGTGAAATATACCTGCTGGAGCGCGTGCTATGCTGCTGCTATGGTGACCAGTGAGCTGAGATAAGGCGGGGCTTTACCTAGCAAAGACTTGTAGATGACCTGGAGCCAGTGGGTTTGGCGACGAATATGAAGCGGGGGCCAACCAACGAGAGCAAACAGGTCGCAGTGGTGGGTAGTATATGGGGCTTTGGTGACAAAAACGGATGGCACTGTGATAGACTGCATCCAATTTGCTGAGTAGAGTGTTGGAGGCTATTTTGTAAATGACATCACCGAAGTCAAGGATCGGTAGGAGAGTCAGTTTTACGAGGGTCTGTTTGGCAGCATGAGTGAAGGATGCTTTGTTGTGAAATAGGAAGCCGATTCTAGAATTTATTTTGGATTGGAGATGTTTAATGTGAGTCTGGAAGGAGAGTTTACCGTCTAACCAGACACCTAGGTATTTGTAGATGTCCACATATTCTAAGTCAGAACCGGGCAGTTGCGGGCAGCAATCGGTTGAAGAGCATGCATTTAGTTTTACTAGCGTTTAAGAGCAGTTGGAGGCCACGGAAGGAGTGTTGTATGGCATTGAAGCTCGTCTGGATGTTAGTTAACACAGTGTCCAAAGAAGGGCCAGATGAATACAATGTGGGAGCCTTGCCGAAGCTGAAGTAACTTCCGGGCAGCCTCTTTCCCAGACAATGGAGCATCGTAAACCTTCTTCACCTCTGCCACAAACTCCTCCAGACTGGAGCATACAGAGCTGGTCCGACTGTTGTTCCCCAACTGCCGTGATGAGGTACGCTATCTTAGAGCGGTCCATCGAAGCGCTCTGGGGGAGGTAAGCGGGGCTCCCGGGAAACCGGGGTGACGGCGCTGCTAACAGCCGGGTTACTGAGGAGCTGGGAGGTTGCCGTCGTGGTATGCTGCATAGTAGACAACCCACGGAATTACTACAGCAATGTGTTCAATGCTTGGTCGTGACATTCGGCCAAGCTCTGGAACCCTTCCATAAGACCACGAAGCAACTCCTCGTGCCTTCCAATGGTGGCTCCTTGGGAGGATAGGGTGTTGTGGAGCTGGTCCGAGTCTGCTGGGTCAGTCATGGCCATTTCGTACTATCACGTTTCAGGTATGACCCAGATGCAGACAGTGTCGAAGAAACAAAAGGTTATTTCTAAAACAGAGGCAGGCAAACGACAGGTCAAAGGTAGGCAGGGGTCAATAATCCAGAGAGCGTGATAAGGGTCCAGAACGGCAGGCAGGGGTCAATATTCCAGTTAGGTGGGGTAAGGTACAGAATGGCAGGCAGGCTCAGGGCAGGCAGAACGGTCAGACCCGGAAGGAATAGGAAACAGGAGCAAGAAACAGGCAAGAGCTGGGGAACAAACGCTGGTAGGTTTCATGAACAAAACGAACTAGCAACAGACAAACAGAGAACACAGGTATATATACACAGGGGATAATGGGGAAGATGGGCGACACCTGGAGGGGGGTGGAGACAATCACAAAGACAGGTGAAACAGATCAGGGTGTGACAGTTTTGTCACATAAACTGAAATTAGACCAACTATTTGAATTTCAGCAACCAGGAAATTGCGGAGTGATTTCTGCATATTGCACTTTTAAGATTTTACCCTGTAACATCTCAAAAATAACATTCTAGCCATTTCAACAATTGTAAGCTAAGCCCCCTTCTTTTTAACATAAATCAACAAATGTCAACAGTTTAGATTTTTGTTTATTTTTTTCAATAAACTTCAACAACTGAACTAAGACGGTCTCTTTCTTTTCCATTGGACTTTTTATATTTTTTGTCCAGTTTTTATTTTTTAGTCTTTGAACTCCACAGTCTCTTTTGTTTTTGTTTATTTACTGGTCATGCCTTTTAGGAACCATACAACTCTTTTCAGGGTACCTGCGCTCTGGCTGCCTTGTTCCACTCTGAGTTCACTGTAGCTGGAGTTGATAGGTTTCCAGTTTCCAGTGCTGGCTAAACAACTTGACTTGGGCTGAGGTTGCTTTCCGGGAACGTTGGTGAGTGGTCAGGAATGGAGTTGTCTGTTGGATATCGTGGGATGCCAGTTCTCTGTCCTCAGGTAAGTAGTCCTGTTGCACCTTTCCACGGCAACATGTGGTCCACATGAACAGTGCGTTTTCTCGGTCCGTCCTAAATGTGGTAAGTCACAGTTCCCAGTATCCATTTCTCTTTCCCTCTGAAGTTTTAACCTAGCACTTGTTCTTCAACCTTGCAAGTTTCAACCGTGCAAGTTTAGTCCACCATGGCCATGGCAGTCACATTTTGTTTTCTACACTGCACTAGCACCTTAACCCTTGTGTAGTGTTAACATTCTGTGTACTCCACTTGTCCTAAGAGTCCCCCCAAATTTCTTTTTGTATTTTTCACCCCTTTCTTTCTCCCCAATTGGTAGTAGTTACAGTCTTGTCTCATCGCTACAACTCCCTTACAGACTCGGGAACCTGGAAGCCAGCCGCACCAATGTGCACACAACCTGGTCAGCAAGCATTGCACCCAGCCCGCCACAGGAGTCGCTAGTGCACGATGAGACAAGGATATCCTTGCCAGCCAAACCCGGACAACGCAGGACCAATTGTGCGCCACCCAATGGGCCTGCCGGTCGTGGCCGGCTGCGACAGAGCCTGGACTTGAACCCAGAATCTCTGGTGGCACAGCTAGTGCTGCGATGCAGTGCCTTAGACCATTGCACCACCCAGGAGGCACAGGCTTGTTCTTTCTAACTGTGCCAACCATGGTGATCCACATATAATCTCAATTTCTCTGTGTGTGTGTGTGTGTGTGTGTGTGTGTGTGTGTGTGTGTGTGTGTGTGTGTGTGTGTGTGTGTGTGTGTGTGTGTGTGTGTGTGTGTGTGTGTGTGTGTGTGTGTGTGTGTGTGTGTGTGTGTGTATTTTTTTGTGGTGTGTAAATGATTTTATAACTGCCGGGTCAAAAATGACCCTAAGACAATCCTTGTACCCTGGTGGTGTACAGCTTTCATGGAAATATGAACAAAGGCGATGTTTCACTTTTTCCAATGTTGGGGTCACTCTAGGAAAAGTAATAAAATTTCAAGTTAAAAAAATATAATTTAGGGGGTTTTCTCTGATGTTAAACATAGTGGCGATTCATTTTTACCCTTAAGACAACACAAGGGTTAACATAACCTGGCAAAGGGATTTTCTCACCCGAGTAGGTAGTAGCTGTAACTGTGTTTTCGTTAGTGGCAGTTGAGACAGAGCCTCCTGGTAAACACACTTCTGAGACCAGAGAGACAGCGGCCCCTCTTAGTGTCTAACTGCATGTCCAAGTCCTTTCCATCTAGTCACATTCACTGTAATGCCCTTTTCCCATTGGAGGTAGTGTAAACTGTATACACCCAAAACAGCTATGAATCTCAGTAGTTTCAACATACTGCGTCTATCCAGCTCTGCGTTTCCTACATGCACAGGCTATGTGTCCAACTTTAGAACAGACACAGCATTTCTCATTTTTGAATCTGCAGTCACAAGCAGAATGTTTTCCATTGCCCCTGTAGCATGGTTGCTGACCAGCATTCTCTTGCTTTGTGTCATTTTTCTGATACTGTTTCTCTCCAGTGTCATTTCTGCCCTTGAACTGTCATCCTCTCCTGGGAAATGTTTTAGCATTTTTGTTCACTGCATTTTCTGTTTGAGCATCTTTTGCTGTCCTTGAAAATTCTCGGGTGTTCTTGGAAGTTAACTCAATTGACCTGACCCCTCCTGTCTCAGCTTCCAGTATTTATGCTGCAATAGTTCATGTGTCGGGGGGCTAGGGTCAGTCTGTTATATCTGGAGTATTTCTCCTGTCTTATCCAGTGTCCTGTGTGAATTTAAGTATGATCTCTCTAATTCTCTCTCTTTTTCTCCCTCTTTCTCGCTCTTTCTCTCGGAGGACCTGAGCCCTAGGACCATGCTTCAGTACTACCTGGCCTGATGACTCCTTGCTGTCCCCAGTCCACCTGGTCGTGCTGCTGCTCCAGTTTCAACTGTTCTGCCTGCGGAAGTCGAAAGGGGGGTGAGTGTAACGGATGTGAAATGGCTAGCTAGTTAGCGGTGGTGCGTGCTAATAGCGTTTCAATCGGTTACGTCACTCGCTTTGAGACCTTGAAGTAGTGGTTCCCCTTGCTCTGCAAGGGCCGCGGCTTTTGCGGAGCGATGGGTAACGATGCTTCGTGGGTGTCAGTTGTTGATGTGTGCAGAGGGTCCTTAGTTCGCGGTCTGGGCGAGGGGCCGGACTAAAGTTATACTGTTACAACTGCTTTATCAGACTCCGCCAACCCTGATGTCCTAGCCGTGTCCGTATCCTGGCTTAGGAAGGCCACCAACAATTCTGAAATGTCCATCCCCAATTACAACATTTTCCATCAAGATAGAACTGCTAAAGGGGGTGGAGTTGCAATCTACTGTAGAGATAGCCTGCAGAGTTCTGTCATGCTATCCAAGTCTATGCCAAAACAGTTCGAGCTACTACTTTTAAAAATCCATCTCTCCAGAAATAAGTCTTGCACTGTTGACGCTTTTTATAGACACCCCCTCAGCTCCCAGCTGTGCCCTGGACACCATATGTGAATTGATTGCCCCCCATCTATCGTCAACTGGGATATGCTTAACACCCCGGTCGTCCTACAATCTAAGCTAGATGCCCTCAATGGAAGGATATTGACCTCATCCTGTCAGTAGAGGATGCCTGGTTGTTTTTCAAAAGTGCCTTCCTCACCATCTTAAATAAGCATGCCCCTTTCAAAAAATGTAGAACTAAGAACAGATATAGCCCTTGGTTCACTCCAGATTTGACTGCCCTTGACCAGCACAAAAACATCCTGTGGCGTACTGCACTAGCTTTGAATAGTCCTCGCGATATGCAACATTTCAGGGAAGTCAGGAACCAATAAACACAGTCAGTTAGGAAAGCAAAGGCTAGCTTTTTCAAATAGAACTTTGCATCCTGCAGCAACAATTCCCAAAAGCTTTGGGACACTTAAGTCCATGGAGAATAAGAGCACCTCCTCTCAGCTGACCACTGCACTGAGGCTAGGAAACACTGTCACCACCAATAAATGCACTATAATCAAGAATTTCAATAAGCATTTCTCTACGGCTGGCCACGCTTTCCACCTGGCTACCCCAACCCCGGCCAACAGCTCTGCACCTCCCGCAGCAACTGGCCCAAGCCTCCCCCAGCTTCTCCACCCAAATCCAGACAGCTGATGTCCTGAAAGAGCTGCAGAATCTGGATCCCTACAAATCAGCTGGGCTAGACAATCTGGACCCTTCCTAAAATGATCTGCCGCCATTGTCACAACCCCTATTACTAGTCTGTTCAACCTCTCTTTCGTATCGTCTGAGATTCCTAAAGATTGGAAAGCAGCTGCGGTCATCCCCCTCTTCAAAGAGGGAGACACTCTAGACCCAAACTGTTACAGACCTATATCCATCCTGCCCTGCCTTTCTAAAGTCTTCGAAAGCCAAGTGAAAAACAGATCACCGACCATCTCGAATCCCACCGTACCTATGTACTATGCAGCTGTCTTCATCGACCTGGCCAAGGCTTTCAACTCTGTCAATCACCGTATTCTTATCGGCAGACTCAACAGCCTTGGTTTCTCTAATGACTGCCTCACCTGGTTCACTAACTACATCTCAGATAGAGTTCAGTGTGTCAAATCGGAGGGCCTGTTGTCAAGACATAGTAACATCTCCAATCCAAAATTAAATCTAGAATCGGCTTCTATTTCGCAACAAAGCCTCATTCACTCATGCTGCCAAGCATACCCTGGTAAAACTGACTATCCTGCCAATCCTTGACTTCGGCAATGTCATTTACAAAATAGCTTCCAACACTCTACTCAGCAAATTGGACGCAGTCTATCACAGTGCCATCCGTTTTATCACCAAAGCCCCATATACTACCCACCATAGCGACCTGTATTAATAATTACATTTTAAAAATTATGCTACAAACTTGTCACACCTGTATTGGGGAGTTTCTCCCATTCTTCTCTGCAGATCCTCACAAGCTCTGTCAGGTTGGATGGGCAGTGTCGCTGTACAGCTATTTTCAGGTCTCTGCAGAGATGTTAGATCGGGTTAAAGTTCGGGCTCTGGCTGGGCCACTCAAGGACTTTCAGAGACTTGTCCCGAAGCCACTCCTGCTTCACGGAGATGGTTGTCCTCCCTTCTCCATAGAGGAACTCTGGAGCTCTGTCAGAGTGACCATCAGGTTCCTGTTCACTTCTCTGACTTCTCTGACCAAGACCCTTCTCACCCGATTGCTCAGTTTGGCTGGGCGGCCAGCTTCATGAAGAGTCTTGGTGGTTCCAAACTTCTTCCATTTAAGAATGATGGAGGCCACTGTGTTATTTGGGACCTTCAATGCTGCAGCCATTTTTTTGTACCCATCCCCAGATCTGTGCCTCAACACAATCCTGTCTCGGAGCTCTACAGACAATTATTTCGACCTCATGGCTTGGTTTTTGCTCTGTCAACTGTGGGATCTTATATAGACAGGTTTGTGCCTTTCCAAATCATGTCCAATCAATTGAATTTACCACAGGTGGACTCCAATCAAGTTACAGAAACATCTCAAGGATGATCAATGGAAACAGGATGCACCTGAGCTCAATTTTGAGTCTCATAGCAAAGGGTCTGAATACTTATGTTAATCTAATATTTCTGTTTTTCATTTTCAATGCAAATGTCTAAAAACATGTTTTCGCTTTGTCATTATTGGGTATTGTGTGTAGATTGATGAGGAAAATGCTGTAGCGTAACAAAATGTGGGAAAAAGGAAGGAGTTTGAATACTTTGCGAATGCACTGTTGCTGCTTCACTGTTTATCACATATCCTGATGACTAGTCAACTTACCCCGTGACTACAGCGCCTTCAGTAAGTATTCATACCCCATGACTTGTTCCACATTTTCAAAGTATTACAGCCTGAATTCAAAATGGATTAAATCTACTTTTTTTCTCACACATACTTTTTTTCTCACACAATACCCCATAACGACGAAATGAAAACACATTTTTTGAAATTGTTGCACATTTATAAAAAATGTAATACAGAAGAAATGTACATACGTTTTCACACCCCTGAGGCAATATTTTGTAGAAGCATCTTTGGCAGCAATTACAGATCCATTTTCAATTTTCTCCTATCACAGCCAATAATCACTGTAACTGTTTTAATGTTACCATTGACCCATTGTGAAATCCCTGAGCGGTTTCCTTCCTCTCCGACACCTGTGTTAGGAAGGACCCCCTTCCTATTATAGGCCAATATAATATCTTCCACAATCCAATGTGAAAACCATTGACAGGAGAGGGGCCTCCCCTCGCAGGGAGGTGCCCAGGACACAGAGTTGGTCGCTCTTGCACAAATCTCACGTTCTATCCAAGTATTTGTGCAACGTGCATACTGGACATAAACGATGGAAACGCTTTTCTTCCGTAAAAGGGAAGGGCCGTAGGTGGAAAGCAGCAAGCTCCAGGGCGATACAATTGTAATTGCTGCTGACCTTAGGCATGAAGGCGGGATTGTGCGACAAGGAAACCTTGAAAAAACCCTGGACAAACTGTAGGCATGAATGCTGAACTGACAATGAATGCAGCTCACTCATTTTCGCGGGGACGTAAGTGCGACCAGTAAAGCACTCTTAACGGATATATATTTAATCTCTACATTTTCCAGTGGCTCAAAAGGCTGCTGTGAAATAGCCTCAAGCACAATAGACAAATCCCAAGATGAGACTAAAGGCTTGAAAACTGGACCTAAGCAACTCAGCAACTCACCCCCTTCATGAAACAACATAACAAGGGGTGTAAAAAGCCTTCCCTCTGTTCATCAGGTCCTACAAAAAGCAAAAAAACCTCTGATACAGAGCATTGGTAAGGAATAATCTGTTTTTGGTCACACCACTTCTCAAAAATCCACCACTTGATTCCATACAGTGAGCATGTAGAAGGAGCCCTGGCACTCTGGATAGTCTCAATGACTCCAAGAGGCATGCCTGTCACATCCAAATTTAACTTTTCACGGACCAGGCCCAGAGGGCCATAGTTTCTAGGTAAGGGTGGAAAGTATGTCTGTTTGCTTTGGTCAGAAGATCCCTGAGTAACGGGAGTTGCCAGGGTTTGTCATACAGCAGGATAATGATCTCTGCTATCCAGAGCTTGCCTGGCAATCGGGGGGATTAGCTGGGTTTTCAATACATTGTGCAGATAGGAATAAAGAACTCTCTGTGAAGAAGAAAGGCGGAGCTGTATGTTTCATGATGAACTTTCATGGTGTTATTGTGATAACGTACAGGAACTCAAGTGCTTTTGTTCACCCAACCTAGAATACTTCACAATCAAATGCCGACCGCATTACCTCCCTAGAGAATTTTCTTTGGTTATCGTCACAGCCGTGCACATTCTCCCTCAAACCGATACCACGATGGCTCTCAAGGAACTACACTGGACCTTGTGCAAACTGGAAACTGCATATCCTGAGGCCACATTATTTATAGCTGGGGACTTTAAACCTCTTAGGGATTGCGGACCGCTAGCGGTCCACCTGCGACAACATCCGGTGAAATTGCAGAGCGCCAAATTCAAAATAAGAAAATCGAAATATCAAACATTCATGAACATACAAGTGTCTTACATCATTTAAAAGCTTAACTTCTTGTTAATCCAACCGCATTGTCAGATTTCAAAAAGGCTTATCTGAGGACAGCGCACCACATCAAAATACTTTTTCAACCAGCACCGGCTTCACAAATATCACAAATAGCGATAAAATATATCACTTACCTATGAAGATCTTCCTCTGTTTGCAATCCCAAGGGTCCCAGTGACACAATCAATGTTTGTTGTGTTCGATAAAGTCCTTCTTTATATCCAAAAACTCTGTTTAGTTGGCGCCATTGGTTTCAGTAATCCACTCCTTCAACATGCATACAAAGGAATCCAAAAAGCTACTGGTAAACTTAGTCCAAACAAGTCAAACAACGTTTCTAATCAATCCTCACCTACCCTAATATGTAAATAAACAATAATATTTCAGATGGAAAGAACGGTGTTCAATAGAAAAGGAAAATAACGAAGAGCGCGCCCTCGTTCACTCGCGCCAAAAGTCTCCCTGTCCTGATGAGAACACCTTGGATGAACTACAACTACTTGTTCATTTTTCAAGAAACAAGCCCAAAACCCTTTCTAAAGACTGTTGACATCTAGTGGAAGCCATAGGAACTGCAATCTGGGTCCTTTTTTTGTATATCCCATAGGCTAGCATTGAAAAGGCCTGTGACCTCAAAAAAAACTATTTCCGGATGGATTGTCCTCGGGTTTCTGCCTGCCATATCAGTTCTGTTATACTCACAGACATTATTTTTTAACAGTTTTAGAAACATCAGAGTGTTTTCTATCCAATGCTACCAAGTATATGTATATCCTAGCTTCTGGGCCTGAGTAACAGGAAGTTTACTTTGGGCACGTGTAAGGTACTGGGTGTCGTGAGTGTGAAGTCAGGCGCAGGAAAACAGAGAGTTCAATATAGTGCTCCTTTAATGCGCACACGGTGAACCACGGCCACCCCACTAAACACTGGGTGCTCAAAACAAACTGCCCCAGACACGGGGAACGAAAACAGTCCAGCACTATACACGAACATAAACCAACACGTTCGTCTGTATCAAACACCAGGCTTACAATAATCAATCCCGCACAAAGAAACGGGCGGGCCGGCTGACTAATAAAGCTCAACTAATTACAACAAACTCAAAACAGGTGTAATCAATAAACACATAAGGAGGGGGAGAAAAGAATCAGTGGCAGCTAGTAGGCCGGCGACGACGACCGCCGAGCGCCACCCGAATGGGAAGGGGAGCCGGCTTCGGTCATAGTCGTGACAGCACGTCAGTCATCCGGAAATGCAGGATGCTGCCCCTAGCCCAAAGAGGGTAATAACGCAAATCTGAGGAAAACGCTACCGAAGTCTTCACATCGCCTGCAGCTCTAGTGCTTCAAAAATTATCTACCATTGTTTCTCCTCCTTCCAGGATGGCTACAAGGCCCTCCTCCAACCTCTCTTCCGAAAATCAGATCACGACTCCATTTTGCTCCTCCCTTCCTATTAGCAGAAACTCAAACAAGAAGTACCTGTGCAAAGGTCTATTCAACACTAGTCTGACCAATCGGACTGGGACATGTTCCGGGATACCTCTGAGAATAACATGGACGTATACACTGACACGGTGACTGAGTTTATCAGGAAGTGTATAAGGAATGTTGTTTCCACTGTGACGATTAAAACCTATCCAAACCAGAAAACATGGATAGATGGCAGCATTCGCGCAAAGCTGAAAGGGCAAACCACCACATTTAACCATGGCAAGGTGACTGGGAATATGATTGAATACAAACAGTCCAGTTATTCTGGGTTCGAGTCCAGGCTCTGTCACAGCCGGCAGCGACCGGGAGACCCATGGGGCGGCGTACAATTGGCCCAGCGTCGTCCGGGTTAGGGGAGGGTTTGGCCGGTAGGGATGTCCTTGTCCCATCGCGCACTAGCGACTCCTGTGGCGGGCCGGTGCAGTGCACGCTGACACAGTCACCAGGTGTGCGGTGTTTCCTCCAACACATTGGTGCGGCTGGCATTGTGTCAAGAAGCACTGTGGCTTGGTTGGGTTGTGTTTTGGAGGACGTACGGTTATCGACCTTCGCCTCCCCCGAGTCAGTACGGAAGTTGCCGCGATGAGACAAGACTCTAACTACCAATTGGATACCACGAAATTGGGGAGAAAAAGGGGTGTTAAAAAAAAGAATGATGGGGACCTTCAATGCTACAGAAATGTTTTGGTACCCTTCCCCAGATCTGTGCCTCGACAAAATCCTGTCTCAGAGCTCTACAGACAATTCCTTCGACCTCATGGCTTGGTTTCTGCTCTGACATGCACTGTCATCTGTGGGACCTTATATAGACAGGTGTGTGGCTTTCCAAATCATGTCCAATCAATTGTATTTATCACAGGTGGACTCCAATCAAGTTGTTTAAACATCTCAAGGATGATCAATGGAAACAGCTCAATTTCAAGTCTAATAGCAAAGGGTCTGGATATTTTTGTAAGTAAGGTTTTTCAGTTTCAAATACTTATTTTCCACCATAATTTGCAAATAAATTCATTAAAAATCCTACAATGTGATTTTCTGGATTTTTTTTTCTCATTTTGTCTGTCATAGTTGAAGTGTACCTATGATGAAAATTACAGGCCTCTCTCATCTTTTTAAGTGGGAGAACTTGCACAATTGGTGGCTGACTAAATACTTTTTGCCCCACTGTATGAATCAGCAACTACAGCTAATGAAGTCACTGAAACCCTTAACAAAGAGTTGGAATCTGTTTTGGAATGGGTGGCCAGTAATAAACTGGTCCTGAACATCTCTAAAACTAAGAGTATTGTATTTGGTACAAATCATTCCTTATTAAGTGCTAGACCTCAGCTGAATCTGGTAATGAATGGTGTGGCTGTTGAACAAGTTGAGGAGACTAAATTACTTATCGTTACCTTAGATTGTAAACTGTCATGGTCAAAACATATAGATTCAATGGTTGCAAAGATGGGGAGAGGTCTAGCCGTAATAAAGAGATGCTCTGCTTTTTTGACACCACACTCCAAAAAGAAAGTTCTGCAGGCTCTAGTTTTGTCTAATCTTGATTATTGTCCAGTCGTGTGGTCCAGTGCGGCAAGGAAAGACCTAGTTAAGCTGCAGCTGGCCCAGAACAGAGCGGCATGTTTTGTTCTTAATTGTAATTAAGAACAAAGTGCTAATATCAGAGGGCTAATATAAATACTATGCATGCTAGTCTCTCTTGACTAAGAGTTGAGGAGAGACTGACTGCATCACTCTTTTAATAAGAAACATGAATGTGTTGAAAATCCCAAATTGTTTGCATAGTCAACTTACACACAGCTCTGACACACACACTTATCCCACCAAACATGCCACCAGATGTCTTTCATAGTCCCCAAATCCAGAACAAATTCAAGAAAACGTACAGTATTATATAGAGCCATTATTGTATAGAACTCCGTTGCATCTCATATTGCTCAAATAACAACGCCTCTCCCCTATTTGACCTAGATAGTTTGTGTGTATGCATCGATATGTAGACTACGTGTGCCTTTTTAAAAATGTATGTAGTTCTGTCCTTGAGCTGTTCTTATCTAATGATGTCCTGTATTATGTCATTCTGTATTATGTTTCATGTTTTGTGTGGACTCCAGGAAGAGTAGCTGCTGCTTTTGCAACAGCTAATAGGGATCCTAATAAAATACCAAATACCAAATACCAAAACGGACAGATGTTTATGGGGATTGTTTTATTATGCCAATTGATTTCCACGGGAGCGCAGACATCAACCTTAGGGGTTTTTAACAAGTCACATAATAAGTTGCATAGACTCTCTGTGTGCAATAATAGCGTTTAACATGATTTTTTAATGACTCTTCAGGGATTTCACCATGAGGTCAATGGTGACTTTAAAACAGTTACAAAGTTGAATGGCTGTGATAGAAGAAAACTGAGGATGGATCAACAACAAATCAAATCACATTTATTTATATAGCCCTTCTTACATCAGCTGATATCTCAAAGTGCTGTACAGAAACCCAGCCTAAAACCCCAAACAGCAAGCAATGCAGGTGTAGAAGCACAGTGGCTAGGAAAAACTCCCTAGAAAGACCAAAACCTAGGAAGAAACCTAGAGAGGAACCAGGCTATGAGGGGTGGCCAGTCCTCTTCTGGCTGTGCCGGGTGGAGATTATAACAGAACATGGCCAAGATGTTCAAATGTTCATAAATGACCAGCATGGTCAAATAATAGTAATCACAGTGAACAGGTCAGGGTTCCATAGCCGCAGGCAGAACAGTTGAAACTGGAGCAGCAGCACGGCCAGGTGGACTGGAGACAGCAAGGAGTCATCATGCCAGGTAGTCCTGAGGCATGGTCCTAGGGCTCAGGTCCTCCAAGAGAGAGAAAGAAAGAAAGAGAGAATTAGAGAGAGCATACTTAAATTCACACAGGACACCGGATAAGACAGGAGAAATACTCCAGAGATTAATTCACCTTTCAGCAGGACAATAACCTAAAAGACAAGGGCAAATTTACACTGGAGTTGCTTACCAAGAAGACAGTGAATGTTCCTGAGTGGCCGAGTTACAGTTTTGACTAAAATCTGCATGAAAATCTATGGTATGACTTGGAAATGGTTGTCTAGCAATGATCAACAACCAATTTGACAGAGCTTGAAGAATTTTGAAAATAATAACGTACAATCCAGATGTGCAAAGCTCTTAGAGACTTAGCCAGAAAGAATCACAGCTATAATCGCTGCCAAATGTGATTCTAACATGTATTGACTCAGAGGTGTGAATACTTACGTAAATGAGATCTTTCTGCATTTCATTTCCATTAAATTTGCAAACATTTCTAAAAACATGTTTTCACTTTGTCATTATGGGGTATTGTGTGTAGGTGGGTGAGAGAAAATATATTTTGAATTCAGGCTGTAACACAACACAATGTGGAATAAGTCAAGGGGTATGAATACTTTCTGAAGGCACTGTACCTTTGTCTTCAAACAGGCCTCCATAGTTGGTAAGACGAGCTTCGTATTACAACCTGCTAAAAGTACTGTATGATGCAGGATATGTCGTTTTAATACTAGTAGTCTAGTATGGTTCCAGTGTATGTACTCATCCTCCTGTTAAATATGCATGGCGATCCCCCGGCAGCCTCTGAGCCCTCCCACACACAGTACAGAGGAAATAGCATATCTAACAGCTAGTATCTGACGATTGAGGTGACACCGTGTACACAGCCGTTGGGCAAACACCCACGCTATGCGGTTGCCTGAGAGTGTTGCCTGATAAGAGAAAGAATCCAGCATTACATCTACATCTATTCTATTCTCTGAGTTGTCACCAAAAAGCACTTCATCTGATTGATCTTAAACCCTAGCTTGGAGAGGTGGGTTACAAGGGAAGTTGTGTCTCATACCGCTTCTCAGGGGTGTGAAAGCTGCCTCTACACATTGCTGAACTTAATATTTTTAAAGGTTCCCAGAATGTTTCAGTAGGTTGTCATTATTGAAAGAGATTGTGATATCTCACATCTCAAAATAGCACTACTTAATGTTAGATCCCTCACTTCCAAGGCAGTTATAGTCAATGAACTAATCACTGATCATAATCTTGATATGATTGGCCTGACTGAAACATGGCTTAAGCCTGATGAAATGAGGCCTCTTCTCCTGGTTACACCAGTGACCATATCCTCCGCTCATCCCGCAAAGGCGGAGGTGTTGCGAACATTTACGATAGCAACTTTCAATTTACAAAAAAAATACTGTTTTCTTCTTTTGAGCTTCTAGTCATGAAAACTATGCAGCCTACTCAATACATTTTTATAGCTACTGTTTACAGGCCTCCTGCCTTGGTATACAGCGTTCCTCACTGAGTTCCCTGAATTCCTATCGGACCTTGTAGTCATGGCAGATAATATTCACATTTTTGGTGATTTTAATATTCACATGGAAAAGTCCACACACCCACTCCAAAAGGCTTTCGGAGTCATCATCGACTCAGTGGGTTTTGTCCAACATGTCTCCTGACCTACTCACTGCCACAGTCATACTCTGGACCTAGTTTTGTCCCGTGGAATAAATATTGTGGATCTTAATGTTTTTCCTCATAATCATGGACTATCGGACCACCAATTTTTTAAGTTTGCAATCGCAACAAATAATCTTCTTAGCCTTTCTAGGGTCGGGGGCAGTATCCTGAATTTCCGCCTGTCTGACATTCCCAAAGTAAACTGCATGTTACTCAGGCCCAGAAGCTAGGATATGCATATAGTTAGTAGAATTGGATACTAAACACGCTGAAGTTTCTAAAACTGTTAAAATAATGTTAACTGATATGGCAGGTGAAAACCCGAGGAAAATGCATCCTGATTTTATTTTTTGAGCTCTCATCAACTTGAAATGTGAAGCTATTGAAAACTATGACTTGCGCCTCCCAGATTGCAGTTCCTATGGCTTCCACTAGATGTCAACAGTCTTTATACATGGTTTCAGGCTTGCTTTTTGATACACCAACGAGTAATAGTTGTTTATCCATGGGGAGAGGTAAGGCAAAAGTAGTCTCTTTGCGCACATGAACAAGGATATTCCTTCCCTATTGAACATACTATTCTCCGTATGAAATTATCTTTGTTTAGATATTAGACTACGTGAGGATTAATTAGAAACATCGTTTGACTTGTTTGGACGAACTTTACCAGTAACTTTTGGGACTTTTTTGTCTGCACGTTGAACGGGTGGATTACTGAACTCAATGACGCCTACTAAACTGACTTTTTGGGATATAAAGAAGGACTTTATCGAACAAAACAACCATTCATTGTATAGCTGGAACCCTTGGGATTGTAAACAGAGGAAGATCTTCAAAGGTAAGGGATTTATTTTATCGCTATTTGTGATTTTGTGACGCCTGTGCTGGTTTGAAAACATATGTTGTTGTGGGGCGCTGTCCTCTGATAATCGAATGCTATGCTTTCGCCCGTAAAGCCTATTGTAAATCGGACAACGCGGTTCGATTACCAAGATTCTAAGCTAAAGAATCATGTATGACACTTGTATTTTCATGAATGTTTAATATTACGATTTTGTATTTTGAATTTGGCCAAATTCACCGGATGTTGTCGGATTTGATCCCGCTAGCAGGATCTTCGCGCTAAGAGGTTTAAAGCCCAACCAAGGATCATCAAAAGCCATGCTATAAAATCCCGGACAACCCAAAGATTCCTAGATGCCCTTCCAGACTCCCGTCACCTACCCAATCGGTTAAACCCCTAACTGAGGAACTAAATTTTACCTTGCGTAATACCCTAGATGCAGTCGCACCCCTAAAAACAAAAAACATTTGTCATAAGAAACTAGCTCCCTGGAATAAAGAAAATACCAGAGCCTTGAAGCAAGCTTCCAGAAAATTGGAACGGAAATCCGCGCTCCACCAAACTGGAAGTCTTCCAACTAGCTTGCAAAGACAATACCGTGCAATATCGAAGAGCCTCCACTGCTATTTTTGATACTGTCGCAAAGATAACTAAAAAGCCTTCCCCAAGAGAGGATGGATTTCACTTCAGGAGTGATAAATTCATGAAATTCATGAAAAGATCATGACCATTAGAAAGCAAATTATGGACTTTAAATCTGCATATTTCTCCAAAGCTCAGTTGTCCTGAGTCTGCACAACACTGCCAGGACCTAGGATCAAGGGAGACACTCAAGTTTTTTAATCCTATATCTCTTGACACTTTAATGAAAATATTAATGGCCTCTAAACCGTCAAGCTGCAAACTGCACCCTATTCCAACTAAACTACTGAAAGAGCTACTTCCTGTGCTTGGCCCACCTATGTTTAACATAATAAATGGCTCCCTATCCACCGGATGTGTACCAAACTCACTAAAAGTGGCAGTAATAAAGCCTCTCTTGGAAAAGCCAAACCTTGACCCAGAAAATACGTATAAAAAATTATAGGCCTATATCGAATCTCCCATTCCTCTCAAAAATGTTTGAAAAAGCTGTTGCGCAGCAACTCACTGCCATCATGAAGACAAACAATGTATACGAAACGCTTCAGTCTGGTTTTAGACCCCATCATAGCACCGAGACTGCACTCGTGAAGGTGGTAAATTACCTTTTAATGGTGTCAGACCAAGGCTCAGCATTTGTCCCCGTGCTCCAAGACATTAGTGCTGCTTTTGACACCATCGATCATGACATTCTTTTGGAGAGATTGGAAACCCAAATTGGTCTACATGGACAAGTTCTGGCCTGGTTCAGATCTTATCTGTCGAAAAATATATCAGTTTGTCTCTGTGGATGGTTTGTCCTCTGACAAATCAACTGTACGTTTCTGTGATCCTCAAGGTTCTGTTTTAGGACCACTATTGTTTTCACTATATATTTTACCTCTTGGTGATGTCATTCTGAAACATAATGTTAACTTTCACCGCTATGCAGATGATACACAGCTGTACATTTCGATGAAAAATGGTGAAGCCTCAAAATTGTCCCCCCTGGAAGCCTGTGTTTCAGACATAAGGAAGTGGATGGCGGCAAATGTTTTACTTTTAAACTCAGACAAAACAGAGATGCTAGTTTTAGGTCCCAAGAAACAAAGAGATTTTTGTTTCATCTTGATGGTTGTACAGTCGTTGCAAATAAAACTGTGAAGGACCTCGGCGTTACTCTGGACCCTGATCTCTCTTTTGATTGGACTATTGCAATGCTCTACTTTCCGGCTTCCCAGATATAAACTTCAGTTTGTGCTAAACACGGTTGCTAGAATCTTGACTAGAACCAAAACATTTGATCATATTACTCCAGTGCTAGCCTCACTACACTGGCTTCCTGTTAAGGCTAGGGCTGATTTCAAGGTTTTACTGCTAACCTACAAAGCAGTACATGGGCTTGCTCCTCCCTATCTTTCCGATTTTGTCCTGCCGTACATACCTACACGTACGCTACAATCACAAGACGCAGGCCTCCTAGTTGTCCCTAGAATCTCTAAGCAAACAGCTGGAGGATGTTAGGACAGTAAGTTGGCGGTTTGAAGATATCCCTCTAGTGGTGTGGGGGCTGTGCAAAGTGGGTGGAGTTGTATCCTGCCTGATTGGCCCTGTCCGGGGGTATTGTCGGACGGGGCCACAGTGTCTCCCGATCCGTCCTGTCTCAGCCTCCAGTATTTATGGGACAATAGTTTATGTGTCGGGGGCTAGGGTCAGTCTGTTATATATGGAGTATTTCTCCTGTCTTATCCAGTGTCCTGTGTGAATTTAAGTATGCTCCCTCTAATTCTGTCTCTCTCTATCTCTCGCTTTGTCTCTTCGTCTCTCTCTCTCTCTCTCTCTCTCTCTCAGAGGACCTGAGCCCTAGGTGTCACGGCCGTCGTAGGGAGGAGACCAAGGTGCAGCGTGGTATGCGTACATTCTCTTTATTATAAGAATGAACACTGAACAAAACTAACAAAATGAACCGTGAAGCTATACAAAGAGTGCAGAACAGGCAACTACACATAGACAAGAACCCACAAATACCCAAGGGAAAATGGCAACCTAAATATGATCCCCAATCAGAGACAACGATAAACAGCTGCCTCTGATTGGGAACCAATTCAGGCCACCATAGACCTACATATGCCTAGACTTACAAACACCCCTAGACATACAAAAACCCTAGACGATACAAAACAAGCATACCCACCCTCGTCACACCCTGACCTAACCAAAATAATAAAGAAAACATAGATAACTAAGGTCAGGGCGTGACAGTACCACCCCCCAAAGGTGTGGATTCCCGACCGCAAACCTGAACTTATAGGGGAGGGTCCGGGTGGGCATCTACCCTCGGTGGCGGCTCTGGTTCTGAACGCCGCCCCCCCTCTTTACACTGATCCCTCCGCCTTTCTAAATCCGGAACGTGGATCATCGCCGGAGGCTCTGGACTGGGGATCATCTGGGGACCGTCGCTGGAGACCCCGGGCTGGGGACCGTCGCTGGAGGCTCCGGACTGGGGATCGTCGCTGGAGGCTCCGGACTGTGGATCGTCGCTGGAGGCTCCGGACTGTGGTCCGTCGTTGGAGGTTCCGTACTGTAGCACGTCGTTGGAGGTTCCGTACTGTGGCCCGTCGTTGGAGGTTCCGGACTGTAGCCCGTCGTTGGAGGTTCCGGACTGTGGCCCGTCGCTGGAGGCTCCGGACTGGGGATCGTCGCTGGAGTCTCCGGACTGTGGATCGTCGCTGGAGTCTCCGGACTGGGGATCGTCGCTGGAGGCTCCGGACTGGAGATCGTCACTGGAGATCGTCACAGGAGGCTCCGGACTGGAGATCGTCGCAGAAGGCTCCGGACTGGGGATCGTCGCTGGAGGCTCCGGACTGTGGATCGTCGCTGGAGGCTCCGGACTGTGGATCGTCGCTGGAGGCTCCGGACTGTGGATCGTCGCTGGAGGTTCCGGACTGTGGCCCGTCGTTGGTGGTTCCGGACTGTGGCCCGTCGTTGGAGGTTCCGGACTGTGGCCCGTCGTTGGAGGCCCCGGACTGTGGCCCGTCGTTGGAGGTTCCGGACTGTGGCCCGTCGTTGGAGGCTCTGGACTGGGTACTGTCGCCGGAAGCTCTGGACTGGGTACTGTCGCCTGAAGCTCTGTACTATGGAAGCGCACTGGAAGCCTGATGCGCGGTGCCGGAACTGGTGGTACCGGGCTGAGGACACGCTCCTCAGGGCGAGTGCGGGGAAGAGGCACAGGCCGTACTGGACTGTGGAAGCGGACTGGAGGCCTGATACGTGGTGCCGGAACTGGTGGTACCGGGCTGAGGACACACACCTCAGGGCGAGTGTGGGGAAGAGGCACAGGCCGTACTGGACTGTGGAAGCGCACTGGAGGCCTGATGAGTGGTGCCGGAACTGGTGATACACATCTAAAGTTTGCAAAAGAGCATCTGGATGTTCGAAAATATTCTGTGGATAGAATAAACTAAAGTTGAGTTGTTTGGAAGGATGGAACACACAACGCTATGTGTGGAGAAAAAAAGGCACAGCACACCAACATCAAAACCTCATCCCAACTGTAAAGTATGGTGGAAGGAGCATCATGGTTTGGGGCTGCTTTGCTGCCTTAGTGCCTTGACAGCTTGCTATCATCGCCGGAAAAATGAATTCCCAAGTTTATCAAGACATTTTGCAGGAGAATGTAAGGCTATCTGTCCATGAATTGAATCTCAACAGGAGTTGGGTGATGCAACAGGACAATGACCCAAAGCACAGAAGTAAATCAACAACAAAATGGCTTCAACAGAAGAAAATATGCCTTCTGGAGTGGCCAAGTCAGTGTCCTGACCTCAACCCGATTGAGATGCTGTGGCATGACCTCAAGAGAGTGGTTCACAGTAGACATCCCAAGAATATTGTTGAACTGAAACAGTTTTGTAAAGAGGAATGGTCCAAAACTTCTTCTGACCATTGTGCAGGTCTGATCCGCAACTACAGAAAACGTTTGGTTGAGGTTATTGCTGCCAAAGGATGGTCAACCAGTTATTAAATCCAAGGGTTCACATACTTTTTGCACCCTGCACTGTGCATGTTTACACGGTGTGTTCAATAAAGACATGAAAACATATAATTGTTTGTGTTTTATTAGTTTAGGCAGACTGTGTTTGTCTATTGTTGTTACTTAGATGAAGATAAGATCACATTTTATGACCAATTTATGCAGAAATACAGGTAATTCCAAAGGGTTCACATACTTTTTCTCGCCACTGTATACTGTAGCCACGAAAGTAATACTAAGAGTATGTTGTGTAGTAAGCTGTTAGTAGCCCATGTGCCTCACCCTAATAATTTGGTCCCTTTCCCCCCTCATATCTTAGCATACTGTTCTGACTTGGTGGTGCACATGTAGCCTATAGCCTGTTTTAGAGAAATGTAATCATTACATTTTTTAAGAGCTTTAATTTTCTGCTTATATCCTCCTTTATTTATCCTACAGTTTTGACTTGGTGTACAGGGAAAATACTGTAAGAACAGCCCATGTTCTGAATTCTGTCACTGTACATTTCAAAAGTGCTGAACAAATAGTTATATTGAATACGTCCGTCCTAGCTTGGATTGCCTCTTATCCGCAAATTTTTCCCTTATGCCATAGTTTGCACATCTCAATTGTCAGTAGAAACCCCATTTGTTTAAGCAAGTCAGCAATATCAGCTATGTTTTTAAAAAAGGCAGTAAATGAGGCTGTTTCGCTGTTAGACAAGGCTCCGCTGATAGCCAGGTGTAGCAGTGGTTAGGATTAACTCCATGGTGCTGAAAGGAAAGCTCTGCTGTTGGGACAACAATTTGTGGGCACCGTTTGTCACCGTTACAGTGCAATTCATGTATTGTTTTAGTGTTGTGTTGTGTAGTGCCTTTGCTGGCCATGTATCAAGTATATATATTTTTTGCCCCACCAAGATGTACATGCTAAAATTGCCCTAATGTGTTTACTATCTCCTGCCTTAGTATACAGTAGGCTCTGAGATTAAATATGCTATGATGTCGGCTCCTATCACAAAGCAATACTGTAGCCTACCCATAATGTTCATTGTATTATGCTGCTTTGTGATCTCCTAACCAACGGTAAATGCATCTCTTAGGCCTACATTTGAATGTTTTTATTAGCCTACCATTATTATAATTCCCGTGCATTAAAACACCTACATTTTCCCCTTAAATTACAATATGTGCTTGCAGTACAGTTGATCAACCACTAGAAGTAATGTGTTCTGCGATCTCTGCACGAGTGCACGTAGTAGATGGACCGTAGAGATCACAGTAGTAAGGCACAAAAAAATGCAGGAGGCGGGAACAGTAAATAGATAAACCCAGCGCTCGTGGATGCTCAGCACAACAAGTTAGCTTGTTAGTCAGCCGAAATTTGATCTACTCGGTGCTCCTGCCTTTGTGTTGACAGCGCGACAACTCTGACAACCGTTTCCCCCCTTCCAGTCTTGTCTACCATTTTCACTTTACCCACGGACTTCTTCCTTTAGAATACGATTATGTGGACATTCGACCCTAATTTCTCTTCTCTGAGTCCGCCGCGGAAATGACATACTCGACAGCATATCTACCCAGTTTCCACGGTAGGTTTGATCCATGTCGAGACCGCAGACATTGTCAACGAGAGGCAGATGTATTTCTGCTTCGCTTTCCTGGTACTGTATTTACCCGTTATTTTACAAGATAGACAAGTTAATTGGAAATATGACAGACAGCTTATGGTAATGAACAGATGATTCAAGTCGGACAGTAACATTATTATTATTATTATTATTATGTTATTACATAACATCTAGGTTCGTGCTTGGTCATTGAATTATCCATTTGAATTACATAATGCAAATCTTTCGACACTCGTGCCACTGTGCGGTGGTAGTCTATGCACTCATCCTGCCTATTTAGCTATACATAATTACAAAGGAAACCAAAACTGATAAGTCATTCTTCTGTGCCAACTTTGTGCAGTGTTCATCTAGAACAATGAAAAATGTGTGCAGAGAGATTTCCAGTGTGCTGACAATATGAAATCATGGCTGCTCAAATAGACTGCACGGTTCTCAGTAGTTTCTACTTTGGGAATGGAAACTTGTCACCCAGCACATGATGTTCCACTCATGGGTATGTCAGATATGTAGTTGGGGGTATTATGATTAGTTTAGCCAACAGCCCCATGTACATTTAGTGTCTGTCTGAAAGGTAATGACATGTATTTTCTAATGGTTAGTATCAAACGGGTCATACATTCCAGAGAGGGGTTAATAATTAGACACAAGTGTGTTTGAAACCATTTGGCATACTTTTGTATATATAGTGTAGCATCCTCTCTGATCTCCATGTAACCACTCATAGACTGAACCACATGATTATTATTAGCTTCTTCTGACACAATGTATTATCCAGCTGCAACATCTAGCCCAGTGCTCCCTTGGGCTTGCATATTATGAAAAACTTCAAATAAATCGTTTTGACGGTATTGAAAAACCATCCTGTGGCTTTTTCCAAATACCGCGGTGTACGGTATATACTGTATATCGCCCAAGCCTATCACACAATACCAATTACAGCCATCAGAATTGTAAAAACCCTCTTTAATGAAAGAGATGGATCAATTATTCTGTCCCATTATAATGGGGAATAGTCCGTTTTATTGTACTTGTATTGGAAATGAAAGGTGCTAATTGAGCACTGCAGGCTATGTTTGGCCAGCCTAATATTCTAAAGTGAAGTAGGTTGGGAGCGTCAAAGAGAACCCATTTATAAAACTGTGGACACAGCTCTCGGCGGCGAGGTAATTTACATCTCAAGGTTCTGTATCTGCTTGTTTTGTAGATATAACGGCTGTCTGAAAGTCAAGTTGGACAGATCAGCCTCAACTAAACCAAACAGTAAAATGGACTTCGTGGGCGAAGATATTACTTTACTAGTAAATTATTGAATTATTGCTTGTCATGCAACTTCCTTAGACCTATCCACCACACATGCCCCCTGTCTATTGGTATGCTTCTCCCATAATGACTGATTTACTGTGTGGCCTGGTGTGATGTTGTTTACAGTTTCCGGTCCACTAGGCTTAAGCCAAAATCTTTTTCTAGGGGGAAATGTTTCCCCTCCACAGAGTTGAGACAGGCACAATGTGGTCGTTTCCCCTAGCGTTGTTTGGAATGGACTCCTCGTTTGGGGACAGGGAGCACTGAAGGGATGAGATCACTCAAGGACACTTAAACAAGAGACCCATTGAGGAGATTTAGAAGCATTTTGGCTCTGATTTGGAGTCAGTAGCAGCACTACACAATATAACTGTTTGTGTTTGTTTAGTTGTAAAACCGCCATCCCTTGAATGTCTTTTGGACTCAAAGTTACTACTCATTAGAACTCCCGAAGAGCAGCCATTATCTATCGTTCTATCGTCTGTCAAATAACAGTGAACAGGACTCAAAGATTGAATCAATTTAATTTCAGTACAGTAGATGGGTGTTGATTCCAGCGAGAGGGGAATATTATTTTCGGAACCATTTTGCATCATCACTAATTAGCAGTTCAGCACATCAGCGTTTCTCGTACTGTTACGCAAAATCAAGGTGAACCTTTACTATCATAGAAGACATTAAACATCCATAACCAAACTGGCTAAAACTCTGTTGTTGGCCGATGGTAGCTATAGCTACACATGTTTACCTGAGTTCTAACGTCACTAACATTACCAGCAGCAGTAACAGTAAGTCCAGGTATAATGGCTAACACAAACATTGACCACGTTTACATGCGCACAGTATTCCCGGATAGTAGCTCATATCCAGATTAAGGTCTTATTCGGGATAAGCTGTTTACATGCACCTTTGATATCCCACTCAGGAGTATCCCTTTAACCATGAATAAACAGAATATTCCTCATTTAAGTTCATATGGGTTAAATTGAATAGTAACTGAAATCTGGACACTGACTGTAGGACCTATAACCTCTCACGTGTAGTCGAATATAATATTAACTCTGGCAGAATTATGCACTTCTTGCAGTAAAACGATAGAACTTATGTTAATTTTGTCTCAGGAACAGGATTGGAGAAATATTATTTATTTGTTTCGGCATCTCTTCAGAAAATGCGCGTGTAATGTATTTTCTTTGACACTGTTATGCAAGCAGACAGTATTTTAACCACATAAATAATGCACCCAAGATGAACTGAAGTCTTATCAGAAACGTGTTTCATCGGTTTCTCAGCGTTTCATTTCCTTAAAACCGGTCAAACTGATGACATTTGGACATTTTTCAGAGGACCAGGCTTTCCACTGTTTTGGAGTTATTGCATTCTTGCCGGTCACTAAACGCCGACCTAAACGAAACAGACAACTTTACTGGTGTTAACTAGATTACTAATGCAATAATTATATCGATGTAAGACATTCTTCAGGTGAGCGCTACTTTATTTTGTCTTCTGGGGCAACAAGTTATGACAGAAGAGAAGCTGCATGTATCTAACTATAGCTGACAAACAAATGGCCTACAAAGTGTTGGAAATTTGGTATATAGCCTCGTTATTGTTTTTTTATTGTGTTCCTTTTTCTTTTTTTCTTTTAGTTTATTTGGTAAATATTTTCTTAACTCTTCTTGAACTGCGCCGTAGGTTAAGTGCTTGTAAGTAAGCATTTCACGGTAATGTCTACACTTGTTGTATTATAATATGGCCTACCAAATGTTGGAAATTATAAGCAGAAACCTTTCTAAAATAGGGGTGAAAGTAGCCAGTAGGCTTTACAGTCCAGTGCGGAGTATCAGCAAAATAAATTATTATGGAATTATTATGGTGGATTTAACTGCACAGGTGCCCTACCTTTCAAAGTGATTTGTTTGACAATCAGATGAAAACATCACACAACAACCATGATATGCGAACCTGAGCCTGCACAGACCACAAAAAACTACACTATATGCGATAAGATGTTTACATGCAACAGTATCCCGTCTAAGACCAGGCATCTTATCCGGGTTTGTCATAACCGGGATACAAGCTTTTTCGGGTTATTGTAAATGGGATATGTTATTGTAAATGGGATATGTTATTGTAAATGGGATATGATGTTTATATGCGTCATCTCAAAAACAGAATACTTGAGTACCCCGAATAATAATGGGATATTGGTGTGCATGTAAATGTGGTCAGTGGCTACCATAATATCCTGCAAGTTATATCAGCCAATAAAGATCAGGCAGTTGATCAAAAATAAAGACATATCTTGAAATAAACATTGACATTAATCCGATTGGTATTTGACCGTTAATTTCTGCAAAACTTGCAGTGTTGATGGAGTTGTTGTTGCTTGCTTGCTAGCTAGCTAGCTAGCTTATTCCATCCCCATACACCATGTTAAATCCGAGTGGGCCAGTTTGTTTTGCATGGCACGTTTTTTTAATCATCTACTATCAACATAACATGACATAACTCTTTGGGCACTTTAGTACCTACTTACTTGATTCGCCTCCATCACCGAAGCCACCAGCAGGCTGTTCCTTTCTTGACTTCAAAGCTGCAGTGTATTGTTGGTATACGAGTTTTTGATAAATGTAATTCAAATTGCGAAAACAGAAGTCTTTTTTTATAAAATTTTGCGTAAAGACCGTTTTGATGGAATATAATCAGTCGACGTTGTTTTAGATTTGTGGAATATATATTGTGCAACCTTTCCTTTAACAGCACAGGTGAGGCTGGATTATTGATAAAATCTCTGAATGAAATATACTTTTGAACATCCAGTGGTTGTTTTTAATATTGTATCTAGATTATTTCTAACCATCATCTCAATGCTAGCCTGGTCCTAGATGTCTTTCGATCTCTGTGTGACAATGACCATGGGAGTTGGCAAGACAGCACACACAGATCTGGGACCAGGCCATCTCAGTGTACGTCACTCTGGTTCTGGTGGAGCTAGGACGCTAGACAGCACACACAGATCTGGGACCAGGCCATCTCATTGCACGTCACTCTGGTCCTGGCGGAGCTAGGACGCCAGACAGCACACACAGATCTGGGACCAGGCCATCTCATTGCACGTCACTCTGGTCCTGGCGGAGCTAGGACGCCAGACAGCACACACAGATCTGGGACCAGGCCATCTCATTGCACGTCACTCTGGTCCTGGCGGAGCTAGGACGCTAGACAGCCAGTCAGTCACCAAGGGGCTTACTGAACTTCAGAGAACATGACGCTTTGAATAAAAGTGGGAAGGGAAGAGCATGTTTCGCAGATGAAACCAGGAGATACCTGGTCTGTGGAGTCACCGGGCATTCACCTACACTGACCTCAGATCCAGTTCTTCCTACCTGACTACCTGACTGGCAAATTAGGATAAAGTTCTAGAAAGGAAAGATGGAGAGAGCAAGGTTGTGTAACTAATAAAAGGAAAATCTTACCAAGCACAGCATATACACAGAGTGTACAAAACATTAGGAACACCTTCCTAATATTGAGTTGCACCCCCTTTTGCTCTCAGAACAGCCTCAATTAGTCGGGGCAAGGACTCTAGAACTTGTCAAGCGTTCCACAGGGATGCTGGCCCATGTTGACACCAATGCTTCCCACGGTTGTGTCAAGTTGGCTGGATGTCCTTTGGGTGGTGGACCATTATTGACACACAGAGGAAACTGTTGATTAAAGTGGATGTAACAAGTGACATCAATAGGAGAACATAGCTTTCACCTGGATTCACCTGGTCAGTCTGTCATGGAAAAAGTTCCTAATGTTTTGTACACTCAGTGTATCCAGGACCTCTGCACCAGGCGGTGTCATAGGAAAGCCCCAAAAATGGTCAAAGACCCCAGCCACCCTAGTCATAGATTGTTCTCTCTACTACTGCATGGCAAGCGGTACCAGAGTGCCAAGTCTAGGACAAAAAAGATTCTCAACAGTTTTTACCCCCAAGCCATAGGATTCCTGAACAGGTAATCAAATGGCTACCCAGACTATTTGCATTGTGTGCCACCCCCCCAACCCCTCTTTTACGCTGCTGCTACTCTCTGTGTATCATATATGCATAGTGACTTTAACTATACATTTATGTACATACTACCTCAATTGGCCTGACCAACCAGTGCCCCCGCACATTGGCTAACCGGGCTATCTGCATTGTGTCCCGCCACCCGCCAACCCCTCTTTTACGCTACTGCTACTCTCTGTTTATCATATATGCATAGTCACTTTAACCATATCTACATGTACAGTGGGGAGAACAAGTATTTGATACACTGCCGATTTTGCCGGTTTTCCTACTTACAAAGCATGTAGAGGTCTGTAATTTTTATCATAGGTACACTTCAACTGTGAGAGACGGAATCGAAAACAAAAATCCAGAAAATCACATTGTATGATTTTTAAGTAATTAATTTGCATTTTATTGCATGACATAAGTATTTGATACATCAGAAAAGCAGAACTTAATATTTGGTACAGAAACCTTTGTTTGCAATTACAGAGATCATACGTTTCCTGTAGTTCTTGACCAGGTTTGCACACACTGCAGCAGGGATTTTGGCCCACTCCTCCATACAGACCTTCTCCAGATCCTTCAGGTTTCGTGGCTGTCGCTGGGCAATACGGACTTTCAGCTCCCTCCAAAGATTTTCTATTGGGTTCATGTCTGGAGACTGGCTAGGCCACTCCAGGACCTTGAGATGCTTCTTACGGAGCCACTCCTTAGTTGCCCTGGCTGTGTGTTTCGGGTCGTTGTCATGCTGGAAGACCCAGCCACGACCCATCTTCAATGCTCTTACTGAGGGAAGGAGGTTGTTGGCCAAGATCTCGCGATACATGGCCCCATCCATCCTCCCCTCAATACGGTGCAGTCGTCCTGTCCCCTGTGCAGAAAAGCATCCCCAAAGAATGATGTTTCCACCTCCATGCTTCACGGTTGGGATGGTGTTCTTGGGGTTGTACTCATCCTTCTTCTTCCTCCAAACACGGCGAGTGGAGTTTAGACCAAAAAGCTCTATTTTTGTCTCATCAGACCACATGACCTTCTCCCATTCCTCCTCTGGATCATCCAGATGGTCATTGGCAAACTTCATACGGGCCTGGACATGCGCTGGCTTGAGCAGGGGGACCTTGCATGCGCTGCAGGATTTGAATCCACAACGGCGTAGTGTGTTACTAATGGTTTTCTTTGAGACTGTGGTCCCAGCTCTCTTCAGGTCATTGACCAGGTCCTGCCGTGTAGTTCTGGGCTGATCCCTCACCTTCCTCATGATCATTGATGCCCCACGACGTGAGATCTTTCATGGAGCCCCAGACCGAGGGTGATTGATCGTCATCTTCAACTTCTTCCATTTTCTAATAATTGCGCCAACAGTTGTTGCCTTCTCACCAAGCTGCTTGCCTATTGTCCTGTAGCCCATCCCAGCCTTGTGCAGGTCTACAATTTTATCCCTGATGTCCTTACACAGCTCTCTGGTCTTGGCCATTGTGGAGAGGTTGGAGTCTGTTTGATTGAGTGTGTGGACAGGTGTCTTTTATACAGGTAACGAGTTCAAACAGGTGCAGTTAATACAGGTAATGAGTGGAGAACAGGAGGGCTTCTTAAAGAAAAACTAACAGGTCTGTGAGAGCCAGAATTCTTACTGGTTGGTAGGTGTTCAAATACTTATGTCATGCAATAAAATGCAAATTAATTACTTAAAAATCATACAATGTGATTTTCTGGATTTTTGTTTTAGATTCCGTCTCTCACAGTTGAAGTGTACCTATGATAAAAATTACAGACATCTACATGCTTTGTAAGTAGGAAAACCGGCAGTGTAAAATCGGCAGTGTATCAAATACTTGTTCTCCCCACTGTACATACTACCTCAATCAGCCCGACTAACCGGTGCCTGTATGTAGCCTCGCTACTGTTATTTTTCACTGTCTTTTTACTGTTGTTTTATTTCTTTACTTACCTTTTGTTCACCTAATACCTTATTTGCACTGTTGGTTAGAGCCTGTAAGTAAGCATTTCACTGTAAGGTCTACACCTGTTGTATTCGGCGCACGTGACAAGTAAACTTTGATTTGATTTGATTTCTCAAAGGGGAATGCGTTGCTGTAAGCCGTGTATCCTGATTAAATCCGAAGGGAACAGACAGGACAGGCACAGACACTTTGAATGATAGTTTGTTAATGCTAGGGATGTAACAAATTAAAATGTTTATACCACCATTTTAAAAAATCGGTTTTCCACATGAATTCACAATGCAGCTGCGCTTCTGCCAGCAACAGTTTGGGCCTCACGGTGTGTCCCTTTCAGATGGTTAAGCATTGAACCTGTACTACCATTACTATACCTCAATTCCACCTTGCAAAGTTTGCATTTCATTCTCATTTATCTTCTCAAAGTATTGTCATACAGGACTTCACCGCTGCCCCTTGCCTTTTTTGCCTTTTTTGCCTAGTTAAATAAAAAATATTTAAAAAATACTTAATATCGCTGTCTACATTTAAATTATGCATCTTGCCCTTTATAGCCTATCGTCTAGTTAGGCTATAAAACGGAAAATAATATGTTTTGTGATAATGGCACTGTGTTTTTCGTTTAGGGATTTTTGTTAACGTCAAGGATCCCAATTTCGTTTCAAAGTTTTAATGTTCACACCCCTAGTTCCTGTATCATAGTGATCACACCTCAGTGGTCACACGTCAACCTGCATCAAGAAGCTGCGATCGATAAAGCCGTGCTTAGACACTCTCCTTGATCTCCACACTCAGGGCCAAATCAACCAATACACCACCTTCACCCTACGCCACTGTGATTAGAGAAGAGAAATGGGGATGAGACTAATTAGATCTATTTATGTTCCCAGCCACATCACAGGAAATGGGTTTCCAAGAATCAGGGAGCCATGGAAACCGTAGTCATGGTTTGTCTCGATGGAGCTTGTACCTGTCTACTCAGGCAGTGTGTGTGATGTCCGCAGCTGTTGCAGATAGGATCACGTCAGGAGATGGGTGGACTGGAGAGAAAGGAAAGGAAGGGAACAGAGAGGCGTCAACTCTTCTTAAAGATGCTGTCTGGGACCTTAAGCACTTACTTCATAACATATTGTACGGAACATTTCATACGAAATGGATGGCGTAGTACACAATTGTGCACAATTTTCGAGGGACCTGTTTTTGCTTGTGAGCACTACTTCCATAACTAATGGGTGACAATATACAAAAGCTCTGGAGCATCACTTTAATGACAGCTGAAGGCGACAGGAACAGGAAGCCAGATACACTTATATAGTACGACAACAGACTGACTAAATATTTTTCACATCTTATCCCATGTTTTTACTCTGAAATACATTTCGGCACATTCACTCTACTATTTCTATCCACCATTTCAACACTATCAGAATTCTGTTCCTATGTATTTATTTTTTAGAAGTGGGTCTTTGTTCTGTTTAGCGCCGTTTTAAATTGTGACTCCCTTTTGAAGGCATTCATGTTTGTCTAAGGGAACGGAAAGGCTACACTTGCTCACAGATGATTCGTTTCGCAAACACTCTCAAGGTCCTCTGTTTTGTGTGCTACCTGACCTTTCGTGAGTTAACCTGCACTCTTCATATAGCCCAGGTTGTGTTTGCACTGGGTTTCTATCGGTTGACCATTAAACAACGTGTCTCCTCATGTCCACTTTAGAACTCGGTAACAAGAAGAATAAAATGCCCGACTCGAATGGCCTTTTCTCAGGCTGTTGCCATGGCGACCGAGAGAGGAAAATACCTGCATGCATAGCGGCCGTACGTGACTGTGTGGCAGAGTGAGATTTTGCAAGCAGTGGGGACAAAAGAAAGCCCACTGACAATATGTGCAAAATCTGTGCAACACTGTCACGGTACTGCCAAGAGTTTTTTTTTGTGGTGATGCGTTTGGTCTTTGTCGAGTAAGGAAGCCTTTGTCTATCCGTAGTGCAGGGCCACTGGACAGAGAATAACGAGCCAGGCTTGGCATGCAGTAGAGAGTAATTTCCTTATATTGCTCCATTCTCTTTTCACTGCCATTATTAAAAAACATCGTCCTCCCGAAACGTGTTGGTGGCCTGTAATCTACCCTCATCATCTCCTGTAATATTTCCCTCAAACAATAAGATCACTATTCCGTCTCATTTTACCGTTTCTCTTTTTTTGAGGTCATGGTGGGGATATAAAACTCCCTTTGTGTCCGGACAGTCCGGGCGGGCAGTGTCTGGTGCCAACTCTATCCCATGGCAGTCCCGACTCCCGTCACATTGCAACTAAAGAAAACACAATGCCAGCTAGTCCTCCGGACCAGCCCTGAGCTTTTCCCTGAGCTGCGTTTTGGACATCCTCCAAAAGCACAATTATCTCCTCTTCAGTGTCCTTGGGTGAGGTAGCATTGGTGAGGATTGGGAACCTGGCAAGATATAATTGACTAAGTACAGAATACAGAATATGGGGTTGATAGACCAAGAGCTGTGAATGCCTCATCTCCCTGGTTAAAGTAGGGCTGATTCAGCCCTTTGAGTTCGAATGTGAGTGTAGTTACTTAATTTCACATTGAATCGTGTGTGTGTGTGTGTGTGTGCATTTGTCATTCTCTCATCTCATAAGGCGCACACATACAGACCCATCAACCTAGTTACTTTTGGCACTCATTGTGTCTCTGCTGCTTCTCCGTTTGCTGCCACCACACTATTTACACTGCATCACTACCTGTCACAGTGTTTGTCATCTCTCGTTGTCAACTCGCTGTCATGCCATGTAATCCTCTGTAGGCCTATCTGTCTCAATGTAAACTCATCGCTGCCTGGCATCCCCGGTTGAACCTTCAGTGTTAACCGTTGTCCTTTGAATGCTTGAAAGAATATCTCGAGAATGGGTGTTTATCATGTACACCAATGAAGAATGTGGGGTCTTCAGCATCTTCAGAGGAACAAAGTTGAAGTCCTTGAAAGGCTTTAGGGGGTGATAAGGGATTTTACAGCAGGGGGAGGTTGAAAGACCTTGTTCTTGGTGTGCGTCAAGCAGGTATGAAACACGGGCTTGAATGGAGACAGGTCAAGCTCAGTGGTGGCCTTATCTCAGAATCACTTCCATCTTATCAGCCTTCCTCATCTGTTTGAACTGCATCTGTTCAGCAAACTGGCTCTGTTTTATTCCCTTCAGAACACTGAAGGGAAGTTGAAACAATGGTATTTTGTTTGATGTGCCCGCTAATTACTGTTTCTAAATGTGTTCATTGTTCACCCAGTCGAAGGAGTCTACGTGCTTTGCCAAGCTAACGGTTGTGAAACTGTGCGAGCGCCCACGCCTCAACCTTTCTCTCTGCAGTCTTTTAACGATGGTCGAACCTCTATATTTAGTCGTTATCTCCCACACTCCCTCCCTCCCTCCTTCCCCTTCCCACCTTTTCAATAAGCTGGGCTGTTTGCTGAACTGACAGCCTGATCCTCACGTCACTGCTCCGCCCGTCTTGTCAGTTATCATCTACCTTGTCTCTCCATTCCCAGCCAACCAATCAACTGTCACCTACCTTGTCTCTCCATTCCATGCTAGCCAATCAACTGTTAGCGTGCCTGTCTTCCCTCATACAGCCACCCAGTCTGCAGTTGTTATTCTCATTAGTGACTTTCTACTCTCTTAGAGAAGGGTATTAGCTAATGAAAGAGGGCTTTGTTGTTTCAGGTCAGGGCCAGTTTAGTGGATTGACAGGAAACCACTAATGACAAGCAGAAAACCACACTTTGTTGCGGTTGTCTCAACTCGTGAGCAGAACAACTGGAATCCCACAGTTATTAGCACGTGGATACCCAAAGCTGGTCAGCCAAACCAATTAATTAGGGGTCCATCAAGGTGTGTGACTCTCACAACTTTTGGTTTGGAGGTGACAAAGCTGAACACAGAAGCATGTCGGTTCTACGAAATATATTCCCAAATAAATGTATTCTCAAATATTGTGTTTTCTCTGTTACACTGTGTAAACTGAACTGAACAGACATATACTACCGTTCAAAAGTTTGGGGTCACTTAGAAATGTCCTTGTTTTTGAAAGAAAACACATTTTTTGTCCATTTAAAATAACATACAATTGATCAGAAATACAGTGTAGACATTGTTCATGTTGTAAATGACTATTGTAGCTGTAAATGGCAGATTTTTTATGGAATATCTGCATAGGCGTTCAGAGGCCCATTATCAGCAACCATCACTCCTGTGTTCCAATGGCACGTTGTGTTAGCTAATCCAAGTTTATCATTTTAAAAGGCTAATTGATCATTAGAAAACCCTTTTGCAATTATGTTAGCACAGCTGAAAACTGTTGTCCTGATTAAAGAAGCAATAAAACTGGACTTCTTTAGACTAGTTGAGTATCTGGAGCATCAGCATTTGTGTGTTCGATTACAGGCTCAAAATGGCCAGAAACAAATAACTTTCTTCTGAAACTCATCAGTCTATTCTTGTTCTGAGAAATTAAGGCTATTCCATGCGAGAAATTGCCAAGAAAATGAAGATCTCGTACAACGCTGTGTACTACTCCCTTCACAGAACAGCACAAACTGGCTCTAAACAGAGTAGAAAGAGGAGTGGGAGGCCCCGGTGCACAACTGAGCAAGAGGACAAGTATAGGACAAGTATATTAGAGTGTCTAGTTTGAGAAACAGACACCTCACAAGTCCACAACTGGCAGCTTCATTAAATAGTACCCGCAGAACACCAGTCTCAACGTCAACAGTGAAGAGGCAACTCCGGGATACTGGCCTTCTAGGCAGAGTTCCTCTGTCCAGTGTCTGTGTTCTTTTGCCCATCTTAATCTTTTATTTTTATTGGCCAGTCTGAGATATGGCTTTTTCTTTGCAACTCTGCCTAATTTGTACATGTAGGTAGGGGTAAAGTGACTATGTATAGATAATAAACAGCGAGTAGCAGCAGTGTAAAAACAAATGGGGTGGAGGTGTCAATGTAAATAGTGCGGGTGGCCATTTTATTAATTGTTCAGCAGTCTTATGGCTTGGGGGTAGAAGCTGTTAAGGAGCCTTTTGGTCCTAGACTGTGGCGCTCCGGTACCGCTTGCTGTGCGGTAGCAGAGAGAACAGTCTATGGGTGACTGGAGGCCTTGACAATTTTTTGGGCTTTCCTCTGACACCGCCTAGTATATAGGTCCTGGATGGAAGGAAGCTTGGCCCCAGTGATGTACTGGGCCGTATGCACTACCCTCTGTAGCGCCTTACGTCAGATGCCGACCATTTGCCATACTAGGCGGTGATGCAACCGGTCAGGATGCTCTCGATGGTGCAACTGTAGAACTTTTTGAGAGTCTGGGGACCCATTCCAAATCTTTTCAGTCTCCTGAGGTGTTGTCGTGCCCTCTTCATGACTGTCTTGGTGTGTTTGGACCATCATAGTTTATTGGTGATGTGGACACCAAGAAACTTGAAACTCGACACGCTCCAGGACTTCAGCCCTGTCAATGTTAATAGGGGCCTGTTCGGCCCTCCTTTTCCTATTGTTCACGATCAGCTCCTTTGTCTTGCTCTGCCAGGTCTCTGACCTCCTCCCTATAGGCTGTCTCATCGTTGTCGATAATCAGGCCTAACACTGTTGTGTCGTCAGCTAACTTAATGATGGTGTTGGAGTCGTGTTTGGCCATGCAGTTGTAGGTGAACAGGGAGTACAGGAGGGGACTAAGCACGCACCCCTGAGGGGCCCCAGTGTTGAGGATCAGCGTGGCAGACGTGTTGTTGCCTACCCTTAACACCTTGGGGCGGCCCGTCGGGAAGTCCAGGAACCAGTTGCAGAGGGAGGTGTTTAGTCCCAGGGTCCTTAGCTTAGTGATGAGTTTTGTGGGCACTATGGTGGTGAACGCTGAGCTGTAGTCAACGAACAGCATTCTCACATAGGTGTTCCTTTTGTCCAGGTGGGAAAGGGCAGTGTGGAGTGCGATTGAGATTGCGTCATCTGTGGATCTGTTGGGGCGGTATGCGAATTGGAGTGGATCTAGGGTATCCGGGATGATGCTGTTGATGTGAGGCATGACCAGCCTTTCAAAGCACTTCATGGCTACCAAAGTGGTACGGGGCGGTAATCATTTAAGCAGGTTACCTTCGCTTCCTTGGGAACAGGGACTTCGGTTATCTGCTTGAAACATGTAGGTATTACAGACTCGGTCAGGGAGAGGTTGAAAATGTCAGTGAAGACACTTGCCAGTTGGTCCAAAGTAATTCAAAGCCTGTACTTTATCACTTAGGATGAAACTTTCCCGTGATACTATTTTTTCTATGTAATGTTGTTATTAAAACAAAATCAGACAGCCCCATAGTAGAACAGTTGACCTATTTACCTAGTCAGCTTGTTGTTGTGTGCTGTATGCGAGAAAAATATTCCTCGAGGCGCATTCAAGTTGCGAGAGCCATAGATAGGGAGGGAAACATGTAGTCTTTTAGACAAGCAGTCAATTGCGGGAAAACAGTTTTGAAAGCAGTTTTTGCAAATGTATTTTGAAAGCAGTTTTGGCCTTTGTTAAAAGAGAGGGATCCCGTCATTTTACAACTAGGGCTGGAGATTTCCAGGGATCTCACAATATGATATTATCACAATAATTCTATATGTATTGCAATTCGATATTGTGATTTTATTGTGATTCGATGTTCCAATCATATTGCTCACCATATGTCTACTGCAGAGGGACGAGAGAGAGACAAAATAAAATGAGTTTTGATCAGTCATGGGAATGAAAGTGCTGAAAACAAATTTAAAAAGAAGATGGAGAACAAGCTATGAAGGCAAGATACTGGATTTTAGGCACAGGTACAGCCAACTAGCACAAAAATAATATTGTGATGTTGTCAAAACGATACGATATATTGTTAAAATGAATATCCCGATATGTAACTGATTCCCCCCCCTCACTAGTAGTCATTTGCACAGTGCAACATTTTTCACTGACTTCAGATCTGCTAAGAGTACAGAGAGTACTAAGCCTTTGAAACTGTTTATGAAAGGAAAGGTCCAGGGACAGCAAGGGAAATGCGCAAGTGGGAAATTGTGTCTGGGTAAAATTGCATTACCCACACATATTAAGGAGAGTGGGTGTCACTAGCTCTTCCTCAGAAGTGCTTTTCTCGCATTTTTAGCACCCTTCCCACTTTCTAAATAGTTATTGGCATCCTTGATAAAGATGAGCATATTAAACAAGTCAACCATTTTGATTAGTGCTTGGGGTTATCCACTTGCGGCCAAATGTCAGCATCCTGACAGAGGCAACCAAAACATATAGACTCTATGGTGGCTAAAATGGTAAGAGATCTGTCCATGCTCTGCTTTCTTGACATCTCAGTCGACCAGATATGTCCTACAGTCCTGGTCATGTGCGGTAAAGAGGGACATAGGTCAATTGCAGTTGGTCCAGAACAGGGTAGCACGTATTGCACTTAGATGTTGATGTGTTGAAGGTATCAAACTGTCTGTTCAAGCAGTTGGCACACAGTTCGGACATTTATCGGCAATCAGCAGGCTCTTCACAGTCTCCAGGTTCAGAACAGAGGCTGGGAAACGTACAGTAAAAAATAGAACCATGCCTACATGGAACTCTCTGCCACCCCAGGTAACTCAAGCTAGCAATTAAAACCAGATTCAAAAACCAGATAAAATAACACCTTACGGCACAATAGGGACTGCGAAGAGACACGGAAATATGTATATATTTTGTATTGTAATTTACACTGTATTATGTATTGTATTATGTAGGTGGGTGGCCTTGCACAAATCCTTGGCTTATGCGAGCCCGAACGGCTCATTGGGCAGGAGACATCTCCTGTTTCTGAAGAGTGAGGCAGAGTCAGGAGATTAAGTATTATTATGTATATTATGTATTTTATTTGTTGTGTTTTATTTCCTGTTTGGACCCCAGGAAGAGTAGCTGCTGCCGTGGTAGCGGATAATTGGGGAACCCAATAAATACCACTACCCGGTTTTTGGCTAAAATGTTCTGGTACTTGGTAAAGTTCATGATGCCGTTGACCTTAACAAGGGCCCCAGGACCAGTGGAAGTAAAATAGCCCCATAACATCAAAGATCCACCACCATATTTTACCATAGATATGAGGTACTTCTCTGCATATGCTTCTGTTTTTCAATGCCAAACCCACCATAAACATTTTGCAGTATCCATCTCAGTCTCCAGATTTGAACCCCATTGAAAACCAGTGGTTTGAATTGAAGAGGGCAGTCAATAAGCGCAGACAAAGGATGTCAAGGATCTGGGAAGATGATGTATGGAGGAATGGTCTGAGATCCCTCCCGGCGTGTTCTCCAATATCATAAAACATTTTAGAAAAAGGCTCAGTGTCGTTATCAAAGGGTAGGGTGCTGGAGTACTGAAAATGGGTGTTGATAATTTTGTCCCCTATCTTAAAAACAAATATATATATATATTACTTGTTAAACACAATCTCTTTCTCTGAGCAATTGTATTAATATAAAATACATTTCAAATTGTTTAGAACATGCAATATATTATTTATTTTATACAGCTTATTTTATATAGTCTTTTTTGCTCATCTTTATCAAGGGTGCCAATAATTATGGACCTAGCTGAAGCTGTGGACAATATCCTGGGAAAGTGAGTTTATAGGCTTTTTCACACCACTGAGCAGAGTGAAACCAAGCTGTACCGAGCTGGCCCTGTTACACATCCACCATTGTAGCTGAAAAAGACAATGTGAAAGGAAAATATCATCTGCCAGCACAGTTTGTCTCGAGTCAGCACTATAGTTAGAAAAGGGTTTGTGTATGTACTTGAATGAAGTGTTTCTGTTGATAATTTAGTCAGTGTGTGAACGGGTTTTGTGTTTTGTTCTGTCCCCTCAGGCTGAAGATGATGGAACACCAGGAGCAGAGTGATGACATCAGTGTCCTGAGCCCGCTGGAGTTGCTGGCAGAGGCCGCCAAGGAGGATGATGGACACTGCCAACCACAGTTCAGGTGAGGCATCTCTACTACCTATGGCACAGATTTAGGATCAGCTAACCCCCTACCCTCTCAAGCCTAATCTTAATTGTTGGGTTATAAAACTGACCTCAGAAAAACTGAACTAGGGTCAAGGCAACCTACTCCCTTCCCATACAGGGCTCCTGAGTGGCACAGCGGTCTAAGGCACTGCATCTCATTGCTAGAGGCATCACTACAGCCCCTGGTTCAATACCAGGCCATAGGGCGGTGCACAATTGGCCCAGAGTCGTCCGGGTTAGGGTTTGGCCGGGGTAGGCCGTCACTGTAAATACGAATTTGTTCTTAACTGACTTGCCTAGTTAAATAAAGGTTCAAAATAAAATACAGTACACTTATACGGATCCTGGATATGAGTGGCTTTGAGTGGTCAAAAAAATGTCTGTCCTCCCCTGTTATTTTAGCAATTGTTAGGGCAAATAGAAGAGGCTTCCGACTGTTGGTGTGAAAGTTGTCTGCCTCCCTGCAGACTCCAGAGTGATAAACAGATGGATAATGTCACCTCATGATGTACACACTCAGTCAGTCATAGTTAATGTGGCTACTCTGGTCACACCGCACCCCCAGCGAGCAAAACTAGTTGCAATGACGTCATTATCATGGTTCTATACTGGTTGCATAAGGACATTTCGTTAACATCTTTTTAGCAACCAGAAAATCACATTGTAATCTGTTTATATGACATCTTCTGAATCAGAAAACCAATTCTCAACCAGAAAAGAAAGTAATTAAGACTCCATGTGCCATTGGCGTCTGCCGTCATTGCTTTCTGCGCTGACTAAGGACAGGGAGGCAAATTAGCAACTAGCAGTATGATGTTCAGTGATATCTCCACCTCTTTTCACCATATTCAACAACACTGTCTTCTCCTCTTCGGTAGCCTACATGTCCCCACTTGCATTCTGCTCCACCTTGCAGTCTCCTCTGCATACGGGAGTGGTATAATTGCTCATGGCTTAGGATACAATAAGTCTGGAAACCGCCGGCAGCCTGGCATACAAAGAGAGTTAAAGGTCTCTATGGTCTATTTAGTTTTACATTGGTATCGAGTAGAATAGAATCACACCTCGTGATTCAACATTGATGACGAGGTGCAAATGCTGTCTTGAGGTCTGGGACCCACCCTTTTTCCAAAGTGTAATTATAGTGACATTTTCCTTGACTCAGGATGAGGATTAGCTTTCACATGCTATCCTAGCAATTACTATATAGTATTTCTGGAAAAGCTCTCTTTTCCTAACGCTATCTCATTTCTATATTCTACCCATCTGTCAACATGCCGTTTACATCATAGTCTTTTGATACAGTATAGTTGAACTTATCTATGGGTGTGATGAATCTAAAGTGCACAGAACAAACACACACACACACACACACACACACACACACACACACACACACACACACACACACACACACACACACACACACACACACACACACACACACACACACACACACACACACACACACACAGAGAGAGAGAGAGACTGTTACGGAGTAATGTCCTGACATAGACCCGTACCTACCCTGATTTGTGACTCCCAGTCACTGTCAGACCTGGGGTAACCTCTCACTGGCAGAGACGAACAGACAGACAGACACATTCTCTCTGTCAGGAACACAGCCAACAGAGTCAGAGATCACATCAGGCCTTTTAACACAGCGTCCTGGTTTTAACTGTCTGTCCAATAATACAGTACATTGCTATGCTATGCTATACAATACAACACAATATAATACAATAGAAATCAATGACAATATAACTTTATAAATCCCCCCAGGAGCAATTTTGAAGGCATTATTGAGAGTACAAATTCACAATGACATAAATTATTGGAACTGTCGGAACTAGAAGCACAAGCATTTTGCTACACTCACATTAACATCTGCTAACCATGTGTATGTGACCAATAAAATTGGATTTGAATTACATCTTGAACATACAATACAACACAACACGATAGTCCTAAAATTCATCCATACCATCAGACTATCATATCATACTGTGCATATGTGCTGTGGCTATAGTATACACTGCTTGGAGAACTTGGGCTATAATATGTATAACCAATAATGAACCTTGTTTTTAACAGCTATGTTATTCTATGAATTATGAAACATCAGCTCTTTAGCCCCAGTGTTGTTTTGGTTCAGATTCAGTTAATTTCAGCGAGTTGAGGCAGAATTCATAATACCAGTCAGACTCTATTGAGTTTCCTTACAGGTAACTACCCACCTAGCATCTTAATGTTAGTAAGTAATGCTATAGGGATAATTTACCCTTCAGCTGATCTGAGATCTGTCTGAAGCGCTCATAATAACAGCACTAACGGTGAGGCAGCAGTAGTCTGTGCTGTTCTGGGAGTGTGACTGATAAACAGGCTCTCTGGCAGCACATGAAAGCCTAGAAGGGTGCGTGCTGAGGGAGAAAATACAGAGGGAGTTAGGATCATTAGATATGAAAATGGGACCCCCCCCCCCCTCCGCCCCATACACACACACACATCACACAAACAGAAAAGGCACACACACTCAAAACGCACGCACGCCATCATACACACACACACACACACAAAGGCGTTGTGTCTCTGCTCACTCAGAGAGTCTCACGTGTAAAGAGAATCCCTGTGGTGATACTGGCTGCTCACTGCGCTGAGCCAAAGAGGGAAAACCAGACCTGGTCAGAGAGACGAGCTAGCTCTTTAAGAGGGAAAATGCTGGAAAATAAGTGGGCAAAACCATTGTCTATGTTGTCTATTGTCTATGTCTAGGTAAATATGTTGTCTATGTAGTCCATTGTCTATGATGTCTATTGACTTTGTTGTCCATTGTCTATGTTGTCTATGTCTAGGTAAATATGTTGTCTATGTTGCAACTCCGTCACTCGGTCGCATCGTTGCCATTGTTATCCGCTGCTTATTGATGTGTGACTGATGGTTAATACCAAGTCTTTCTGAACGGGGTCTAATGGCTGTTTCGTAAAATGTACACTCTCGTGGCCTGGAAATATCATGACATTGTTAACATAGACAAATAAAGAGTAGAAAACAACGTTGCCATCATTGTGATGTCGTCAAGTTTAATTTAGAGGAGTGGCAATGTTGCTTTGAGCTAGCAAAGTTAGTCAGAACTAGCGAGCAATGCTAACGTTAGCGAGCTGAAATTTCAGCACTCTCCCCTCAATCTTAGTCAGTTGTTTGGAGATGATCACAAAAGCTTGTCCTACAAATGATTTGCCTCCTTTTGAAATGTCATCGTGTTTCCAAGCCACAGTAATGCACTTCAGACTAGCACCCATTGAGATTGCATTGAGTAGAATGCTCAGCTGGACATCAGGCCTAAAACAAACGTTCAAAACAATATCGTGATGTAATGTGCAACCCATGAAAATGTTGTCTATGTAAATACAGGTTACTGCCAAAATAAAGGAAACACCAACATAAAGTGTCTTAATAGGGTATTGAGCCACCATGAGCCAGAACAGCTTCAATGCACTTTGGCATAGATTTGACAAGTGTCTGGAACTCTTGGAACTCCACAAGAAATTCCATAATTTGGTGTTTTGTTGATGGTGGTGGAAAACGCTGTCTCAAGCGCTCCAGAATCTCCCATAAGTGTTCAATTGGGTTGAGATCTATTGACTGAGATGGCAATGGCATATGGTTTACATTGTTTTCATGCTTATCAAACCATTCAGTGACCACTGAAGTGTTTCCATTATTTTGGCAGTTACCGGTATGTACAGTGCATTCGGAAAGTATTCAGATCTCTGGACTTTTTCCATATTCTGTTACAGCCTTATTCTAAAATTGATCAAATTGTTTTTTCCCCCCATCATTAATCTACACACAATACCCCATAATGACAGAGCCAAAAAATACATTTTTGCAAATGTATAAAAAGAAAATATGAAATATATGAAATATCATATTTGCATAAGTATTCAGATCCTTTATTCAGTACATTGTTGAAGCAACATTTGCAGCGATTACAGCCTCAAGTCTTCTTAGCTATGACGCTACAAGCTTGGCACACCTGTATTGGGGGGAGTTTCTCCCATTCTTCTCTGCAGATCCTCTCAAGCTCTGTCAGGTTGGATGGGGGGGGAGTCGCTGCACAGTTATTTTCAGGTCTCCAGAGATGTTCGATCGGGTTCAAGTCTGGGCTCTGGCTGGACCAGTATCAAGGACATTCAGAGACTTGTCCCTAAGCCATTCCTGCGTTGTCTTGGCTGTGTACTTAGGGTCGTTGTCCTGTTGGAAGATGAACCTTTGCCTCAGGTCCTGAGCAGATTTTCATCAAGGATCTCTCTGTGCTTTGCTCCGTTCATCTTTCCCTCGATCCTGACTAGTCTCCCAGTCGCGCTGAAAAACATCCTCACAGCATGATGCTGCCACCACCATGCTTCAATGTAGGGATGGTGCCAGGTTTCCTCCAGACGTGATGCTTGACATTCAGTCCAAAGTCTTCAATCTTGGTAACATCAAACCACAGAATCTTGTTTCTCATGGTCTGAGTCCTTTAGGTGCCTTTATCCAAACTCCAAGCGGGCTGTTGTGCATTTTACTGAGGAGTGGCTTCCATCTGGCCACTCTACCATAAAGGCCTGATAAAGGCCATCGGGTTCTTGGTCACCTCCCAGACCAAGGCCCTTCTCCTTCGATTCCTCAGCTTGACCGGGCGGCCAGCTCTAGGAAGAATCTTGGTGGTTCCAAACTTCTTCCATTTAAGAATGATGGAGGCCACTGTGTTCTTGGGGCCCTTCCATATTGCAGACATTTTTTGGTACCCTTCCCCAGATCTGTGCCTCAACACAATCCTGTCTCGGAGCTCTACGGACAATTCCTTCAACCTCATGGCTTGGTTTTTGCTTTGACATGCGCTGTCAAGTGTGGGATCTTATATAGACAGGTGTGTGGCTTTCCAAATCATGTCCAATCAATTGAATTTACCACAGGTGGACTCCAATCAAGTTGTAGAAACATCTCAAGGATGATCAATGGAAACAGGATGCACCTGAGCAAAATTTTGAGACTCATAGCGAAGGTGAATGTAAGTATGTGAATACTTATGTAAATAAGGTATTTCAGATTTTTATTTTATTTGATAAATTAGCAAAAATGTTAAACCTGTTTTTGCTTTGTCATTATGGGGTATTGTGTGTAGATTGATGAGGAATAAAAAATATTTAGTATCAATTTTACAATAAGGCTGTAATGTTGTCTATGTCGTCTACGTCTATTTAAATGTGGATATGTTGTCTGTTGGCTATGTAAATTAGCTAGTAGTTATTGAAATAGATGTTTGCATCTCCTAAAAATTTTGCAGACAGGAGCCATGTCATCTTCAAGCTGCTCGCACACTTAAATGCCATATCAGTGCGGCTGTGGTGTGCTCTGAACTGGGCCCCAGCAGAGCTCAAAAACACCTCCTTAAGATAGATCCTACCCCTACGAACACACCACACACACACACTCCTCACCCTCTTCTCCTCTCACGCAGCACCCAAGAGGCTGCAGGAGATGCAGAGTGCTGGGAGAGGATCACAGGAATAGATGGAGAGAGAGAGAGTGCTGCAGCCCAGCGCACGTGCAGCCTGCACATGTTTACTAGAGAAGAGCGGAGACCCCGTTATGTAACACATATCTAGGGTGAGGGGGGAGGATAAGAGGAAGAGTTAGATGGAAGAGGAAGAGTGAGATGGATAGAAGGGGATTGAGGGAGAAATAGATGGGAAAGAGAGGGGGAGGAGAGATAAATAATGGAACGAGAGGGGGAAAGGAGAGACATTTATGGAAAAGAGGGGCTAGGAATGAGAAATATATATGGCAAAGAGAGGGAGAAGGAGAGAGAAATACATAAGTATTCACACCCCTTCACTTTTTCCACATTTTGTTGTGTTACAGCCTGAATTTAAAATTGATTAAATTGAGATTTTGTGTCACTGGCCTACACACAATATCCCAGTGGAATTATGTTTTTCTAAATTTTTACAAATTAATTCAAATAATATCTGAAATGTCAGTAAGTATTCAACCCCTTTGTTATGGAAAGCCTAAATAAGTTCAGGAGTAGGAATGTGCTTAACAAGTCACATAATAAGTTCAATGGACTCACTCTGTGTGCAATAATAGTGTTTAACATGATTTTTGAATGACTACCTAATTTCTGTATGCTAAACATACAATTATTTGTATGGTCCCTAAGTCAAGCAGTTAATTTCAAACACAGATTCAACCAGAAAGACCAGGGAGGCTCTCAAAGAAGGGCCCCTATTGGTAGGGGATGGGTAAAAAAAAACTGACATTGAATATCCCTTTGAGCATGATGAAGTTATTAATTACACTTTTGGATGGTGTATCAATACACCCAGTCACTACAAAGATACGGGCGTTTTTCCTAACTCAGTTGCCGGAGAAGAAGGAAACCGCTCAGGAATTTCGCCATGAGGCCAATGGTGACTTTAAAACATTTACAGAGTTTAATGGCTGTGATAGGGGAAATCTGAAGATGGATCAACAACATTGTAGTTACTCCACAATACTAACCTATGTTGTGACTTTACTTTCATTAATCTGATGACTGTTATTTATCAAATCAACTAACTCTTTAAAAGTCAATCGATTAAATACATAATGTAACTATTAACTCATTAGGATTTTATGGCACCACGAGAGCATTTTTTTAAAGAGTTACCATCTCTAGATTAAACTCTAAAGGTCTTTACCTATTACATCCATAAACAGTCAACTTATTAATCATAACCTTATATCATATCATCCTTCTGAACCGTCATAACCTCCTGCATCTGCATAAACCCCAGCCTTACTTATGATACAGTACTACACAAATTGGTTTAATTATTTATTTACTAGTGAACTAAATGATAACACAGGATAAACATACACATTTAATACATTAAAACAGGTCCCTAGCGAACTGACACAATATGGCGTTTTGTTACTAAGGAGATGAAGAGGGCGAGAGGGAGAGAGGGGCAGAGACATCATACTTTGGTACATTTAGAAACTACTCTCACAGTAATCATATACTTTGCACACGAACCGCTGCCCGTTTGGAGTAAGAAATCATGAATTTATTTACATGTAAATGCTTTGGTTCGCCGGGTATCTCTGTCGGAACCAAGACTTCTTTGAAAGGTGTTTGGTTGGGCCTTTCCGTGGCACGCTTGTAATGCTCTGATTGTCCAAAAGGGGTCCCCACCCGTCTCTTCTACTTTTGCTCTCCTCTGCCGTCGCCCGGCATCCGGCGATCCATCGTGTAGTCCTGAACAGAACAACAGAGCTCACTCTGCCTCCACTCGCTCTGGAAGATGATTCTTTGAAGATAGGCAAGCCAGCCATATCACTGGTTCTCAGTGGGGTGATGAGAGTAGTAGAATACATACGATGGTTTGAAGAGTAGTAGAATGATCCCAGCTAAATCAGCCATACCAGTGATTGTCCGAGAGGTGACGTTATCGTCTCTACCTCGTGTTGAGATTTCAGAGTTTTAACCACTTTGGACGTGAGCTGCAGCTCAACGCCTCTCTGACCTGGTATGTTAATTCTTAACCCACTATTTTATACAGTTCATTCAAAAACGCTCTCTGACCTCACTAAAGGGACGGTGACTACTCACTTGTACAAAGTTATAGAAACAATTTCCTCTTGTAGTTTCTAAGATCACATCCCTCTCTTAACAAAAACACGTTCAGAATTGTTAATATTTCGTACACAATGTAGAGGATACAGACTTCGTACATGTAGTGTATATACTTTTCAAGTTACAGTATTTCCTTTATAACATGTTTAATGACATCACAAAATAACAACCGAAATGACATTATTATTCTTTAGATTGCCTCTGACCATTCTCCATGTTCTATGTTAGAAATATTGTTCCAGTATTCGCTTTAGAACGTGTTACAGTTTCGGCGGGAAAACGTCTGTGAAACAAATTTCATTATACAGTATTTATGTGTGAATTTGGAGCGGGAGATAGCTTAAAGTTCTAATCCTTGATTCACAACAGGGTGTGAACTGTCTAGCTATGATCAACAACCAACTTGGCAGAGTTTGAGGAATTTAAAAAAGAATAATGTGCAAATATTGTACAATCCAGCTCTTAGCGACTTACCCAGAAAGACTCAGCTGTAATCGCTGCCTAAGGTGATACTAAAATGTATTGACTCAGGGGTGTAAATACTTATTTCATTTTCAATACAAAACAAAACATGTTTTCACTTTGCCGTTATGGGGTATAGTATGTAGATGGGAGAGAGAAAAAATATATTTAATCCTTTTTGAATTCAGGCTGTGACACAACAGCATTTGGAATAAGTCAAGAGGTATGAATACTTTCTGAAGGCACTGTATATGGGAAAGAGAGAGAATGAGTCTCACACACACATACACTGCTACCTACCTTTCAAATACAAAGCAAAGAGCCTCCACTCACCGGCTGGATAGATCTCAGTCAGTGAGAGCTGAGAGCCTGGAGCCATGCCATTGGAGGTAATGATAGCCCTGTCACACACACACACACACACACACACACACACACACACACACACACACACACACACACACACACACACACACACACACACACACACACACACACACACACACACACACACACACACACACACACACACACACACACACACACACACACACACACACACACAGAGACATTAGACACCACAAACACACTGAGATTAGACACCATACACCTGCTTCTAATCCACTGCCAGGGAACACAGAGAACTGCCAGCCTTTGACTCGAGAAGCATGGCTCAGCATCTATATCAGGGGTGCTGGGAAAGCATGGGAACCAAGTACCTTTAAGGAAAATCACATTGACACATGAAACAGTTTTTTTTCACAGTGAATTCTATAGGACTATTCTATTTTGCATTGGGGAGTTCCCAAAAGTGTCATTTTTCCAATTCCACTCCCACCGAGAGTCGTCGTGATCAACATATTGTTTTATACCAGCTACTGAATTCTATCAGAGATGGTATTACTAGTGAACAGCGTTGGCTTTGATGTAGGTAAACACTGATTTTCCTGCCAGAATGGTGAGAAAAAGACAACAATTGGCTGTGTGCGTTTCTCTAATGTTTACCCACACCTGATTTGGTATATCAGTGGCATTTTGAATGGGGGACTCAAATCCTAGTAGCACACTATCTACTATACACCATTACTAGCATAGTTGACAGTAGCATGGGTGCCGAGAAACATTGTGTACGCTGTGGTTGTGCCGAGTATTAATTAAAAGCTGTTTAATAATGGAGGACGATGCAGCTCACTCGTCCCCACGGAGTGCCAGTGTTTTTCTATTAGCGGCCTCGGCGCTGCCTGGGTACTGGCAAGGGACCTAGCACTGCCTGTTTACAGCACGGAAGAAATGGAGGCACAAGTGCGCACAGAACACACGCAGGCACAGACCCATTGCGTCAGCGGCAGTGGTCCCTCAGCAGTTGAGGATTACATCAGTCAGGCTGACACACACACATCCATGCTACTTACAAACCATTTTCTTTCTTTCGCTCTCCCTCCCTCTTTCACTCTCACACACACAAACCACTCACATGTCCCACACACCCGCACATACATGCCACTTACTCTCTCACACATCATACATTGGCATTTAAATGTCTCTATCTACCCTCAAGACTGATTCAGCGCCCGTCTCAAAGTAAGCCACTCTAGATAATGCTTTTAACATGTTCCCAAATTGATTGAAACAAATACAGTAGAATGACTTTAATAATGACTCATCGATTTCCCTCCCTTTCCTATTAGCCCAGGGGAGAACGACTGCCCCCTCTCATTGAAGCCACAGAGGTTCAAGGCCGACCGCGGTACTGCAGGCATTGTTAGCAGAAAACAGGATCCTCCATTATAGTGAATGGAATATCAAATCCCCAAAATATATATACAGTACCAGTCAAAGGTTTGAACACACCTACTCATTCCAGGGTTTTTCTTTATTTTTACTATTTTCTACATTGTAGAATAATAGTGAAGACATCAGAACTATGAAATAACACATATGGAATCATGTAGTAACCAAAAGAAGTGTTAAACAAATCAAAATATATTTTATATTTGAGATTCTTCAAAGTAGCAGGGTACGAGGTAATTGAGGTAGAGATGTATATACTGTGTAGGAAGTGATAAAGTGACTAAGCAACGGGATAGATAATCAAAATGGTAATCTTTGTGGTCAATCTTCGTACCAATAATTTCTTCTATTACACCAGTTGTATGTAAAAAATTGCACACAGAAGAAGTTATAAGCATAATTTAGTTGCTGTTCAGCCTGCAGTACCCCGGGCGGCCTTCAACTTGAGCTACTCAATGAGAGGGGACAGCACTGAGCTAGCCTACAACGTCACTTCCTGGAGTAGCTCAAACTGCGCATGTTATGTCTCCATGAGACGCCATCTTAACCGACTTCATTTTGCTTCAATGCGCTATTGAGTCATCACATAGGAATGAATGGTGTTACGTGATCGATGGCTTTGTCCATTCATATATAGCCATTGCTATACCCCCCCCTCTCCCTCCTTTTGACTCTCATCTCCCTCCCTCCCTCCTTCCTATACCTCCCTTTCTCTCCTTTTTTCCTTCCTTTCTCTTTCTTTCGCTTTCTCTGTAGCTGTGTTTGGCTGGGTGTCTGTTGGTGTAGTGTCTTTGTACTAAAGTGTCTTTGTACTACCAGGGAGCCAGAGGGCACGCTGCTGCAACGGCCACTCTCTCCCTTTCCCTCTAATGAGAGTGTGCTATAGAGATGCCCATGTGAGGCTGGGTTACACACGCGCCCGCGTGCGCACACACACACACACACACCCTCCACACATACATCAAATAAAATGTTATTAGTCACATACTTCGTAAAACAACAAGTGTAGACTAACAGTGAAACACTTACTTATATACAGTGCCTTGGGAAAGTATTCAGACCCCTTGACTTTTTCCACATTTTGTTACTTTACAGCCTTATTCTAAAATGGATTAAATAAAAACATTTCCTCAGCACACTACCCCATATTGACAAAGCAAAAACAGGTTTAGACATTTTTGCACATTTATTACAAGTAAAAATAGAAATTCCTTATTTACATAAGTATTCAGACCCTTTGCTATGAGACTCGAAATTGAGCTCAGGAGCATCCTGTTTCCATTGATCATCCTTGAGATGTTTCTACAAGTTGATTGGAGTCCACCTGTGGTAAATTCAATTAATTGGACATGATTTGGAAAGACACACCTGTCTATATAAGGTCCCACAGTTGACAGTGCATGTCAGAGCAAAAACCAAGCTATGAGGTCGAAGGAATACTTATGTAAATGTGATATTTCAGTTTTTTATTTTTATAAATTAGTAAACCTTTCTAAAAACGTTGTCATTATGGGGTATTGTGTGTATATTGATGAGGAAATCAATTTTAGAATAAGGCTGTAACATAACAAAATGTGGAAAAAGTCAAGGGGTCTGAATATTTTCCGAATGCACTGTATATAGAAATAGTGACATGAGGAATGAATAAATGCACTCACACACACTTGCACGTGCCCATACACACAGACAAACACACACACACACACACACACACACACACACACACACACACACACACACACACACACACACACACACACACACACACACACACACACACACACACACACACACAGTGCCATCTCTGTCTCAGTGGGAATTCTGTACTGGGCCACAGGGCTAGAGTACAGCCAGTCTCTGTTTGTCTTGGGCCGGCCTGATGCCACTGCCAGCAGAAATATCTTCTCTTCTCTTCCTCTGCTGTCTGTCTGCTACTCCCTCATTATAGAAGCCAGTGGGTTGCAGAACTGTAGCACAAACAAACAGTTTGGGATTAACTGGCTCCCTCATCTCTTTCACTAGACCAGTGGTTTTCAAACCTCTCCTCGGGAACCCTTAGACATTTCACAATTTTGTTGTAGCCCTTAACTAGCTCACCCGATTCACCTATTCAAGCGCTTGATGATTAGTTGACAAGTTGAATCAGGTGTGCTAGCTGTCAGATTGTTCAAACACATGGAACTGCTGAGGGTGCCTGAGGAGAGGTTTGAAAACCCTTGGACTAGACAAGAGGACCACAGTACTGCAGCTTGTGTCCTAGCTAGGTTGTGCAGAGCCGTGGTCGAGTGGGTAACACTACCGGCCCAATCTGCATATGCCTCCCCACTGGAGACTGGGGTTCCATCCCTGTTTTCTCTTATGTCTCCCTTCTCACTATATCCCCTACTACCGGTATATACAGTATACCTGTCTGTTAAACCAGGAAAAAATACTAGGTTGAGTGAAGCTCTATTCTTATTTTTATATAAATATCCGAGGTAGCTTTCCCCCCGATGTAGTCTCGTAGTCTTCCATTACCATAATTGAATGCCTCGTTTTCGCTCTGTTATTCTCAGAACGAAAGTTCGCCAACTGGAAATCGAGGTCCGCCGTGTGCTACCAACAAGAAAAAAAATCATATGAAATGTGCAAATGCTTGCTATTCCTGTTTTAACCGGTTCAACTTAAGGCCCCTCTGTTTTGTGTCGTTAATTTGTGGTGGAACTCCAACTGAAAGTATACACAGATAACGGTACACAGCAGTTTACTGGAAGAGAGTTGTTAATTGCAGGAATTACAGGAGGGACAGTGAGTCTATGAAGGGCAGTGTGAGTGAAGGACCTCTCAGTACTGAGGGCTATAGAGCCTCAGTGAATAGGCGATAGAACAGCTCTAAATTGGGTCTGGCTGCGTGTCAGAGGGGTGTGTGTGTGTGTGTGTGTGTGTGTGTGTGTGTGTGTGTGTGTGTGTGTGTGTGTGTGTGTGTGTGTGTGTGTGTGTGTGTGTGTGTGTGTGTTTGTGTTTGTGTACCAGCAATTGTCTCCTGAGAGAACAACATGTAGGCCACCCAAAAGTTCCTGAGGACAACAAATGCTGCATTCACCACTACGGACAAACTGACGCCGCTTACTCACCCACACGCAGGCTGTGGCCTACACACACACAGACAAGACAGATAAGCACACACAGACTGACATTCAAACACACATATACACACACTTTTCCCCTTCACACCTCTCACAAACACAGAAAAGCACCCTTGCAACGACAAAAAAGAGGAGAGTAAATAATTCCCTGTCACAATGAACACAATTCTATGTTGTGGGAACTAACCTCATTATGCAATTCGGTTTACATCTTGTATAACCCACACAAGAACTGGAGTATATCTCTCAGACCATCTGACATCAATTCCTTACCTGAGGGTCTGTGTCCAATAACTTTGTTAGTCTGTGCACTCCTCCTGTTGACAGTGTCTGAGAACTCTGATCGAACACACACACACACACACACACACACACACACACACACACACACACACACACACACACACACACACACACACACACACACACACACACACACACACACACACACACACACTGTCTGGGAACTCTAAAGCTGACTATCTATTTATCCTCTGGTGTTTAGTATTGTTCTGCTTTCATTTTCTCCTGGTCTCTGTTTGCACTAGATTAGAATATTAACAATGGTTTCTGCGTAGGAATAAGAGTGTGCTTAGGTGGAGGTGTGTGTTTGTGTGTGAGTGTGTGTGTGTGTGTGTGTGTGTGTGTGTGTGTGTGTGTTAGAGAGAGAGAGAGAACTTCTCTGTTGTGTATATATACTGTATGTACAGTGCATTCGGAAAGAATTCAGACCTCTTGACTTTTCCCACATTTTGTTACTTTACAGCCTTATTTTAAAATTGATTCAATTATTTTGATCTCTGGAGAGACCTGAAAATAGCTGTGCAGCTATGCTCCCCATCCAACCTGACAGAGCTTGAGAGGATCTGCAGAGAAGAATGGGAGAAACTCCCCAAATACATGTGTGCCAAGCTTGTAGCGTCATACCCAATAAGACTCGAGGCTGTAATCTCTGCCAAAGGTGCTTCAACAAAGTACTGAGTAAAGGGTCTGATTACTTATGTAAATGTCATATTGCGGTCTTTTACTTTGACTACATTTGCTAACATTTCTAAAAACCTGTTTTTGCTTTGTCATTATGGGGTATGGTGTGTTGATTGATGAGGAAAAATACCATGTATTCCATTTTAGAATAAGACTGTATTGTAACAAAATGTGGATAAAGTCAAGGGTTGTGAATACTTTCCGAATGCACTGTATATCGTGTGTCTCATGAATGGAGTACATTACAGAGGACTGTGGGGAAAGGAAGCCGTTTAATACTTGTTTCAGTTTAGATCAGCCTTCTCTTTTCCCTGAAGGCAGGGAGTGGGGGGAGGTCTGGTCTGGCAATGTTGGCACGGCCCAAAGTGGTGTCATCATACCGACCTAGCCTCGTGATCCACGGTTGGCATTTCTTTAAAGGAAGGCATCTCCGCAAGCAACAAACAAACGGTGGTTGGCCTCAGAAATCCAGGGACTATAGAGGCTTTTAGTCACACTTTATAATAATAGCGTTCACAAATAAGCCATTAAAAAGCTCATGAACGTTTAAATGCTTATGAATTGTAATGATTATAAAAAAGTATAAATGCTTTTAGATGTATATTCATGTTTATAAATAATAAAATACTTAAAGGGAGGCTGAACTTCCTGATTGAGCCTCTGTTTCAATTCTCCTCATTAGGAAATGCGCCTGAGAACGAGATTTGGGTCTTGGATGCTTTGATGTGGGGATCTTTTGTGTGTGTGTTCGAACGTGGGAAGCGTTTGAACTTTCACTCTGCCAAAACAGTACACAGTTACAGTCACTCACCCTTCTAGATAAACTGAAACAGTCTAACCAGGTCTTGTGTCTGGAAGTAGCCTACACTAGCTAGCAAGCTAGCCAACTAATTTAGCCAATTAGCTTCAGTCGGCCGGTGTGCGACTGTGGCAAAGTTGGTCTTTACTTTGGATAGCCTATCTGTGGGACAGTTGGGGACAGTCAATACATTACACAATGTAAATGGGACAATAAGGGTAATTATCTCACATTATCTCAAATTCTTTATTTCATATGACAGTACACCTACTTTAATATAAATATGGTATCAAAGCAAGTATTGTTGTTATGACACCTACTTTAATATAAATATGGTATCAAAGCAAGTATTGTTGTTATGACACACAGTACAATACTGTAAAATTGACTGTATTATACTGTAAAAATGTAAATGCTACCGTAATCTGAATGAGTGATTGGATGAATGAATTAAATTCATTGAGGGGAGGGGTTTGAATTTCACAGTATTTAACTGTAATTACAAGGGATTGGTGCAAGCAGGTTAGCAGATAGGTAAACTGCTTATACATTATAGCATATTAATTCATATTTGGTGTTTTATATTGCTTGCACTTTAGAGGCCTTAACATAGGCTTCCAAACTGGCAGCTACTACAGGGCAAAACAGAACAAAAGGACATGGCAAAATGCTCAATCATTTAAGGTTTAAGACATGCTGCCACTCCAATCTGTATACATGTTAAATTGATGGGGCACTATAACCACATAGGGGTTAAATTGGTACAGCATTCTCACTCACGGGTGCAACAAATATAGTGTGTTACAAGGTAGGGCAGGGAATTGCCAGGGACCTCACGATACGATATTATCCCAATACTTAGGTGCCGATACGAAATGTATTGCTATTCTCACGATTCTATATGTATTGTGATTCGATACTGTGATTTTATTGCAATTCGATGTTCCAAACATATTGCCCACTATGTGTCTGCTGCAGAGGGACAAGAGAGACACACGAGAAAACTATTTTTGATCAGAGTCATGGTAATAAAAGTGCCGAAAACATATTGACTCACCGTTTAAAAAATACCTGCGTTTTGGAACAGGTACAGCCAACTAGCGCAAAGATGACATTGTGACGTTGTAAAAAAGAATGTTGCGATATATCCTCAAAAATAATATCCCGATACGTAACTGTGACGATTTTTCCCCCGTCACTATAACAAGGCACACTTGTAAATATGTTAATGAGACAGAAACAAAAATCAGCCAGGTCACTAGTGATGCAAGTCAGTACTCGACAACCATCCATGTCTGAGGACGTCAGGAGATGTCGTATTTTTCTGTTGAGAATAGCCCAAATTACAGTATAAATTACAGTTTTCTGTTGCGTTGTAACATCAACATGGACACCCCCAAAAACTGTAAAAATATCCACATTGGATTGGAGCGCTATTTTTAGGGCACTTTTAGGAGTCAGTATGTAATTCAAACCCTGGCAGTTATCAAATCGGTTATATAGGGCTGGAACCGAGACCTTGCACGTGACTATGCCTTACTGATATGATTTGATAATTAATATAAATTAAGCTGTTCCAATTGAAGAGAGACACACTTTTTAAAACCATTTAGGATCAAATTCAAAATGTTTATTTACACAGTATTATTATACAGAATCATGCTGGTATCATGCTGGTACCAGAGTCAAATCTTTTCGAATACATTTTTTTATATATATATTCTGCATACAGTGTTCTTGGTTTCAGTCAGAGGTAGACTCAACCTGTCACCTTGACTATGTTGTCAATCAGCTACTGTTGTGGTCTGACCCCCCCCCCCCCCCCCCCCGTTAGACAGCCCCTGCTGTCCTCTCTGTTCCTTGGCTCCTGTCCTCATTTCTTTCTCTCCGCTCTCCTCTGAAAATACTATAATAATACTGTATATGCGATTTAGCAAACGCTTTTAGCCAAAGTCACTTACAACAGTGACTCACTTACAACATACATTGTCACATTGGTGGTAGAGGGGGCCTCACCTCAACTCCTGGCTGACAGAGAGACAGATGGAGAGAATGACCCGACTGGGTGCATGTGGCCTGACACCAGCTGACTGACAGGTATCCGATGGCACGTGACAGACAGGATTGTCCCAACATGGGGTTAAAACACTGTCACTGCTCTTTAGAAGAGGCTATTTTGGGGACGGCTTCAGTTGTTGCGGTGGTGAAGGGGAGTGACAGAATCAGACCACAACACTAGCCATATAGGGAAAGGAAAGCTGGACACGCAGAGATCTAGGTATACTATAGTGCTGCTGTTTCCTTAATAGAGTATATATTATATTATAAACTGGGTGGTTCGAGCCCTGAATGCTGATTGGCTGACAGCCGTGGTATATCAGACCGCATACTACAGGTATGACAAAACGTTTCTTTCTACCGCTCTAATTATGTTAGTAACCAGTTTATAATAGCAATAAGGCACCGCGTTGCGTCGTGCATATGAACAGTCTTTAGCCGTGGTATATTAGCCGTGGTATATTATATTAGCCATATACCACGGCCCATATTGCTTAAGTATACAGTGTTTGTTTCTATAGTAGCCTACATCTAGTGAAAACCAATTATTGTGCAGTTTGTTTTGGTATCATGTAGAAACCATTTAGCATGTTCTCTGTTTGTATAGACTGTTTGTATAGCCTACTGCCATGTAATGGACAATACAGTAGGGGGTTGCCTGTCACATTAGATTGTCACTATGACGCTCTAGTCTAGTCCCTGAACCACAATAGAATACCTAGAGAGAGTGATAATGACACAGTGGCCTATCAATGAAAACCAGTCACAACCGGTCTGAAGGCTTTATTGTCCCTCATTGACCTCCGTCCAAAATCTATAGAGCTGAAATTATTATTATGGATTTGTCCAATATAGGTTTAAAGGAGAAGTATTTTTTTTACAACCAAATCTCTATTTTTGATTTAAATGGCATGTTATAGAAGGGTCAAGACACCTTTTGTGTGTTTTCACGTTTTTGAAAAACTTACCCCAAACAGCAAATTACTTCCTCGTCCTCATTGTGTAGTATTGGGGCCCCGAAAACACAAACAGTACAATATGCCAGGCTTGAGCTGTGAATGGGAAGTAGCCTCTCCAAGCTATAATAGGCCCTTAGGGATATTAGAGGGAGTCTACTTTGGGCTCTAGTGGTCTGAGTTCAGTATCAACCACTTTAGGTGTGTGTGTTTGCCTGTCTGTGTGTGTGTGTGTGTGTGTGTGTGTGTGTGTGTGTGTGTGTGTGTGTGTGTGTGTGTGTGTGTGTGTGTGTGTGTGTGTGTGTGTGTGTGTGTGTGTGTGTGTGTGTGTGTGTGTGTGTGTGTGTCGGGTCAGGACTTGGCCAATGGAGACATCTGCTAAACTGTTTGTCTTTTACTTGACTTTCACAATCTGACTTTACATAAATAGACTTTTCATATTACCTAAGCATTTACATTCACACCGATGACCTGTTTGAGGTGTGTGTGTGTGTGTTTGTCTGTGTGTCCATTTGCATGTCCCTGTCTTTGATTAATGGTTGTTGTGTGTGTGTGTGTGTGTGTGTGTGTGTGTGTGTGTGTGTGTGTGTGTGTGTGTGTGTGTGTGTGTGTGTGTGTGTGTGTGTGTGTGTGTGTGTGTGTGTGTGTGTGTGTGTGTGTGTGTGAGTGTGTGAGTGAGAGAGAGAGAGAAGACTGAGCTTGTGTGTGCCACTCAAATATAAGGCTCATTTTGTCCATCATTAGCAGTTCAACAGTACATGCTATCATAGTCGTCCTCTGCTTAAAGACTATATGGAGAATACATTTAAGAACAAATGCATCATCATCATCACAGCTTTTGCTCTGTACTGAAAGTGCTGTATCTTGTAGACTTGATGGGATTGTACGGACAGTGGACTAATTAACAAAATAGCAGAAACAAAAATGTTCTGTTAACTATCCGGACTGAGCTGAACATGGCACAACAGTCAGATTATTCTTTTTTTTCTCTACATATTTATTTTTCTGACGGTGACAAACCATAGAAACTGTGTCACCACTCCTAAACTTCTCGGTGTTTCTCTCTCCTCTACAGGCTGCAACTGATTGATGACCTGACCTATGAAGATGTCAAGAAATGCTACAGGGGCTCGGTGAGTCGTTTTTACCGCGTCCCGATTCCCACTGTTGGTGGACGTTTACACGGTATTGTCAGCATAAGGAAGTAATGGAGCGCTTCGTTCATGTGTAAAAAATGCCCTACCCACTACAATATTACGTATAGTCCAAGGGGAGACAAAGTAAGGACGCGTGTAGTTGTATTTGAACTATCACACAGAAATACTGTCTTTACCCGATTGTAAGCAAGACATGGTATTTTGTCAAAAACAAAGGAATGAGTTTATGGCAAGTTATTTAGCATGGTAACAGTCAGTTCACCAGTCCACAGAATAGTGTATGTGCAATAGTGTATGTGAAGTGTTTATTATTTTACATGATTTTAGCACAGTAACAGTACGCTCACAAGTCCACGTAATATTGTACGCATACAGTATGAGTTTCAGGGATTTGCATTTGAAACGATTTCAAATGTTTATAATTGTCTAAGGTTTTCTAGTGCAAGCTTCACATACACGGTTAAAAAAGTATGTGAGGGTTAAATTAAGCTCGGAATGGATCAGACCGTACGTCTTCTGATTTAAATGACCTTCTCTCCAGTCTTACGCGCACACAGACCCACGCCGACACACGCACACCTGCAATCGAACTGATTCAAACAAATCACTCCCCTTCAGAATGGCTGACGAAAACGATCCCTTGGACATATAACCCGCAGACGTCTCCAGCAAAGGAGTTTCCGTCTTTATCTATTATTGTGACATGGTGAGGTTGGACCCGGGTGCAGAGAAGAGACCAGATGAGGAATCAGTGGTTAAGTAGGAACATAAGAGTTTACTGAGAAACGGTAACAGAAGGATCACAGTAACGCTGGGAAACCAACAAACACTAAGTCTCGAAAACTCACTCAGGCGACAAACGCACACACAAACGTACACGGCACACAACTCAAGCTTCAGCAAAGGACAATAGAAAACAAATCATAATGAGTAAATAGGACACACCTGAGTGTTGTTAATGTCTCTAGGACGGTCTCTGCCGCCCTCTGGTGACAGGTGGAACCATGACAATTATAAGTTATAACCCAGGTTGAGGCAAAGAGGGGAAGGGATTGTCTGTGGCACCACTACAGAGGAACAGAGAAGGGAAGGGAACACTGTTAGATGTTACGCAGGATAAACAATTGGGTCAGAACACATTGTGACATAGGAAGTGTGTCTGAGTTATAAAACAACACAGTGTAACAGAGAGGGTGTGGGACTAGTGTATAGTGATTGACCAGCACCAGGGGAACAGGTGTGTGTGTTTTCGTGCGCTTGCCTGCGTTTGTGCGTGCACGTGTGTGTGAATGTGTGTGCGGAAGAGTGCATTTTTTATGTGTGTGTATGTGTATGTGTATGTGTGTGTGTGTGTGTGTGTGTGTGTGTGTGTGTGTGTGTGTGTGTGTGTGTTTATGATCCTGTAGGCTACCATGCCAAAGCTCCAGCCCCCATAGGGAAAGGACAGGGCAGGATCACATGGCTGAGAGGAACCTAATTGATTGGAAGGGGTTTTATGCACTTCCAAAATAATTACAGGAGCTGAATCATAATCTGTTAATAAAGCTTAGGTGATATAGTCACATGGCCATCAACTTTATTACAAGATTCCGTTTGGGAGAAGTTAAACAGTGAGTGGACATTTTCTGAAAGGAACCTCACCCACCTCCCCCTTGTCTCCCCCTTGTCACCCCTGTCTATCCCCGTCTCACCCCTGTCTCCCCCTTACAGACCGTCAGCAAGTACAATTCCCAGTACCACAAGCTATTCCAGACCGTGCCCAAGGAGGAGATCCTCATGAAAGGTCAGTCAGGGGAAATTGAACACTGTCTACACATCATACACTCAGTCAATAATACTAGAATACCCAATGCATGCCCAGTACATTGCTTCATACAAGGTGGTATGCCATCTGATGGCTTGGGATGAATGTGTGCATGAAATTTGTGGGAAGATCAAATACAGTGCAAGAAAATACCATTTGAATTGGGAGTGCTGAACTGCACTTTGTTTGAATAAGGTTTGCATCACTCTAATGTGCAAGGGTTGACTTGACACTAAACTAGATATGGCTGTGCAGCTACAGTACAACAGTTGAGATATAGGCTATTCATATAACTTGCAATGCCTTACTTCTTCTGCCGCATATGGACATTCACACTATCATAAACCACGTCAAACTCGCTAGTCGCTAAAAAGCCGGCAAAGTGGTATTTTTAGGTTACAAATTCATTTGGGATTATGTGACTTGAGCCAGAGTCAATCAATTCCTTTTTCGTTGCAAATCACTGTCAGCTGGCTGTTAGAATCACGTCCTCATCTCCTTATGTCAGGCTTCACAGTGCTTCCTAGCCATCTGCTTTCCACTCCACAGTGTCTTCCTCTCCCTTCTCTTTCATTACTGTTCTCTCTTTACATCTCTCTCTTTCCGTCTCTCTCTCTCTCTCTTGACCACTCTCCCTCTCTCCCTTTTCTCCTCTCTGTGGGGAACTCTGTACCAGCCTGCTGCATTCAGCTGGAAATGGAAGTTGGACAACTGAATGCATTCAACCGCCTTTAAGCCAAAAGCCCTCTGAATCAGAGAGGTGCGGGGGCCATAATGAGGCCTCTCCAATCACACGTTGCCATTTTGGACTGTTTGTTTGTGTTTTGGTCATGACTCATATTTTGTGACGTTAGTTCATAATCTGTGTTAGAACAGAATTGAGTTTATTTTTGGTTCTTGCATAATTTGTGTTACTGGCGTCTACAGATTGACGTGTTAGTATGCATTCCCCGAAGAGCATATTTACGGGAAAATGAAAATGACATAATGATATTGCAAGTAGAGTTGTGTTTCTATACTAAAGGAAATCATCACTAGCCAACGGTGTTCTACAATCCCATAAACTTCAGCTGTATCCCACTGCCACAATGTGTAGTTTTGAAGTCAACTCGTATATATCCCACGCTAGTCTCCAGCTCTGTGCATTCTCCCTCTGCGGTGTGTATTCCCCACAGAATGAAATATAACATTATTATACTGTATCTCTATGGTATTCCCAGTCTTATTTGTGTTTTTTTTCTGTCATTCCCAGTGTATTCCTGCGCTCTTCTCCGAGACATCCTACTTCAGGGCCGCCTCTACATCTCCCGCAACTGGCTGTGTTTCTATGCCAACCTCTTTGGGAAGGACATCAAGGTGAGTGTCAAACAGCCACAGGTGATGTGGTGGATCATTGGCTCCAGTGGGTCTTCCCTGGTTAGCAGTTACGCTGATGCTGCCTAGTTCGACAATGGGAAGGAATTGCAACTGCCCTCAGCCTTGACACAAAATGGCTTCTCTCTTCTAACAATGGGCACGTTCGTAAATTCACTCTGGCTATCTACTCCGATTTCAGAGCACTCTCGTTTGAGTGTGCCAGAGCGCAAAATAACTGATGAATTTATGAACACTCACCGCCCGTTGTAATGGCCTGTGTCAGTAAACGTTGGGAAAAAAGTGTAATTAAATTGTTGCCAGCAGCACAGTTACAGTCACCAACGCTCTGGATAACATGAAAACAGCCTAACCAGCTCTGCTCGGGCGATTAAAATGGTTTGAGTGAGGTGTTCTCTCATTTGTGTCTGGAAGTAGCTAGCAAGCTAGCCAACATTAGCTTGCTAGCGCACTCTGGGACTCCAGATTTAATTTACAAACACACCAAATATGAAGACCTGTGTTGAAAATAAGTAATAGACTTATCATCATACCTATCAATGTTTATATAGCGTTGTTGGTTTGATCATTCCCGTTGATAACAGGTTCTCATTTTTACCTCCACACTTTCCATTGACTAGAGATCATTCAATATAAATGGATGTTTCTCTGTTCAATTGCTGAAGGTTTCTCTCTTTGAAATAGAGAATAAGGATGTCTGATAGAGACTTTTATCCTCTGCACTTAACAACCTGAACACAAAAGACATTCAAATGAATCGCACCGCATGAAGGTTTCCCTCTATTAAGTCCATCATTGAAACTGCTTATTTACTTATGTTTCCTAGTTCAGATAATTGAGCTTGAAAAATGAAAAGGCCCGTTTGATGTAGGTATTGAAATAAGTACAATAAAGTGACATGATAGTCAGGTTATTTATTGAACAGCAAACAGTTTTACAAGATGTTGAGTCCATTTACAGTAAAGGGAAATTGAGTTGAGCACCAATTTCCTTATTTACAAATCATTACTTTCCATGACATCACGGAATACAACATAAAATGTAGTTGTGAAAAGGAAAATAAGTTCTGAATAATACAATTGTTGGTCAGTCAAGTGTAAAAATGGTTTCAAGAGGAAAGGGTATTTGTATTGTATTCCTGTGAAATAACAGAATTCTATTGAATTGATAAAGCATAAACCTAACAAGGCTATTTTAAGCTCAAAGACCCATTAACCAGCCAGTCATTTGAAGTGACTGAAGATTAAGCACGGTGTCAACTCACCCTGAACCCAACTATCAATCACTCCCTGTGTGTACACTCCCGCAGGAATAGACCTTTATTTGTTCCTTTTCTCTGTTTGTTTTGACCCGTTCCGCTCCCCCTTTCTTTAAATGGGCACAAAGTCCCAAGATTGGGGTGCATAGTTATGTAGCGTAAAGGTCACACAGCTAATTTTTTGTCATGTGCCGTGTGTCTACTCTTAACTAAGCTACTGGCATCCAAAACACTGTTCTGTACAGAATAAAATGCTTGTTCGAAATGTTTGCAAGTCATCCGGCTCAGATTCCCCATGTATAAATGGATTGGGTAGAATATAATGTCCATGTTATGCAACAATAATGCAATAATGCCATTGCAATGAGAATGTGCAAATAACAATGTTACTGTCACGAACGTCGTCAGGGTGGAAATGACCGGACCAAGGTGCAGCGTGGTGAGCGTACATTTCTTTTAATGTTGAATGTCGCCAACAAAAACAAGAAACAACAAATAAAACAAACGTGAAGCTTACTAGGGCTATACAGGCCACTAACAAAGTCAACTACCCACAACTAAGGTGGAAAAACAGGCTGCCTAAGTATGATTCCTAATCAGAGACAACGATAGACAGCTGTCCCTGATTGAGAACCATACCCGGCCAAAACATAGAAACAGAAAACATTTAAATAAAGAAACTAGAATGCCCACCCTAGTCACACCCTGGCCTAACCAAAATAGAGAATAAAAGCCTCTCTATGGCCAGGGCGTGACAGTTACCTTAATGTGTCCTTGTTGACTGACTGATCACTAAGGGAGTGAAGGGATGCTACGCTTAACACTAGAAAAGCCTGGCCTCATTGGACCCCCCTTCGGACCAATGACGTGTCTTTTGAACGTCAACATTCTAGTAAATACATTTCATATACAGTACCAGTCAAAAGTTCAGACACACCTACTCATTCAAGGGTTATTCTTAATTTTTACTATTTTCTACATTGTAGAATAATATTGAAGACATCAAAACTATGAAATAACACATATGGAATTATGTAGTAACCAAAAAAAGTGTTAAACAAATAAAAATATATTTTATATTTGAGATACTTCAAAGTAGCCACCCTTTGACTTGATGACAGCTTTGCACACTCTTGGCATTCTCTCAACCAGCTTCATGAGGTAGTCACCTGTAATGCATTTCAATTAAAAGGTGTGCCTTGTTAAAAGTTAATTTGTGGAATTTATTTCGTTCTTAATGCGTTTGAGCCAATCAGTTGTCTTGTGACAAGGTAGGGGTGGTATACAGAGATAGCACTATTTGGTAAAAGACCTATTCCATATAATGGCAAGTACAGCTCAAACAAGCAAAGAGAAGTGACAGTCCATCATTACTTTAAGACATGAAGGTCAGTAAATGGAGAAAATGTCAAGAACTTTGAACATTTTTTCAAGTGCAGTCGCTAAAACAATCAAGCGCTATGATGTACCTGGCTCTCATGAGGACTGCCACAGGAAAGGAAGACCCAGAGTTACCTCTGCTGCAGAGGATAAGTTCATTAAAGTTAACTGCACCTCAGATTGCAGCCCGAATAAATGCTTCAGAGTTCAAGTAACAGACACATCTCAACATCAACTGTTCAGAGGAGGCCTTCATGGTCGAATTGTTCCAAAGAAACCACTACTAAAGTACACCAATAAGAAGAAGAGACTTGCCTGGGCCAAGAAACACGAGCAATGGACATATAGTTTTTATTTCAGTTTATTTTAGTAAATACTTTAACTTTTTTTTTCTTAACTGCATTGTTGGTTAAGGGCCTGTAAGTAGTTATTTCACTGTAAGGCCTACACCTGTTGTATTCAGCGCATTCACGTCTGTAGCCATGAAATGCTTTGAAAGACTGGTCATGGCTCACATCAACACTATTATCCCAGAAACTCTAGACCCACTCAATTTGCATACCGCTCCAACAGATCCACAGATGATGCAATCTCTATTGCACTCCACACTGCCCTTTCACACCTGGAGAAAAGGAACACCTTTGTGAGAATGCTATTCATTGACTACAGCTCAGCGTTCAACACCATAGTGCCCTCAAAGCTCAACACTAAGGTAAAGACCCTGGGACTAAACACCTCCCTCTGCAACTGGATCCTGGACTTACATTTACATTTACATTTTAGTCATTTAGCAGACGCTCTTATCCAGAGCGACTTACAGTAGAGTGCATACATCTTATTACAATATTTATTTTTTATTTTATTTATTTATTTATTATTATTTTTACATACTGAGACAAGGATATCCCTACCGGCCAAGAGCAGACGCTCTTATCCAGAGCGACTTACAGTAGAGTGCATACATTTTATTCCATTTTTTTTATTTATTTTTTTATACATACTGAGACAAGGATATCCCTACCGGCCAAACCCTCCCTAACCCGGACAACGCTATGCCAATTGTGCGTCGCCCCACGGATCTCCCGGTTGCGGCCGGCTGCGACAGAGCCTGGGCGCGAACCCAGCCCAGCCTGGGCGCGAACCCAGAGACTCTGGTGGCGCAGCTAGCACTGCGATGCAGTGCCCTAGACCACTGCGCCACCCGGGAGACCTGACTTGTTGACAGGCCACCCCCAGGTGGTAAGGGTAGGTAACAACACATCTGCCACGCTGATCCTCCACACCTGGGCCCCTCAGGGGTGCGTGCTCAGTCCCCTCCTGTACTCCCTGTTCACTAATGACTGCACGGCCAGGCACAACTCCAACACCATTATTAAGTTTGCCAATGACACAACAGTGGTAGGCCTGATCACCGACAACGATGAGACAGCCTATAGGGAGGAGGTCAGAGACCTGACCGTGTGGTGCAAGGACAACAACCTCTCCCTCAACGTGATCAAGACAAAGGAGCTACAGGAAAAGGAGGACCGAGCACACCCCCATTCTCATCGACGGTACACCAAGACAGTCGTGAAGAGGGCACGACAAAACCTATTCCCCCTCAGGAGACTGAAAAGATTTGGCATGGGTCCTCAGATCCTCAAAAGGTTTTACAGCTGCACCATCGAGAGCATCCTGACTGGTTGCTCGGCTTCCGACCGCAAGGCACTACAGAGGGTAGTGCGTACGGCCCAGTACATCACTGAGGCCAAGCTTCCTGCCATCCAGGACCTCTATACTAGGCGGTGTCAGAGGAAGGAAGGCCCTAAAAATTGTCAGACTCCAGCCACCCTAGTCATAGACTGTTCTCTCTGCTACTTCACGGCAAGCGGTACCGGAGGTTGAAGTCTAGGTCCAAGAGGCTTCTAAACAGCTTCTACCCCCAAGCCAAAAGACTCCTGAACATCTAATCAAATTTCTACATAGACTATTTGCATTGCCCCCCCACACCCCCCTTCTACACTGCTGCTACTCTCTGTTATTATCTATGCATAGTCACTTTAATAACTCTACCTACATGTACATATTACCTCAATTACCTCGACACTGGTGCCCCCGCACATTAACTCTGTATCGGTACCCCCTGTATATAGCCCCGCTATTGTTATGTTACTGCTGCTCATTAATTATTTGCTATTTTTATCGCTTACTTTGTTTAGGTGTTTTCTCAACTGCATTGTTGGTTAAGGGCTTGTAAGTAAGCATTTTACTGTAAGGTGTACACCTGTTGTATTCAGCGCATGTCACAAATACAATTTGATTTGACAAATATGAGTTGATTTGATTAGACCGGTGGAAATCTGTCCTTTGGTCTGATGAGATTTTTGGTTCCAACTGCCGTGTCTTTGTGAGACACAGAGTAGGGGAACGGATGATCTCTGCATGTGTTGTTCCCACCGTGAAGCATGGAGGAGGAGGTGTGATGGTGTGGGGGTGCTTTGCTGGTGACACTGTCTTGTGATTTATTTAGAATTCAAGGCACACTTAACCAGCATGGCTACCACAGCATTCTGCAGTGATACGCCATCCCATCTGGTTTGCGCTTAGTGGGACTATCATTTGTTTTTCAACAGGACAATGACCAAACACACCTCCAGGCTGTGTAAGAGCTATTTGACCAAGAAACAGAGTGATTGAGTGCTGCATCAGATGACCTGGCCTCCACAATCACCTGACCTCAAACCGATTGAGATGGTTTGGGATAAGTTGGACCGCAGAGTGAAGGAAAGCAGCCAATAAGTGTTCAGCATATGTGGGAACTCCTTCAAGACTGTTGGGAAAGAGAATGCCAAAATTACAAACAACTATAAATACATTAATTTATATTGACATCCTAAAATTCTCCCTAACCTTAAAAATCAACCATATTAATTTCACATTTAAACAATCTATTAATTACACATCATACCGATCCTTCAAATGAATACACCTGACCAGCAGTAGGGGGCACAAGGGGCAGTGGCGTGGTTTAGCTGTATATAGTCAGCTAACTAATTTGTTGTTAAGTCTTGTTTCTACTGATGTAATTGATATGGAAACGGCTCAAGCGGCTTGCTATAGCTAGCTAGCCAGCTAGTCTGTCAGGCAAGAAAAGTTGTGTGTGGCGGTAAATTTGGTAAGCGTCAACCTCAGCTGTCACTTTCACTAGCTAGCCTTACAGACAACCAGCTAACTCGCCATCAAAATTGAGATTAGAGTAATTCGCATTTATCTGTTGGGTTTATGTCATGGTTTGCTAGATACAGATATTCATAGGCTATATACATTGCCTACTTGTGCTACTATTTGACAGCTTACCTGTCACGTTAAGGTAGATGCCCGCGCAGTTGAGCTCATATGATATTGAGTTGCAGTGATATTTGTTTACATAGCCAGCTAGCAAGTTGCTTGTTTTGTTGTGTTTCTACCGATGCAATTCATTTGGAATCTGTCCCAGCTCCGTAACTAATCAGCTAAGATTGGCGAACTCTGTACCACATACTTTGACCTCTTACCATCTATGAAAAGTCATCTGACCATGGGTATTGAAGTGTGTACCCTATATAGCCTTTATGTTTATAATCTGACCCATCTATGAACATATTCATCAACGTCTTTTTTGTGTACTCTCTCCTGTCTGATTATCCATCAGTCTGATGAACATTATGAACTGGGAAACAATCTGGCCACTAAGGGCTTCATAAAACAATATATATATAGTATAGTGTCATGATGATGATGTGTGTTTGTGTGTGTGTGGCCCCAATAGAATTCTAGAATGCTGCTGTAGATTATTGAGAATTTTCAAAAGAATGCAAATTTTCGCACACATTTCAAACAAACAGACACAGCTCAAAAACAAAGAACAAATGACAATTACAAGTTACCTTAGTTTTAAAGAGCACAACCTCTTATTTAGTATTACACCACATTCATGTCAATAGGAATAAGACTCATTTTGTCAATTGTGTAAAGACGCTCACTATCAAAAAACGATTAACACACAACCCAACAAAAATCCCTAGAGTGTTTAAATTGTAGTAAATTTGACTAAATTGCTCCTTCAAAATGTACCAAGTATAATATATTATACTTATACATATTATTTACATATACATATTTAAAAATATATAAAAAATGTGACCAGAGGACAATATTCAGAAACTATTTCAAAACCCACACAAAGTAAGCTATTTGATTAACAACTATTCCTACTTCTGTAAAAATGCAAACAACTATTCAGAGACTATTTCAAAATGCAGATAACCTCTCTCAGTAAGATTTAGTACAGACCAGGCTGGACACAAAATGTAGAAATAGTAGCCTACTTTGACAAAAATTCAGTGAATGCAACAAGTATTAGGTAGAGACAAGATACAAAACAACTGTTCAGAGACAATTTTAAAAAGTAAAAAGCCCTTCAAACTTCACCTGCTTTTAAATGATGAGATACAACTCGGTTCACACGCCCTGGTGCCACCCTCTTGGCTCCCCTCTTCCTTCCACTGTAGTCATATCACAAAGTGAATGCACAAGCTGCATTTTGAATGCCTTCAGGGACCAGCACCTGCGGTTTCTGGGAAGGGGCCTTTGCAGGGTCCCGCAAACAATGTACTGATTTATGATGGACATTTTGAGCATCCCCAAAACATATTCTTCCACCATTTTTTGCCTATGGATCCAACACTGTAATAGCTTCTCATTTGGTCAAGATGGTCAACCACACTCCTCATTTTCTTGTTGTAATCCATTATAAGGTCTGGAAGAGATAGCTGTTTCTCCCACTCTTAAAAACAACTCCAAACCCCCTGCCTTTCACTTTAGGCACATGCTGTGTGGTACAAGGGTGAATGTTGTGACTTGAGGCAGACAAACTCCATGGAAACGTAGGCTCCCCTCGGGTTTGCTCTCCCTCTTCCTCCTTCTCTCACTCTGGTTCCTCCTCTACCTCTGCTTCCTCCTCTCCCTCTCCCTCCTCCTGTCCCTTTTCCACATGCTCTTCCTCCATGTTCCTCTTCAAAACAAAACAGCCAGCTAGTTAGCTAATTACAGTATATACAGCTAAAGGCTGTAACTATTTCAAAGAGACAGAGAGCAATCATTCGAGCTCCACCGCTGATGCTCTCACCTTTACCAACCAAGTTATCATGACATGACTTGCTAATCTGAGAACGAATCCACAAGTTTCACAGAATCAAACATCAACAACACCAAACATATATCTGCTGTTTACTTATTTCAATCACCTCGACATCATCGCTTTTCTGCCCCAAATATATACCATTTTAAATGACAGAATACCCTGTTTCCGGTTTCTGCTTGATGACAATAGCCACGCAAATACGACAACAGGTTTATTAGTTAGTAAATTTTGCGATATTGACACAAATATTATTGTTAGATAAGAAAGGCCGTTGACGGCCGCTATGGTTTTTGAGTTAAATAGATCACTGTGCTTTGAGTGTAGAGTATAGGGATGCTATGCTATTATGTTATGAAGTGCAGGTGCTAACCATGTTTGCTTTTCCTCTACAGGTGGCCATTCCAGTGGTGTCAGTACGGCTGGTGAAGAAACACAGGACAGCAGGCCTAGTACCTAACGGGTTGGCCATCACTGTGGACACCAGCCAGAAGGTATGGCTCAGCATAGTACAGCAGCACAATGCAATATGGCTCTACCACACAGACAGCTAGCATTATCTAGGTGTTAACCCTAACACTTTAAGAGTTTTTTCTTCATAGAAGAGTCTTGAGCAGGCCGTGTAAGTGTTTTTTCGGGACGCCTATGTCCAAACAGTATAAAAAAACATTTATTAAAATATATATACTGTATATACACTACTGTTCAAAAGTTTGGGGTCACTTAGAAATGTCCTTGTTTTTGAAAGAAAAGTACATTTTCGGTCCATTTTAAATAACATCAAATTGATCAGAAATACAGTGTCGACATTGTTAATGTTGTAAATGACTATTGTAGCTAGAATGGAATATTCTAGCTACATTTTAATGGAATATCTACAGAGGCCCATTATCAGCAACCATCACTCCTGTGTTCCAATGGCACGTTGTGTTAGCTAATCCAAGTTTATAATTTTAAAAGGCTAATTGATCATTAGAAAACCCTTTTGCAATTATGTTAGCACAGCTGAAAACTGTTGTCTTGATCAAAGAAGCAATAAAACTGGCCTTTAGACTAGTTGAGTATCTGGAGCATCAATATTTGTGGGTTCGATTACAGGCTCAAAATGGCCAGAAACAAAGAACTTTCTTCTGAAACTCATCAGTCTATTCTTGTTCTGAGAAATTAAGGCTATTCCATGTGAGAAATTGCCAAGAAACTGAAGATCTCGTACAACGCTGTGTACTACTCCCTTCACAGAACAGCGCAAACCGTCTCTAGCCAGAATAGAAAGAGGAGGGGGAGGTCCCGGTGCACAACTGAGCAAGAGGACAAGTACATTAGTGTCTAGTTCGAGAAACAGATGCCTCACAAGTCCTCAACTGGCAGCTTCATTAAATAGTACCCGCAGAACACCAGTCTCGAAGTCAACAGTGAAGAGGCGACTCCGGGATGGTGTTTTAAGGTCATACCGAGGATCATTTAGCTATTTGATTTTGAATTTGAAGACCCCTTGGAGTATCAAAATAAATATATACAAAAATTATTTAATGGAAAAATTGTATTTGGCCCTATCTGGTAAAGACCAAATCCATATTATAGCAAGAACAGCTCAAATAAGCAAAGAAAAATGACAGTCCATCATTACTTTAAGACATGGTCAGTCAATGCGGAACATTTCAAGAACTTTGAAAGTTTCTTCACGTGCTGTCACTAAAAACATCAAGAGCTATGATGAAACTGTCTCTCATGAGGACCGCCACATGAAAGGAAGACCCAGAGTTACCTCTGCTGCAGAGGATAAGTTCATTAGAGTTACCAGCCCAAATAAATTATTCAGAGTTCAAGCAACAGACACACCTCAACATCAACTGTTCAGAGGAGACTGCATGAATCAGGCCTTCATGGTCAAATTGCTTGCCATAATATGGACTTGGTCTTTCACCAAATAGGGCTATCTTCTCTATACCAACCCTACCTTGCCACAACACAACTGATTGGCTCAAACGCATTAAGAAGGAAAGAAACTCCACAAATGAACTTTTAACAAGGCACACCTGTTAATTGAAATGCATTCCAGGTGACTACCTCATAAAGCTGGTTGAGAGAGTTCCAAGAGTTTGCAAAGCTGTCATCAAGGCAAAGGGTGGCTACTTTGAAGTATCTAAAATCGGAAATATATTTTGATTTGTTTAACACTTTTTTGTTTACTGCGTGATTCCATATGTGTTATTGCGTAGTGTTGATGTCTTCACTATTATTCTACAATGTAGAAATTACCCTTGAATGTGTTGGGGTGTCCAAACCTTTGACTTGTACTGTACTTCCATAATTTTCTTTTACTGGTACCGGGTGACCTTCAGACGAGTCTTGTGAGGCCTGTGGGCATCCTAGAGCAAAATAACCTAGGGGTCATAGTAGAGGTCGACCGATTATGATTTTTCAACGCCGATACCGATACTGATAATTGGAGGACCTAAAAAGCCGATACCGATTAATCGGTCGATGTAAAAAAATATATATATTTGTAATAATGACAATTACAACAATACTGAATGAACACTTATTTTATCTTAATATAATACATCAATAAAATCAATTTAGCTTCAAATAAATAATGAAACATGTTCAATTTGGTTTAAATAGTGCAAAAACAAAGTGTTGGAGAAGAAAGTAAAAGTGCAATATGTGCCATGTAAAAAAGCTAATGTTTAAGTTCCTTGCTCAGAACATGAGAACATATGAAAGCTGGTGGTTCCTTTTAACATGAGTCCTCAATATTCCCAGGTAAGAAGTTTTAGGTTGTAGTTATTATAGGAATTATAGGACTATTTCTCTCTATACGATTTGTATTTCATATACCTTTGACTATTGGATGTTCTTATAGGCACTTTAGTATTGCCAGTGTAACCAAATAGCTTCCGTCCCTCTCCTCGCTCCTACCTGGGCTCGAACCAGGAACACATCGACAACAGCCACCCTCGAAGCAGCGTTACCCATGCAGAACAAGGGGAACAACTACTCTAAGTCTCAGAGCGAGTGATGTTTGAAACGCTATTAGCGCACACCCCGCTAACTAGCTAGCCATTTCACATCGGTTACACCAGCCTAATCTCGGGAGTTGATAGGCTTGAAGTCATAAACAGCGCAATGCTTAGCTGCTGGCAAAACGCACGAAAGTGCTGTTTGAATGAATGCTTACGAGCCTGCTCGTGCATACCATCGCTCAGTCAGACTGCTCTATCAAATCATAGACTTAATTATAACATAATAACACACAGAAATACGAGCCTTAGGTCATTAATATGGTCAAATCCGGAAACTATCATTTTCAAAACAAAACGTTTTTTCTTTCAGTGAAATACGGAACCGTTCCGTATTTTATCTAACGGGTGGCATCCATAAGTCTAAATATTCCTGTTACATTGCACAACCTTCAATGTTATGTCATAATTACGTAAAATTCTGGCAAATTAGTTCGCAGCGAGCCAGGCGGCCCAAACTGTTGCAAATACCCTGACTCTACGTGCAATGAACGCAAGAGAAGTGACACAATTTCACCTGGCTAATATTGCCTGCTAACCTGGATTTCTTTTAGTTAAATATGCAGGTTTAAAAATATATACTTCTGTGTATTGATTTTAAGAAAGGCATTGATGTTTATGGTTAGGTACAGTCGTGCAACGATTGTGCTTTTTTCACAAATGCGCTTTTGTTAAATCATCCCCCGTTTGGCGAAGTTGGCTGTCTTTGTTAGGAAGAAATGGTCTTCACACAGTTCGCAACAAGCCAGGCGGCCCAAACTGCTGCATATACCCTGACTCTGTTGCAATGAAGTGACACAATTTTCCTAGTTAAAAGAAATTCATGTTAGCAGGCAATATTAACTAAATATGCAGGTTTAAAAATATATACTTGTGTATTGATTTTAAGAAAGGCATTGATGTTTATGGTTAGGTACACTTTGGAGCAACGACAGTCCTTTTTCGCGAATGTGCACCGCATCGATTAAGTGCAACGCAGGACACGCTAGATACACTAGTAATATCATCAACCATGTGTAGTTAACTAGTGATTATGATTGATTGATTGTTTTTTATAAGATACGTTTAATGCTAGCTAGCAACTCACCTTGGCTTCTTACTGCTTTCGCGTAACAGGCAGGCTCCTCGTGGAGTGCAATGTAAGGCAGGTGGTTAGAGCGTTGGACTAGTTAACCGTATGGTTGCAAGATTAAATCCCCGAGCTGACAAGGTAAAAATCTGTCACTCTGCCCCTGATTGAGGCAGTTAACCCACCGTTCCTAGGCCGTCATTGAAAATAAGAATGTGTTCTTAACTGACTTGCCTAGTTAAATAAAGGTGTAAAAAAAAAACTGATTAATCGGTCGACCTCTAGGTCATAGTGTGTAGGTCAAACTGTTCGGACGCTGCAGACAGAAGTTGGCAGATCGGCTGTGCCGACTTCAGACGAATCCCAAAACGCTTGTGGGGGTCGTAGAGCAAAATGGAGAACACCATCTTGTTCGTGAGTCTCATCATAATAGTATGTAGGCCGTTCAGAAACTACAGACGATTTTGTGAGAAGTCCGATTTTCAGGATGTCTCATGCTCTGACAAACACCGCTCTAGCTCTGTCACCTTTCACCGCAGATGCGGACTTCTGAAATTTCAGCCTGTTTTTGTGGGATGGAGTTTTGGTGACCAGGCATTACATTTGTTAATATACCAATAAGAAAGAGTTCCAAACCTCTCTGCCAATAGCTAGTTTTCCCCTCCCCACTCTGACCACTCCCAGACAGTCCTAGCAAAATTCTTGCTTGAGAAATTGCTCTTTGCTCAAAGCTATTTTTGTTCCTTTTTTACTATTTTAATGGAAAACAATCACAGTAAGGTACTTAATTGTTACTCAGAAATGATTTGATATTGAGATAAAAATGGCGCTGTTGGACCTTGAAAGGTCAAAGGTCACACACATCCATGTTCACCTTGCTGACGATGTACAGTTCTTCAGAGGTGTTTGCTTTGGGGATATGAGTAGTTTATTTGTAAAGGAATGAACAGCTTTTTCTGTACTTCATTTATCTCTGTGTCAGACGCCCATTCTTCTTGCTGGCCTAATGGCCTCATGGAGCTTAAGAAGACACGACCCAATGGCTTCTTGCTACTTAATCACTTCGTGATGTATTGCTTTGAGTTTTTTTGTTTTGTTTGTTTTTCTTTATTTAATTAGATCCATTGGGTCCTCAATGGGGTGGGGTTGGGGGAGGGGGGGATTGTAACTTCATTCTGTTTTGTTTTGTTTGCTTTTCTTTATTTAATTAGATCCATTGGGTCCTCGGTGTGGTGGGATTGAGTTGGGGAGGGGAGGTTGTAACTTCATTCTGTGTATCTGTATTCTTGTTTGCCAACAGTTATTATTATAAATATAAACATTTGATCATAAAAAGGAATGTACAGCGATCAGGGTGCTTGTGTTTTGTTTCAAACGGTAACTCAATAGTCTGTTCTCGTTCTTGTACAAGTTAGTGGTGTGATGTAACAGGGCTCCTGACACAGCAAAACGCCTTTTATGGGGTTTTATGATCCTTAGTGATGACGGCTAAAGCTGCTGGCTGCCACCTGGCTTTGTTTTGTCTTTCATGAATTAAAGAAGCTGAGTGGGAGAGACAGCACTCAGATAACTTCAATGGGAATAGTGTTTTGGGAATAGTGGTCTAAGCAAAAAATGAATGGGTAACACTTACTATACACCTATTGTCTGTTTTGTTTATCTAGTGCACAGCTGAATTGGCTGAAGCTACTCAGTCATTGCATGTCATAAAGATGTCAGTTGACAAGTGAGAAATCTAACTTTGTTGATAACCTGTGCGTCTTCACATCTGCTGTAATAGACCATTAAAGATAGTGGAGCTCAAGTGTTTTTTTCTTTTTTTTTTACACAAGTGTTTTGTTCTCTCTTGCAGTATGTGTTTGTGTCCTTGCTGTCCCGAGACAGTGTCTACGATGTCCTCAGGAGGATCTGTACACACCTTCAGGTGCGAAATAACCTCACAATATGCCATTATCAACGGGACTTTAGTATACCAATAGATGCGGTAAAAAGGTCAATGGAACGCAGACCTTGGGGGAGAGAAGAAGTTTGCCGGATTGGCGCACACTAACCAAGTTGATATTTGCCAAATCCATCATGATTGCTGTATTGTAACAGGCCCACAATGTGGTTACTAAAGTCCCATTTGGATACATTTGGCTGTTTTCAGTGGATAACATTTAGAAAGTTGTCCCTTTTCGGGTTTAGAAAAAGTGGTTGCTAAATGCTAGCTCCCGTTCGTATAAGCTGATGGCATAGCTAGCATACAGAAATTGTTGGTGGCAGTCAGACTTTTTTTACTGTAATGTACATGTATTGGGGTTGACATCCACACAAGCATTATACACCGATTTTTACCTCAACATAGTGTGAAATACACATAAACAATAGCTTGAATGGGCTAATATTGCTTGGGGGCAATGAGGCGATTCGGGATCTTTCCCCCCACCCGTTTCCATGGCATTTCCATTGTTTTGGTCGAGATCCATTGACCTCTTTACCTCATCTATGGTCTGTAAGATTGAGCAGATATCGTGGATATCAATACTGTAGTGTAGTTACACAATAGAGAACTAATAATTACTGTAGTTACAATGTAACCTTATTTTCCTCCTTAGGTGAATGGGAAGAAAAGCCTTAGCCTGAAGCAGTACTTGGAGGAGCCTAGCTCACTATCTATGGTAAGCCCAGCCAGTACACTAAACTACACTACTCTGGGTGCAGTACAGTAGGATAGATATGGTAGCCTGGGTGCCAAGCGGTTTCTGGTCTCTTACAAACACTTCATGGCATGAGTGACAAGGAGTTAGCAAGAGATCAAACCCTTACCCAGGATACAGTTGTGGTGCAACCAACCCTGCTTTACACAACAGTCTAGATCCATCTGCTACTGTTGACCAGCTGCCAAAGACCATAAATTGAACTTGGCAATGTGCAATTTACAGAATCCCTGTACTTTAAGTGTGTGTAGGGTCAAAGAGATAGATGGGGTGTAGCATTAGCATTATGCAAGTCAGAGTTAGGCATTTGTTAAAGACATCTATTTTTTAACTTTTACTGTTGGAAAGCAATATCCCAAGTATGAGCACAGTAAAGTACACACACTTTATGGTAAAAATAATGTTTGCGCAAAATAGGTTTTTGTAGACACTACTGCACGGAGACTGGAGTGCTACTTTAAGTGTTTTGAATATGCCCCTACACATTACTCAATGTAACTCATAGTAGTAAATTGCACTACTATACTGAACAAAAATATAAACGCAACATGCAATCATTTCTAAGATTTTACTGAGTTACAGTTCACACTGTATAAGGAAATCAGTCAATTGAAATACATTCATTAGGCCCTAATCTATGGATTTCGACAATGGAGGCAGTTAATGGTAGAGAAATTAACATTAAATTCTCTGGCAACCGCTCTGGTGGACATTCCTGCAATCAGCATGCCAATTGCACGCTCCCTCAACTTGAGACGCCTGTGGCCTTTTATTGTCCCCAGCACAAGGTGCACCTGTGTAATGATCATGCTGTTTAATCAGATTCTTTATATGCCACATCTGTCAGGTGGATGGATTATCTTGGCAAAGGAGAAATGCTCACTAACAGGAATGTAAACAAATTTGTGCCAAAAATTTTCGATCGATGAGCTTTTTGTGCATATGGAAAATGTCTGGGATTTTTTATTTCAGCTCATGAAACATATTTTTGTTCGGTGTATATACACTGAAGCATGCTTCTGGCCTTCCTTGTCAATTGTAAGTCCTCTTAAGAATAAGATAAGCAGAGTGCCTCAAACTGCTGTTTTTTTGCTGCTGTTTTTAATCCTTTAGTAGACCCTTTTGTGATTGTTGACGTCATCATGGGTTAAGAAGCTTAGCGTGCTGGTATTTTACTCAGGCGAAAGTCAAATGTTTTTTAGAGCTAAAGCAATAATAATCCACTCAGTGATGTGAGTGCTTAAAAGGGACCTCAAACTCGAACTGCCCTTCTTGCCTTTTCTCCTCTTGATCTTTTTACTTACTGGCATAATGGTTGGTTACAATTCATTTTTTTTAAACGCATATCCAAATTAATAACAGCCGCTGGGGAAAAAATAAGGCCAATATATAGAAAAAGAGAATGCCCACTCAGTGTTTCGCTGCTCCCAAACGTGATCATTTAATAAAGCTTAGGCAATACAATCCCTAACGTGTCAACCAAAACATTGTGATTATATCACCTAAACTTAATTAAAGATACCTTTTCATTTCAGCCTCTCTCAACTCCATCTCCTCTCTTCCTCTGCCGGCCTCTCCTCTCTTCCCCTTGGTCCTCTCCTCTCTTCCCCTTGGTCCTCTCCTCTCTTCCCCTTGGTCCTCTCCTCTCTCATTCAGGATGAGTTCCCTGTGGTCAATGACTTCCCGCCAGTGTTGAAGTGGAGGAGAAAGCCGTCCATTCCGTCCGTGTCCTCCTCTCTCCCAGACCTCCTGGGGAACTCCACCAGCAGCCTGAGTGCAGTGGACACCCCCTACCTACCCACTGAGGTTCCACTGACATTGAAGAGTAAGATCAAAGGTAAGCCCCGCTCAATCATTAATCATCATGGGGTGACAGGTAGTAATTTCTTGGGTTGGAAAGGATTATTTTGCATAAAAAAATTACTCCAGGCTGCACATAAACGCCTAAAACCTGATAGAAAGTATGTAGAAATTATAATGGACCTATTTATTTGGTAATAACTGCCCTTTTTCCAGTCCACAAATAGATTTTGACAAACAAATCAGTCCAAACAAAAGTATTCACAACCTTCCTTTTGAATTTTTCAATCCTTATGTGGCCCTCAAACCCTCGATGTTGCTTTCCCCTAGAGGTTAGAGAGGTAAACCGGTGACAAGAGGGTTGCCAGTTCGAAACTTTGAATCCCGGGTCTTATGGGGAACATCTAAAAGGAAGTGAGCAGGCAACTGGAGGGTTGCTGTTGTCAAGTCCTACAAATGGTGAACATGTTTTAGGACCTCTGTCAGGTCTGAGCTCAAAGCCTAAATTGTACAGCAGTGGACAATAACCTAACCACTGGTCCAAGGTCAGATATTTTCCAACCCTTTTATGACCTAGTTTAGGATTGGGATGATGGTAATCTGATCCATAGAGGCAACCTTTCATCCATCACACTGTCAGCACTCTCACAAACAGCCTGTCATGACCCGGCTCAGTTGTAGCTTGCATGGGTGCCTGACTGACTGATTTGTTTTATTTATCCAACAACATACCCTTGGCAAGACGGGCAACAGCAAGCTAACTAAAACAGAAACAGGCTAACTTAGCTAAATGACTAAATAATACATACTTAATGACTAACATTTAAATGTAAGCTAGGCTCTGTTTTGGTCCTCTATGCCTGACATAGTCTCTCATGACAGACGGGTACCGAGATAATTCTTGACAGAAAAGAGGACTATTAGCTGATATCTCTTCCTTCCTCCACACGCAAGCTGTTGCTAATGTAGCCATTGGAGTCACCTTTTGGGCCAAAAGTCACACGCTATTGACTCACACACTGATAAGTAGGGATCTATGGCTACTAATTACCCAGCTGATAGTCTTTTTTAACCAGCGTGCATAGAGCCACGTACGTTCTCCAATAAACTACCTGAACTCTTGATTTTTGTATGAGCTCAACTTTTTTTTCCCTTTTCCTTCTACTGACTAGAGCAGGGATGGGCAACTGGTGCCCCCCACCCCTTTTTTTAGGCCCACGGACCAATTAATAAAAAAAAAAATGGGGGGGGGGGGGATTTGAACTCAACATACTTTTCCTTGAGAGTTAGAGTAATAGAGTACACAAAGTGTAATTTCGAAATTTGGTTGTGCATCAGCAGATTGGTAAATTAGTCTAGTGGCCAGCTATTTAAACTTCTAGTAAGCAGTTTAGATAGGGTGGAGGCAAACGTTTGCCGTTTTTACTATGGCAAAATGTGTAGAATTGCAGCAAATTAGCTGTAAAACTGAAGAAAAAAAATTATCCGCCCCATGGCAAAATGAGAAGAATTGCTTGAAATGAGTTATAAAATAGCAAAGTCTTCTCTCCGCCCCATGGCAAAATGTGTAGGATAGCATTAATTATTAAGCCAGTGAGGAGTTTTTGTATGGGGGGCAATGAGTGTCGAATTTAGTCAAGATAAACTTTTATTGCTATTTTGATGATACGTGAGGCATATTTACTCTAATAGAAGGAACATAATGCTTAGGTTGTTACGAGTGTACTGATATAAGTGTGACACACTTGACATCGGAGTTGTCCCTGTTGAAATTCGAGACGTTCTGTACATATTCATGAGGCTAGCTTAGCATCTCACTCTCCATTGCATGCAGGCGGTTGATGTCAACACCCCTCATCGAAGAGTTCAAAAAAGTATTCAAATAACGAGATGTATCCACCAATCCAAAGACAGGAATAGGCGGGAGCTTGACAGCCCACTGTTCCGCTCTGTGGACAACAAATCCCATTGTTAGGGCGAAGACACAAGCATCTCGTTATTATTTCCAGTATCTCTGGTTGTACTTAGGGCATGCCTGTAGTTCTAGAAGTATGAGAGGTGCCCTCAGAGTGGCAGGAAAAACACAGACCGCTCCTTTCATACATAATTGTACCTTCTCTCAGATCATTAAAAGCCCCGCTGTGTGGAGTTTTTAGCAGGGTCCTGTTCATTAGGCACCAAATGGAAGAAAGTGGACTGAAAAATGGAGGGACTACCTTGACTTGTCCAATAAGAAACGCCCATTTTCTGTTTGCCGTTGCGAAACATTTTGAAACAATTTCCATAGCGTGACATAATGAACAAGACCCTGTAGAGGCCAACCCCGGCCCTGTTAAAAAAGATGGCTAGAATGAAATGTTAGCACAATCAACAAAACAATGTACAAAATATATCCTACTGTAAAACTAGCTCCAAGACTAGTATTGTTACTTTCTATGTGGAAGCACCACTTCAAAGCAACGATTATGGTTTAAAGGGTCTTGTGTAGGCTAAGTAAGGTTGTACATAAGTACGGTTGTAAATGGACCCCCTGAGTTTCTCCAACGTGTCTGCCTTCAAGTGTAATTCCTGCTGCATTGGTGTCAGACTTGGGATAGGAGACAGGCAGTGGCGCTTAGCTGTTAGCCACCCACATACTCAGCGCTGTGTTGACTGTGTGGTCTATAGAGAAAGAAAAGCTCAATGATAACACTAAGGCCATTATGCTGTGGTGTGTTGTCTATAGACGGTTGGGTTGTTTGGCAACAAAACCGGCACTTGCGCAATGTTTATTGAAAACATAAATACATATGTGAGCACCTGTTGTCTCTCAAATATATTGTTACAGTTGTTGGTTAGCTAGCTAGCAATTCTTTGACTATATTAGCAAAACAAGACATGGTATCAATAACAAGATACAACGAGCTGTAACAAGCCACCTACGATTCCCCACATGGTAGCGTCTTGTCATTGTTGCTAGCTATCTGACCATTCAGAATCACAACGCCAAACGGCCTTCTGCCTCATCGATGTGCGCGCATCATTTTTTGTGACGTTGTCAGCCAACTCGTCTCTAGAGACAGAATAGCTTAATGCTAACGCTAATTAGCATTGGTCTCTCTTGTGGTGTTGTCTATAGAGAAGCAATAGCTCAACGCTAACGCTAACCCATTTTGGTCTGTTGTGTTGTGTGCAGAGCGGAGTCTGGAGACAGAGAAGATCCTCCTGACAGAGCCAGTGCCAGAGCTGGGCCACATGGAGTACCAGCTGCTCAAGTTCTTCATCCTTCTGTGAGTACTGGACAAACTAACCAGGTGCTGTTTGTGTTCTCGTGGCGTGACAATCACCATAGGAGTTGGCAAGACAGCCCAAACAGATCTGGGACCAGGCTTCGGACGGACCACAATGCACTCACATCACACACAGGGCTAATGTCCTAATACTATGCACTTAGGAAGAATATAAATTGCATTGCCTTCTTTCCTGGTGTCACCGCTCCTCATCTGCTTCTCAAAACCCATTGGATGAGAAGGTCAGAGGTCCCCCCCCTCTGACTTTCTCGTCCCATGGGTATTGACAAACACAGGGAGCGACTACGTGAGGAATCAAGGCGATGCAATTGCGATTCTCCCTTGCTGTCATACTGCCACCTGCTGGTCATAGTAATTCTGACCAGTTCATATTACACTTAGTGTACATATTACATTTGCATCTCTTTACATGAGACATTTTGTCTTTTTTGTAAATGGCATTACGCTGTTCTTTTTCATGGCTGTTTTGATTTTTATGAATTTTATAGCATGCTTGGGGGGAAAAACTATGTTGAAGCTCATGGCACGTCACTCACATAATGATCCATAGGCCTTTTATTGTAGCTGTCAGTGTACTCGTGTGTGGAAAACAATGAGGTAATTGTGTGGTGAAAGTGTATGTCTCCTGTCTCCCTCAGTATCATTCTGCTCATCATGTCCTCCTGCTACCTGGCCTTCCGTGTGTGTAGTCTGGAGCAGCAGCTGTCCTTCCTCAATACACACCCGACAGTGCACATGAGAGAGAGGTGAGGGACACGCATGGGCACACACATACACATGCATTGGTTCACACACACAAACACACACGAGAGCACACACAAACACACACATATAAAGGCATGGGCACACACTTATACACACACACACACACTGAACACACATACACAGCAGTGGCAGTCGGTGCCGTTCAAGATGAGTGAGCTTAGCCTTATTTCTATTACAGCATATTGGATACCTGTCATTCATATTCCATTCACCCAGCTCAATGTAACATCAATAGGTTTAGGCTACTACATGATACTCGAATTTGCCCTATACCCATCATGAGGTTGCTACAACCTAGCCTACAAATAAGTTTATAACGTAGGTGCACAGTTCGAGAGACAAACTGTAGTAATCAAGGTGACAGACAGTGACACACATTCAATACCACCTTGCACACTCTTGCTTGCGTCTAGCTGATCTGGAGTATCATCATTAGTCCAAACCGTTGCAACTAAAAGGAGAGCTTCTATTGGACAAATTCAGGTTGGTCCCTCTAGGCCTATGCAATATGGCCAAAATATCATATCACGATATTTGTCCAATTTATTACGATATGACGGTATTTTAGGTTTTTGAATAATACAAGTTCTAAATATGGTTCATGAGTAATGCATAACCCTAGGGTGGCGGCAACACATACATTTGAAATGTTTTTAATGGGGATTTCTACATTCTGATTGTTTTATACTGTTCAATCAAACTTCAACCAAAAGTTGGAATATATTGGATACAGTGTTGTTTGACATGACAACGAATGACATTTTAACCGGGTTGGAACCAAAGTGTTGGTCAGTGTTTCCCAGTGGACCCTAAATAGAGGTTACATTATAGGTATCTACTGATGTAGCTAAAATATTAATGTTTTACCTATTCCTCTCTGATTTAGAATATAGAGTTGCACCAAAGACATGCTGATCTAGGCCTACACCAGCACTGGTATCAGGCTGTATTTTCTAGCTAGCTACGTTTGCTCTGACTAAGCACATTTAGCCAGCTAACTATCGATGAGCATTAGTGGCTAATACAATTTATTTTAGCCACAACTTGCTAAGAAAAGACAAACTAGTTGTTTGCAGACAGTAAGATACACAACCTAATAGTGTCATCATAGAAGGCTTGTGGATTTACAGTATGTTAAGAAGCGAAGTGGAAAGCAGCGCTGCTGTCACCATCTTGTTGCATCTGGAGCATTGACCATGCAGACAGTCACAGCAAGTGAAGTGGCTGTGACTCGTGGTAGAGCGCTCTCCTTGGGTGACAGGGGGTGGGGCTTGGCGTGTGTGGAAGGAGAGCGGGAGAGAGACGACTCAAGTAGCAAAATGAGTAAACTATAAAAAACTGTCATTACACGCGGTGGAGTGGTGTAACACATTAAACAAACCATACATTGAAATACCGTAATACAAGGTAAAGTAAAAACCCAAACTGGTACGTCCATCAATACCGGTATATAGTCAAATACGGTATGCCGCCCAGCCCTAGGTCCCTTTGTTCAGAAATGTTGTGCGACAGAATCAGTGGAATAAATACAACCGAAAAGCTTACCTTGACTTGGAAGAGTTGCCGTGTTGGATAGCCTTAGCCAGCTAGCTAACATAGATACAATTCCTCTCTGTTTGATTCAGGTTGTTGAATAGGCTAAATTAGCTGCATTAGCTAAGTATGTGAAAGGTAAACTATGCTTCTTCTCCTGGCGTCACCAGAAAATGCTAACATACGTTTTTCAGGGATACAGTATTTGCAACCTAACTTCTGTTTCCCCTGAAAAACGGAAGTGGGAACTCCGCTCAGGCGTCTTTCTACGCCTGCCACATTAGGTTAGTGAAAGGTAAACTAGTAACTATCTCTCTCTCTCGCTGCTGCTTTCCTTCATTTTTCAAGAAATTAATTTGTTGAAAACTGTTCACCTATTGTCTTTCTCTGTCTGTGAGTCAACTACTCACCACACTTTATGCACTGCAGTGCTAACTAGCTGTAGCTCATGCTTTCAGTACTAGATTCATTCTCTTATCCTTGGATGGACAAGTTGTTAATTCATACTGCAAGAGCTTTTGATAGATTGAAGAACGTCCTCCGGAAGTCGTCATAATTACTGTGTAAGTCTATGGAAGGGGGTGAGAACCATGAACCTCCTAGGTTTTATATTTGAAGTCAATGTACCCAGAAGACGGAAAACTAATCTTTGTCCCCCAGTCCCTTTGCTCATTTCCTATCTCAAGAGTGCTGAATGCTTTGATAAGTCATATTTGCTGCATAATCATATTTTACTATATATAACATTATATTCCCACTTCAAGATCAGATAGTGTTATTGCTATGCCAACGTGCATGTTTGTCTCCTCCCAGGTAACACTTGCTGTATGCTGCGTCCCCATTGGACAGATGTCCTGTCAGTCACGGAGGTTCTCCTGATGATTGGGCAAACAGAGACTCGGTTTATTTACCTGTACCACCATGTAGGTGTGGAGGAGTGCCCTGCTGGTTCAATGAGAAGACAATGACTTGAGAAAAGCCAAGACCTGAAGCAAAAACTGCACTTAAACAGACAGCCTAGTAGGTGGTGCCAGTGAGTCAATAATCCTCTTGTCATTCCTTAGAAAGACTATGGACCCCTCGGACAAGAGACTAGGATGGAATGAGGAGAATGGAGGAGGATTGGAAGTAGAGGACTACAGAGTAGATGTCAATAGGGCCGTGCCAACCAAGTTCACCTGATTTTGACCTTTGACCTCAATGTCCTTATTTTACTGCCAAGGAATTACAATTCCACTCGACTGATCAGACACTTTCGCATTCAGGATTTCAGAGACTAGAGTCTTTTTTTTCCAGAGACTTTTTCAACAGGAACACTTTTTGTGTACACTTTTGTGGAGAGTTGCTGCCAGAGAGACTGAAGACAAGGCATTCCATTCTGATCAGGAACTCAACCTGACCTGGTCAAACAGTTCCCACCGCAGCCCGCCCGGCAATGTTTACTGAGCACGGTCACTAAGGCACGAACTCTCCTGTACCCTAATGAAGAAACTATTTCAATAGACATTATTAGAACTTTATCTGTCTGTCAGAATTGTGAGATGATATGCTAGAGTTACGGCTGAATTATAGCGGTCTTGCCATGCAAACTGAAAACACGGTACCGTGTGTGTCAGGTGAGGTCGACAAGTCATTAGGTGAAAGGTGCGTCAGTGTGCGTGTTTATGTGTGTATGAGTGTTTTCAACATTATGTGTGCAACTTAACAAGTGGCTAGGACTATCTCAAGGTAGCGTGCAGCTTCTCCACCTGACAAACGATGCCTGCATGTAATGTAATACTAGATATTGACTGAATTGTAAAGCCATCGTCTGTGACACTGTTGCATGGATGTTATCGATGGAGTGGGACTAACGCAGAGTAAAGCAGTGAAGGTATTGTGAGAGACGCAGGTTGACAGTGAATGTCGTTGCTGTTCACTTGTTCTTTAATGTTCCATGTGGAGGTGTGTACTATAGAGATTGTACAGTACTTGAAACCTAATCATGCATTTCATAGGAGATTATGTATTTATGTAATCCATGGTGTGGAAAAATATGGCCTCCACTTCAGCTACTAGGTGCACCTTTAAAGCGTATCCGAGGCTGGGCAGAGAGAATTGTGTAGACTAGAGTGTATTTACTACTAGAGCCTGTATGTATTTATTTGTGTGCAATTTTTGTACTGAGTCAGAAAGGCATGTTGTTTTTAGTGAGTCGGTGTGGGTGTTTGTTCACTGACGTATTTCTGACATGGGTCGTGTTCATTTTGCACAAAATGGGGGGGGGGGGACTGATTTGAAATGAACTACTTGGATTTGTCCAATCGTGCCCTAATGAACACGACCCTGTCTTGCAGTAGGGCTGGAGTCACAGCAGTGCCATGCGTAATTGTGAGACAGCAGTGACTAATAAACAGCCTTCCTTGCCTGTGCCTCTTGTGACCTTTGACCTCTTGTGCACACACTTCCTTGCCCGTGCCTCTTGCGACCTTCCACCTCATATAACTGGATCCCAACACTGGAAATGGAAACATCTGGAAGAAATAATGGAGGAACATCAACACTAGGTCTTCCCCCTACTGACCTACAGCCTATTTACCGTGCAGGGGTTACTTTATTACAAGTGTGTGGGATGTTAGTTTAGTTGGGAGAGGCTATGGTAAACACAGTGATGAAATTTCCACTCCCTTTTTATGTATCGGAGGGTTAAATGTATGTATTTATTGTTTGCAGATGTGTTCTAATGTTTACAGTGCCTTCGGAAAGTATTCAGACCCCTTGACCTTTTCCACATTTTGTTACGTAACAAACAGCCTTATTCTCAAATTGATTATAAAAAAAAATTCCCTCATCAATCTACACACAATACCCCATAATGACATAGCAAAAACAGGTTTTTATAAATTTTTGCAAACATATTAAAAGTAAAAGAATGAAATATCACATTACATAAGTATTTAGACCCTTTACTCAGTACTTTGTTGAAGCACATTTGGCAGCGATTACAGCCTCGAGTCTTCTTGGGTATGACACTACAATCTTGGCACACCTGTATTTGGGGAGTTTCTCCCATTCTTCTCTGCAGATCCTCTCAAGCTCTGTCAGGTTGAATGGGGAGTGTTGCTGCACAGCTATTTTCAGGTCTCTCCAGAGATGTTCGATCGGGTTCATATCCAGGCTCTGGCTGGGCCACTCAAGGACATTCAGAGACCTGCGTTGTCTTGGCTTTGTGCTTAGGGTCGTTGTCCTGTTGGAAGGTGAACCTTCGCCCCAGTGAGTCCTGAGCAGGTTTTCATCAAGGATCTCTCCTCTCTGTACTTTACTCCGTTAATCTTTGCCTCGATCTTGACTAGTCTCCCAGTCCCTGCTGCTGAAAAACATCCCCACAGCATGATGTTGCCACCCCCATGCTTCACCGTAGGGATGTTGCTAGGTTTCCTCCAGACGTGACGCTTGGCATTCAGGCCAAAGAGTTCAATCTTGGTTTCATCAGACCAGAGAATCTTCTTTCTCATGGTCTGAGAGTCTTTAGGTGCCTTTTGGCAAACTACAAGCGGGCTGTCATGTGCCTTTTACTGAAGAGTGGCTTCCGTCTGGCCACTCTACCATAAAGGCCTGATTGGTGGAGTGCTGCAGAGATTGTTGTCCTTCTAGAAGGTTATCCTATCTCCACAGAGGAACTCTAGAGCTCTGTCAGAGTGGCCATTGGGTTCTTGGTCACCTCCCTGACAAAGGCCCTTCTCCCCCGAAGAGTGGTTCCAAACTTCTTCCATGTAAGAATAATTGGGACCACTGTGTTCCTGGGGACCTTCAATGCTGCAGACATTTTTTGTACCCTTACCCAGATCTGTGCCTCGACACAATCCTGTCTCAGAGCTCTGCGGACAATTATTTCTACCTCATGGCTTGGTTTTTGCTCTGACATGCACTGTCAACTGTGGGACCACATATAGACAGGTGTGTGCCTTTCCAAATCATGTCCAATCAATTGAATTTACCACAGGTGGACTCCAATAAAGTTTGGAAACATCTCAAGGATGATCAATGGAAACAGGATGCACCTGAGCTCAACTTCGAGTCTCATAGCAAAGGGTCTGAATACTTATGTAAATAAGGTATCTGTTTTTTGTTTTTAATACATTTGCAAAAAATCTATAAACCTGTTTTCGCTCTGTCATTATGGGGTATTGTGTGTAGATTGCTGAGGAACATTTTTATTTAGTCCATTTTAGAATACGGCTGTAACGTAACAAAATGTGGGAAAAGTCAAGGGGTCTGAATTCTTTCCCAAGGCACTGTACATTACTATTACTAAAGTAGAGTTTATAACGTTGTATGCAACAAATCTGTTTGTGTTACTCAGCAATAAGTTATGGATAAGACAAAGAGCTGATTGTCTATGAGGGGAGGCACATAGGCCGTGTTACTTACTCCATACAATCAGATGGTCTCTCATGAGTTTTTGGATTGTGTTGGACTTCAAGAAACCCTATTGGATATTAACAGTGTCAGATTCTACTCTACATTTATTTTTCTCCCAGCTAAAGAGCCAGATTGGTGTGACTATTGGATTATGACCCCCCCACCCCTCAGGTAGCCTAGCGGTAAGAGGCAAGCCAGCAACAGGAGGGTTGCCATTTCGAATCCCGGGTACAATTGGAAAAAATTGGTTGGGAAGTGAGCTGGCAATCAAAGGGTTGCTGGTATCAAATCCTAGATGCCATTGCCTGCCGTTATGCCCTTGATCGAGGCACTTAACCCCCCCCACAACAACAGCTCCCAGGGCGCCCAGTGCGGGCACCTCTCCCTCCAAAAATTGTGTGTGTCTTTTGGAGGGGTTGGGTTAAAAGTGGAAGTTAAATTTCGTGTTGGACCTTGTATGCAATGACCAATAAAAAGTGATCTTCACCTCAGTCAATGGGAGCCTTTGATGGGGGATGTACAGAAGTTTTTTTTGCTGACACACCCATGACACTGGCTACACATTGGGAGAGGCACCACTGACAAAGTAGGGGGAAAATAGCTGGAGTTTCGCTATTGGTTACAAAACATTGCATACCCAATGGAAATACGATCCCCATTGTCTGTGGACGTATATTATTATATTATTCAGCAAAAACAGACCCAAACTCAAACTAAGTAGATATAGTTGATATAGATAGTTATTGTTATGGGCTTATGGAAAGTTCAGTGGTAAATCTAGACTTGGTTGTTGGCTGTTCTATGGTTTCTAGCTGTAGAAAATTCATCCGGAGTCTAGTACAGCTCTGGGTTTTGTGAATTACTGTCTGCAGTCCATTGGTAATACTGCAAGCAGCAACAGTATGTGGAGCAAACATTTCCAGCCTACGTGTGTGAGGTTGCTTGTGTCTCTTATCATAGCAAAAATAATCGCACTATGGCCGGGATTCAGTCAAACCCGTCTTTGTTTACAAACTTCACCCTGTGCACACACTACATGCTAAGTTAAAGCATACCTGTGAGGGGAGTCTACCTGGTAGTCGCTGTGAGTGCTCAAGTAGTGGGATTGTACAGTAGAGGCCACTTCATTCAAGCAAGAGATCATATTTGTTTCCATCCACATAGAAGAAATTACACAGAAATTAGAGGAGTGACCAATCGAAATTGACCCACTAAAATAGATCTTGTTCTCCTCAAAGCATTTCCCCAGAAGGATATCTACTCATCTATGTTTTAGATAAGTAGATGCCCTGTGTCCATCAATTGTCATTTTTGTTTTTATGCTCTCTTGTGCTTTCTCCGATCTTGTGTTGCCCGAGCAGTATCAAGGAATGTGAAAAATAACTCTCCCTACCTATTAACTATCTGCGTGACACAACTATTCAACAGGTCATTTTTCTTGGAGGTGAGCGAGAGGATACCTCGGGCGCAGTAACCTGCCACTTTTTGTGTATAAAGAATGATTATGGAGCATGGTTCGTGGAATGATAGACCTACCACCATCGAAGTTTTATAAATTTAAAAAAAATTTGATGTCAAAAACCTTCTGGAATTCTCTCCTACTTGCGGTGAGAAATGTTTTCAGATATGCACAGGTGAAGCTGAGGTTCACGGCGGTAGATTATATGACGGCTGGTGATGTTTATGCTACATTACTAGTCTCCCGTCTACCAGACTCGAGGCCTCTTCTCATGGTCAACACCTACACAGCTCTGCGGAGAGAGGAACTGGAGATGCTGTTATGAACATATATCTGCTTCTCTGCTGATAAATCTACAGCCCATTGCCCCAATTCCAAATTCACCGCTAGGCCCTACGCCTGATGCGCTTGTGGATACCGGAGGGGATCGGACAGCTCTAAGCAATACAGTGAAACGTATTACCATATTGCTTACACACATCAAATCCTCTCATATCTTCATAGGTGCATAGGTTCTCGGGCTGGATTTGAGATTGTGCAACTCCAGGAACACTGCTAATATCGAAATGACAAGGTGGGTTGAGGCGACTGTACAGTCAGAAGGGTCTGTATGATTTAGTATTTGTATCCACCTTAGCTTTTCGGTAGGAACCAGAGGGTAGCTAGTCCAATGATCAACAGAAGAAACGTCAACATGACATTCCTGTGCGTGCATGTGTGTATGTGCGGGAAGCTGTATAATGGGGCTGGGACTGTGTGTGAGTGGTGGGGACAGTATAGGGTTCCACACCCCTCCTTCCTCCTCTCCAGTTAATATGCACTGCGAGGGAGTTTGACTAGGACATTCCTGTCTGGTGGCAATTGGCTGCTGGGGTTCAGGGGACAGTTTTTATGAGCCTCTCCCCAGGGAGGTGGGGGCATTCGGGGGGAGAGCAGAGCAAGTGGAGGGCAACCAACCATCCGTGGTGGAGGATGTCTGGGTGGGTGTGCGTCCGTGTTCAATCTTCTTTTTCCATTCTACATAAGACTTGACCAAACGACTAGACAAATCAAATCAAATTTGATTTGTCACATGCGCCGAATACAACAGGTGTAGACCTTACAGTGAAATGCTTACTTACAAGCCCTTAACCAACAACGCTTTAAGAAGTTAAGAAAAAAAGTGTTATGTAAAATATAGAAAATAGAAATAACAAATAATTCAACAGCAGCAGTAAAATAACAATAGGGAGGCCATATACAGGGGGTTCCGGTACAGAGTCAATGTGCGGGGGCACCAGTTAATCGAGGTAGTTGAGGTAATATGCACATGTAGTTAGAGTTAAAGTGACAATGCATAGATAATAAACAGAGAGCAGCAGCAGCGTAAAAGAGGGGTCTGGGTAACCCTTTGTTTAGCTGTTCAGAATTCGTATGGCTTGGGGGTAGAAGCTGTTAAGAAGCCTTTTGGACCTAGACTTGGTGCTCCGGTACTGCTTGCCGTGCGGTAGCATAAAGAACAGTCCATGACTAGGGTGGCTATAGTCTTTGACAATTTTTAGGGCCTTCCTCTGACACCGAGTGGCATAGAGGTCCTGGATGGCAGGAGGCTTGGCCCCAGTGATGTACTGGGCCATATGCACTACCCTCTGTAAGCGCCTTGCGGTCGGAGGCCGAGCAGTTGCCATACCAGGCAGTGATGCAATCAGTCAGGATGCTCTCGATGGTGCAGCTGTAGAACCTTTTGAGGATCTCAGGACCCATGCCAAATCTTTTCAGTCTCCTGAGGGGGAATAGGCTTTGTCGTGCCCTCTTCACGACTGTCTTAGTGTGTTTGACCATGATAGTTTGTTGGTCATGTGGACGCCAAGGAACTTGAAGCTCTCAACCTGCTCCACTGCAGCCCCATCGATGAGAATGGGGGCGTGCTTTTCCTGTAGTCCACAATCATCTCCTTTGTCTTGATCACGTTGAGGGAGAGGTTGTTGTCCTGGCACCACACAGCCAGGTCTCTGACTTCCTCCCTAAGGGCTGTCTCATCGTTGTTGGTGATCAGGCCTACCACTGTTGTGTCATCGGCAAACTTGATGATGGTGTTGGAGTCGTGCCTGGCCATGCAGTCATGAGTGAACAGGGAGTACAGGAGGGGACTGAGCGTGCACCCCTGAGGGGGCGCCAATGTTGAGGATCAGCGTGGCGGATGTGTTGTTACCTACCCTCACCACCTGGGAGGCGGCCATTCAGGAAGTCCAGGATCCAGTTGCAGAGGGAGGTGTTTAGTCCCAGGGTCCTTAGCTTAGTGATGAGCTTTGTGGGCACTATGGTGTTGAACGCTGAGCTGTAGTCAATGAATAGCATTCTCACATAGGTGTTCCTTTTGTCCAGGTGGGAAAGGGCAGTGTGGAGTGCAATAGAGATTGCATCATCTGTGGATCTGTTGGGGCGGAATGCAAATTGGAGTGGGTCTAAGGTATCTGGGATGATGCTGTTGATGTGAGCCATGACCAGCCTTTCAAAGCACTTCATGGCTACGGAAGTGAGTGCTACGGGGCGGTAGTCATTTAGGCAGGTTACCTTAGTGTTCTTGGGGACTGACCACTGTTGAGAGTCTAGACCTTGGGCTGAGTACCATGGGGCCAGAGTGGTTAGGCCAGATATGCTCCAAACACCGCTGTCCAGGCAAACAGTGAAGCGAAGGAAAAAATACCATGCATGCTGCAGCCAATGTGGCCCTTGGGTGTAATTTGCTGTAGAGCCAGGGGTCACACACACACACCTCAGTGTGGGGGGCAGCACGTGCCACAAATTCAATAAAACGGGAAAACAACCAGGGAGGACAACCATGTCTGTGGGTTAACTATCCATGACCTGACAGTGTCTGTTTCCTTGCAGGGAGTCTGTCTGACATGGGATCTGTGTCTGTGTCTATCTATGATGGTATCTATGTAGAAACTTCCTGAACTGAGATCCATTTTTGTGTTTTTGTCAAGCCATACTAGTATCTGTGTGAGGCCTGGCTGTTCCAGGATCAGTGGATAGAGGCAACACAGTGAGACTCGGGAATGGGGAATGTGCTGACTAAGCAGATGGAAGTCTCGACTCGGCCTCTAGCTCTCCCCGGAGTCCCTTCAGCCTCTGGAATGTTCTTCCAGGGACCTTTGCTCTGCTCAGTCTGTCTGTACGAGATGAGGCAGCCGTGGGCGAGACAGCGGATGACAAATGAAATGACTGACACCGTCTCAGTCTTTCTCTTCCATTTAGAACAAGCAGTGAAGAAACAATATACCAGAATGAACCAAATCAGTGCACATACACTACATGACCAAAAGTATGTGGACACCTGCTCGGCAAACATCTAATTCCAAAATCATGGGCATTAATATGGAGTTTGTCCCCCTTTGCTGCTATAACAGCCTCCACTCTTCTGTGAAGGCTTTCCACTAGATGTTGGAACATTGCTGCGGGGACCAGTCAGCCACAAGAGCATTAGTGAGGTTGGGCACTGATGTTGGGCGATTAGGCCTGGTTCACAGTCTGCGTTCCAATTCATCCCAAAGGTGTTCGATGGGGTTGAGGTCAGGGCTCTGTGCAGGCCAGTCAAGTTCTTCCACATCGATCTCACCAAACCATTTCTGTATGGACCTCGCTTTGTGCACGGGGGCATTGTCATGCTGAAAGGAAATGGCCTTTCCCAAGCTGTTGCCACAAAGTTGGAAGCACAGAATACACTAGAATGTAATTATATTCTGTAGCGTTAAGATTTCCTTTCACTGGAACTAAGGGGCCTAGCCCAAACCATGAAAATCCTCCCCAGACCATTATTCCTCCTCCATCAAACTTTACAGTTGGCACTAAGCATTCGGGCAGGTAGCTTTCTCCTGCCATCCGCCAAACCCAGATTTGTTCGGAAGACTGCCAGATGGTGAAGCGTGATTCATCACTCCAGAGAACACGTTTCCACTGCTCCAGAGTCCAATGGTGACGAGCTTTACACCACTCCAGCCGACGCTTGGCATTGCGCATGGTGAACTTAGGCTTGTGAGCGGCTGCTCGGCCATGGAAAGCCATTTCATGAAGCTCCCGGCGAACAGTTCTTGTGCTGACGTTGCTTCTAGAGACAGTTTGGAAGTCTGTAGTGAGTGTTACAACCGAGGACAGATGATTTTTACACGCTACATGCTTCAGCACTCGCCGGTTCCCGTTCTCTGAGCTTGTGTGGCCTACCACTTCACGGCTGAGCAGTTGTTGCTCCTAGACGTTTCCACTTTACAATAACAGCGCTTACAGTTGACTGGGGCAGCTCTAGCAGGGCAGAAATGTAACAAACTGACTTGTTGGAAAGCTGGCATCCTATGACTGTGCCATGTCACTGAGCTTTTCAGGGAGGCCATTCTACTGCCAGTGTATTTCTATGGAAATTGCATGGCTGTGTGCTCGATTTTATACACCTGTCAGACCCTGAAATTGGCTTATATGGATAGGGCTACATTTAAATGTTTTTTTTACAGAAGAATTATGAAATGCATATGCATAACCATGGTAGCAATTGAAAGGGAACAGTTTGGAGATCATGGGGGAATGATTATACCAAAGGTGAGGACACAACAGTTCACCTTAAACAAGAAGTAATGTGCATTTTACATTTACTGTACTTTTCACCACATTATGTTTATAACGAAATCTGAAAATACTCTGGATACATTCAGTAACATGATAAGAATATTCCTGGACAATGTCTGGTAGATGCAACATAAGACCAAAAAAAATCACAAAGGTTTTTGGTGAGAGGACTAACTGGTGTCTCCAAGTGGCCGCACAGCTCTCCAAAGTGTGCACTGATCCTAAGTCATTTCAATGCACTTTTATGACTCAAAGAAGAGTCTTCAACTATAAGTTGCTTTGTTTTTAGCTCTCCTACCTGTGCCCTTGAGGAACTAGAGCGAGCACACTTGCAGTTGTTTTGTTTGGAACACAACCCTGCATCCCTGCCCTCACACAATTACTGTCGTTGTTTACGCAATCCAAATACGGTCCATTATAAATCACAATCTGGGTCAGGTGGGCATCATTTGTAAGCCTGTTCTATTGCCAACATGACTGGCTAAGTTATAAAATACAATATTACAGTGTTATAGGCTTTCACAATGCAATTCGAGGAAACAGATACGCTTGGTGCGCATAGAAAGTAGTCCTGAGTGCATTCAGGTGTGCGTGCCATGGCAAACGTTCTTCACAATACACAAACATAAGCTCATTCTGTTCAGAACAACCCATGGTGTGATGTCATCTTGTAACTAACTGTACATCAAACATAGTGATCACAAACATTGACACTGTATATGACATGAGTTTTATTGTAAGGAAACGTGAAGTGCACATTTGGACTCACGGGTGTTTGGCTTGCTTGTATTGACATCAACGTGGTATATATTATCAAATCCCATCAAATCCAATTTTATTATTGATTACATACATGTGTTTAGCAGATGTTATTGCTGGTGTAGCGAAATAATTCTTATAATCCTCAATGCCTCATCTTTCAAAATACATAGAGTCCTCTTAATTTACAACATGTCCCGCACTCAGACAACAAAAAAATTTGCTAAAGTTGCCCAGTTAGTGGGTGGGATGAGGTGCTCAAGTTCAGAACGGCTGTAAGTCAAAACCCATAAAGCGCTGTGAAGCGCAGAGCCAGAGCTCTGACGTCATGTACAGCATGTTACTGTACAGGCACTGTGTTCCATTTTCAAGCCGTATATGGGTACAAGTGTAAAGGGTTAGGCCCCTGTAAACTGGCCTCAAAGTGATACATCTGATCAAGGATCAGTATTACAGGGGCACTTGAACTCATTTTGAATGAAGAGTTGTGTAATGGAGGATTTACTGACAAGCCAGTCGACCGTCAGCTTAAAGACCACCAGGCCAGCAGGGGGTGCTCCATAAAATATATATACGATGATAAAGTTAGTCAATTCGCACAAGTGTAATGGACACACACAAAGCTTACCGTAAAGTATTTCCTTACTGGTATTCTTTCAGGGTCCTTTACTAAACACATCAAATAAAATCCAAATTATGAGTTTCTCTGTATAACAGAATGACCCATGGTGATGTAAAAGCCCTGACTGCTTCAGAGTCATGCCCTGTTTCTTCTACTCCAAGGATCATCAACTAGATTCAGCCCCGGGCAGATTTATTTCCTAAGCGGATGTTCAGGGGGCCAGAACATAATTACAAATAATTTGTAGACTGCAAATTGACCGCAAGAAGCCCAAACAGATATAATGTTTGACTAAAACATAATCATTTCAGACCTTGTTTACATTTGTATACGATCCCATATCTCTCTGTTATGCGTGGGACTACTTTGGAACAGATTTTCAAAATTAAAATCACTTAGAGCTGATTTGCTAGTGTTTTTACAGCTTTTATTTGCTCAGAAAACTTGGCGGGGGATAAAAAAATCACCAGTTTGGGGAACCCTGTTCTACTCTATAATTTTCCCCAGGTATACTGCAGACGCTGGGACACTTATGGGCACCCTAAAAGCTGCAAACACCCCCCCTCCCTCAGCGCAATGATAAACATTGGTCTTTTCTGGCGTATTTAATTTCCTAATGTAGATCTAGCAAGAAGATACCTCTCTATCCTCCAGAACGAAGCGTTGCCTTGTCTTACAGTCGAATGCCTGAAAATAAATAGTGCCTCCGGGATATTTGGGCAGTTTCTTTGTGTTTAAAGCAGTTGTACATCCTATGTCCACAGTGTTATGTTCTGTGAGTGTAAATTAACCAATCAGATGTCTCAAGCTGGACCATAACAGGAACATAACATAACTGTTTGATTTTATAGGGGCTCTTGTTCAGTTACGGGAGCAAAGGACAAAAAAGGCCTTTCGGTTTTTCTTGGCAGCAGAAGCATGAGAATGAAAAGCATGCGACGACCAACAGCAGTCTTCAAATGATGAATCTGATCTCATGTTTACGTAATAGACGTTCCTCTAATGTGTGGATGTTATGCGGAGCACATGTGCACATGTGTTCAGCCATTGACATTGGCGTCGGCACGTGGTCTCTGAAATGTGTTTTCCATCAGATACGTGGCTGAGTGTGGGGCTCCTCAAGCTCTTCTGAAATCTCTAAACCCGGTCGAGGCCTTAGGAAAACCAGAGGGCAGGCACGGAGACGTCGGGACGGGTGAAGTTGAGTGATAAAGTCAGGAGAGAACATGCCTTGCCTCCCGTCCCTCTCAGCGCACACACGCGTCCACACGCACATGTGCTAATGCATAGCAACACACACACCTCTTCAAGGCACTCGAACATAGCTGAGGTGTGCGTATGTGTGTGTGGGGGGGGGGCATAGGGGGGATTGGGACGCGTGAAATTGAGTGATAAAGTTATAAAGAACGATTAATTAGGAGAGAACATGCCTTCCATCAACTCAACACGCACACAGACCTCAAGGCACTTGATCATAGCTGAGGTGCATTTGCCTGTGTGCGGGGCCCATTTCTGCTGCTTTCGATATGCCTAATGGGGAGAGACGGTTGGGGGGTTGGGGGGTTGGCGAGGTAGTCGACGAGCCGTCAGCCATGGAACTGGACTGTTTCCTCATATTAAAGCTGTCTAATTCTAACCATCATTCACCCGCAGAGAGCTCTAGAGGGCATTAATGACTTTTTTCAGCGCTACAGACCCTCTCGTCTGTGTCCCAAATGGGTCCATAGGGCTCTTGGTCAAATGAAGTGCACTATGTAAGTAAAAGGGTGCCGTTTGGGATCTCTAGTCCACATCCCTCCACCCCAGATCCCCCCGTCCTGAGACCGTGGAGGCGCCAAGGCCGCAAGTGGCGACAGAGACAGGGGAACTCGAACCTGCAGCACCTGGTCGCCTGTCACCACATGCTAATGAACACCACCTGCTGGAGAGAGAGAGTGAGAGAGAGGTGTCGGAGGAGTACATGTCCTAAACAAATTACCTCAGGCAGTGACCCATGGGTGCTATGGAGGTATGTTGCATCACACTCGTGATAGTTACTACATATGACCATAGACAGCTCAGTGTGTCATTTCTGTCTCTACGCTGGGTTGGTTGCAATTCTGAATGTTATTTCCCTTCCTTTTTAGCCTAGCCCTACTGTGCTATATTCTTGTATAAATGAGAAAATGCAAATGAGATATGCTCAAGGCATTGGAATATATTAAATTCTTTCCACCCATCTTAGAGTGAAACGAACACAGTACAGACTCCAACCGAAGGTTTCAAATCAAAGTTTATTGGTACACAGATTTGCAGATGTTATCGCAGGTGTAGCAAAATGCTTGTGTTTCTAGCTCCAACAGGACAGTAATAATACCTAGCAATACAAAACAATACGCACATAATCCAAATTATCCAAGTTGAATGAAAGAAAATGCAAAATATCTCTTCCTTTCCTGTGGCGGTCCTCATGAGAGCCAGTTTCATCATATCGCCTGATGGTTTTTGCAACTGCACTGAAATGTTCCCTATTGACTGACCTTCATATCATAAAGTAATGATGGACTGTTGTTTCTCTTTGCTTATTTGAGCTGTTCTTGCCATAATACGGACTTGGTCTTTTACCAAATAGGGCTATCTTCTCTATACCACCTGTACCTTGTCACAACACAACTGATTGGCTCAAACGCAATAAGAAAGAAAGAAATTCCGCAAATTAACTTTTAACAAGGCACACCTGTTAATCTAAATGCATTCCAGGTGACTACCTCATGAAGCTGGTTGAGAGAATGCCAAGAGTGTGCAAAGCTGTCATCAAGGCAAAGGGTGGCTACTTTGTAGAATCTCTAATATAACATATATCTTGATTTGTTTAAGCCTTATTTGGTTGCTACATGATTCCATATGTGCTATTCCATAGCTTTGATGTCTTCACCATTATTCTACAATGTAGAAAATAGTAAAAATAAAGAAAAACCCTTGAATGAGTAGGTGTGTCCAAACTTTTGTTGGTACTGTGTATATATATATATATATATATAATAATGGTGTGTATAGACAGTATGGACAGTATATGAATTGAAACGGTCTTTAGGAATAATTATATAGGATGAGCCATGACTAGTAGAATACAGTATATACATACAGTATCTTCGGAAAGTATTCAAACCCCTTGACTTTTTCCACATTTTGTTATGTTTACAGCCTTATTATAAAATCGATTAAATCGTTTTTTTCACTCATCAATCTACACACAATACCCCATAATGACAAAGCATAAACAGATTTTTAGAAATGTTTGCTAATTTCAAAACAAAAAAAATCACATTTACATAAGTATTCCTACCCTTTACTCAGTACTTTGATGAAGCACCTGGCAGTGATAACAGCCTTGAGTCTTCTTGGGTATGACGCTACAAGCTTGGCACACCTATATTTGGGGAGTTTCTCCAATTCTTCTCTGTAGATCCTCTCAAGCTCTATCAGGTTGGATGGGGAGCGTTGCTGCAAAGCTATTTTCAGGTCTCTTCAGAGATGTTCAAGGACATTCAGAGACTTGTTCCGAAGCCACTCATGCGTTGTCTTGGATTTGTGCTTAGGGTTGTAGTCCTGTTGGAAAGTGAACCTTCGCCCCAATCTGAAGTCTTGAGCGCTCTGGAGTAGGTTTTTACCAAGGATCTCTCTGTTCTTTGCCCCGTTCATCTTTACCTCGATCCTGACTAGTTTCCCAGTCTCTGCCTCTGAAAAACATCCCCATAGCATGATGCTGCCACCACCATGCTTCACCGTAGGGATGGTGCCAGGTTTCATCCAGATGTGACGCTTGGCATTCAGGCCAAAGAGTTCAATCTTTCTTTCATCAGACCAGAGAATCTTATTTCCCATGGTCTGAGATTCTTTAGGTGCCTTTTGGCAAACAAAGCAGGCTGTCATGTGCCTTTTACTGGGGGAGTGGCTTCCGTCTGGCCACTCTACCATCAAGGCCTGATTGGTGGAGTGCTGCAGAGGTGGTTGTCCTTCTGGAAGGTTCTCCCATCTCCACAGAGGATCTCTAGAGCTCTGTCAGAGTGACCATCGGGTTCTTGGTCACCTCCCTGATGAAGGTGTTTAGCTTATCCGGGAGCGCGGCGTCGGTGTCCGCTACATGGCTGACTTTTTCTTTATAATCCGTGATTGTCTGGAGTCCCTGCCACATACGCTACCGTTCAAACGTTTGGGGTCACTTAGAAATGTCCTTGTTTTTTAAAGAAAAACAATTTTTTTGTCCATTAAAATAACATCAAATTGATAATACAGTGTAGACATTGTTAATGTAGTAAATTACTATTGTAGCTGGAAACAGCTGATTTTGAATGGAATATATATAGAGTTGCAAAGAAAAATCTCAGACTGGCCAATAAAAATAAAATAAAATATAAAATAAAATCGGCAAAAGAACACAGACACAGGCCAGAGGAACTCTGCCTAGATGGCAGCATCCCAGACTCGCCTCTTCACTGTTGACAGTGATCCTGGTGTTTTGCGGGTACTATTTAATGAAGTTGCTAGTTGAAGATGTCTGTTAAATTATTCTTTATTACCAACGCGGTATTGTAAACTCATCGTTCGTGGCCGATGTTTGCTTGTTTGCAGACTTTTTTGTACAGCTTTGACAGTGCTACTGTATCTTTTTTGACATACAAAGACCGACACGGCATTCCATAGTATGTATATCGTGAAGCTAATAGCAGTAACGCTATTACTGTGTAACTCCGGTAGGGCAACATCTGAAAAATAGCGCACTTGGTAGTGCGTACCTATACTCGACCAGTCGGCGAAACCCACAACAGTGGGTGACAATCCCTGTTGATTGTCAAGGGCAATGAATTCCATTATATTGGCTTTAATGGATTCTCGCTGAAAATGTCTTACTCTTTCAAATGACTGCTAGACTTGTTGACTGCTCGATCCACACAGCAGACATTGTGGGCTAGGTTAGGAATGCTGTGTTGCACAAAATGTTACGTGGCGTCATTAGGTATGCACGGTAGCTTTGACATCGGTTTTTAACGTCGACGTTAAACTAGACATACCGATGTATTAAACTAGACATACCGATATATTAAACTAGACATGCCGATACCGATGTTGGCATATTTAGCTAATACCGGCTGATTCCTATATGTTCACCGATATATCGTGCATCCCTAAAAATAGGTTGGGGGCTGTGAATTTATGCACAGGTTGACAGTTGGGTCTTTAACTAGGGTGTTGATTGGAGAGGCAATGTTTTTTTTCGGAGGGGGGCAAAGAAAAGGGAAAGGGGGTTACGATTAGTACCCATGTCCTCGTGCAAGGGACTCGAGTCCAAGGCACCTGTTTTGTATAAACACCCCTCCATGGGTGTGTTTGACAGGGACAAGGTGCTAGCAGAGGGCAGAGTGTAGCAAGGGAGCAGACCCGAAAATAATTTCAAATACTTGAGCTGGGCTTGATTGAGCTTTCCTGGCGCAATGGAACCTATAGAATAGTAGCAAATATGCAATCCCTGCCCATCTGGCACTCCAGGCAGACATAAGCAAACGCTAAAAATATTTGAAAAATATTAAAGTATTTGAACACAGGTCTGCAGATGACAAAGGGCTGTCGTCTCACCCACATTACGGCTTCCCACGATGCTCAGCCATTGGCCGTGACACATGTGGAGTTGATTGTGACGTCTCTTGTCTCTTGGAATGAGCCAATTATTTACACGCCGTGGTTCAAAGCTGGTTGTGTGTTTACTAGACTACAGATCTCATCAAAGGAAGGAGGACTTTGGTTAAATCGGGCTTCCAGGAAAAGTAAATCATATTTAGGAGAAGCCTAACTGATGTCAGCAAGAGGCTTAGGATTTTGGTGTGAGCCATGTGTTTGAGCCTCAAGTGTGGAGACTGGTTTCCCAACACACCATCATAAGTGTCAATCTTCACTTAGGTGGTAAATGTCATTAACATAACTCCAGTACAGGACTTAATCCCTTTGTATCCAGCTTCCCTTAGCGCTCTGGGAGAGTTACTGACAGTCTCTTTCATACCGGATATCTCACACTGTCTGTCTGCGGACAACAGGTGTATTCTAGCTCCCTAGCCTGGAGAGTAAATACACAAATGTGAAGCAGCAAAACCCTTGAGGTCTTACAGTGGCAGTTTGGTTGTGGTATTGCTGGGCATCAGTGGCGGTCAGAGCCGTTTATGATGAGAGAGGACACATTTTTTTCTCATGAGCATGGCCTTATTTCTATTACAGCATGTTGGATGACTGTCATTCATATTCCATTCATACAACGTCGATAGGTTTAGGCTACTATATGACACTCAAAGTTTCCCTATACCCATCATGAGGTTGCTACAACCTAGCCTATGAATGAAAGTTTACAACGTAGGTGCACACAGGTCGAGAATGTTTTTGAGATGACAGACAGTGACACATGGACAGACAGTGACACATTCAATACCGCCTTGCACACTCTTGCCTGCTTCTAGCTTATCTAAGGTGTACTCATTAGTCCAACAGTTGCAAACAAGAGTTTTTATTGGACAAATTCAGGTATTTTTATCCACGTTTCGTTTGCTTCCGTTTAAGAAACGTTTTTTCAACAGAATCGGCGGATTGAATACACCCCTGATCACGCAAACACAGTTCACTTTCATAGCAGCCACGTTGTATTCATTCTAGCCTCTATGCACTCTACTCCTCTCACCTTTTCGCTTCGTTTGAGGACTTCAATGAACAACACATCAGCTGTATGTGACCAGGCGAAAAAACATTTCCAAGCCAAACCACGTCATAACCGCTACACACAGCCTACATCGTTGTCCCCATATTAGCTAAAGTAACCCTCTACAATCATGCAGTAACGTTACAGTGTATTGTCAGTAAGCAGTTAGACCGGCGGGCCCCGGTGGCAATTCATTAATAAAACCAAAAGCTTACTTTGACTTGGAAGAGTTCCAATGTTGTGTTGGATAGTCATAGCCAGCTAGCTAACATAGCATCCCTCTCTTTGAGCCGGGTGTTTCAGTAGGCTAAACTAGCGAGCTGCATTTGTAAGTTAAGTAATTGAAACTGAAAGACGAAAAAAAGACAATCTCTCTCTCAGAAATTAATTTGTTGTTGTCTTTCTCTCTTTTTGAGTCAACTACTCTCCACATTTTATGCACTGCAGTTCTAGCTAGCTGTAGCTTATGCTTTCAGTACTAGATTCATTCTCGGATCCTTTGATTGGGTGGAGGACATGTCAGTTCATGCTGCAAGCGCTCTGATAGGTTGGAGGACGTCCAAATTAGAAGTTGTCATAATTAATGTGTAAGTCTATGGAAGGGGGTGAGAACCAAGAGCCTCTTAGGTTTTGTAATGAATTCAGTGTATCAAAAGGAGGATGGAAGCTAGCTGTCCTCCGGCTACACCATGGTGCTACCGTACAGAGTGCTATTAAGGCTACTGTGACCTTTGCAAAACAATGTGTTTAAAAGGATAACTTTTTCAATGTTTTACATGTTTTATTTTTATGAAATTCACTGAGAAGGATGGTCCTTCCCTTCCTTCTCTGAGGAGCCTCCACTGCTGGGTATTGTCAATAAGGAGCAGCAACAGTAGACACGGTAGAGTTTAGGGTTGAAAATATCACAGTTGTGATATTGAGTGCTGGGTATGATGAAACAAGTGAAGCTACAAGTAAAATCCATTAGTCTCACAACTCTCACCAGAGGAACACGTCACTCTGGGCCTATGGGGGATTTCTTATCCTTTCATAGTACTATACACCCCCACCACCAGAGGTCAAAGTGGCCCAGTCCCCTAGTTTACACCTCGTCTTCTAGGAAACAGACATGAAAAGAGAGACACCATGACAGCTTCTTGATGCTCATAGCGCCCTCGGAACATGACGCTAGAAAGCCAGCCGTGTCCTCAAATCATCTCGAGCCCCACAAACTCTTGTTACCAAACAACACCATCGTCACATTGAGAAGACCACCGAACGTGGTAGAGAAGAGGGCGTTTTTGCTCCATAATCCAGTACTATTTTGACATTACCCCACAGCTTCATGTTCCCATAACCATGGTTGTGTAGGGTCAACCACGTTGTGACCACAGGAGGTTAGTATCACCTTAATTGGGGAGAAGGGGCTCGTGGTAATGACTGTAGCGGGTTCAGTGGAATGCTATCAAATACAGCAAACACATGGTTTCCAGGTGTTTGATGCCATTCCATTTGCTCCGGACATTATTATGAGCCGTTTTCCCCTCAGCAGTCTCCGCTGGCTGTGCCTGACAAACCCTTGTTATCGAACAACAGCCGTCTTCAGAAGCATTCCAGAGAAGAGAGTATTTTCCAGCCCTACTTCAACAAAATCAAACCCAAAGCCTATTCATGTCCTTATAACCAGCCCGTGTTTGGGGCTCTTGTGCTTTATCCACACAATAACCCCTGTTCTTTTTATGTAAACTATATGTCAAAGTTTGGTAAACTGACCTTGGGATTACCACAAATAATCATATCCTCATATTGTTCTCCTGGGCTGAGATTGGCTGGGAGCCAGGAAGGGGAGGTCCAGCTCCACCGCTGTATGTAGCTGCTTTGTTTACAGGAAGAAAGTGAAAGTGAATAATACATGGGATTTGGATTAGATTTTATAATGTCACGTCGACATTCCGTCAAGCAGGAAGCTAGATACTCTAGTAGTATATAGACAGTATTGTCAGTGGAGGAGTAAAGAAAGTGTCAAGTTACACGCATAGCATTTGATTTTAGCCGCCGTTGACGGGCAGGACTCGCGTTGTGTTTGTAAATGAATTTGATTCCTTCTTGATGAATAAATACAATTCAAATGTGTTGTTGTTTCTCTGTAATACTAGCCACCCAACAATTTTATGAAGTTGGCTTTAGCTAGCCAGCTAGACAGATTCCCAATCTCCCAACCTCATAGCTACAAAACCATTTCAGGCTATCAATCAAGTCTTAGCTGGCATGCCTACTGGCAAGGTTGATAGACTTTAGAAGAAAAAAAAAATGCTTTAATTTGTTTGTCACATTGCAAACTACCATTATGTGACACATTAAGAAATATTAAAATAAGACTCAAAGGAAGAATTTTTTTAATAATTTGAGTTAAATTTAAGTAAGTCTGAGAGTTGGATATTTACTCCATTTAGTATCGTTTTAACTCCAAAAATATCAACACCATGACCAGAGTAGTTAACACAAAATGGGGGTGGGACCATCTAAACCCCAAAATAGTGTTACATTTGACTCCATATGGGTTGAATTAACTTTTGCGATTTTACTGTGTATATTGTAATGACCTGACTAGATCATAAATTAACAATTGTCCAGACAGAGGATTGAGTTTGCGAATTGACGCTTTATTAAACCAACTTTACACAGGCTACTGTTTGGCCGTAGCCCACGCCAAATAAATGAACGATAACCACAAGCCAATCGTGACCTTCTCTTGTGAAGCCCAGACGTAAGAGGGAGAACAAAGGCTAAACCTGGTCTTAACTTCCAATGCTCCATCCCCCTGCCCAACCCCCCTCCACGCCACTCCACCAACCGCCAGGATGCCCGGCATCAGAACATTCCAGGCATTCCCGTGATTGGCAGATAGCAGGTTGATTGACATGTCGGACCCCGCGAACACTGGGTACTGGTCAGTACAACACAACCACCTACTAGCCTAACACATAACACACAGCTGTCTGTGCGGGTCGCTACAATATATTACATATAATTAAATTGCCAAATTTTGTTAAAGAGAAATTTCACTGCTGCTCTTTCACTGTACATGTCATTAATATAATTATAAATGTATATCATACATTTTTTTTACATTTCCTCACTACACTCAAAGACGAGCATTTCTGCATCTCACCGGTAGAAACGGGCCATCTATATTTCCTGGTTGTAAGAAAACCACAATATTTCATAGCGATTTCATTACATAGTACCACCCCTGTCAAGGTGGAGTCAGTCGAGAATGGGTGTCAACAGGTAGCTAACGTTACTCAATGGACCAGTCACTCGTTCATAGAACATCAGCTTGCAAAAACGATTTATTTTTATTTTTGTTTCGACAACAACTGTAACGTATAGTTACATATAGTTATAGTTATCATGGTGTGGTATAGTTATCATGGTGTGGCACACAGTACCAGGATGTGCAAACTACAAGCAAGCACAGGCTGCTGGAGTAACATTTTAATGTGTTACCTTATTAAGCCAATGAGTCCCACCACGATGCCAGTGCGATTTGGACTTCTAACCCCCTTTAAACATTGTGTGTTTGAGGTACAGACTTTTGGGTTACACCATTGGATTAGACTATTTCTTCTGCATCCGCTGGTACCATTAGTATGTGATATATCCTCTTAAGGATCTACGGTATCGGTGTCCCTATACCGGGACGGTTGTTGCTAACGTGCGCTAATGTGACTAGAATGACATTGTAAGTAACAGCAAACTGTCCAATTTACAGTAGCTATTACAGTGAAAAAATGCCATGCTATTGGTTGAAGAGAGTGCACAACAACAAAAAACTTTTATCATGGCAACTGGTTTGATACATTCACCTCTGAAGGTAAATAATGTACTTACATTTAGTAATCTTGCTCTGATTTGTCATCCTGAGGGTCCCAGAGATAAAATATAGCATAGTTTTGTTTGATCAAATCCATTTTTATTTTCAAATGTAGGAACTGGGATCTACAGTTTGAAACCCTGCTGTCTCTGAATCAGACAGTTGGGTGCCGCTTGACCCACTAGTTGGTCAGAAGGTTTAAATCAACTATTCAAATTGCAATTTCTGAGTGCAATATTTACAGTAAGCAAATTGGCTGCTATTACACTCCGTACAAGTTGGTGGCAGTAATGACAGTTTTTATTGCATTTTTATTGTGCTGTAACTAAAACTAGAAGATCTTCTGACTTTCCCTTCAAAGGTCAAAAAGGTTCCCAATAGCATTGTTTTTTAAACTGTGATTTACAAATGCTAATGTAATAGATTTTTCAAAAGTGTTTTTACCCTGGGGTAGCCCGCTAATATGACCCATAGTAGGAGAGAACATTTCTTGAGTGCAATTCTTTGGCTTTTACATTTCCCGGGAACGTGGATGGTGTCATTTCCTGTTTTTGGTGCTAGGCTGTGTCTCATTTCTCTGGATAGGTCTTAAAGACATGCTCTGGTACTTTGGCGAGTGATTTTTGATTTTTTAAACCTCCAGGTTCATGCTGGTTGTGTCAATGTGTAGTTTATACATGCATAATATATGAGCAGAATTACTATCTTACCTCAATTAGCCACAAGATTGTTTGAAAGCAACTGTTTTCTGGAAGCTGTGCTATGCCATTTCCCCTACATTTCTCCCCACATGGACCAGCCCCCTAGCAATTCGAGTTCCAGCCAAAGACATTCAGCACCTCGCCATTTGAGTGACAGCTAACAAGCATCACCCAGAGCAGAGCGAGAGAAAGCACAATTGACGCGGTGCACATATCTGTACATATGTGATATAGTACGCAATTTTCCGGGACCACTTTTGGCTCATGCTTCAGAACTACAGGCTAAAAAATATACAAAAGTCCTGGGGAATCCCTTTAAGCGTCATTCATAACATACACAACATTCCTACCTACATAACATACATTATTACCAACCTCCAGAATTAGACATAGGTCCAGCCCAACCTCCAGCCTCAGCCCAACTTCAACCCCAGGTCCAACCTCTTCCTCCTCTAACCCAAGTTCCACCCATAACCCAACCTCCAACTCCAGCTCCAAAGGGGATACATGCCCCGTCAGATATGTCCTGTTTAATAGATAGATAGATAGATAGATAGATAGATAGATAGATAGATAGATAGATAGATACCACATTATCAAACGTATGTGGACACCTGCTCGTCAAACATCTCATTCCAAAATCATGGGCATTAATGTGGAGTTGGTCCCCCCTTTGCTGCTATAACAACCTCCACTCTTCTGGGAAGGCTTTCCACTAGATGTTGGAACATTGCTGCAGAGACTTGCTTCCATTCAGCCACAAGAGCATTAGTGAGGTGGGCACTGATGTTGGGCGATTAGGTCTGGCTCGCAGTCGGCGTTCCAATTCATCCCGAAGGTGTTTGATGGGGTTGAGGTCAAGGCTCTGTGCAGGCCAGTCAAGTTCTTCCACACCGATCTTGACAAACCATTTCTGTATGGACACCGCTTTGTGCATGGAGGCACTGTCATGCTGAAACAGGAAAGAGCCTTCCCCAAACGGTTGCCACAAAGTTGGAAGCACAGAATCATCTAGAATGTCATTTTATGCTGTGGCGTTAGATTTTCCTTCACTAGAACTAAGGGACCTACCCCAAACCATTAAAAACAACCCGAGACCATTTTTCCTCTTCCACCAAACTTTACAGTTGGCCCTATGCATTGGGGCATGTAGCATTCTCCTGGCATCGGACTGCCAGATGGTGAAGCGTGATTCATCACTCCAGAGAACGCGTTTACACTTTTCCAGAGTCCAATGGAGGCGAGCTTTACACCAATCCAGCCAACGTTTGGCAATGCACATGGTGATCTTAGGCTTGTGTGTGGCTGCCATGGAAACCCATTTCCTGAAGCTCCCGATGAACAGTTATTGTGCTGACGTTGCTTCCAGAGGTTGTTTGGACGCTGTAGTGAGTGTTGCAACCGAGGACAGATGATTCTTACGCGCTACGCGCTTCAGCACTCGGCGGTCCTGTTCTGTGAGCTTGTGTGGCCTACCACTTTGCGAGCATCTGAACCGTTGTTGCTCCTAGACGTTTCCACTTCACAATAACAACACTTAAAATTGACCGGAGAAGCTCTAGCAAGGCAGAGCCCTGACGAACTGATTTGTTGGAAAGGTGGCATCCTATGACGGTGCAACATAGAAAGTCACTGAGCTCTTCAGTAAGGCCATTCTACTGCAAATGTTTGTCTATGGAGATTGCATGGCTGTGCAGTTGATTTTATACACTTATCTTAGACTGACCAGGTGAATCCAGGTGAAAGCTATGATCCCTTATTGATGTCATCTGTTAAATCCACTTTCATCAGTGTAGATGAAGGGGAGGAGAGGTTAAAGAAGGATTTTTAAGCATTGAGACAATTGAGACATGGATTGTGTATGTGTGCCATTCAGAGGGTGAATGGGCAAGACAAAAGATTTAAGTGCCTTTGAACAGGGTAAGGTTAGTATGTGCCAGGCGCACTGTGTCAAGAACTGCAATGGTGCTGGGTTTTCACACTCAACAGTTTCCAATGTGTATCAGGAATGGTCTACCACCCAAAGGACAGCCAATAAAACCTTAAAGAAGAAGACTGTAACGCTCGTCATCGGTGGAAGGAAGAGTGGACCAAAGCGCAGCGTGGAAAGTGTTCATGATATTTATTTACAAAAACACTCAAACAAAAATAACTAATCCAAAAACGAAAGAGAACAGTGCCGTCAGGCACAGACACTAAACAGAAAATAACACCCCACAAAACCCAAACGGAAAATCACAACTTATATATGATCCCCAAAATGAGACAACGATAGACAGCTGCCTCTGATTGGGAACCACACTGGCAAAACAACAAAGAAATAGAAAGCATAGATTTTCCCACCCGAGTCACACCCTGACCCAACCAAACATAGAGAGAAATAAGGATCTCTAAGGTCAGGGCGTGACAAAGTCATTCCCATCTAATGTGATCTAATCATCACATTAGGAATAGTAGGCAAGGATGCATGGAATGCTTTATTAAAATGGCACATGAACATGGGGAAAATTAGTTTCCTAAACCTCAAACCAACGCACCGCCTATGCTGAAAGGTAATTGCATGTTAAATGCGATATGACAAATCCTTGAGGCACAGAGATCATATATGAAATTAATAGGGATTCTATATGTATGTAATTCCATGATTACACCTAGGCTTGTAAGGTAAGAAATTAAACCCACTTTCACCCCTGGTTGGAACAAGCATGCATTGGCAGGCAAGCTGCAGGACAAGCAGGCTACTATTATTCCCCATCGTTTATTAGTGCAATTTTGACGGCCAACTGGCTGAAAAAGTTTGATTGGGGTTATATAGTGTTCCCTCGTTAGATTTGAGCTCATCTCTCTCTAGCATTAGCTGTTGTTGATGTGCATAACTGAGGGAGAGCCTACCTTTTCATGGTTGTTTCATCAATAGGACTGTAAAGTTCCCAAATGCAAGAGGATTCCCGTGGTAGTTACATATTTGCAAAAATACATTCAGGTGAATTTTGTGGCTTTTGACGAATGCGTTCTAATCATCGAAAGTCGCTCTGTTGCCTCTGCCTGTAAACACACAGTCCAGTTCAAATGAATGATCGCAGGCCCGTGTAGCAAATCGATTATTACTGCAAATCGCTACTACTGTAGCTCTGATTGGCTATGGAACATCTACGTAGCTTCTTCTTCTTCTTGGCAGATCGCATCCAACTTTTAAGGTGCATACACCCCCACTTACTGTACAATTAATTCTCTTCATTATTCCTGTTCCCTGAAGAAAGTGACATAGAGCCCTAGACAACACTTTCCTCCCCCCACTACACCACCCAAACCCCAAACCCGTCCAGCATCTCTAACCCTTGCACACAATCTCTCCCGATCTACGTCATACTGTTCACAAAATAACACATGCTCCACTGTTTCCTCCACTAAACAAACAGAACTGTTTCATGTCTGCCTGTCATCCACACTGTGGCATTCAAACCTGTGTGTCCCAACTGTAGTCTACTCCGCACAACTTCCTCTTTCCTAGATCCCATACTCCCCTTCTCTTCCTTTACTGACTGATGCATGCGATAGAATTGCCTCCCCTTACGACTAGCATCCCACTCCCTTTGCCAAAGATCGAGCCCTTTTGCCCGGATCAAGGACTTGACTTCCCTGCGGCCCAGTGGGACCTTAATATCTACCCCCTCTCTCCTCAACGCACTCTTAGCCAATACATCAGCCTTCTCATTACCATCCACACCCACATGGGCGGTAACCCAGCAAAAGCTTACCTCCAATCCCATTAACAGCACCATCATCTCCACAAACAAGTCTCCCCTATCCGACCAGCCCGTTTTCACACTTCCTCAACACTGCAGCCGAATCAGAACAGATGACAACTCTGAGTGGTTTCACCTCCTCCATCCATCTCAAACCTAGAATCATGGCCATCAACTCGGCCGCATATACTGACACAATCAGTTAACCGAATTTAAAAAAAAATGCCTTACTCTGTCATTCCCAAACATTCTATGAATTCATAAAAATGTGAAAATGACCATACCTAAGTGCTCGCTTGTCAGAAAATGTAACAAAAAAAAGTGTCATTCTTCCTGGGGGTGTATATGAACAGATTTGAATAAGATTTCATGTTACTAAAACGCTGTCAGTTCCACTTTAGGCTTGCTTAAATGCAGCAGGACAGTTATTTCATTGTTGAATCACATAAATGTATATAGTTAATTCGGTATCGGTATCGGCGTTGAAAAATCATAATCGGTCGACCTCTAGTATATACAGTTGAAGTCGGAAGTTTACATACACCTTAGCCAAATATATTTAAACTCAGTTTTTCACAATTCCTGACATTTAATCCTAGTAAAAAATGTGGGTAGTCTTAGGGTAGTTAGGATCACCACATTATTTTAAGAATGTGAAATGTGTCACGCCCTGACCATAGAGAGCTGCTTATTCTGTATGTTGGTTGGGGCGTGACAGTGACTAGGGTGGGTTATCTAGGTGAATAATGATCTATGTTGGCCTGGTATGGTTCCCAATCAGAGGCAGCTGTTTATCGTTGTCTCTGATTGGGGATCATATTTAGGCAGCCATTTCCCCTTTGTGCATTGTGGGATCTTGACTATGGATAGTTGCCTGTTAGCACTATTGTTAGCTTCACGTTTCGTTTTGAGATTTATTGTTTTGGTTTTGCTGTGAGTTTCACTTAGAAATAAAAAGATGTGGAACCCAGATCACGCTGCGCTTTGGTCCAGTTATTATGACGATCGTGACAGAAGATCCCACCAACAACGGACCAAGCAGCGTGCCCGGGAGGTAATGGCATCCTGGTCTTTGGAGGAGATTAGGGAGAGAACATCCTGGACTTGGGACGACATAATGGCAGGAGAGAAGAGCCTGCCATGGAAGCAGGCAGAAGCAGCGAAGGAGGGACTGCGACGAAGTCGGGGAGGAAGGCTACAGAAACCCCAATAATCTTTTTTGGGGTGGCACATGGAGCAGTCGGCGGAGCCGAGGAGTGAACCAGAGCCAGTCTGGGAGAAGAAGGAGAATTTGGAGGAGAGAGAAATGGGAGAGTTGTTGAGTTGGTGGAGGATGCACGGATTTGGACTAAAGGAACGTGTTGTCAGTTTGGTGCCACCCGAGTCAGCTCCCGTACTCATCCTGAGAAGTGTGTTAAAGTTCCAGAACAATTGATGCCAGCTATACGCACCAGGTCTCCACTGCACCTTCACAACCCAGTACCTCCTGTGCCAGCTCCTCACACTTGCCGTGAGAAGTGTGTTAAAGATCCGGTACCATTGATGCCGGCTATACGCACCAGGTCTCCAGTACGTCTCCACAGCCCTGTACGTCCTGTGCCTGCTCCTCGCACTCTTCCTCAAGTGCGTGTCCCCAGTCCGGTATGTCCTGTGCCTGCTCCTCGCACTCTCCTTGGAGTGCATGTCCACAGTCCAGTACGTCCTGTGCCTCCTCCCCGCACTCTCCCTGAGGTGCGTGTCACCAGCCCGGTACCAACAGTGCCGGTCCCACGCATCAGGCCTCCAGTGCGCCTCCACAGTCCAGTACGTCCTGTGCCTGCTCCCCGCACTCGCCCTGAGGTGCGTGTCACCAGCCCGGTACCACCAGTGCCTGTCCCACGCATCAGGCCTCCAGTGCGCCTCCACAGTCACATACGTTCTGTGCCTGCTCCTCGTGCTCATCCTGAGGTGCGTGTCACCAGCCCGGTACCACCAGTGCCGGCCCCACGCACCAAGCTTCCGGCGACAGTTCCCAGTCCAGAGCTTCTGGCGACAGTTCCCAGTCCGGAACCTCCTGAGACGGTCCACGGTCCGGAACCTCCTGAGACGGTCAACGGTCCGGAACCACCAGTGAAGGTCGGCAGTCCAGAGCTTCCAGCGACGGTCGGCGGTCCAGAGCCTCCAGAGACGGTCTGCAGTCCAGAGCCTCCAGCGGGGGTTCCCAGTCCAGAGCCTCCTGCGAGGGTTCCCAGTTCGGAACAGTCAGTCAGGAAGTTAAAGCTTGGTCGCAATGGGTCTTCCAAATGGACAATGACCCCAAGCATACTTCCAAGTTGTGGCAAAATGGCTTAAGGACAACAAAGTCAAGGTATTGGAGTGGCCATCACAAAGCCCTGACCTCAATCCCATAGAAAATGTGTGGGCAGAACTGAAAAAGCGTGTGCGTGCAGGAGGCCTACAAACCTGACTCAGTTACGCCAGCTGTCAGGAGGAATGGGCCAAAATTCACCCCACTTATTGTGGGAAGCTTGTGGAAGGCTACCCGAAACGTTTGACCCAAGTTAAACAATTTAAAGGCAATGCTACCAAATACTAATTGAGTGTATGTAAACTTCTGACCCACTGGGAATGTGATGAAATAAATAAAAGCTGAAATAAATAATTCTCTCTACTATTATTCTGACATTTCACATTCTTAAAATAAAGTGGTGATCCTAACTGACCTAAGACAGGGAATTGTGAAAAACTGAGTTTAAATGTATTTGGCTAAGGTGTATGTAAACTTCCGACTTCAACTGTATATACTGAGATCATGTGACACTTAAATAAAGTCCACCTCTGTGCAATCTTACTAATTATGTAACTTCTGAAGGTAATTGGTTGCACCAGATCTTTTTTAGGGACTTCATAGCAAAGGGGGGAATACATATGCACGCACCGCTTTTCCGTTTTTAATTTTTTAAATTTTTTTTAAACAAGTAATTTTTTAAATTTCACTTCACCAATTTGGACTGTTTTGTGTATGTCCATTACATGAAATCCAAAATAAAAATCCACTTAAATTACAGGTTGTAATGCAACAAAATAGGAAAAACACCAAGGGGGATGAATACTTTTGCAAGGCACCGTATTTAAGTATTCAGACCCTTTTCTCAGTGCTTTGTTGAAGCACCTTTTGCAGCGATTACAGCCTCGAGTCTTCATTTGTATGACGCTACAAGCTTGGCACATCAGTATTTGGGGAGTTTATCCCATTCTTCTCTGCGGATCCTCTCAAGCTCTGTCAGGTTGGATTGGGAGTGTCGCTGCACAGCTATTTTCAGTTCTCTCCAGAGATGTTCGATCGGGTTGAAGTTCGAGCTCTGGCTTGGACACTCGAAGACATTCAGAGACTTGTCCCGAAGCCAGTCCTGAGTTGTCTTGGCTGTGTTCTAAGGGTCGTTCTCCTGTTGGAAGGTGAACCTTCGCCCCAGTCTGAGGTCCAGTCTGAGGTCCACTCTGGAGCGGGTTTCCAAGGATCTCTCTGTACTTTGCTCCGTTCATCTTTCCCTTGATCCTGACTAGTCTCCAAGTCCCTGCCGCTGAAAAACATCCCTACAGCATGATGCTGCCAACCCCATGCTTCACCGTAGGGATGGTGTCAGGTTTCGTCCAGACGTGACACTTGGCATTCAGGCCAAAGAGTTCAATCTTGGTTTCATCAGACCAGAGAATCTTGTTTCCTTTAGGTGCGTTTTGGCAAACTCCAAGTGGGCTGTCATGTGACTTTTACTGAGGAGTGGCTTTAGTCTTCTGTCTCCACAGAGGAACTCTAGAGCTTTGTAAGAGTGACCATCTGGTTCTTGGTCACCTTCCTGACCAAGGCCCTTTCCCCCAATTGCTCATATTGGCCAGGCAGCCAGCTCCAGGAAGAGTCTTGTTGGTTCCAAACTCCTTCCACTGTGTTGTTGGGGACCTTCAATGCTGCAGAATGTTTTTGTACCCTTCCCCAGATCTGTGCCTCGACACAATCCTGTCTCGGGGGTCTACGGACAATTCCTTCGACCTCATGGCTTGGTTTTTGCTCTGACATGCACTGTCAACTGTGGGACCTTATATAGACAGGTGTGTGCCTTTCCAAATCATGTCCAATCAATTTAATTTACCACAGGTGGACTCCAATAAAGTTGTAGAAACATCTCAAGGATGATCAATGGAAACAGGATGCACATGAGCTCAATTTTGAGTCTAATAGCAAAGGGTCTGAATACTTACTGTATGTAAATAAGGTATTTCTGTTTTTTAGTTTTATTACATTCACAAACATTTTTAAAAACCTGTTTTTGCTTGATCATTACGGGGTATTGTGTATGGATTAATGAGGAAAAACATTTATTTAATCCATTTTGGAATAAGGCTGTAACATAATAGAATGTGGAAAAAGTCAAGGGGTCTAAATACTTTCCGAATGCACTGTTTATATTCCAACCATTGATTTCAGCCGGCTTAAATAATCATTGACTTTTAATGCCTTCAGGTTCTCCTCCAACTCCTGACCAACTGCCTGAAGCTCGTCTGCCTCCTTAATGTAATGAGCTTTTGTGGCAGGTTGTAATGCCTGCCATTTGCAGGTCCCTCATAAACAGGTTGTAGGCTGACACATTACGTTTGTAGAGCTTCATTTTTTTGGGAGAGACAGCTTGATTCTGGGCCAGTTTTCTTCTTTCATTCCCTAACCAATTCCAGAGGAAACAATAGGAAGACAACAAAATAGTAAAGAATACTTCACATTTTCAGATCAGAGTCCGTTGCACTTGAATCATTCCCACGGTAAATGGCTAGGCCCGCTATGCTATGAAACCACACATTATTGCTGTCCCACTCTGATCTGTTTTACCTGTGTTTGTGCTTGTCTCCACCCCCCTCCAGGTGTCGCCCATTTGCCCCATTATCCCCTGTGTATTTATACTTGTGTTCTCTGTGTGTCTGTTGCCAGTTTGTCTTGTCTCGTCAAGCCAACCAGTGGTTTTCCCGTACTCCTGTTTTCGCTTTAGTCCCTGTTTTCTCGGTTTTGACCATTCTGCCTGCCCTGACCCTGAGCCTGCCTTCCGTTCTATACCTTGTGACACGACCCTGTATTATTGATCTCTGCCTGCCCTGACCATGAGCCTCCCTGCTGTTCTGTTCCTTTTGGACTCTGCTCTGGGTTACTGACCTCTGCCTGCCCTTGACCTGTCGTTTGCCAAGCCCCCTGTTTTTGTTATAAACTTTTGTTACTTCAAACTGTCTGCATTTGGGTCTTATCCTGAGGTCTGATAATTGCAGACTTTGATAATACCGGCCACAATTGATATGGTGAAAACAATGTGTGGGGAGGCAGAGGCACAGAAACTCACATCAATACCTTTGTCACATAACACTGTTAAACAAAGAACTTATGCTCTGACTGAATGACTCAAACTCTCCGGCTTATGCTCTCCAAATGGACGTTAGCTGTGAGGGCAGAGATGCCGAAGCATTGACTTTTGTTCACTATATATGTTGGGAGATGCATCAGTAAGTGACCCACACGAGTGATGACTGCTCATCTCCCTCGCTTGGAATAGCACTTTGGGACCTACTTCCAAATCCATTTGGCTGTGATCCTGGCTCAGTTGATATTCCGGTAAATGAAATCGAACAGCTGACCGAATGCTGCAGAGAACGCATTCACAGGTCACTACGGAGGAGTTTTGGTTCCTGACTCAAAACGGAACACCCTGATGTCAAAACAACTTGGAACTCGGAACTTTGACTTCAGTGCGTTCAAGATGACTGGGATCTCTGAAAGAAACGAGCTCCAACTGGAAAAAGAAAATTTGAACGATTATCCAACTCGGAACTCCAACTCAGGAACTCCGACCTGTTTCTAGAGCTCTGACTTTCCGACCTAAAGACCACTGACATCATGATTTGATCTAGTATTTTTCAGAGTTTCCAGGTGTCTTGAAAGCACCATAAAACTCATGGTAGGCTACCCTTCACCAGCTCATATCTGTGTGAAGCTGGATTCAGTGCTCTCGTCTGCATTAAAACCAAATATCGATTCAGAGAAGAGGTGCGCATTGTTGACCACAGACGGTTTAGTCATGCTCATGTACAATCTGCAATGTAGGAATTTCCAACTTTAATTACTGAGCAAGTACGACACCAGCCAGCAGTCTAAAAATTGCACCATTGCGACACAGTCTATAGCTTCGTGAAATGTTATGCTTAACATGGAAAAAATTACGACCATATAGGCCTACCAATAAACATTTATCCATTTGCTAAAGCTAAGCTATATAAACCCTGGCAACACAGAGAGCCTATCATCGATTCGATAGGCATGTAGCATCATAGACACGTTTCAGCACCATGGACAGTGATCGGTAGTCTATAGGCCGACTTTGTGATTGGCTGACTCATTATTATTTTCTTTAGGGGAGGGGGTGATTCCGACCTCGCGGGGGTCCAGATAAACTGCATTACACCCGTGTGTCTGATTCATATCGCGTGATTTCGAATAGTTCTCGATTATATCGACTGATTCACTTTGGATATCTGTGGGGATAGTTAGGGACCGTCAATAAATTACACAATGTAAACTGGACAATATTTTCATGTTGCAATGGTTTATGCTTTATTAAATGCTTTTAATATTTGTATATGAATTTCTACAATTTATAGTTGGCTTGAGGTTGTCATTGAAATGATATATATATATATATATATATTACTACTGTCCAAAAGTTTGGGGTCACATAGAAATGTCCTTGTTTTTGAAAGAAAAGCACCTTTTTTTGTCCATTTAAAATAACATCAAATTGATCAGAAATACAGTGTAGACATTGTTAATGTTGTAAATGACTATTGTAGCTGGAAACGGCAGAATTTTTATGGAATATCTAAATAGGCTTAGGGAGGCCCATTATCAGCAACCATCACACCTGTGTTCCAATGGCACGTTGTGTTAGCTAATCCAAGTGTATCATTTTAAAAGGCTAATTGATCATTAGAAACCCTTTTGCAATTATGTTAGCACAGCTGAAAACTGTTGTGCTGATTTAAATAAGCAATAAAACTGACCTTCTTTAGACGAGTTGAGTACCTGGAGCATCAGCATTTGTGGGTTCGATTACAGGCTCAAAATGGCCAGAAACAAAGAACTTTCTTCTGAAACTCGTCAGTCTATTCTTGATCTGCGAAATGAAGGCTATTCTATGCGAGAAATTGCCAAGAAACTGAAGATCTCGTACAACGCTGTGTACTACTCCCTTCACAGAACAGAGCAAACTGGGTCTAAGCAGAGTAGAAAGAGGAGTGGGAGGCCCCGGTGCACAACTGAGCAAGAGGACAAGTACATTAGAGTGTCTAGTTTGAGAAACAGACGCCTCACAAGTCCTCAACTGGCAGCTTCATTAAATAGTACCCGCAAAACACCAGTCTCAACGTCAACAGTGAAGAGGCGACTCCGGGATGCTGGCCTTCTAGGCAGAGTTGCAAAGAAAAAGCCATATCTCAGACTGGCCAATAAAAAGAAAAGATTAAGATGGGTAAAAGAACACAGACACTGGACACAGGAACTCTGCCTAGAAGGCCAGCATCCCGGAGTCGCCTCTTCACTGTTGACGTTGAGACTGGTGTTTTGTGGGTACTATTTAAAGAAGCGCCACTTGAGGACTTGTGAGGCGTATACATAAGATCTTGTTACCATGGAAAGGAATTTGTGGGAAAAAATCACCCTGATTAACTCTTTAGTCATATCCCAGTTTACTTATTTGCTGATGGCCTTGCCTACAGCTAGCGACTCCATTTTATTTGGAACGGCAAACCAGACAAAAAAACTAACAGGCCTATTTATATCATGAATATGAATTCAGAGGGCAGAAATTATTAAATATTAAAGCGTTATACCTTTCACTAAAGGCTTCAGTCATACAAAAGTTATCTGGCAGATTAGTAAGAACGTCTCACCCCATGTTAAAGAATGCCCTTTTCCCTTTATTTAGATACAACCTCTCACTTTTGGTTATTTGAAAATGAAATAATCTCCAAAATATCAATTAAAAAAACTTTAAAAAACAGGCCTTGCGAAGGTAGTTGTAATTTCCGTTTAATCCACCAGAATAGACAGAACAAGGGTAGGGTAGGTAAGGGTAGGCTACAACATGTCTACCATGCTGATCCTCAACACTGGGGCGCCTCAGGGGTGTGTATTTAGTCCCCGACTGCGTGGCCAAACACGACTCCAACAAAATCATTAAGTTTGCTGACGGCACAACTGTGGTAGGCCTGATCACCGATAACGATGAGACAACCTATAGGGAGGAGGTCACAGACCTGGCTGTGTGGTGCCAGGACATCAACCTCTCCCTCAAAGTGAGCAAGACAAAGGAGCTGATCGTGGATTACAGGAAAAGGCAGGCCGAACAGGCCCCCATTAACATCAACGGGACTGTAGCGGAGCAGGTCGAGAGTTTCAAATTCCTTGGTGTCCACATCACCAACAAACGATCATGGTCCAAACACACCAAGACAGTTGTTAAGAGGGCACGACAACACCTTTTCCACCTCAGGAGACTGAAAAGATTTGGCATGGGTTCCCAGATCCTCAAAAGTTCTACAGCTACACCATCGAGAGCATCCTGACTAGTTGCATCACCACCTGGTATGGCAACTGCTCAGCATCTGACCGTAAGGCACTACAGAGGGTAGTGCGTACGGCCCAGTACATCACTGGGGCCAAGCTTCCTGCCATCCAGGACATACAGTTGAAGTCGGAAGTTTACATACACTTAGGTTGGAGTCATTAAAGGTCATTTTTCAACCATTCCACAAATTTATAGTTAACAAACTATAGTTTTGGCAAGTCGGTTAGTACATCTACTTTGTGCATGACACAAGTAATTTTCCCAACACTTGTTTACAGACAGATTATTTCACTTATAATTCACTGTATCACAATTCCCGTGGGTCAGAAGTTTACATACACTAAGTTGATTGTACCTTTAAACAGCTTGGAAAATTCCAGAAAATTATGTCATGGCTTTAGAAGCTTCTGATAGGCTAATTGACATAATTTGAGTCAATTGAAGGTGTGCCTGTGGATGTATTTCAAGGCCTACCTTCAAACTCAGTGCCTCTTTGCTTGACATCATTGGAAAATCTAAAGAAATCAGCCAAGACCTCAGAAACTAAATTGAGTCCCAGTCTGGAGTGCAACGCCCCTTGCCATTTCCATCTGAGGCAGAGTGCTTCAAGTTGTTTCTGACAGAGGAGCTAGTGGGAGACATAGTAGAGACCAATCGCTATGCCTTGGAGCTACAGGATAAGAGAGAGCCAGTGTAACGGATGTGAAATGGCTAGCTAGTTAGCGGGTAGGCGCTAATAGCGTTTCAATCAGTTACGTCACTTGCTCTGAAACCTTGAAGTAGTGGTTCCCCTTGCACAGCAAGGGCCGCGGCTTTTGTGGAGCGATGGGTAACGATGCTTCGTGGTGTTGATGTGTGCAGAGGGTCCCTGGTTCGCGCCCGGGTATGGGCGAGGGGACGGACATAAAGTTATACTGTTACACCAGGAGTGGGGGGACAACCACAATTAGTGAAATGTATACATTCCTGGTGTCAGTAAAGAAGAACTCCCTAAGAGAATACTGGAGCAGAGATCCTATGTTTGCAACTCCCTTCTTTGCCACCCTCTTTTCCCAAGACTGCTTTCTAGTTCTGCTGCTATGACTGCATTTCATCATCAACGCTACTGCCATCCTAAATGACCCGTTATACAAAACAAGAGATGTCAACAGCTGGCAGTAAAGTGCCATGACAAACGAGATGTCCATGTCCTCTCCACTGTCCATACAGCAACCATGTCGGCCACAGGGAAGGTGAACCACCTGACGGGAGAGAGAAACAAACCAGACAGAGAAACATCAAACCAGACTGCGTGCTTGACTATTACCTCAAAATGGGGGCAGTGGATAAGGCCGACATGATAAACAGCTTTGTGGAATGAACTCAGAAAACGACCAAGTGGTATAAGATATTTTTCCAGGGTAGCGTCAAAATACAACATGCCAATACTTCTGACGCATTTAGCATTGTTTTACAGAGCTAATAGAATAATGTAACTAGCTACATAAGCACGATTGAATATAACACCATAAAAGGTGAGTAACATGAGTAACGTTACCTAGCGTGTCCGCGGTTATAAGGAATATACACAAATATATTATGCTCCATACACACAGTGAGCTACAGTAGAAACGGTATAACACGACACAGAAACTATTATAACGTAATTAGGCACTTACTTTGATAGAAACGCAGTCTGGATTTGAAGATGGGTGTCTGTAGTGACGCCTCTAGCACTGAGACACTGTGCCACTTGGGAGTCAAAAGGCCAGGGTAGCTTCAACATACAACACATGCTAATACATCCGTGACGCAATTAGCATTGTTTTCCAGAGCTAATAAGACTGTAGCTAGATACCTAAGCATTGGGTATATCACCATACATGTTATGAAATGAGTAACGTTACATCGCGTGTCCGCGGTTATAAGGAATATACACAAAAACATGATGCTACAGTAGAAACGACATAACACGACATGCAGAAACTATTATAACGTAATAAGGCACTTTGATAGAAACGCACACATTTCCAAAGTTATTATTGGTAACGAAAACAACTTTGATTGCGATGCAGGCGACAGGTGGAAAATATGAACACGTGTAAGCAGGACGGCAGATGAGTAAATGTCTGCAGACTTGAACTGCACAAACAATTGAGAAGTGTTTGGGGAATTTTGTCCGGGTCAGAAATGTCAAAAAAAATTAATTGGTCCGCAAAAGTAAAAATGACTACTTTTATGTGAATGAATGAGGCGGAACACACCTCATTTCAAACTGTTATTATAAAATAAAAAACTGTTTAGAAAATAATTTAAAATTGACAAATAAAACAGGCGGCGTGCTTTGGTTTGAGGGCAGCGCAGATTAAATGTACTGTTGCATAACAATCACATTCTGGAATTGGAGAGAACGTTCTAACATCACGTGCATAAAACAACTCACGCTGGGGCGACCGTTACAGATATTTGGAACTCACGCATGAAAGGGTTAAATGTATTTGGCTAAGGTGTATGTAAACTTCCGATTTCAACTGTATATACTAGAGGTCGACCGATTATGATTTTTCAACGCCGATACGGATACCGATTATTGGAGGACCAAAAAAAGCCAATACCGATTAATCGGCCGATTTTTATATATATATTTGTAAAAATGACAATTACAACAATACTGAATGAACAATGAACACTTTTATTTTAACTTAATATAATACATCAATAAAATAAATGTAGTCTCAAATAAATAATGAAACATGTTCAATTTGGTTTAAATAATGCAAAAACAAAGTGTTGGAGAAGAAAGTAAAAGTGCAATATGTGCCATGTAAAAAAGCTAACGTTTAAGTTCCTTGCTCAGAACATGAGAACATATGAAAGCTGGTGGTTCCTTTTAACATGAGTCTTCAATATTCCCAGGTAAGAAGTTTTAGGTTGTAGTTATTATAGGACTATTTCTCTCTATACCATTTGTATTTCATATACCTTTGACTATTGGATGTTCTAATAGGTACTTTAGTATTGACAGCCTAATCTCGGGAGTTGATAGGCTTGAAGTCATAAACAGCGCAATGCTTGAAGCACAGCGAAGAGCTGCTGGCAAATGCAGGAAAGTGCTGTTTGAATGAATGCTAACGAGCCTGCTGCTGCCTACCACTGCTCAGTCAGATTGCTCTATCAAATCATAGACTTAATTATAATATAATAAACACAGAAATACGAGCCTTAGGGCTTTAATATGGTCAAATCCGGAAACTATCATTTCCAAAACAAAACGTTTATTCTTTCAGTGAAATACGGAACCGTTACGTATTTTATCTAACGGGTGGCATCCATTAGTCTAAATATTCCTGTTACATTGCACAACCTTCAATGTTATGTTATAATTTTGTAATATTCTGGCAAATTAGTTCGCAACGAGCCAGGCGGCCCAAACTGTTGCATATACCCTGACTCTGCGTGCAATGAACGCAAGAAAAGTGACACAATTTCCCTAGTTAATATTGCCTGCTAACATGAATTTATTTTAACTAAATATGCAGGTTTAAAAAAGATTTTAAGGAAGGCATTGATGTTTATGGTTATGTACATTCGTGCAACGATTGTGTTTTTTCGCAAATGCGCTTTTGTTAAATCATCCCCCGTATGGCGAAGATGGCTGTCTTTGTTAGGAAGTAATGGTCTTCACGCAGTTCGCAACGAGCCAGGCGGCCCAAACTGCTGCATATACCCTGACCCTGTTGCACAGAACGCAAGAGAAGTGACACAATTTCCCCAATTAAAATAATTTCATGTTAGTAGGCAATATTATCTAAATATGCAGGTTTAAAAAGATATACTTGTGTATTGATTTTAAGAAAGGCGTTGATGTTTATGGTTAGGTACACATTGGTGCAACGACAGTGCTTTTTTCGCGAATGCGCTTGTCAAATCACCCGTTTGGCGAAGTAGGCTGTGATTCAATGATAAATTAACAGGCACTGCATCGATTATATGCAACAAGCTAGATAAACGAGTAATATCATCAACCATGTGTAGTTAACCTGTGATTATGTTAAGATTGATTGTTTTTTATAAGATAAGTTTAATGCTAGCTAGCACCTTACCTTGGCTCCTTGCTGCACTCGCATAACAGGTAGTCAGCCTGCCACGCAGTCTCCTCATGGAGTGCCATGTAATCAGCCATAATCTGTGTCCAAAAATGCAGATTACCAATTGTTATGAAAATTTGAAATCGGTCCTAATTAATCGGCCATTCCGATTAATCTGTCGACCTCTAGTATATACTAGGCGTTGTCAGACGAAAGCCCATAAAATTGTCAGAGATTCCAGTCCGCCCCCCACCCACCCATCCATTTGTTTTGTACACTGCTGCTACTCGCTGTTTATTATCTATGCATAGTCACTTCACCCCTACCTACATGTACAAATTACCTCGACTAACCTGTGACTCTGCACATTGACTCGGTACCGGTACCCCATGGATATACAGTTGAAGTCGGAAGTTTACATACATCTTAGCCAAATACATTTAAACTCCGTTGATAAAGATGAGCAAAAATGACTATAAAATAAATAATACAAACACTGAGCTGTATTGTATGCTAAATATATATGTTTTTTAAACGTATTCTTTTATACTAATACAATTGCTCAGAGAAAGAAATATTTAACAAGTAACAAATAATGTATGTAAAAAAGATAGGGGTCAAAATGATTGGATCCTCAGTTTTCATTACTCCAGCACCATCCCCTTGCCAGAATAATGACACTGACAGCAAGGGGGGGGGGGGGGGGGGGGGCTGGAATATTGAAAACTGGGGAGACAATCATTTTGGCTCTTATTTTTCAAAAAAATAAATATATATACTGTATATTACTTGTTAAACAAAATCTCTCTCTAAGCAATTGTATTACAATAAAGGTGTATAATTGATATAATTTTGACCATTCAATATGTATACAGTTTTATACCGTTTTTTTTTGCTCATCTCTATCAAGGGATCCAATAATTCTGGACCCCACTGTACATGTTAAAATATACTGGTAACTGCCAAAATAAACGCCTGCTTTTGTGCGGGCTTGTTTCTCTGTTTTGTTTGTGGATGGTGATGTTGTGTATTTTCCGGACTGTTTGGTGTCCTGTTTTGGGTCGGTCATTATTTTCGCCTATTGTTTTTGGCGTGACCATTACTACCGAAATAAATACGGTTTTCCCGAAACCTCTGCTCTCTGCTCCTGACTCCACACCCACCACTCGTAGCTACGTGACAAACATAAAGCTTCTTAATTAATAGGGCGTTGGGCCACCACGAGCCACCAGAACAGCTTCAATGTGCCTTGGCATAGATTCTACAAGTGGAACTCTGTTGGAGGGATGTGACAATTTTCTTCCACAAGAAATTCCATAATTTAGTGTTTTGTTGATGGTGGTGGAAAACATAGTTACAGGATCTCCCATAAGTGTTCAATTGGGTTGAGATCTGGTGAATGACTGACACACACACACACTTTAAACCCCTTATGCTCCTTTGCGAGCCCTCTTTCTAGCCATGGTAGCCAAAGAAATGTATGCATGATGGGATGCTAATTGCTTAATTAACTCAGGAATCACACCTGCTTTCAATATACTTTGTATCTCTCATTTACTAAAGTGTTTCCTTTATTTTGTCATATATTTATATATATCACACATACATGAGAGAGAGAGAGAGAGAACATGGTATTAAGGAGACTGGTTGCCCTCTAGGTTACAGAGAGCTGGTAGTCACATCTACCAAGTGTGAAACAGGGAAGAGACTCAGGGGGTATGCTAATTTGGTATAGAGCAGACCTAACCCACTCTATTAAATTAGTCAAAACAGGAACATTTTACATCTGGCTAGAAATGAATAAGGAAATGACTTCAACAGAGAGAAATATCCTCATGTGTGCTACCTATATCACACCAATAGAATCCCCATACTTTAACAATGACAGCTTCTCCATCCAAGAAGGGAGATCAAACATTTCCAGGCCCAGGGACATGTACTAGTCTGTGGCAACCTAAATGCTAGAACTGGACAAGAACCTGACACCCTCAACACACAGGGGGACAAACACCTGCCTGGAGGTGACAACATTCCCTCCCCCATATGCCCCCCTAGACACAACTACGACAACATAACCAACAGAAATGGGTTACAACTCCTGCAGCTCTGTCAGACACTGGGTATGTACATAGTCAATGGCAGGCTTCGAGGGGACTCCTTTGGTAGGTACACAATATGGCACTAGTACTGTATACCAGCCTGCATCCCACTGCTGGTTGCTTCTGAAGCTAAGCAGGGTTGGTTCTGGTCAGTCCCTGGATGGGAGACCAGATGCTGCTGGACGTGGTGTTGGAGGGCCAGTAAGAGGCACCCTTTCCTCTGGTGTAAATAAAATATCCCAGGTAAGTGAATCGGGATATTGTCATGTGTACTGTAGGGTGCCGTCTTTCGGATGGGACGTTAAATGGGTGTCCTGACTCTCTGTGGTCACTAAAGATCCCATGCCACTTATCTTAAGAATAGGGGTGTTAACCCCGGTGTCCTGGCTAAATTCCCACTCTGGCATTCATACCTTCATGGCCACCTAATCCTTACAATTGGCTCATTCATCTCTCCCCTGTAACTATTCCCCAGGTTGTTGCTGTAAATGAGAATGTGTTCTCAGTCAACTTACCTGGTTAAATTAAAAAAAGAGTACTTTATCACTGACCTCAACCCAAAGGGTTCACAGTCAGTCCACTGACACCCCTATCAGATCACAGCAAAATCACACACTACTTGAACAGAGCTATTGTAACGGCAGCCTTCCCTCTCTTCACTAGAAGAGGGGGTGTAACAGGGATCAGACCACCACGCAGCGTAGCCAGTGCTCAACATGTTTAATACGAACGATAAACGTGAACACTTAAATTCAAAATAATAAATGTGGCAAACCGATACAGTCCTAGCTGGTGCATAGAAAACACAGAGACAGGAAACAACCACCCACAAAATCGCCAACACAAAACAAGCCACCTATATATGATTCTCAATCAGGGACAACGATTGACAGCTGCCTCTGATTGAGAACCATATTAGGCCGAACACAGAAACAGACAAACTAGACACACAACATAGAATGCCCACCCAGCTCATGTCCTGACCAACACTAAAACAAGCACAACACACAAGAACTATGGTCAGAACGTGACAGCTATGCTCAATCATGAGGCATCAAAGCCAAAGGAACTGAATACTATTAAGAAATACTATAGATGCAAGAAAAGTAGTGTGGAAATGTACCAAAAAACTATTAGGAAACAACAAATGCAATCCCTTCTAGACAATTTCCTGGACAAAATATTTCACTGTAGTAGTGAAGGTGTAAACTTAGCAGTAGAAAACCTAGATAGTATATTTGACGTCTCAGCTTCCCTATCAAACCTAAACATTTCAAGCAGACAACCTAAGAAAATGTATGAGAAATGGTTGGATGAAGAATGCAAAAACCTACGAAAGAAATTGAGAAATCAATCAAACCTAGGCATAGAGACCCAGAAAACCTGAGTCTACGCCTTCATTATGGTGAATCGCTAAAACAATACAGAAATACACGACAGGAAAAAAAAGGAGCAGCACATCAGAAATCAGCTCAATGTAATTGAAGAATCCATAGAATCTAACCACTTCTGGGAAAATTGGAAAACTCTAAACAAACAACAACACGAAGAATTATCTATCCAAAACGGAGATGTATGGATAAACCTCTTCTCCAATCTTTTTGGCTCTATAACAAAGAACAAACAGCCAAAACATATACATTATCAAATACAAATATTACAAACAACAATTAAAAACTACCCCAACCCACTAGATTCTCCAATTACAATGAATGAACTACAGGACAAAATACAAACCCTCCAACCCAAAAAGGCTTGTGGGGTTGATGGTATCCTAAATGATAAAATATACAGACCACAAATTCCAATTGGTTAAACTTAAACTCTTTAACATCATCCTCAGCTCTGGCATATTCCCCAAAATTTAGAACAAATTTGACCCCAATAACTACTGTGGGATATGCGTCAACAGCAACCTTGGGAAAATCCTCTGCATTATCATTAACAGCAGACTCGTACATTTCCTGAGCGAAAACAACGTACAGAGCAAATGTCAAAATTGGCTTTTTACCAAATTACCGTAAGACAGACCACGTATTCACAATGCACACCCTAATTGACAAACAAACTAACCAAAACCAAGGCAAATTCTTCTCATGCTTTGTTGATCTCAAAAAAGCTTTTGACTCAATTTGGCATGAGGGCCTACTATACAAATTGATGGAACGTAGTGTTGGGGGAAAAACATACGGCATTATGAAATCCATATGTACAAACAACAAGTGTGCGGTTAAAATTGGAAAAAACATTTATTTCCACAGGGCCGGGGGGTGAGACAGGGATGCAGCTTAAGGCCCACCCTCTTTAACATATATATCAACGAATTGGTGAGGGCACTAGAACAGTCTGTAGCACCCGGCCTCACCCTACTAGAATCTGAAGTCAAATGTCTAAGGTGTGCTGATGATCTGGTGCTTCTGTCCCCAACCAAGGAGGACCTACAGCAGCACCTAAATCTTCTGCACAGATTCTGTCAGAACTAGGTCCTGACAGTAAATCTCAGTAAGACAAAAATAATGGTGTTCCAAAAAAGGTCCAGTTGCCAGGACCACAAATACAAATTACATCTAGACACCGTTGCCCTAGAGCACACAAAAAATGATACATACCTCGGCCTAAACACCAGCGCCACAGGTAACATCCACAAAGCTGTGAACGATCTGAGAGACAAGGCAAGAAGGGCCTTCTATGCCATCAAAAGTAAAATAAAATTTGACATACCAATTAGGATCTGGCTAAAAATACTTTAAAGTTATAGAACCCATTGCCCTGGGGTCCGCTAACCAACCAAGAATTCACAAAATGGGACAATCACTAAATTGAGACTGCATGCAGAGTTATGCAAAAATATCCTCCATGTACTGTACAACGTAAAACACCAAATAATGTGACTGACCCAAAATTAAGGAAATCTTTGACTATGTACAGAATCAGTGAGCATAGCCTTGCTATTGAGAAAGGCCCGTTGAAGGCAGACATGGCTCTCAGGAGAAGACAGGCTATGTGCACACTGCCCACAAAATGAGGTGGAAACTGAGCTGCACTTCCTAATGTCCTGCCAAATGTATGACCATATTAGAGACACATATTTCCTTCATAAAACACAGACCCACAAAGAATTCGAAAACAAATACAATTTTGATAAACTTCCATATCTATTGGGTGAAATACCACAGAGTGCAATCACAGCAGCAAGATTTGTGACCTGTTGCCACAAGAAAATGGCAACCAGTAAAGAACCAACACCATTGTAAATACGACCTACATTTATGTTTATTTATTTTCCCTTTTGTACTTTAAAACCTCTTAAGGATCCGCCCCTTTTTTCCAATTTTCGCCGAAAATGACATACCCAAATCTAAATGCCTTTTAGCTCAGGACCTGAAGCAAGGATATGCATATTCTTGATACCATTTGAAAGGAAACACTTTGAAGTTTGTGGAAATGTGAAAGGAATGTAGGAGAATATAACACAATAGATCTGGTAAAAGATAATACAAAGAAAAAAACATGCGTTTTTTTGTATTTTTTTGTACCGTCATCTTTGAAATGCAAGAGAAAGGCCATAATGTATTATTCCATCCCAGACGCAATTTCGATTTTGGCCACTAGATGGCAGCAGTGTATGTGCAAAGTTTTAGACTGATCCAAGGAACCATTGCACTTCTGTTCAAAATGTTGTATCAAGACTGCCCAAATGTGCCTAATTGGTTCATTAACTACTTGCACATCATTACAACACTGTATATAGACATAATATGAAATTTGAAATGTCTTAATTTTTTGGGAACTTTTATGAGTGTAATGTTCACTGTTAATTTTTGTTTTGTTTATTTCACTTTTGTTTATTATCAATTTCACTTGCTTTGGCAATGTAAACATATGTTTCCCATGCCAATAAAGCCCCTTAAATTGAATTGAATTGAGAGAGAGAGAGAGAGAATTTCTTCGTATGGGCCATTAGGTTGCTTTACTAAAACTCTTTCTTCTTTAACAAACAACCCCATTGTTGTGACATACTCCGCACTCTGACTAATGTTAGGTGTCCAATTTTCTTCCTTTGGCCTCTTAAATTGTTTGTCATCTCAAAAAGGGGGGTTATGTTGTAACAGTTAGTTGGCTGCCGGTGCAGAGGCTCACTCATTCCCGCTCCGAAGGCTTTTATTGGGCCTATAAACCTTAACGTGTCGGCAGTAGGTGCCGCGTGCTCCTGGTGAAATGTCGAAGCCTGGTGTGGATGGCCACCCATCATCACCCAGAGGGTGGCATGGCTCCAGAGACAGTAAATATGAGAAGTAGACTGTCAGCCCGCTCATACTGCTCTGCTCTGCCATGCATTCACCCCCCCTTTGTGTGGCTCCCCTCCCTAAAGGGCTGTGATATTAACACACATATTGTTTACTTGTTAACTGTATAAAATGAGGTGGGGGGATACAGGGAGATTACTGTCATGTTTTGTCTTTGATCATGTCTTGTCCCTGTGCTTCCCTCTGCTGGTCTTATTAGGTTCTTTCCCTCTTTCTCTCTCTCTCTCTCCTCCTCCCTCTCTCCCTCTCCCGCTCTCTCTCTCTATCGTTCCGTTCCTGCTCCCAGCTGTTTCTCATTCTCCTAACGACCTCATTTACTCTTTCACACCTGTCCCCTATTTTGCCCTCTGATTAGAGTCCCTATTTCTCCCTCTGTTTTCCGCTTCTGTCCTTGTCGGATTCTTGTTTGATGTTTGCTGTTCCTGTGTCCTTGTTCCGCCCTGTCGTGTTCTTTGCCTTCTTCAGATGCTGCGTGTGAGCAGGTGTCTATGTCAGCTACGGCCAGTGCCTTCCTGAAGCGACCTGCAGTCTGTGGTCGCGTCTCCAGTCGTTCCTCTCTATTGACGAGAGGATTTCAGTTTCCTGTTTTGGATTGACCATTGATAATATCCAGGAGAATCATTATTTGTTTAATACTGGAATAAAGACTCTGTTACTATTACGTCGCTTTTGGGTCCTCATTCACCAGCATAACAGAAGAATCCGACCAAGATGGACCCAGCGACTATGGATTCTCTCAACACTGCCGTCGAGTTCCAGGGAGCAATGCTCGGCAGACACGAGCAGGAATTGTTTGCTGCTCGTCATGCCGTTGAGACCCTGGCCGCTCAGGTCTCCGATCTCTCTGGACAGTTTCAGAGTCTTCGTCTCGTGCCACCAGCTACTTCCTGGTCTTCCGAGTCTCCGGAACCTAGGGTTAATAACCCACCATGTTACTCTGGGCAGCCCACTGAGTGTCGCTCTTTTCTCACCCAGTGTGATATTGTGTTCTCTCTCCAGCCCAACACGTACTCTAGTGAGAGAGCTCGGATCGCTTACGTCATATCACTCCTTACTGGTCGGGCTCGGGAGTGGGGCACAGCTATCTGGGAGGCAAGGGCTGAGTGTTCTAACGATTATCAGAACTTTAAAGAGGAGATGATACGGGTTTTTGATCGTTCAGTTTTTGGGAAGGAGGCTTCCAGGGCCCTGGCTTCCCTAGGTCAAGGTGATCGATCCATAACGGATTACTCTATAGAGTTTCGCACTCTTGCTGCATCCAGTGACTGGAACGAGCCGGCGTTGCTCGCTCGTTTTCTGGAGGGACTCCACGCTGAGGTTAAGGATGAGATTCTCTCCCGGGAGGTTCCTTCCAGCGTGGACTCTTTGATTGCACTCGCCATCCGCATAGAACGACGGGTAGATCTTCGTCACCGAGCTCGTGGAAGAGAGCTCACGTTAACGGTGTTTCCCCTCTCCGCATCTCAACCATCTCCTCCCACCGGCTCAGAGACTGAGCCCATGCAGCTGGGAGGTATTCGCATCTCGACTAAGGAGAGGGAACGGAGAATCACCAACCGCCTTTGCCTCTATTGCGGTTCTGCTGGACATTTTGTCATGTCATGTCCAGTAAAAGCCAGAGCTCATCAGTAAGCGGAGGGCTACTGGTGAGCGCTACTACTCAGGTCTCTCCATCAAGATCCTGTACTACCTTGTCGGTCCATCTACGCTGGACCGGTTCGGCTGCTTCCTGCAGTGCCTTGATAGACTCTGGGGCTGAGGGTTGTTTTATGGACGAAGCATGGGCTCGGAAACATGACATTCCTCTCAGACAGTTAGGGAAGCCCACGCCCATGTTCGCCTTAGATGGTAGTCTTCTCCCCAGTATCAGATGTGAGACACTACCTTTAACCCTCACAGTATCTGGTAACCACAGTGAGACCATTTCCTTTTTGATTTTTCGTTCACCTTTTACACCTGTTGTTTTGGGTCATCCCTGGCTAGTATGTCATAGTCCTTCTATTAATTGGTCTAGTAATTCTATCCTATCCTGGAACGTTTCTTGTCATGTGAAGTGTTTAATGTCTGCTATCCCTCCTGTGTCTTCTGTCCCCTCTACTCAGGAGGAACCTGGTGATTTGACAGGAGTGCCGGAGGAATATTATGATCTGCGCACGGTCTTCAGTCGGTCCAGAGCCAGCTCCCTTCCTCCTCACCGGTCGTATGATTGTTGTATTGATCTCCTTCCGGGGACCACTCCCCCTCGGGGTAGACTATACTCTCTGTCGGCTCCCGAACGTAAGGCTCTCGAGGATTATCTGTCTGTTTCTCTCGACGCCGGTACCGTGGTGCCTTCTTCCTCTCCCGCCGGAGCGGGATTTTTCTTTGTTAAGAAGAAGGACGGTACTCTGCGCCCCTGCGTGGATTATCGAGGGCTGAATGACATAACGGTTAAGAATCGTTATCCGCTTCCCCTTATGTCGTCAGCCTTCGAGATTTTGCAGGGAGCCAGGTGCTTTACTAAGTTGGACCTTCGTAACGCTTACCATCTCGTACGCATCAGAGAGGGGGACGAGTGGAAAACGGCGTTTAACACTCCGTTAGGGCATTTTGAATACCGGGTTCTGCCGTTCGGTCTCGCTAATGCTCCAGCTGTCTTTCAGGCATTAGTTAATGATGTACTGAGAGACATGCTGAACATTTTTGTTTTCGTTTACCTTGACGATATCCTGATTTTTTCACCGTCACTCGAGATTCATGTTCAGCACGTTCGACGTGTACTCCAGCGCCTTTTAGAGAATTGTCTCTACGTGAAGGCTGAGAAGTGCGCCTTTCATGTCTCCTCTGTCACATTTCTCGGTTCTGTTATTTCCGCTGAAGGCATTCAGATGGATCCCGCTAAGGTCCAGGCTGTCAGCGATTGGCCCGTCCCTAAGTCACGTGTCGAGTTGCAGCGCTTTCTCGGTTTCGCTAATTTCTATCGGCGTTTCATTCGTAATTTCGGTCAAGTGGCTGCCCCTCTCACAGCTCTGACTTCTGTCAAGACTTGCTTTAAGTGGTCCGGTTCCGCCCAGGGAGCTTTTGATCTCCTCAAGAAGCGTTTTACATCCGCCCCTATCCTTGTTACTCCTGACGTCACTAAACAATTCATTGTCGAGGTTGACGCTTCAGAGGTGGGCGTGGGAGCCATTCTGTCTCAGCGCTTCCACTCTGACGATAAGGTCCATCCTTGCGCTTACTTTTCTCATCGCCTGTCGCCATCGGAGCGCAACTATGATGTGGGTAACCGCGAACTGCTCGCCATCCGCTTAGCCATAGGCGAATGGCGACAGTGGTTGGAGGGGGCGACCGTCCCTTTTGTCGTTTGGACTGACCATAAGAACCTTGAGTACATCCGTTCGGCCAAACGACTTAATGCACGTCAAGCTCGTTGGGCGTTGTTTTTCGCTCGTTTCGAGTTCGTGATTTCCTATCGCCCGGGAAATAAGAACACCAAGCCTGATGCCTTATCCCGTCTCTTTAGTTCTTCTGTGGTTTCTACCGACCCCGAGGGGATTCTCCCTGAAGGGCGTGTTGTCGGGTTGACTGTCTGGGGAATTGAGAGACAGGTAAAGCAAGCACTCACTCACACTGCGTCGCCGCGCGCTTGTCCTAGTAACCTTCTGTTCGTTCCTGTCTCTACTCGTCTGGCTGTTCTTCAGTGGGCTCACTCTGCCAAGTTAGCTGGCCACCCCGGCGTTCGGGGTACGCTTGCTTCTATTCGCCAGCGGTTTTGGTGGCCTACTCAGGAGCGGGACACGCGTCGTTTCGTGGCTGCTTGTTCGGACTGCGCGCAGACTAAATCAGGTAACTCTCCTCCTGCCGGTCGTCTCAGACCGCTTCCCATTCCTTCTCGACCATGGTCTCACATCGCCTTAGACTTTATTACCGGTCTGCCTTCGTCTGCGGGGAAGACTGTGATTCTTACGGTTATCGATAGGTTCTCTAAGGCGGCACATTTCATTCCCCTCGCTAAGCTTCCTTCCGCTAAGGAGACGGCACAAATCATCATTGAGAATGTGTTCAGAATTCATGGCCTCCCGTTAGACGCCGTTTCAGACAGAGGTCCGCAATTCACGTCACAGTTTTGGAGGGAGTTCTGTCGTTTGATTGGTGCTTCCGTCAGTCTCTCTTCCGGGTTTCATCCCCAGTCTAACGGTCAAGCAGAAAGGGCCAATCAGTTGATTGGTCGCATATTACGCAGCCTTTCGTTTCGAAACCCTGCGTCTTGGGCAGAACAGCTCCCCTGGGCTGAGTACGCTCACAACTCGCTTCCTTCGTCTGCTACCGGTCTATCTCCGTTTCAGAGTAGTCTTGGGTACCAGCCTCCTCTGTTCTCGTCCCAGCTCGCCGAGTCCAGCGTTCCCTCCGCTCAGGCTTTTGTCCAACGTTGTGAGCGCACCTGGAGGAGGGTCAGGTCTGCACTTTGCCGTTACAGGGCGCAGACTGTGAGAGCCGCCAATAAACGTAGGATTAAGAGTCCTAGGTATTGTCGCGGTCAGAGAGTGTGGCTTTCCACTCGTAACCTTCCCCTTACGACAGCTTCTCGCAAGTTGACTCCACGGTTCATTGGTCCGTTCCGTGTCTCTCAGGTCGTCAATCCTGTCGCTGTGCGACTGCTTCTTCCGCAACATCTTCGTCGCGTCCACCCTGTCTTCCATGTCTCTTGTGTCAAGCCTTTTCTTCGCGCCCCCGTTCGTCTTCCCTCCCCCCCCCCCGTCCTTGTCGAGGGCGCTCCTATTTACAAGGTACGGAAGATCATGGACATGCGTTCTCGGGGACGTGGTCACCAGTACTTAGTGGATTGGGAGGGTTACGGTCCTGAGGAGAGGAGTTGGGTTCCATCTCGGGACGTGCTGGACCGTTCGTTGATTGATGATTTCCTTCGTTGCCGCCAGGGTTCCTCCTCGAGTGCGCCAGGAGGCGCTCGGTGAGTGGGGGGGTACTGTCATGTTTTGTCTTTGATCATGTCTTGTCCCTGTGCTTCCCTCTGCTGGTCTTATTAGGTTCTTTCCCTCTTTCTCTCTCTCTCTCTCCTCCTCCCTCTCTCCCTCTCCCACTCTCTCTCTCTATCGTTCCGTTCCTGCTCCCAGCTGTTTCTCATTCTCCTAACGACCTCATTTACTCTTTCACACCTGTCCCCTATTTTGCCCTCTGATTAGAGTCCCTATTTCTCCCTCTGTTTTCCGCTTCTGTCCTTGTCGGATTCTTGTTTGATGTTTGCTGTTCCTGTGTCCTTGTTCCGCCCTGTCGTGTTCTTTGCCTTCTTCAGATGCTGCGTGTGAGCAGGTGTCTATGTCAGCTACGGCCAGTGCCTTCCTGAAGCGACCTGCAGTCTGTGGTCGCGTCTCCAGTCGTTCCTCTCTATTGACGAGAGGATTTCAGTTTCCTGTTTTGGATTGACCATTGATAATATCCAGGAGAATCATTATTTGTTTAATACTGGAATAAAGACTCTGTTACTATTACGTCGCTTTTGGGTCCTCATTCACCAGCATAACAATTACAGGGAATGTATTGTCTTTCCACCTGTAGAAGTTCATAATTTTGTCTGCTGGGGATGCATTTGCTCCATTTTTATTGGTGAGTTTAACATAATAATAGAGTTTAACATATTTTTTTAATGCCTACCTTATCTCAGTACCCCACACATACAATTATCTGTAATGTCCCTCAGTCGAGCAGTGAATATCAAATAGATTCAACCAAAAAGACCAGGGAGGTTTTCCAATGCCACAAAGAAGGGCACCTATTGGTAGATGGGTAAAAATAAAAAAGCAGACATCGAATATCCATTTGAGCATGGTGAAGTTACTAATTACACTTTGGATAGACCCAGTCACTACAAAGATACAAGCGTCTTTCCTATCCAGGTGTGGAAAGCTCTTAGAGACTTACCTAGAAAGACTCACAGCTGTAATCGCTGCCAAAGGCGCTTCTACAAAGTATTGACTCAGGGGTGTCAATACTAAGGTATATTAGATTTCTGTATTTCATTTGAGCACATTTTTTGTCATTATGGGGTAGATGGGTGAGAATTTTTTTTTGAATGAATCCGTTTTGAATTCAGGCTGTAACAACAAAATATGGAATAAGTTGAGGGGGATGAATACTTTCTGAAGGCACTGTATGTCACAGGGATTGGCAATCAATCCCTTGAAAAACAGGTGGTATGTCTTCTGAATATTCGAAGAGGCGTTCATTTACCCATACATTCCACATACAGCACTGTATACAAGTGTCAATCTGATGTTGACGGAGGCGACCTTTTCTGTCATATATCAAATAGATATAAATAGGTAATCAACGCCTTGAGTAGCCCTTGAGCAGTTCCTCTAAATCTCCTCAACAATGCTCGCAAGAGAAAGTATGTGTACAGCACGGCATGTGTGCATGCACTGCTTGTAGTAGTGTTAGCCCTTGGTTCACTCCAGACTTGACTGCCCTTGACCAGCACAAAAACATCCTGTGGCATACTGCACTAGCACTAGCATATGCAACTTTTCCGGGAAGCCAGGAACCAATATACAAAGCTAAGGCTAGCTTTTTCAAACAGAAATTTGCATCCTGCAGCACTAATTCCAAAAAGTTTTGGGACACTGTAAAGTCCATTGAGAATAAGAGCACCTCCTCCCAGCTGCCCACTGAACTGAGGCTAGGAAACACTGTCACCACCGGTAATCCACGATAATTGAGAATTTCAATAAGCATTTCTCTACGGCTGGCCATGCTTTCCACCTGGCTACCCCAACCCCGGCCAACAGCTCTGCACCCCCGCAGCAACTGGCCCAACCCCCCCCCCCCCCCCCCCGCTTCTTCTTCACCCAAATCCAGACAGCTGATGTTCTGGAAAATCTGGATCCCTACAAATAAGCTGGGCTAGACAATCTGGACCCTCTCTTCCTAAAATTATCCGCCGCCATTGTTGCAACCCCTATTACTAGTCTGTTCAACCTCTCTTTCATATCGTCTGAGATTCCTAAAGATTGGAAAGCGGCCACGGTCATCCCCCTCTTCAAAGGGGGAGACACTCTAGACGCAAACTGTTACAGACCTATATCCATCCTGCCCTGCCTTTCTAAAGTCTTGAAAAGCCAAGTGAACAAACAGAGCACCGACCATTTCGAATCCCACCGTACCTTCTCCGCTATGCAATCTGGTTTCCGAGTTGGTCACGGGTGCACCTCAGCCACGCTCAAGGTCCTAAATGATATCATAACCGCCATCGATAAAAGACAGTACTGTGCAGTCGTCATTGACCTGGCCAAGACTTTCAACTCTGTCAATCACCGTATTCTTATCGGCAGACTCAACAGCCTTGGTTTCTCTAATGACTGCCTCGCCTGGTTCACTAACGTGTTAGTAAACCTGCTACATTCGTACAGTTTAGCAGTTACACTGTCGGGCCCTGGTGGCAATAAATTAATAAAACCAAAAGCTTACCTTGACTTGGAAGATTTCCAGTGTTGGATAGCCATAGCGAGCTAGCTAACATTGCATCCCTCTGTTTGAGCTGGGTGTTTGAGTAGGCTAAACTAGCTAGCTGCATTCGCTAGCTAAGTATGTCTAATTGAAAAAAATACTACAAAATATAGCTAGCTCCCTCTCACTTCTCCTTCATTTTTGAAGAAATATATATATTTTTAAATGTTCAACTATTGTCTTTCTCTCTGAGTCAACTACTCACCACATTTTCTGCACTGCAGTAGTAGCTAGCTGTAGCTTATACTTTCAGTACTAGATGAATTCTCTGATCCTTTGATTGGGTGGACAACATGTCAGTTCATGCTGCAAGAGCTTTGATAGGTTGGAGGATGTCCTCCGGAGGTTGGCATGATTACTGTGTAAGTCTATGGAAGGAGGTGAGAACCATGAGCCTCTTAGGTTTTGTATTGAAGTCAATTTAACCAGAGGAGGACAGAAACTAGCTGTCCTACAGCTACACCATGGTGTTACCCTACAGAGTGCTGTTGAGGCTACTGTAGACCTTCATTGCAAAACAGTGTTTTAATCAATTATTTGGTGATGTGAATATATTTAATAGTTTTATCTAAAAAGGATAATTTTTAAATGTTTCACTATTTAAATTTTTATGAAATTCACTGAGGATGGTCCTCCCCTTCCTCCTCTGAGGAGCCTCCGCTTATGTCAATACACATCCAAGAGTACAACTATTTTCTTCTGGCTGAGACAGTTTGTTTGGTTTGCCAATAATAATAATCCTTGATAATTGAACTACTATTAGGGGCGGTAGGTAGACAATACAGTTAAATTGCCCACAACAAATAAGAGTGAGATATACCTTATTAGTCCATACATGATGGACATTTTTACGCTGCTTTTAACCCAACCCCTCCGATATACACACACACATCAGGTTTGAACCACTGGATCAGAAGGCAGCCGCGGTGCAGCACCCAACGAGCAGTTTAGGTGGTTAATTTCCTCGCTCATGGGAACATCGGCAGTAGATGGCACATGAGATCTGTCTGAGATATTGATGCCAGCAACCCTCCGTTTGTTGGCTCACTCCTACCAGCCCCCCCCCCCCCCCCCGCCCCCCCGCAAATAGAGAATTAAGGGGGACATTGCTCCACCCACACCCCATTCGATGCATTGAACGGATGTGGGTGGAGCAATGTCTACATAAGGGTACACATTAAAAACACTGACAGAAGCTCCGCCGAAGGCCTTGAGGCCGACACGTAAAGCTTAATTAAGAGCAGTGATGCTAGCAAGAGCTGTGTGCGGTTTCTTCTTTTTTCTCTCATTTTATTCAATTGTTACCATGCACCTGAAAGAAAGATATCTCAGATGTGGGAGTGCCATTTGAATTTTGAATCACAGCTAAACATAATTAAATATTATGTAGGCATAGTTACACTTGCAATGCATTTTCTGAGATCTCCAAGATCCATGATTCATACAGGGTTCAAGTTCAATGTTTTATACTGAACATAAATATATACGCAACATGCAACAACTAACAATTTTACTGAGTTACAGTTCATATAAGGAAATCAGTCAATTGAAATAAATTCATTAGGCCCTAATCTATGGATTTCATATGACTGGGCAGAGGCGCAGCCATGGGTGGGCCTGGGAGGGCATAGGCCCACCCACTGCGGAGGCCCAGCCAATCAGAATACATTTTCCCCCACAAAAGGGCTTTATTACAAACAGAAAATACCCCCCTCTCCCCTCAGACAATCCCGCAGGTGAAGTAGCCGGATGTGGAGGTCAGGTCTGGTGTGGTTACACGTGGTCTGCAGTTGTGAGGTCGGTTGGATGTACTGCCAAGTTCTCTAAAACGACGTTGGAGGCGTCTTATAGTGGAGAAATGAACATTCAATTCTCTGGCAACAGCTCTGGTGGACATTCCTATGCCAATTGCACACTCCGACAAAACTTGAGACATCTGTGGCATTGTCTTGTGTGACAAAACTGCACATTTATGAGTGGCCTTTTATTGTCCCCAGCACAAGGTGCACCTCTGTAATGATTATCAAAGCAAAGGAGAAATGCTCACTAACAGGGATGTAAACAAATCCCGTATCTGTCGCAGAATGTTGCTTTTCCTTTTGGACAAAAATGATAAGAATATGGAGAGTTATGAAGTTATGAAAACTGGGTGTTTTGCAAATGTTGAACTTAAAATATGGCTACTAATACTGGAAAAGCTAAATCAAAGTCCAAGTATACAGATTTGACAATATTCTTGCAGAAAAATGTAAATGTCTCCTTCACGATTTGCCCAAATGTACCTGGGTGACTTCACACTAAATGTCATGTAGTTTGTTCATACTTCAAGTTATCTGTCTGAAACTTTGCACATACACTGCTGCCATCTTGTGTACTCCATCAGAATTACAACCAGAGTGATGGCTAGATTTGGGGCCTTTCTGTGCATTTTAAAGATAGTGGTAGAAAAAAAATGAAAACGGTTGGTTTATTCTTTGTATTTTCTTCTACTAGATGTATTGTGTTATATTCTCCTACATTCAATCCACATTTCCACAAACTTCAAAGTGTTTCCTTTCAAATGGTACCAAGAATATGCATATCATTGCTTTAGGGCCTGAGCTACAGGCAGTTCGAAAAAAAGGGGGCTATCCCTAAGATGTCATTATGCAAACTTTTTGGCATTTTGTAACAGATGTCTATTTCCACTCATTAAATAGCGTGAGTATGCAGTGCATGCCATTTGGATGCTGGAATTATTTGGGAGTGGACAAACATGCCCTTTTTGAAGTGATTCGCTTGAAAATATCATGACTGATTATGTTCATGCCAAATTTAAAGGTAATACATTTTTACCGTTTAAATTACATCTTTATTAATAGGCCCATAAAAAAAAGGAATGTGCGTGCACTCAATAGAGACCCCCGAATCTCATGGTGTAATTAACACTTCCTCTTTCCTTCCATTCACCATATGGTTCAATTGACATGCTTCCACTCCTGGTACGTGGTGCATAATAAGAATGTACACTGCGACGCCAGAGATTACATATTTTTCTGAAAATTCCCTGAGACACAATGCACTTTCCTTTTGTTCTCCTGACGTACAATAAATCAACACCATACCACTCCTGGTCACTGATTGACTCCACCATCCCAATTGAGCCCGCACAACTCATAAATCCTTTTGACGGATGGGTTACTGCAGCAGACGGCCACCCGGGTTCCACTCCTATCAGCAAAAAAACAAGGAGAAGCGTCTCCAGTGGGAAAGCAATCACCAACACTGGATCGCTGAGGAGTGGAAAAACAATCACCAGGTCTGACGAATTGCCAGTTCAAATCAAATCAAATGTTGTTTGTCACATGCCCGAATAACAGGTGTAGACCTGACAGTGAAATGCTTACTTACAAGCCCTTAACCAACAACGCAGTTTTAAGAAAATACCGAAAAAAGATACAAAATGTAAAAGTAAGAGATAAGAAAAACAAATAATTAAATAGCAGCAGTAAAAAAACAATAGCGGGGCGATATACAGGGGGTACCGGTTCAGAGTCAATGTGTCAATGTGCAGGGGCACCGATGTTGAGGTAGTTGAGGTAATTATGTACATGCAGGTAGGGTTATTAAAGTAGCTATGCATAGAAGATAACAGAGAGTAGCAGCGGCGTTGGGGTGGTGCGGGGGTGCAAATAGTCTGGGTAACCATTTGATTAGCTGTTCAGGAGTCTTATGGCTTGGGGGTAGAAGCTGTTTTGAAGCCTCTTGGACCTAGACTTGGCGCTCCGGTATCTCTTGCCATGTGGTAGCAGAGAAAACAGTCTATGACTAGGGCGCCTGGAGTCTTTGACAATTGTTAGGGCCTTCCTCTGACACCGCCTGGTATAGAGGTTCTGGATGGCAGGAAGCCTGGCCCCAGTGATGTACTGGGCCGTACGCACTACCCTCTGTAGTGCCTTGTAGTCGCAGGCTGAGCATTGCCATACCAGGCAGTGATGCAACCCGTCAGGATCCTCTCGATGGTGCAGCTGTAAAACCTTTTGAGGATCTGAGGACCCATGCCAAATCTTTTCAGTCTCCTGAGGGGGAATAGGCTTTGTCGTGCCCTCTTCACGACTGTCATGGTGTGCTTGGACCATGATAGTTTGTTGGTGATGTGGACGCCAAGGAACTTGAAGCTCCCAACCTGCTACACTACAGCCCCGTCGATGAGAATGGGGGTGTGCTCGGTCATCCTTTTCCTGTAGTCCACAATCATCTCCTTAGTCTTGAGCACGTTGAGGGGGAGGTTGTTGTCCTGGCAACACCAGGTCAGGTCTCTGACCTCCTCCCTATAGGCTGTCTCATCGTTCTCGGTGATCAGGCCTGCCACTGTTGTGTCATCAGAAAACTTGATGATGGTGTTGGAGTTGTGCCTGGCCACGCAGTCATGAGTGAACATGGAGTGCAGGAGGGGACTGAGCACGCACCCCTGAGGGGCCCCGTGTTGAGGATCAGTGTGGCGGATGTGTTGTTACCTACCCTTACCACCTGGGGGGCGGCCCGTCAGGAAGTCTAGGATCCATTTGCAGAGGGAGGTGTTTAGTCCCAGGGCCCTTAGCTTAGTGATGAGCGTTGAAGGCACTATGGTGTTGAACGCTGAGCTGTAGTCAATGAATAGCATTCTCACATAGGTGCTCCTTTTGTCCAGGTGGGAAAGGGCAGTGTGGAGTGCAATAGAGATTGCGTCATCTGTGGATCTGTTGGTGAGGTATGCAAATTGGAGTGGGTCTAGGGTTTCTGGGATAATGGTGTTGATGTGAGCCATGACCAGCCTTTCAAATAATTTCATGGATACAGACGTGAGTGCTATGGGTCCGTAGTCATTTAGGCAGGTTACCTTAGTGTTCTTGGGCACAGGGACTATGGTGGTATGGAGGTTGAAAATGTCAGTGAAGACACTTGCCAGTTGGTCAGCGCATGCTCGGAGTACACGTCCTGGTAATACGGCTGGCCCAGCGGCCTTGTGAATGTTGACCTGTTTTTAAGGTCTTACTCACATCGGCTGCGGAGTGCGGGATCACACAGTCATCCGGAACAGCTGAAGCTCTCATGCATGTTTTAGTGTTACTTGCCCCGAAGCTAGTATAGAAGTTGTTTAGCTCATCTGGTAGGCTCGTGTCACTGGGCAGCTCTCGGCTGTGCTTCCCTTTGTAGTCTCTAATAGTTTGCAAGCCCTGCCTTATCCGACGAGCGTCGGAGCTGGTGTAGTACGATTTAATCTTAGTCCTGTATTGACGCTTTGCCTGTTTGATGGTTCGTCGAAGGGCATAGCGGGATTTCTTATAAGCTTCTGGGTTAGAGTCCCGCTCCTTAAAAGCTGCAGCTCTATCCTTTAGCTCAGTGCGAATGTTGCCTGTAATCCATGGCATCTGGTTGGGGTATGTATGTACAGTCACTGTGGGGACAACGTCATCGATGCACTTATTGATAAAGCCAGTGACTGATGTGGTGTACTCCTCAATGCCATCGGAAGAATCCCGGAACATATTAGTCTGTGCTCGCAAAACAGTCCTGTAGTTTAGCATCTGCTTCATCTGACCACTTTTTTATAGACCGAGTCACTGGTGCTTCCTGCTTAAATTTTTGCTTGTAAGCAGGAATCAGGAGAATAGAGTTATGGTCAGATTTGCCAAATGGAGAGCGAGGGAGAGCTTTGTACGTGTCTCTGTGTGTGGAGTGAAGGTGGTCTAGAATTTTTTCCCCTCTGGTTGCACATTTAACATGCTGATAGAAATTCAGTAAAACTGATTTAAGTTTCCGGCCACTAAGAGCACAGCCTCTGGATGAGCGTTTTCCTGTTTGCTTATGGCGGAATACAGCTCATTGAGTGCGGTTTTAGTGCCAACCTCACTGATATGTAGACAGCTACGAAAAATACAGATGGAAACTCTCTTGGTAGATAGTGTGGTCTACAGCTTATCATGAGATACTCTACCTCAGGTGAGTAAAACTTGGAGACTGCCTTAGATATTGTGCACCAGCTGTTGTTTACATAAATGCATAGGCCCCCGTCCCGTGTCTTACCAGAGGCTGCTGTTCTATCTTGCCGATACAGTGTATAATCCACCAGCTGTATGTTCTTAATGTCGTCGTTCAGCTACGACTCGGTGAAACATAAGATATTACAGTTTATAATTATTAATGTCCCGTTGGTAGGATATACATGCTTTCAGTACACCCCATTTATTTTCCAGCGATTGAACGTTAGCTAGCAGAACGGAAGGTAAAGGCAGATTAGCCACTTACCGCCTGATCCTCTCAAGGCAACCTGATCTTTTGCCTCTAAATCTCTGTTTCCTTCTCCGGCAAATCACTGGACTCAGGGCCTGGTCAGGTGTCTGCAGTATATCCCTCGCGTCCGACTCATTGAAGAAGAACCCCACGTCCAATTTGAGGTGAATAATCCCAGTTCTGATGTCCAGAAGCTCTTTTCGTTCATAAGCGATGGTAGCAGCAACAAAATGTACAAAACAAGTTACGAACAATGCGAAAAAACAAACAAAATCATATGATTGTTTGAGAGCCGATAAGACGGCAGCACTACCCTCCGGCACCATCATCATGTTGCGTTAGCTGATGGCAGAGTCAAGATTTGCCGTAAGCAGCATCAGTCCAAGGCCCCATCCTGTCTGGTGTCAACGATACAGGCTGGTGGTGTAATGGTGTGGGAAATGTTTCCCTGGCACACATTAGGTCTCTTGATACCAATTGAGCAACGTTTCCATGCCCCTAAGAATTCAGGCTGTTCTGAAGGCAAAGGGGAGTCTGACCTGGTACTAGATGAGTGTACCTAATAAACTGGCCACTGAGTGTACATCTAGTCATATCGCATGCCTGGGATACTATAGGCAAAAGCCGAAAGCTTACTCTTAATTTTCAGAATGTATATGATACAGTAGCCTATCTTCAGGTTGAATTACTCTGGAGACCCCTCCCTCGTTGACGCCCATTCCCAGTACAACTCCCTCCCACCAAACTGTAGGCTACCTCCCATAATACGATACAATGAAATGATAAAATAGAGAGGTCGCGCGCTCAGAAGTTTACACCGATTAACACGAAAAATACCAAGCTGTTGGCTGGTGACGTGACACAGCGCTCTCAAATACGCAATATTCTGGAGGGAAAAAAAGAAAGGAAATTTGGATTATCTACTAGTTGACAGCTGTACTGAGTAAGATTTATATTGAAGAAGCTAACCAGGGGGTGCCGTTTGGAAAGCAGTCACATTGTCATTCGTGGAAAGGGAATTAGTATGGGTTTGAGTGCAGTACTGTATTTGTAAGCAGACGGAGCGCACGCCTTCCTCATTAGAAAAGGTTGTATCGGGAGCTGGACTACAGGAGTGGATTCAAGCAACAGTGGAGGTAAACCCGTTTGATAACGTTACTCACACTTTACATACGAGGGCATAGATTATATAGTCTATGGCAAGCACCAAATCTACCTAACTGTCCCTGTGCAAGGCTATTGACATCAAGTCGAATGTCAAATCGCTCTTGCAAGCTGCTGTCTCGCTGCATAGCGTTGAATGGCACATCTATCGTGGCCGTTCAATTCCAACACACAGATGCTTGGTAGGGTAGTAACGTTATTACGTCGAGAAAATAACGTGACAACATTCAGGTTTGCTTTGTGTGGTCGAAAACCACTAGCTCAGTCACCCAAACAGGCTCGAAGAAGCATAATTTTCACCCCTTTGCCTTTGATAATGTCATGGATGCGGTTTTAAAACAAACGTAACACATTTTCCCCAAACTGTTAGATACTAGGTCGGTTAGATTTGTTGACCCCACCTATCAAACATGTAACGTTATAATAATACAGTGTCATATTCTCAATGGACAAGCAATAGTGAACGTGACGCATTTGGTTTAGTTACTTTGTATCTGACTAGTAGCGTTCCATGTCGCGGGGGGGGGGGTATAATTACTCTTTGACTTGTATTGTTACACATGTAGCCACTGCGTTATTTGCCGCTGGTCAACAGGGCTTATTCAGTGAGGTTGCGTTTGGTGTATGCAGATGCTTGCAGGATGGGCATCATAAGCGTTTTGATGAGGGGGAAACTGCACTTTTCAGAGCAACAATGTATTCATTATCTATAGTAACTATATTATAGCATCATGCCATTTTATTGTAAGGAACCATGTCCATACTCTACAAGGCACATGGGTTAGTTTAATTTTTTTATTTTTATTAACCTGAACCCCCAAGGAGCCTTAAAGGGGAAAACCATCAAGCTATTCAGCAAAGAGCGCAATCGGTGACTGCAGAAGGAGATCTCCAAACTTGGCCTACCTCCTATAGGGAATACGGTACCTTAGTTCTAGCTCGTATTCCGCTCTACACTGTCTCAATGTCTCATAGTGAGGGAAGACATGGGCATAGAGACTCACATTCCCCAACAACTCTTAATTGCCGACATAGAGCAACAGTCCTCTCAAAGCCCATGTCACGAGTCGCAATGGGCCTTGGTCAATCCTCATGAAATACCACAGTGATGTCATTCTCAGCAGGGAAGACAGGCTAAAGTTGTTATGGCGTGGAGAGGTGACATCTCAACAAAGGTTACATGCAACTGCATCTACACTAGGACTGTCCCCGACTAAAAAGAAATGTATATTGGTTGGTCGAGAGTAGTCTGTTCTTTCGACCTATTAGTCAACATTTTTTAACACATATTTTTCCCTAAATAGACACACCCTATGTGTTATTAAAATCAACCAGATGTAGGCTACTGAGCTCGTCTGATGCTTTTAGCACACTGTGATTAAATAATCAAGGCACACCAATGACTCGAGGGAGCCAGAGATCAAGATCGCCTAACCAGAATTAAAAAAAACTGTTCCCGATCCCCCATCTCCCCCTCCTCCAGCAGCTGCTGGCCTTGGCAGCTTCTGCCATTTAAGCTCCTGAAGTTGTCGGTAATAGGCTACACCAGGGGTCGGCAACCTTTTCCATTTGAAGTGCCAATTTATCTTAACATTTATACTGATCTGCATGCCAGTTATGATTGTCATATGCACATTTTTGTGGAACAGTTTCATTTATAATACTCTTATCAAAATTCCAAAAGTGACTTCTACTGCCATTAGCAACTATGTAAAAATAGCCTACATAAAGCCAACAAATAAAAACATTGAAGCCTGCAGGTAGAAAATATCCTGATTTATAAATATCCTATAAATCACATTGGCTACGCATGGCCTGTCTGCAAGGAACTTGAAACATTACACTTGCAAAATTGTATAAAATATTCTGCACCCTCAGTTTCCAGCGCCATTGATCTCCGGACAGACACAGCTGTAGGCTATTTGAGCAAGGGAAAATAAGTAATCAGGTAGCCCTATTTTATGACGTTTCCACCAGATCAGAGTATTACATTTTTTTCCCCTTTCACACCAAGTGGTTATCGAAAGAGGTGGAAAGATTTTTCAAATAGGCTACGTTGAGGAACTATTGTCATCCTCAATGGATGTAATTACTTTGCGAAGCTCCACAGTGGTGGTGCGTTAAGACAATCCATAAATACTATCAGATCCAAAAATGGGCACATTTATAGGCCTACATTTCGATGCAGGCCAGGTAGCCTAGGCCTACTTCTATGCATAATCAGGTGCGCGTCCTTACTCAGCATTGACCGGAGCTCTACAAATAAAATACAATGGCATGAAATAAACCAAAACTTGTTCCTCACAAGTGTAGCCTAGGTTGTGCGGTCCGCAAACAATGTGTCCACCCCGACAATGAGAACGGTAAAATACGAATAATAATATTAGCGGAATTAGTGGTAAATGTACCACTGGTGATACTGGTGTGCCATCCTGCGGCCTCCAATGGATTAGTCCACAGAGACATGCATGAATCAGACAGGTGTCCATAATTTTTATTTTTTTTATTCAGCAAAAAAATATAGGACACTGTCTTTCAAAGATAATTCATAAAAATCCAAATAACTTAACAGATCTTCATTGTAAAGGGTTTAAACACTGTTTCCCATGCTTGTTCAATGAACCATAAACAATTAATGAACATGCACCTGTGGAACGGTCGTTAAGAGACCAATAGCTTACAGACGGTAGGCAGTTAAGGTCACAGTTATGAAAACTTAGGACACTAAAGAGGCCTTTCTACTGACTCTGAAAAACACCAAAAGAAAGATGCCCAGGGTCCCTGCTCATCTGCGTAAACGTGTCTTAGGCATGCTGCAAGGAGGCATGAGGACTGCAGATGTGGCCAGGGCAATAAATTGCAATGTCCGTACTGTGAGACGCCTAACACAGCGCTACAGGGAGACAGGAAGGACAGCTGATCGTCCTTGCAGTGGCAGACCACGTGTAACAACACATGCACCGGATCGGTACATCTGAACGTCACATCTGCGGGACAGGTACAAGAACTGCCCGAGTTACACCAGGAACGCACAATCCCTCCATCAGTGCTCAGACTGTCCGCAATAGGCTGAGAGAGGCTGGACTGAGGGCTTGTAGGCCTGTTGTAGGGCAGGTGCTCACCAGACATCACCGGCAACAACGTCGCCTATGGGCACAAACCCACCGTTGCTGGACCAGACAGGACTGGCAAAAAGTGCTCTTCACTGACGATTCGCGGTTTCGTCTCACCAGGGGTGATGGTAGGATTCGCATTTATCGTCAAAGGAATGAGCGTTACACCGAGGCCTGTACTCTGGAGCGGGATCGAGGTGGAGGATCCGTCATGGTCTGGGGTGGTGTGTCACAGCATAATCAGACTGAGCTTGTTGTCATTGCAGACAGTCTCAACGCTGTGCGCTACAGGGAAGACATCCTCCTCCCTCTTGTGGTACCCTTCCTGCAGGCTTATCCTGACATGACCCTCATGACAATGCCACCAGCCATACTGCTCGTTCTGTGCGTGATTTCCTGTAAGACAGGAATGTCAGTGTTCTGCCATGGCCAGCGAAGAGCCTGGATCTAAATCCCATTGAGCAGGTCTGGGACCTGTTGGATCGGAGGGTGAGGGCTAGGGCCATTCCCCCCAGAAATGTCCGGGAACTTCCAGGTGCCTTGGTGGAAGAGTGGGGTAAAATCTCACAGCAAGAACTGGCAAATCTGGTGCAGTCCATGAGGAGGAGATGCACTGCAGTACTTAATGCAGCTTGTGGCCACACCAGATACTGACTGTTACTTTTGATTTTGACCCCCCCTTTGTTCAGGGACACATTATTCAATTTCTGTTAGTCACATGTCTGTGGAACTTGTTCAGTTTATGTCTCAATTGTTGAATCTGGTTTTGTTCAAACAAATATTTACACATGTTAAGTTTGCTGAAAATAAACGCAGTTGACAGTGAGAGGACATTTTTTTGCTGAGTGTGTGTGAATATATATACAGTTGAAGTCAGAAGTTTACATACAATTAGGTTGAAGTCATTAAAACTCGTTTTTCAAACACTCCACAAGTTAATTGTTAACAAACTATAGTTTTGGCGGTTAGGACATCTACTTTGTGCATGACACAAGTAATTTTTCCAACAATTGTTTACAGACAGATTATTTCACTTATAATTCACTGTATCACAATTCCAGTGGGTCAGAAGTTGACTGTGCCTTTCAACAGCTTGGAAAATTCCAGAAAATGATGTCATGGCTTTAGAAGCTTCTGATAGACTAATTTACATCATTTGAGTCAATTGGAGGTGTACCTGTGAATGTATTTCAAGGCCTACCTTCAAACTCAGTGCTTCTTTGCTTGACATCATGGGAAAATAAAAAGAAATCAGCCAAGACCTCAGAAGAAAATTGCACATCTCCACAAGTCTGGTTTATCCTTGGGAGAAATTTCCAAACGCCTGAAGGTACCACATTCATCTGTGCAAACAATAGTACGCCAGTATAAACACCATGGGACAACGTAGCCGTCATACCGCTCAGGAAGGAGACGCGTTCTGTCTCCTAGAGATGAACGTAGTTTGGTGCAAAAAGTGCAAATCAATCCCAGAACAACAGCAAAGGACCTTGTGAAGATGTTGGAGGAAACGGGTACAAAAGTATCTATATCCACAGTAAAACGAGTCCTATATCGACATAACCTGAAAGGCCGCTCAGCAAGGAAGAAGCAACTGCTCCAAAACCGCCATAAAAAAGCAAGACTACGCTTTGCAAATGCACATGGGGACAAAGATTGTACTTTTTGGAGAAATGTCCTCTGGTCTGATGAAACAAAAATAGAACTGTTTGGCCATAATGGCCATCGTTATGTTTGGAGGAAAAAGCGGTAGGCTTGCAAGCCGAAGAACACCATCCCAACCGTGAAGCACGGAGGTGGCAGCATCATGTTGTGGGGGTGCTGTGCTGCAGGAGGGACTGGTGCACTTCACAAAATAGATGGCATCATGAGAAGGAAAATTATGTGGATATATTGAAGCAACATCTCAAGACATCAGTCAGGAAGTTAAAGCTTGGTAGCAAATGGGTCTTCCAAATGGACAATGTCCCCAACATACAAAGTTGTGGCAAAATGGCTTAAGGACAACAAAGTCAAGGTATTGGAGTGGCCATCACAAAGCCCTGACCTCAAGCCTATTGAAAAAGCGTGTGCAAGCAAGGAGGCCTACAAACCTGACTCAGTTACACCAGCTTTGTCAGGAGGAATTCACCCAATTTATTGTAGGAAGCTTGTGGAAAGCTACTGAAAACATTTGACCCAAGTTAAACAATTTAAAGGAAATGCTACCAACTACTAGTTCAGTGTATGTAAACTTCTAACCCACTGGGAATGTGATGAAAGAAATAAAAGCTGAAATAAATCATTCTCAACTATTATTCTGACATTTCACATTCTTAAAATAAAGTGGTGATCCTAACTAACCTAGGACAGGGAATTTTTTACTGGGATTAAATGTCAGTAATTGTGAAAAACTGAGTTTTAATGTATTTGGCTAAGGTGTATGTAAACGTCCAACTTCAACTATGTGTATATATATATATATGTGTGTGTGTGTGTATATACATACACACACACACACACACACACACACACACACACACACACACACACACACACACACACACACACACACACACACACAGTACCAGTCAAAGTTTGGACACACCGACGGTTTTTTCTTTATTTGTGCTAGTTCCTACATTGTAGAATAATAGTGAAGACAAACTATGAAATAACACATATAGTATGTAGTCCTGTAGTAACCCAAAAAATGTTAAACAAATCAGAAGATTTCCAATCTAAAATATATTAAGTAGCCACTCTTTGCCTTGATGACAGCTTTGCACACTCTTGGCATTCTCTCAACCAGCTTCATGAGGAATGCTTTTCCAACAGTCTTGAAAGAGTTCCCACATATGCTGAGCACTTGTTGGCTGCTTTTCCTTCACTCTGCGATCCAACTCATCCCAAACCATCTCAATTGGGTTGAGGTCGGAAGATTGTGGAGGCCAGGTCATCTGATGCAGCACTCCACCACTCTCCTTCTTGGTCAAATAACCCTTACACAGCCTGGAGGTGTGTTGGGATCATTGTCCTGTTGAAAAACAAATGATAGTCCCACTAAGCACAAACCAGATGGATGGTGTATTGCTGCAGAATGCTGTGGTAGCCATGCTGGTTAAGTGTGCCTTGAATTCTAAATAAATCACAGACAATGTCACCAGCAAAGCGCCATCACACCTCCTCCTCCTCCATGCTTCCCAGTGAGAACCACACATGCGGAGATAATCTGTTCACCTACTCTGCGTCTCACAAAGACACTGCGGTTTGAACCAGAAATTGCAAAGGACAGATTTCCACCGGTCTAATGTCCATTGCTCGTGTTTCTTGGCTCAAGCAAGTCTCTTCTTATTGGTTTCCTTTAGTGGTTTCTTTGCAGCAATTTGACCATTTAGTCCTGATTCACGCAGTCTCCTCTGAACAGTGAGATGTGTCTGTTACTTTAACACTGATGCATTTATTTGGGCTGCAATTTCTGAGGCTGGTAACTCTCTTGAACGTATCCTCTGCAGCAGAGGTAACCCTGGGTCTTCCTTTCCTGTGTTGGTCCTCATGAGAGCCAGTTTCATCATAGCGGTTGATGGTTTTTGCGACTGCACTTTAAGAAACTTTCAAAGTTCTTGAAATTTTCCGGATTGACTTTCCTTCATGGCTTAAAGTAATGGACTGTCATTACTCTTTGCTTATTTGAGCTGTTCTTGACATAATATGGACTTGGTCTTTTACCAAATAGGTCCAATCTGTATACCAATCCTACCTTGTCAGAACACAACTGATTGGCTCAAATGCATTAAGAAAAGAAACTCCACAAATGTACTTTTAACAAGGCACACCTGTTAATTGAATTCCATTCCAGGTGACTACCACATGAAGCTGGTTGACAGAATGCCAAGAGTGTGCAAAGCTGTCAAGGCAAAGGGTGGCTACTTTGAAGATTCTTCAATATAAAGTATATTGTGATTTGTTTAACAGTTTTTTGGTTACATGATTCCATGTGTTATTTCATAGTTTTGATGTCTAAACTATTATTCTATAATGTAGAAAATAATAAAAACCCTTGAATAAGTAGGTGTGTCAACTTTTGACTGGTACTGTATATATTTGCTACTGCTGGACTAAAAAAATCTTGGTCGACCAACAGTCTATCGACAAACCAATCGACCAGTCGACTAAATGTGGTCATTGCACGCTCCCTCAATTTGAGACCTCTGTTGCATTGTGTTGTTTAACAAAACTGCACATTTTTGTGACCTGTCTTCAGCACAAGGTGCACCCGTGTAATGATCATGCTGTTTAATCAGCTTCTTGATATGCCACACCTGTCAGGTGGGTGGATTATCTTGGCAAAGGAGAAATGCTCATTTAACATTGATATGAACATATTTGTACACAAAATTTGAGCTAAATGTGCTTTGTGTATGGAACATTTCTAGGATCTTTAATTTTGGCTTATGAAACATGGGACCAATACGTCACATTGTGTTTATATTTTCAGTATATTTACAGCTTGTTTCACAAGCACAATGACAACCTAACACTGCCAGCCTGACAGGGAATGATTCAAAATGTTGGAGTTTGCTGTATTTCTTTAACATTTTATGCAGGTGATTGCATAAGTGAGAAAATGAAAAACCTTGGAGAAAATAATTGAAACATTGGTTTGACAGTGTACTTAAAAATCTTGGAACAAATGCCTAGTACCACATTGTCACAACAGCAGTGGCTTACCTCAGTGGCAGACATTTTCCCTCAACACACCTGGTTTTAAATGCCATGTGTTAATTAGCTCAATGACTATCACCTGTGACAGTGCGCCACTGTTCCAGCTCAGCCAATCGAAACACACAGACAATCGATGCAAAAATGCTTGTCCTTCACAAATGTTTTTTGGCATTTGTTTTAGATTTGAAAGCATCACCGGGTGCACGTTTTGGTTTTTGCTCTAGCACTACACACCTGATTCAAATAACCAACTAATCATCAAGCTTTGTATATTTGAATCAGCTGAATAAGCAAGTGTGTTTGTGCAGGGCTGAAACAGAAATGTGTGCTGTTGGGGGGTACTTGATGACTGGAGTTGGGAAACACGGACGAAGGACATGTATTTGTTCACTTATCCCTGGTCACACCCACGCATTCCCAGTTTACACTATATTTATAACATTGAGCAGGGAATGTGAATATATTTTTGGTTGCTTTACTACCCTCCAGTTGGCACTATATCTTGATGCCCTTGCTTTTGCGTTTGGCTCATGCAGTCTTTCCAGTTGCAACATTCAAGGCTTGTTGCATGAAACAATACCAGGATGAGTTCCTCTCATACTATAGGCCTACTCTGTCACCAGAGCTAAATGCATCTTATACTAATGTGTATTTATAGGCCTACCCCAATGGAGGGATATCTCAAATAGAACTGTCTTTGTCTTAACATGGCCAACGGGAAGTGAGAATATACTATGGTAAGGGTCATTGATGCGTTCAGCCAGCGACAGGGAAAGATATCGCAGAGGTGGCGGCCGTTGTGTTCTAGTAACCTACTGGCCCCTGGGCCACTAGGCACAATTCATGTGACAAGTCACAACAGTTGATGAGAGTTGCGTGTTGTCGCATCACGATGCACGTGTAGCCTGTGCTCTTGACCATGTAGGCATTTTCTGAAATGGCCCAACATATTTGGTCCAAGAACTGTATGACATTTTGCTTACAGGTAGAAAAACATACAGGAATTGAATCAAGCATGTGTCCGCCCAAGCTATTTATTGAATGTACAAAAGCTTATTTATTTTTCTGTAATTCATTTTGTCAGAGTTAGCCCACGTTGCAGTCAAAGCAACATTTTAAAGGACTATTTCAAGAAGAAGAAAACAAATCTGACTGTTTCCCTTCGTTGCCGTCCAAGGATATTAGAAGATTCTCCAGTTGGAGAGTGCTCTTCAAAGGACCGCGTCGCTGGCACAGATTGTTAGTGTAATATCAGCATTCTGTTTGATTTCGACATGGCCTGATTCTTATCGGGGCGCTTGTTTCTTGTCTGTCTTCAGTGAATCTCTGCATCTATCTACTTGTATTCATCATTTAACCTAAGTATTATGGTTGCAAGAAGATCAACCGATTTGTTATTTTACAGCGAGAAGGCATACTGTTTAACAACAATGTCCCCTCTGCCTATGCTATCATGTGCCAGGCCCGTCTTGCTATGTATGCGCCTGTCTATGGCATCAGGCAGCAGCTGGGGAGGAGAAGGGGGAGAGAGAGAGAGAGACTGTCTCATACTATTATCATTACGTAGCCTACCTGAAAGATGTCAAGGGTCTTAACTATGTTGAATTGCAGGAAATGAGCTTCAAAACAACAAATTAAACAAAATCAAGCTGGTTGTGTTTTTCATATAGGCTATCTCAATAAACAATTGAAATCAACAATTTGAAAAAGGGGGCAGGCTGGTAAGCCCTGGTATAGGCCTACTACTATAGATAGCTATGCCATGGAGGTCTGTAGATACAGCGTTCTACACTGTGTGTACAAAACAATAGGAACATCTTCCTGATATTGAGTTTCTCCACCCCTTTTGCCCTCAGAACAGCCTCAGTTCGCCGGGGCATGGACTACAAGGTGTCAAGCATTCCACAGGGATGCTGGCCAATGTTGACGCCAATGCTTCCCACAGTTGTCAAGTTGGCTGGTTATCCTTTAGGTGGTGGACCATTTTTAAAACACACAGGAAACTGCTGAGCATTCAAAAAAACAGCAGCGTTGCAGTTCTTGACACAAACCAGTGCGCCTGGCACCTACTACCATACCCCGTTCACAGGCACTTCAATCTTTTGTCTTGCCCATTCACCCTCTGAATGGCACACATATACAATCCACGTCTCAAGGCTTAAAACTTATTCTTTAACCCGTCTCCCCCCTTCATCTACACTGATTTGAAGTGGATTTAACAAGTGACATCAATAACAGGATCACAGCTTTCACCTGGATTCACCTGGTCAGTCTATGTAATGAAAAGAGCAGGCGTTCCTAATGTGTTGTACACTCCGTGTATATCCAGCCATATAAACTCCTGTTGATGTTTACCCACTCAGGAAGCTTCCTTTGATTCTGTTTAGGCCTTGAGTCGGTGGCTTAGCGTTGCTTGAAGCCAAATCCCAGCACGTTTGTTTGGATGGCAGTCTCCCATAACACACAAGAACAATGGCAGGAGGAGACTCCGAGGATGTGGAGAAAGTCAATAGGGCTTAATGGCCATTGTGACACACAATCACAGTCTACCATTGACTGCATTGACTGCAGTGGGAGCTATCTAAGCTAAAGTAATGCTAACAAGAAGAAGTTAGCCTAGCCATTCAATGTGCTGGGAAAGTCTGCTTAGAGATGCTAATGGTAAACTAATATAGCTTCCCTTTTCCATTGAGTGACTCTTAGGGTCAGCTTATTCACTGAGGAGTTGATTGTAGGTGGTCTATTTGGTCTTTAGTCAGTCAGTTTGGCAGCTAACGCTGATGTTAGCATTTTTGCTCTCACTCCGTAGCTAGCTGATGAGTAGAGTTGTTGGTGGGATTGACAGTTCTCGTCCAGTGCAGCACTTATGTAAGGCAAACACAATCTTCCCTTTTTTAATAAGTTAGCACCATGTCATTTGGGTTTTGAAGGCAACCAATCATTTTCCATTTCTCAGTGTTTTGTGGTGAAGCCTGTTCATACGCTGACAGGGTGGTAACATTCTTTAATGCTTGTTTATTTTCCGTTAGTGCTGAATCACTGTCTGTAATAAGTACTGCCATTTTTCTGCATTACTTGTCTGGCCAGTGTTGGTCAGTCTGTGTTAGTCAAAGTTTTTTTTAATATTAAATAATTCATTGGTGGGTGCTTATTTGTCATTTTTCCTTTTAATTAATTTTTTATTTTTATCCCAACCCTTCCTGAGACACCTGAGATTGGCGCCACAGCCAGGGTCTTCCATTATCAATGGTGACCCTGGAGCAATTAAGGTTAAGTGCCTTGCTCAAGGGCACATCAACATTGATTATTTAAAAAAAAAAAATCGGTTCGGGGATTCGAGCTAGCCACCTTTTCAGTTTCTGGCCTAATGCTCTAACTGCTAGGCTACCTAGTGTGGGTAGTCTGGTACAGTACAGTCATAGGGGGTGTCAGTTTGTCCCTGTAGCTGAATGACAAACGAGAAAAGGGTGGTGGCTGTCGACAGACAGACACCCCCCTCTCACCCAGTCTCTTTAGCAGTGTATTGGAGGAACAGTGTCACAGACAGTGGGAGGGCGGTGGCCAGTCAGTCACCAGGCCTGCGTCACCGAGCTGGCACAATGCAGACCAGTGCCTGGGTGTGGCACCACAGCTTGATGTGGAGCCCTGCTGTCCTAGCGCACTAGGAATGGACAGTCTCTCTCTCGCTCTCGCTCTCTCTTGCTCTCATTACTTCTATACTCAGCTGAGGGGACTCTGAAAGTATAGTCAAGGTTCTGTGAAAGTTGTTCCCTATTACAGGTGTCCTACTTGTGTGAGCAGTGTCGAGGTTAATCTGGGACACTGGACTGTAAATATACTGTATTAGGTTATGGGTAGAACATAATAATTCCTCCTCACGCAGTAGCTAAGAGAGGACTTGTCATGCGTATCATTGTTGAAAGGGCCACTATTCTATCAGTTGACAGATTCTATTTTAGAAACAGCACTTCCCACTTCATGTGGAAACCGGGATGGAAAAGCCATTCATGGTAAGCTGACATGGTAAGCTGTCAGTCACCAGTCAAGTTTATCTTTAATGATTATACCATACTTGGCCTACTTCCACAATGCAAAGTGGAACGTATAAGTGCAATTTAAAGATTTGTGGTACAGTAGTTTCTCTTTTACTATAGAGTGTATGTCCCCCCCCCCCCCCCCACACACACACACACACACACACACTTACCCCCTCCACACATACACCCCTCCAGCTCATCTGTGTCCATGTGTCTCCCATGAAGCTCTCTGTCTGTGGCTCTAGATCATTTGATGTGAGGGATGTTCAAAGGCAGAATACCCACTCACTGTGCTCCGTCACTGATCAGAGCCCCAGGCATCACCCCCCCCCCCACAGTCACGGGCTGTCTTGGGCACCCTTTTTAATACCGCTTCGCAAATGTATTTAGGCCCTTCACGGTGTCGTGTTTGTTTAATACACAATTCACTCCCATTCATTCACCCACAGATTCGTGTCCATTGCAGAAGCTACATGGTACATCAACCTTGTCCACTGCTGGGAAGGAATTAGCTGTTGCTAGGAGCTTTACAAAATACTTTTATTGCAATGTTTAGTCTGAGTCTGAATGGTAAAACAGGTCACTAATTAGTCTATAGTGTTACCATAGAGATGTATAGTAATATGTCAAATTCATGCCAATGTGCCGCATAAAGAAGTAGAGGTGTATAATGTTCATACGCTCAGCCCATACATTCTTCTTTTCTTCCTTTCACAAAGAGTGTCATGAAATGGGCAATAGAATATAACTATATGACTGCTTACATTTTAATGGATACATCTATCTCCACTCAAAGCGACTGTGTTTCAGGGTCTATTTTGAATAATGTGGGGAGATAGTGCAGTAAGGGAGTGTAATCTATAGAGCTGATGAAAGCTGCATTGTCTACACCAGCTCCAGACTGAGCTGTCCTATTGGCCGGTGTGCACAGTGGCGGAGCAGATGATTGGCTCGTGGCTGTGATGTCTGGTTGGTCAGTATTTTCCTGGAGTAGCAAGCCAAATAGAAAAAGTATTTAGCCGGGCTGGGGGGTCCCGACTTGCCCCCCATGGGTTATTAAGACATTTTTGCAGAACAAGCTATATTTTGCTGGGCTCTGGTACATTCTAATGCTAGATTCTATTTCAACCAGCAACTAATGTTTTTACCGTGTTAGTTTTATCAGCTGTTGTACAACAAGGGAAAATGTAATTTTGACCACACTGGGCCTTTAAAGGTATGCTGTAAAAGTATGCTGAATCCTGTAAAAGTATGCTGACTTCCATGGGCTTCAAGCTTCTTTTGAAGAGACATTTTCTCAGCTATCTGCAATACAGGATTGATTGAAGAATGAAGCAAGTATTAAACATGGACTTTGCTCCACAGAAAGCAACCGTTGACTACTCTATTGTCAACGCTTTGATTCAATCAGTAGACCTACAGTATCAGTCAAATGTTTGGACACACCTATTCATTCAAGGGTTTTTCTTTATTTTTACTATTTTCTACATTGTAGAATAGAAATGAAGACGTCAAAATTATGAAATAACACACATGGAATCACGTAGTAACCAGGGTTGTGTAGTTACTTTCTAAATGTAATCCGCTGGTTACTTGTTACCTGTCCAAAATTGTAATCGGTAACGTAACTTTTGGATTACCCAAACTCTGTAACGTAATCTGATTACATTCCTTTACTTTTAGATTACTTTCCCCTCGAGAGGCATTAGAAGAAGACAAACATGTATGTTACTAATTGAATGACATCTATTGCAGGATAAATTAATGTTAAAGTTTACATAGCTGGCCATATATGGATGTTAAATTTTACTTTATGGGTTGGTTATGTAGGCTTCTTCTAACCCATCGCTTTCTACTACATATAATAATACGATTAAATTATAGACTTTGATTTTTAATGTAAAGATATCAGAATTCCAGTCATTCCAAAAAATCTTCAACAATAGAACTTGGAAATATAGATTAGTCTAATTGTTTTACCTGAGCCTAACCCCAAAACTAAGGACTTATTAGTCAGCCCTACTCTGTTGTTCATGATTTTGTTGTCATGGACGACTGATTGGGCTCATTGATTTGAGTTGAAAAATAAATGCTGCGCTCATGGAATGGTATGCTTTGATCACTAATGAAAAGTGCTATTTACATGTGAAAAATGAATGCCATATGCTGCATTTGCTATAGGCCTATTGTTTATCTTTTTGTTGGTGACACTTTGATATCTTGATAATATGCAGCTGTTTAAAGGGCGAATCCACAGATGAAACAATAACAAAATGGAGGCCCCGCCTCTGTTTTGGTAAAAAGCTGAGGGATGAGCCTGGAGAAATGTAACCGCTCTCAGATTAATAGACAAATGTGGATGCAAGGACTGACCGTCCATGATATCAAAATTATTGTTTTAACCATGTTATGAGGCTATACAGTGTTTGTTACATTTACAATGTTTACAAACATTGGAGAAAAACAACTTATGATTTGGGTTCTCATGTAGTGTGACAGTTGAACTAAGCTCATGAGGCATTTATGAGTTCTATTCTTCAAGAATCAATGGATGGATAAATATATATATATATACACACACACTCACACAGTACCAGTCAAAAGTTTGGATACATCTACTCATTCAAGGGGTTTTCTTTATTTGTACTGTTTTCTACATTGTAGAATAATAGTGAAGACATCAAAACATTGAAATTACAAATGGAATCATGTAGTAACCAAAAAAGTGTTTGAACAAATCAAAATATATTTTAAATTCTTCGAAGTAGCCACTCTTTGCCTTAATGACAGCTTTGCACATTCTTGGAGTTCTCTCAGCCAACTTCATTGACCTGGCCAAGGCTTTCGACTCTGTCAATCACTGCATTCTTATCGGCAAACTCAACAGCCTTGGTTTCTCAAATGACTGCCTCGCCTGGTTCACCAACTACTTCTCAGATAGAGTTCAGTGTGTCAAATCGGAGGGCCGGTTGTCCGGACCTCTGGCAGTCTCTATAGGCGTGCCACAGGGTTCCATTCTCGGGACGACTATAAACTCTCCTTCCAGACTCACATTAAGCATCTCTAATCCAAAATGAAATCTAGAATAGGCTTCCTATTTTGCAACATGCTGCCAAACACACCCTCGTAAAACTGACTCCTACCGATCCTTGACTTCTAAGATGTAATTTACAAAATAGCCTCCAACACTCTACTCAGCAAATTAGATGTAGTCTATCACAGTGCCATCTGTTTTGTCACCAAAGCCCCATATACTACCCACCACTGCGACCTGTATGCTCTCGTTGGCTGGCCCTCGCTTCATATTCGTCGCCAAACCCACTGGCTCCAGGCCATCTACAAGTCTCTGCTAGGTAAAGCCCCGCCTTATCTCAGCTCACTGGTCACCATAGCAGCACCCACCTGTAGCACATGCTCCAGCAGGTATATTTCACTGGTCATCCCCAAAGCCAATTCTTCCTTTGGCCACCTTTCCTTCCAGTTCTCTGCTGCCAATGACTGTAACAAATTGCAAAAATCACTGAAGCTGGCGTCTTATCTCCCTCTCTAACTTTAAGCATCAGCTGTCAGAGCAGCTTACCGATCATTTTACCTGTACACAGCCCATCTAAATAGCCCACCCAACTACCCCATCCCCAAATACTTTTTTTGTTGTTGCTCCTTTGCACCCCAGCATCTCTACTTGCACATTCATCTTCTGCACATCTATCACTCCAGTGTTAATTGCTAAATTGTAATTATTTCGCCACTATGGCCTATTTATTGCCTTACCTCCCTAATCTTACTTTATTTGCACACACTGTATATAGACTTTTCTATTGTGTTATTGACTGTACGTTTGTTTATCCCATGTGTAACTCTGATGTTTGTGTTGCACTGCTTTGCTTTATCTTGGCCAGGTCGCCGTTGTAAATGAGAACTTGTTCTCAACTGGCCTACCTGGTTAAATAAAGGTGAAAAATAAAATGAGGAATGCTTTTCCAACAGTCTTGAAGGAGTTCCCACATGTGCTGAGCACTTCTTGGCTGCTTTTCCTTCACTTTGAAGTCCAACTCATCCCAAACCATCTCAATTGGGTTAAGGTCAGGTGATTGTGGAGGCCAGGTCATCTGATGCAGCACTCCATCACTCTCCCCCTTGGTCAAATAACCCTTACACAGCCTGGAGGTGTGTTGTGTCATTGTCCTGTTGGGAAAATGAATTATAGTCCCACTAAGTGCAAACCAGATGGGATGGCGTATCACTGCAGAATGCTGTGGTAGCCATGCTGGCTAAGTGTGCCTTGAATTCTAAATAAATCACAGACCGTGTCACCGAGAACCACCCACACCATCACACCACCTCCTCCATGCTTCACAGTAGGAAGCACACATGTGGAGATCATCCGTTCACCTACTCTGCATTTCACAAAGACACAGCGGTTGGAAATGACAGTCCATCATTACTTTAAGACATGAAGGTCAGTCAATCCGTAAAATTTCAAGAACTTTGAAAGTTTCTTCAAGTAGTGTCGCAAAAACCAAAAAAGTTCAAGAGTTACCAAAAGAAATGGGGGTTATCCCTAAGCAACTTCCTTCAAACTGCACACAGAGACATAAAAATGGTATCAAAGAGCTGATCTGACTCTAGGGAAGTAGATAAAGGGCTTCATTGCCTAAAATCCTAAAGGTTCCCTTTTAATAGCATTAGCGCAATTGCTAACTAGTGTTAGACTTCCAGTCTTGCGCTATGGTAACTGCTAGCATGCTAGTAGATACAACAGACTTCCAGTCACTGCGCTAATGCTAGTTAGCACTGGCTCGTGAAACTACCTCTTAACTTCCTTCATAGTGGATGTAGAGACATATAGAGCCATGGATGTAGAGACAAAATGGTATCCATGAGTTAATCTGACTCTGGGGAAGTAGATAAAGGGCTTCATTGTCAAAATCCTGAAGTATCCTGAATGTTCCAAAAAATATATTGACATGGCTACAGTAGGCTAGCAAAGACGCTTGGTGTCTTTTTGTAGCTTGCTTTTTTTCAGACTGTCAACAGTAGCCAGCATATTGCTGGTATGTACACTATTGATGGTTTACTTTTGTAAATCACTTTCTCAAAAAGAAATACGCTCAGCGAGTAGATTGATGGGCACTTATTTTTGCTCTGGACAGCTTGTGTGCTGTGTGAAGGCATCAACTCATGTCTTGCTCGAGTGCTCGGCGTTGTGAATCGGGGGAGCGTGGTGGTGCTTGAATGAACGGCCAATCCTATTACTCAAATACAAAGCATTACATTTATGCGTGTAGTTTTCAATGGTAGACTTCAATAGAGCAGGTAAATGTTGAACTGGAAGGACCCTGTTTGACAAGATCCACTGGCCCGACATGTTTTTACTGGGCCCAGACCCTGCACATAAAGAAAATAAATGTATGTGCCAGAAAACAATAGGCTAAGTAGATTTTGTCATCGTTACCACATTATACTGTATGGGGATGTGCAAATTCACTCATTATGTGGGAAGTGCAAATTCATGCTCTCTCTGTAAAGAAATTTGACTGCGACCACAGCGCACACACACACCCAGGTACCAACAGGCAGGACAGACAGCAGACTGTCAAACCAGCAGTGTTTCCTGTCATTGCTCATTTTGTGAGTGACAGGTGCCATATTGTTCATTTTAGCGGGAGGGCTCTGCAGACTTTTTCCCCCTTCTGACTAGCAAATTGTAAAGGAGTCTAGTTCATTTAAGTGGAAAAAGTACTCGGCTGAAAATAAGACTGTAATCAGCTGTATAACCGACAGCTGGCACTATTGGAAAACACTGGTCGATGTGGCGCTGCTCAGAAATCACTCACTGGGGAGAGTGTGAACATAAACGAGGTTGGCCGCCAGAGAGTGTGTGTGTGCGTGCGTGCGTATATACAGTGGCTTGCGAAAGTATTCACTCCCTTGGCATTTTTCCTATTGTGTTGCCTTACAACCTGGAATTAAAATAGATTTTTGGGGAGTTTGTATCATTTGATTTACACAACATGCCTACCACTTTTTGAAGATGCAAAATATTTATATTGTGAAACAAGCAAGAAATAAGACAAACTGAACTTGAGCGTGCATAACTATTCACCCCCCCCCCCCAAAATCAATACTTTGTAGAGCCAACTTTTGCAGCAATTACAGCTGCAAGTCTCTTTGGGTCTCTATAAGCTTGGCACATCCAGCTATTGGTATTTTTACCCATTCTTCAAGGCAAAACTGCTCTAACTCCTTCAAGTTGGATGGGTTCCACTGGTGTACAGCAATCTTTAAGTCATACCACAGATTCTCAATTGGATTGATGTCTGGGCTTTGACTAGGCCATTCCAAGACATTTTTAAATGTTTACCCTTAAACCACTCCAGTGTTGCTTTAGCAGTATGCTTAGGATCATTGTCCTGCTGGAAGGTGAACCTCAGTCCCAGTCTCAAATCTCTGGAAGACTGAAACAGGTTTCCCTCAAGATATTCCCTGTATTTAGCACCATCCATTATTCCTTCAATTCTGACCAGTTTCCCAGTCCCTGCCGATGAAAAACACCCCCACAGCATGATGCTGCCACCACCATGCTTCACTGTGGGGATGGTGTTCTCGGGGTGTTGGGTTTGCGCCAGACATAGCGTTTTCCTTGATGGCCAAAAAGCTAAATTTTAGTCTCATCTGACCAGATTACCTTCTTCCATATGTTTGGGGAGTCTCCCACATGCCTTTTTGGCGAACACCAAATGTGTTTGCTTATTTTTTTCTTTAAGCAATAGCTTTTTTCTGGCCACTCTTCCGTAAAGCCCAGCTCTGTGGAGTTTACTGCTTAAAGTGGTCCTATGGACAGATACTCCAATCTCCGCTGTGGTGCTTTGCAGCTCCTTCAGGGTTATCTTTGGTCTCTTTGTTGCCTCTGATTAATGCCCTCCTTGCCTCGTCTGCAATTTTTGGTGGGCGGCCCTCTCTTGGCAGGTTTGTTGTGGTGCCATATTTTTTCAATTTTTTAATGATGGATTTAATGTTGCTCTGTGGGTTGTTCAAAGTTAAGGTTATTTTATATAACCCAACCCTGATCTGTACTTCTCCACAACTTTGTCCCTGACCTGTTTGGAGAGCTCCTTGGTCTTCATGGTGGTGCCCCTCGTTCAGTTGTGTTGCAGACTCTGGGGCCTTTCAGAACAGGTGTGTGCATATATACTGAGATCATGTGACAGATCATGTGACACTTAAATTGCACACAGGTGGACTTTAACTAATTATGTGACTTCTGAGGGTAATTGGTTGCATCAGATCTTATTTAGGGGCTTCATAGCAAAGGGGGTGAATACATATGCACGCACCACTTTTCAGTTTTTTCTTTTTCTTTTTTCCTGTGGATTTTTTTCATTTCACCAATTTGGACTATTTTGTGTATGTCCATTACATGAAATCCAAATGAAAATCCATTTAAATTACAGATTGTAATGCAACAAAATAGTAAAAACGCCAAGGGGGATGAATACTTTTGCAAAACACTCACATTTGGGACCCTTTGACTTGGCAGTCTGACACCAAATTTGAATAAAAAACCTTCCCAATTAAATGTTGACTGCAAGGTGTACAATTTTAATCATTTAATCATTTAATCACGAAACACCGCTTCCCATTTATTTTCAATGGAAGGAAAGCGGAGAGGGCGTGGGACCGATTTGGCTGCGCGAACGTGGCGTGGGAGGAAGTGGATAAAGTTCAACATTTTCCAAATCACCACCGGCGACTGCTAGGCGATGACCAATCATATCGTGTGGTTCCCAGGACGAATTTGACGCTATGTGACCCAAGGCTGGAGAAGATCTTCAGCAAAGATGGCTGACAAAAATACTAGGATGGAAGCAAATGTAAGTAATTATAACGTCATAACAAATCATGCAAACCATGTACAGTTGAGAGGAATATGTTAATGTGGAGACAAACGATTATGCATATTTTTTTGTCATAAAGTTAATTTACGAAAATCGCGATTTAGCAAGCTAGCTGACTAGCTAACATTAGCCAGCTACGTTAGCAGGTTAGCTTTATGGGTGTTGTGACTTGAGTATGAAATTGTAATTCTGGTTGTTTAATATTTTGGCGACTCCTGAAACAACCATCAAACAACCATGTAGCCTGTACATTTAATATTTTCACTGATTATGTACTCTACCTTGACAAATAAAGGTGCAGTTCAGGTGTGAATGTCTTTTTGAGATAATTTTTAGGTCCTATCCAAAACCAGGAGTATCAAATTCCAGTCTTTGAATGATGCTGTGTGTGCATGCATGTATTACAGTTATACAATTCAACAGTGTTCACCAATCCTGGTCCTGGGACATCAATGGTACACATTGTAACTATGCAATATACTAGAAACATGATTTAACTAGTTAAAGGCTGATTTGTAATTCATACAAAAACCATACACTACACTTCCAATGCATCATAGAGATTTTAGAGTATTTATATCTAATTTCCTTCATCTGCATTAATCTGATAAAACACAGGATAGGAGAAATATTTAGTCAAATGAGACTTAATTTCAACCAGTAGAGAATGTCAAATGCTTTATTGAAAGAAGTTCATTATCCAAGTGTTATTAATACATGCATTATAAATATAATTGTAATATTATAAATACAAGTTCAATCTGTACTTCAATGCACATCTGGTGTGCATTATAAAAACAGAGGAAGATAGAGGTGGTGAGGGAGGTGTTAAAAGACAAAGGGAAAGAGGTAAGCACAGAGGAGCAGGGAAGACAGCATATTATTAATGAATCACAGTGCTACCCTATTCTCTCAGTTCATCACAATTACATAATAGTGTCTCTAGTGGTGTCTCCTAACCAGCCTTGGGCTCCCAGTCGGCCTGAAGGTTATCTTAAGTGGGTGAGGTGGCGATGACGGGACTGGGGTTGGCATCCTCTCTCACATCAAAGCATACTCTCAGAAAAGAGGGAGAGAGCATGTTTTTAAGATTTGTTTTTTTCATTCTAACACTGTCAGTCATCATAATCATCAGGAAGTGACATGCAAAACATCTATCTGTATTAAAGATGAAAAAGCCTTGAAGGAGGAGAGATGACTAGAAACGATTCGGTTGACCGTTTTATGTGTGGATTAATTGTCGGAGTAGAGGACCTTGTGCATTTCAGGTAAAATAACAACTCAATGTTTATATCCCAGGACAAATTAGCTAGCAACAGCAAGCTAACTAGCTAAATTGCCATAAATGTTTCATGCTTTTCGACCTGGCCCAAAATTAATGTAATTGGTTCAGAGTTTGTTTTGATATTTTAACCTGCGTGTCGTGATCGTGTTTGGTGTAGGGGGACAAAATAAATGTATGCGCGATGGCGCACATGCGCAGCCGGTTTGGGTTCCGTGTAAGTGGCTGCAGAGTATTTTATGCTGAAAAACATGCACACACACACGAGGACAAACAATATAGCATAGTTATAGAAATAATGAAATGTCCTTGCCTATTCTTTGAAGGTGGAAGGAGCCACAGTTATACACCTGAGCATGCTTACTGCACAACACAATCAATCAATCAGATTGATACATGTGTGGGTTATAGCTGCCACTTTCAAGGAGCGGGACTCTAACCCGGAAGCTTATAAGAAATCCCACTATGCCCTCCGACGAACCATCAAACAGGCAAAGCGTCAATACAGGACTAAGATTAAATCGTACTACACCGGCTCCGACACTCGTCGGATGTGACAGGGCTTGCAAACTATTACAGACTACAAAGGGAAGCACAGCCGAGAGCTGCCCAGTGAAACGAGCCTACCAGAAGAGCTAAATTACTTATGTGATCGCTTCGAGGCAAGTAACACTGAAACATGCATGAGAGCGTTCCGGACGACTGTGTGATCATGTTCTCCGTAGCCGATGTGAGTAAGACCTTAAAACAGGTCAACATTCACAAGGCCGCATGGACAGACAGATTGCCAGGATGTGTACTCCGAGCATGCGCTGACCAACTGGCAAGTGTCTTCACTGACATTTTCAACCTGTCCCTGACTGAGTCTGTAATACCAACATGTTTCAAGCAGACCACCATAGTTCCTGTGCCCAAGAACACTAAGGTAACCTGCCTAAATGACTACCGACCCGGAGAACTCACGTCTGTAGCCATGAAGTGCTTTGAAAGGCTGGTCAAGGCTCACATCAACACCATTATCCAACAAACACTAGACTCACTCCAATTTGCATACCGCCCCAACAGATCCACAGATGATGCAATCTCTATTGCAATCAACACTGCCCTTTCCCACCTGGACAAAAGGAACACCTATGTGAGAATGCTTTTCATTGACTACAACTCAGCGTTCAACACCATAGTGCCCTCAAAGTTCATCAATAAGCTAAGGACTCTGGGACTAAACACCTCCCTCTGCAACTGGGTCCTAGACTTCCTGACGTGCCGCCCCCCAGGTTGTAAGGGTAGGTAACAACAGATACTCCACGCTAATACTCAACACGGGGGCCCCTCCTGTACTCCCTATTCACTCATGACTGCATGGCCACGCACGACTGCAAAACCATCATCAATTTGCCGATGACACAACAGTGGTAGGCCTGATCACTGACAACGATGAGACAGCCTACAGGGAGCAGGTCAGAGACCTGGTTGTGTGGTGCCAGGACAACAACCTCTCCCTCAACTTGATCAAGACAAAGGAGATGATTGGGAACTACAGGAAAAGGAGGACCGATCACGCCCCCATTCTCATCGACGGGCTGCAGTGGAGCAAGTTACGAGCTTCAAGTTCCATGGTGTCCACATCACCAACAAACTATCATGGTCCAAACACACTAAGACAGTCTTTAAGAGGGCACGACAAAGCCTATTCCCCCTCGGGAGACTGAAAAGATTTGCCATGTGTCCTCAGATCCTGAAAAGATTCTACAGCTGCACCATCGAGAGCATCCTGATGGGTTGCATCACTGTCTGGTATGGCAACTGCTCGGCCTCCAACCGCAAGGCACTACAGCGGGTAGTGCGAATGGCCCAGTACATCACTAGGGCCAGGCTTCCTGCCTTCCAGGAACTCTACACCAGGCGGTGTCAGGAAGGCCCTAAAAATTGTCAGACTCCAGCCACCCTAGTCATAGACTGTACTCTCTGCTACTGCATACCAAGCGGTACCTGAGTGCCAACTCTAGGTCCAAAAGGCTTTTTAACAACTTCTATCCCCAAGCCATAAGTCTCCTGAACAGCTAATCAAAGGGCTACCTAGACCCCTCTTTTACTCTGCTGCTACTCTGTTTATTATCTATGCATAGTCACTTTAACTCTACCTACATGTACATATTACCTCAACTAACCGGTGCCCCCGCACTTTGACTCTGTACCTGTACCCCCTGTATATAGCCTCGCTATTGTTACTTTACTGCTGCTGTTTAATTATTTGTTTTCAATTTTTTAAATTAATTTCTTAAAGCATTGTTGGTTAAGGGCTTGTAAGTAAGCATTTCACCGTAAGATCTACTACACCTGTTGTATTCGGCGCATTTGACAAATTAAAATTAGATTTGATTTATTTGTTTGAAGATATCCCTCACACGGATTGCCTGTCTTGCTGCGTTTTTGGACCCCATCCTTGAAACATCCTGCAGAGCAGCAGACTTCTCCTCTGGCACACGGCGGCAACTGGGAATTGAACAACTGCAGTTGACATAGCTAAGTAAATGGAAGAATACTCTCATTGCAATGTGGATGGCTGTTAAGCAGACCCATGTCTCATTCAGGGGGTCTGGGCCCCCGGTAATTCGCACTCTGTTGATATCTCTGAAACATTCTGAGTAGCAGTGCATTTATGAGTGCATCCGCTGCAGATTAGGGGAGCGGGGGCTATACCGAGGATATAGGCTACTGAATATAGGCTGTTCACGTCGCAGTTAGAGCAGATTCCTCCCGCGTGTTGTTGGAAGACCAAAAACAAAGTAATAGGACGTTTGGGACACAAGTTATGCTTCTTGATAATCATAGATGGATTTAACATGAACATTTTGTTTCGGCATCTTAGTTCATTAGACATTTGGCAATGTGAGACCAGCCTGCCAAAATGAAAAAAAACTACAATGTAACAAATAATCAAACTCTGATTCGAACTATAGCTCAGAACTATGTGTAGACACCCTAAGTTTACACTGAAAGATTTAGCATGAGTGGCAAAATCATTTTTGTAGGCACAGACATCTTGCTAACTAGTGTTTCGGAGAGAATAAGCTGGACAAATGTAATCGTATAACGTGGGTTTGGAAACAAAGTGGAAATCAGAATTGTTTTCTCCAACATCTTGTTTGGAATCTGTTTCTACTTGACGGTACGTTGACTGCATGCGAGTGGTCAAGCCTCGAGGAACAGCTTCCCTGAGTGGCGTGGAGCGGGGCCTTGCTATGTGTGGGAGTCGGGGTGCAGGAGGAGAGCGAGACGACTCACAAGAGACAAATCACATGTGATGAACAGCGTAAACCCCCTCACCCAACACACACTCCTCCTATCCTTCTGTTCTCTCACCTCAGTGGCTTAAAATCTCATGTTCCTAGCCAATGTCTACAGTCAAACAATCTCACTGTACATCAGCCTACTGTCTCCATGGATTTCTGTCTTTAGACGGGGGCTTAGAAGTAGGAGATTGCCAGGCTGTACTTGACTGTACTGTACCGTATGCCTGGGTCTTGTGTGCAGTCAAGTCAATCTCATTAAATCAAATCAATCAAATTTTATTAGTCACATACACATGGTTAGCAGATGTTAATGCGAGTGTAGCGAAATGCTTGTGCTTCTAGTTCCGACAATGCAGTAATAACCAACAAGTAATCTAACCTAACAATTCCACAACTACTACCTTACACACACACACAAGTGTAAAGGGATAAAGAATATGTACATAAAGATATATGAATGAGTGGTGGTACAGAACGGCATGGCAGATGCAGTAGATGGTATAGAGTACGGTATATACATATGAGATGAGTACTGTAGGGTATGTAAACATAAAGTGGCATAGTTTAAAGTGGCTAGTGGTACATGTATTACATAAAGATGGCAAGATGCAGTAGATGATATAGAGTACAGTATATACATATGAGATGGGTAATGTAGGGTATGTAAACATTATATTAAGTGGCATTGTTTAAAGTGGCTAGTGGTACATTTTTACATAATTTCCATCAATTCCCATTTTTAAAGTGGCTGGAGTTGAGTCAGTATGTTGGCAGCGGCCGCTAAATGTTAGTGGTGGCTGTTTAACAGTCTGATGGCCTTGAGATAGAAGCTGTTTTTCAGTCTCTCGGTCCCTGCTTTGATGCACCTGTACTGACCTCGCCTTCTGGATGATAGCGGGGTGAACAGGCAGTGGCTTGGGTGGTTGTTGTCCTTGATGATCTTTATGGCCTTCCTGTGACATCGGGTGGTGTAGGTGTCCTGGAGGGCAGGTAGTTTGCCCCTGGTGATGCGTTCTGCAGACCTCACTACCCTCTGGAGAGCCTTACGGTTGTGGGCGGAGCAGTTGCCGTACCAGGCGGTGATACAGCCCGACAGGATGCTCTCGATTGTGCATCTGTAGAAGTTTGTGAGTGCTTTTGGTGACAAGCCGAATTTCTTCAGCCTCCTGAGGTTGAAGAGGCGCTGCTGCGCCTTCTTCACAACGCTGTCTGTGTGGGTGGACCAATTCAGTTTGTCCGTGATGTGTACACCGAGGAACTTAAAACTTTCCACCTTCTCCACTACTGACCCGTCGATGTGGATAGGGGGGTGCTCCCTCTGCTGTTTCCTGAAGTCCACAATCATCTCCTTTGTTTTGTTGACGTTGAGTGTGAGGTTATTTTCCTGACACCACACTCCGAGGGCCCTCACCTCCTCCCTGTAGGCCGTCTCGTCGTTGTTGGTAATCAAGCCTACCACTGTAGTGTCATCCGCAAACTTGATGATTGAGTTGGAGGCGTGCATGGCCACGCAGTCGTGGGTGAACAGGGAGTACAGGAGAGGGCTCAGAACGCACCCTTGTGGGGCCCCAGTGTTGAGGATCAGCGGGGTGGAGATGTTGTTACCTACCCTCACCACCTGGGGGCGGCCCGTCAGGAAGTCCAGGACCCAGTTGCACAGGGCGGGGTCGAGACCCAGGGTCTCGAGCTTGATGACGAGTTTGGAGGGTACTATGGTGTTAAATGCTGAGCTGTAATCGATGAACAGCATTCTCACATGGGTATTCCTCTTGTCCAGATGGGTTAGGGCAGTGTGCAGTGTGGTTGCGATTGCGTCGTCTGTGGACCTATTGGGTCGGTAAGCAAATTGGAGTGGGTCTAGGGTGTCCGGTAGGGTGGAGGTGATATGGTCCTTGACTAGTCTCTCAAAGCACTTCATGATGACGGAAGTGAGTGCTACGGGGCGGTAGTCGTTTAGCTCAGTTACCTTAGCTTTCTTGGGAACAGGAACAATGGTGGCCCTCTTGAAGCATGTGGGAACAGCAGACTGGGATAAGGATTGATTGAATATGTCCGTAAACACACCAGCCAGCTGGTCTGCGCATGCTCTGAGGACGCGGCTGGGAATGCCGTCTGGGCCTGCAGCCTTGCGAGGGTTAACACGTTTAAATGTTTTACTCACCTCGGCTGCAGTGAAGGAGAGCCCGCAGGTTTTGGTAGGGGGCCGTGTCAGTGGCACTGTATTGTCCTCAAAGCGGGCAAAAAAGTTGTTTAGCCTGTCTGGGAGCAAGACATCCTGGTCCGCGACGGGGCTGGTTTTCTTTTTGTAATCCGTGATTGACTGTAGACCCTGCCACATACCTCTTGTGTCTGAGCTGTTGAATTGCGACTCGATTTTGTCTCTGTACTGGGACTTAGCCTGTTTGATTGCCTTGCGGAGAGAATAGCTACACTGTTTGTATTCGGTCATGCTTCCGGTCACCTTGCCCTGGTTAAAAGCAGTGGTTCGCGCTTTCAGTTTCACGCGAATGCTGCCGTCAATCCACGGTTTCTGGTTTGGGAATGTTTTTATCGTTGCTGTGGGTACGACATCGTCAATGCACTTCCTAATGAACTCGCTCACCGAATCAGCATATTCGTCAATATTGTTGTTGGACGCGATGCGGAACATATTCCAATCCGCGTGATCGAAGCAGTCTTGAAGCGTGGATTCAGATTGGTCGGACCAGCGTTGAACAGACCTGAGCGCGGGAGCTTGTTGTTTGAGTTTCTGTTTGTAGGCTGGAATCAACAAAATGGAGTCGTGGTCAGCTTTTCCGAAAGGGGGGCGGGGGAGGGCCTTATATGCGTCGCGGAAATTAGTATAACAATGATCTAGGGTTTTTCCAGCCCTGGTAGCACAATCGATATGCTGATAGAATTTAGGGAGTTTTGTTTTTAGATTAGCCTTGTTAAAATCCCCAGCTACGATGAATGCAGCCTCAGGGTGTGTGGTTTCCAGTTTACAAAGAGTCAGATAAAGTTCGTTCAGGGCCATCGATGTGTCTGCTTGGGGGGGAATATATACGGCTGTGATTATGATTGAAGAGAATTCCCTTGGTAGATAATGCGGTCGACATTTGATTGTGAGGAGTTCTAGATCAGGTGAACAGAATGACTTGAGTTCCTGTGTGTTGTTATGATGATCACACCACTTCTCGTTAATCATAAGGCATACCCCCCCGCCCCTCTTCTTACCGGAAAGATGTTTGTTTCTGTCGGCGCGATGCATGAAGAAACCAGCTGGCTGCACCGACTCCGTTAGCGTCCCTTGAGTTAGCCATGTTTCCGTGAAGCAGAGCAATGCTACCCGTGCTCGGATTTCATCAACCTTATTGTCAAGAGACTGGACATTGGCGAGTAGTATGCTAGGGAGTGGAGCGCGATGTGCCCGTCTCCGAAGCCTGACCACGAGACCGCCTCGTTTGCCCCTTTTTCGGCGTCGCACAGGGTCGCCGGCTGGGATCAGATCCATTGTATTGGGTGGAAGGCAAAACACTGGATCCGTTTCGGGAAAGTCATATTCCTGGTAGGAACGATGATGAGTTGACGTTAATCGTATATTCAGTAGTTCCTCCCGACTGTATGTAATGAAACCTAAGATTACCTGGGGTACCGATGTAAGAAATAACACATAAAAAAACAAAAAACTGCATATTTTCCAAGGAACGCGAAGCGAGGCGGCCATCTCTTTTCGGCGCCGGAAGTGAGTGTGTTGGCTGGTGTAAATGACTGGCTGGTGTAAATGACTGGCGGAATAATCGATGGTCCTGTAAGCGCTACGGTTAATGGGTTCATTACAATGGTGTTTGTGTCTGTCTCCTTTGCATGTGCGCATTCATGTTAGTGTGTGTACGTGCCTGTGTTTTTTGCATACTTGTATCTATCCAGGCGGCAGGGCAGAAGGCCTCCACTCAAGAGCTCCTCAGTCTCATCAACTCCTGCAGTCCCCTGCGGATCTCATCTGTGGCAGTTTAGTCCCTGGCCCAGCCCAGCCTGGTTCTGATTTGATAGTGGATTAGGGAGAGTGACTGAGGGAGATCCCGATTTAAAAGCGAAGAGCAGCTACCATGAGATGAAAAACAATGTGTGTTACTGTGACTCCAAGTCGTTTTGGTGGATTGGAGGGTAGGGAGAGGTGAGCGTGGGGCATCAAATCAAATGTTATTTGTCACCTAAACATGGTTAACAGATGTTAATGCGAGTGTAGTGAAATGCTTGTGCTTCTGGTTCCCAACAGTGCAGTAATATCAAACAAGTAATCTAACAGTTCTCCAACAACTACCTAATACACACAAATCTAAAAGGGGTGAAGGAGAATATAAATATATGGATGAGCGATGGCTGAGCGGCATAATCAAGGTGCAATAGATGGTATAAAATACAGTATATAAACTCAGCAAAAAAGAAACGGCCCTTTTTCAGGACCCTGTCTTTCAAAGATAATTTGTAAAAATCCAAATAACTTCACTGATCTTCATTGTAAAGGGTTTAAACACTGTTTCCCATGCACCTTTGGAATGGTTGTTAAGACACTAACCGCTTACAGACGGTAGGCAGTTAAGGTCACAGTTATGAAAACTTAGGACACTAAAGAGGCCTTTCTACTGACTCTGAAAAACACAAAAATAAAGATTCCCAGGGTCCCTGCTCATCTGTGTAAATGTGCCTTAGTCATGCTGCAAGGAGGCATGAGGACTGCAGATGTGGCCAGGGCAATCAATTGCAATGTCTGTACTGTGAAACGCCTAAGACAGCGCTACAGGGAGACAGGATGGAGAGCTGATTGTCCTCGCAGTGGCAGACCACGTGTAACAACACCTGCACCGGCTCGGTACATCCGAACATCACACCTGCGGGACAGGTACAGGATGGCAACAACAACTACCCGAGTTACACCAGGAACGCACAATCCCTCCGTTTCTCAAATTGTCCGCAATAGGCTGAGAGGCTGGACTGAGGGCTTGTAGGCCTGTTGTAAGGCAGGTCCTCACCATACATCACCGGCAACAACGTCGCCTATGGGCACAAACCCACCGTCGCTGGACCAGACAGGACTGGCAAAAAGTGCTCTTCTCTGACGAGTCGCGGTTTTGTCTGACCAGGGGTGATGGTCGGATTCGTGTTTATTGTCGAAGGAATGAGGGTTACACCGAGGCCTGTATTCTGGAGCGGGATCGATTTGGAGGTGGAGGGTCCGTCATGGTCTGGGGCGGTGTTTCACAGCATCATCGGACTGAGCTTGTTGTCATTGCAGGCAATCTCAACGGTGTATGTTACAGGGAAGACATCCTCCTCCCTCATGTGGTACCCTTCCCGCAGGCTCATCCTGACATGACCCTCCAGCATGACAATGCCACCAGCCATACTTCTCGTTCTGTGTGTGATTTCCTGCAAGACAGGAATGTCAGTGTTCTGCCATGACCAGCGAAGAGCCCGGATCTCAATCCCATTGAGCACGTCTGGGACCTGTTAGATCGGAGGTTGAGGGCTAGGGCCATTCCCCCCAGAAATGTACGGGAACTTCCAGGTGCCTTGGTGGAAGAGTGGGTTAACATCTCACAGCAAGAACTGGCAAATCTGGTGCAGTCCATGAGGAGGAGATGCAGTGCAGAACTTAATGCAGCTGGTGGCCACACCAGATACTGACTGTTTGATTTTGATTTCCCCCCCTTTGTTCAGGGACACATTATTCCATTTCTGTTAGTCACATGTCTGTGGAACTTGTTTAGTTTATGTCTCAGTTGTTGAATCTTGTTATGTTTATACAAATATTTAAAAATGTTAAGTTTGATGAAAATAAACGCAGTTGAAGGTGAGAGGACGTTTCTTTTTTTGCAGAGTTTACATATATGAGTAATGTACGATATGCAAAGATGATGTAAAGTGGCATTATTTAAAGTGCCATTGTTTAAGGTGACTAGTGATCCATTTGTTAAAGTGGCCAGTGATTTGGTCTCCATGTAGGCAGCAGAGTTCCGTGGGAGGTTTTGTGTGTGTGTGAGCGTAGTATGTCTGTCTGACGGTTGTGTTTAGTCTTTCTGTACAGTATGTTCGTGTCTTTTGTGTTGGAAAGAAGATTGGCTTGATGTGGCATGTGGCTGAAGGTTGTTTGTGAATTGCCACGTATACTAGCGTCTGATTTTGTTTTCTAGGTCTATGCACGTACCTAAGGGTTAGTGTATGTGCATAAGTTACCTTCTCTGACGATTGAGCCTACATCCTTTACTTTAGACCCCAACATACGTACAATGTGGAAACAACAGTGTGGTGTTTCTGGCCCGCGAGAGCGGTTGAGCTTAGAGGAAGTGAGAGGAGCTCTCCCTTTCCCCCCCCTCCCCCTGTCTCTCTCCCCATATCCTTCTCTCTCTCTCTCCCTTTACTCTCTCTATCCCCCTTTCTCCCACCCTCTCTCTTTCTGCATTAGCAGATTGGTTCTGGACTCGCTGTCTCTTTAGCAAAACCCGCAAATGCATCCTCAGTGTTTGGACATCTCCACTTGAATGTGTTTCCGCTTTGGGTGTGTCCCAAATGGCACCCTATTCCCTATATAGTGCACTACCTTTGACCAGAGCCCTATGGACCCCACCTTGATTTCTCTTGTGTAAAGAAGTGTTCTGGTTTTGTAATAGTGCAACATGGACTGTTGGACACTCCTTTATTTGAAAAACAGAAGAAGAGCCATTTGGTTCCAAAAACAAGACTGTGGGTGGTTTCTCTCCGAGCTGTCCTCTGGCTCTCTAACATGGGTTGCGTCTCAAATGGCTCCCTATGTAGTGCAATACTTTTGTATGGGCCCTGGTAAAAAAAATAGTGCACCATAGGGAATAGGCTACCATTTGGCACATAGACATGGACATCATAAAACCATACATTCCGATTTCCAGTGGATCGCCCCGTCACAACGGGATTTATTGGCATACATGGAAACCCTAATCGTCCTCTTGTCCCTGACCACACCATGTGTATTATTTATCTGTGCGTTGGTGTGTGAGACGTGACCCTGCCGTTTGCACTTGCACAGCCATTTGTGTGTGTTCATCGGGTGTAAATGTATGCATGTCCGTGTGCGTATGTGTTTTCACGATACTAGAATTTTTGTCTTCGGTACCAGGTCTGGGTATCACGATACTCGATACATCACGATACCACAACAACAAAAATAAGGCGTATTATTCCAAAGTATGGCACTTGATCCAAACAGACAGTCCGCTGCTGCTATGTTCAATCGTTGGGCCTCTTGAGTTCAATATCATTGCATTTGAACATTTTTATGTAGATGTTTTTGAGACAGACATGTATGCATTAATTAATGAATCAATTATACAATCAAATTGGACTTAGAATAGTAAAAACAAACTGCAGAACAACATAATGGCAATCATTTATTTCAATGGTAAATCTCTATTGATAAACTGTGTAAATCAAGACGTAGCCTCGGCCTTCACAATGCGTACTGTCCTGTTATTCAAGAGGAGTTTGTGCATGCATTGAGTTATTGAGCTTGTTTTAGCTGATTTCATGGGGCAGCAGAGGACAAACAATCCCTTCCGTTTTATGAATGATCTGCTAGGAGAACATATTCTTTGATTGTACTGAATCAACGATATTTGCGTAGAAGATGCAGTCTGTTCTTTTATAAAAGTGTGCACTGTCTCTTGAAGAAAGTATATCATTCCCAAGGCAGAATGTGGCTATGGAATCTAGTGGAAACCATACGGGAGGAGAGGGAGCTGAAGGTAATGAGTTTTTGGTGGCGAGGGAGACTAAGTGAATTAATAACGTTTTTTTTGTGACGATCCTCTTTGAAATCAGCATTATTATTTTTTTTGTATCATGAAGTACCAACGTTTTGGTATACCATGCAATACTACTGCATATGTGTGAGATTTGATCACCCTTTACAGTATAGTAGTGTGCCAGTATAGTATGTAGCCTGTAGTCTGCCGGTATAGTATGTAACCCATCCCGGTCTATTGAAGGAGTGTGTATGCCCCCAGGCCAGGCCGTGCTGAGAGAGAGAAAAGTTTGGCCTAATGGCTGTATTGTCAGGGTTAAATGGAGTGCGTCTAATCCAGGCCACTGACACACACACACACACACACACACACACACACACACACACACACACACAGTCTCTTAGGGCCTCCTCTATTTATCCTTGTTCCTGGGTCTTTTTACTATCTCATCCCCAGGAGTATGACTGGTGGGCAATTGGGCCAGATGCTCCCGAAAGTAAATGTTGCTCACTTCAATGCCATAGTGATACCTCTGAACAAGACAAAATCGGTATCCAGTGGAAGTGAAACCAATTTAGTACATATACTGGATGTTGGATCATCTCTATTAGGGATGGGAACGGTTATCCAGATATCCAAACAGACGTTAGTATTTGATTACTTGAGTGAGCGTTCATTTTTGGAGAAAAACATTTGTAATATCCTATGTTTCTCGAGTCGTGGCTGAAGGAGGACATGGATATACAGTGCATTTGGAAAGTATTCAGACCCCTTCCCTTCCACATTTTTGTTACGTTACAGCCTTATTCTGAAATGGATTAAATATAAAAACTACAGAATTACCTTATTTACATAAGTATTCAGACCCTTTGCTTTGAGACTCAAAATTGAGCTCTGGTGCATCCTGTTTCTGTTGATAATCATTCAGATGTGTCTACAACTTGGAGTCCACCAGTAGTAAAGGAAATTGATTGGACATGATTTGGAAAGGCACACGCCTGTCTATATAAGGTCCCACAGTGCTTGTCAGAGCAAAAACCAAGCCATGAGGTCGAAGGAATTGTCTGTAGAGCTTCAAGACAGATTTGTGTCGGGCAACAGATCTGGGGAAGGGTACCAAAACATTTCTGCAGCATTGAAGGTCCCCAAGAACACAGTGGCCTCATCATTCTTAAGTGGAAGAAGTTTGCAATCACCAAGACTCTTCCTAGAACTGTCCGCTAGGTCAGTCTGACCATTCAGGGGAGAAGGGCCTTGGTCATGGAGGTGACCAAGAAACTCAATGGTCACTCTGACAGAGCTCTAGAGTTCCGCTGTGGAGATGGGACAACCTTCCAGATGGACAACCATCTCTGCAGCATTCCACCAATCAGGCCTTTATGGTTGAGTGGCCAGACTGAAGCCACTCCTCAGTAAAAGGCACATGACAGCCTGCTTGGAGTTTGCCAAAGAGGCACCTAAAGAACTCTCAGACCATGAGAAACAAGATGCTCTGGTCTGATGAAACCAAGATTGAACTTTTTGGCCAAGTGTCACGTCTGGAGGAAACCTGGCACTATCCCTACGGTGAAGCATGGTGGTGGCAGCATCATGCTGTGGGGATGTTTTTCAGCGGCAGGGAGGCTAGTCGGGATAGAAGGAAAGATGAACGTATCAAAGTACAGAGAGATCCTTGATGAAAACCTGCTCAGGACCTCGGACTGGGGTGAAGGTTCACCTTCCAACAGGACAAGGACCCTAAGCACACAGCCAAGACAACTCATGAGTGGCTTCTGGACAAGTCTCTGAATGTCCTTGAGTGGCCCAGCCAGAGTCCGGACTTGAACCCAATCGAACATCTCTGGAGAGACTTGAAAATAGCTGTGCAGCGACGCTCCCCATCCAACCTGACAGAGCTTGAGAGGATCTGCAGAGAAGAAGAGGAGAAACTCCCAAAATACTTTTTTAGTCAGGGTACAGTTCAAGTCGGAAGTTTACATACACTTAGGTTTGAGTCATTAAAACTCGTTTTTCAACCACTCCACAAATTTCTTGTTAACAAACTATAGGTTTGGCAAGTTGGTTAGGACATCTACTTTGTGCATGACACAAGTAATTTTTCAAACAATTGTTAACAGACAAATTATTTCACTTATAATTCACTGTATCACAATTCCAGTTGGTCAGAAGTTTACATACACGAAGTTGACTGTGCCTTTTAAACAGTGCAAATCAATCCCAGAAATACAGCCAAGGACCTTGTGAAGACGCTGGAGGAAACAGGTACAAAAGTATCTTTATCCACAGGTCAACGAGTCCTATATCGACATAACCTGAAAGGCCGCTAAGCAAGGAAGAAGCCAAAAAACTGCCATAAAAAAGCCAGACTACGGTTTGCAACTGCACATGGGGACAAAGATTGTACTTTTTGGAGAAATGTCCTCTGGTATGATGAAACAAAAATAGAACTGTTTGGCCATAATGACCATTATGTTTGAAGGAAAAAGGGAGAGGTTTGCAAGCCGAAGAATACCATCCCAACCATGAAGCACGGTTCACGGTTCACAAAATAGATGGCATCATGAGGTTGGAAAATTATGTGGATATATTGAAGCAACATCTCAAGATATCAGTCAGGAAGTTAAAGCTTGGTCGCTAATGGTTTTTCCAAATGGACAATGACCCCAAGCATACTTCCAAAGTTGTGGCAAAATGGCTTAAGGACAAGAAAGTCAAGGTATTCGAGTGGCCATCACAAAGCCCTGACCTCAATCCTATAGAAAATGTGTGGGCTGAACTGAAAAAGTGTGTGTGAGCAAGGAGGCCTACAAACCTGACTCAGTTACACCAGATCTGTCAGGAGGAATGGGACAAAATTCACCCAACTTATTGTGGGAAGCTTGTGGAAGGCTACCCAAAACGTTTGACCCAAGTTAAACAATTTAAAGGTAATGTTACCAAATGCTAATTGAGTGTATGTAAACTTCTGACCCACTGGGAATGTGATGAAATAAATAGAAGCTGAAATAAATCATTCTCTCAACTATTATTCTGAATTATATATTCTTAAGAATAGAAATCGTTCGATCATCTCCTTCGTTTTGTTGACGTTGAGTGCGAGGTTATTTTCCTGACACCACACTCCGAGGGCCCTCACCTCCTCACTTTAGGCCGTCTCGTCGTTGTTGGTAATCAAGCCTACCACTGTAGTGTCGTCTGCAAACTTTATGATTTGAGTTGGAGGCGTGCATGGCCACGCAGTCATGGGTGAACAGGGAGTCATTGGTGAACAGTGTCCTTAGTGCTCTGCTGCAGGTTTTCATCAAGGATCTCTCTGCACTTTGCTCCATTCATCTTTCCCTTGATACTGATTAGTCTCCCAGTCTCTGCCGCTGAAAAACGATGCTGCCACCACCATGCTTCACCGTAGGGATGGTGCCGGGTTTCCTCCAGATGTGAGGCTTGGCATTCAGGCCAAAGAGACTAGTCAGGATCATCTTGTTTTCATCAGACCAGAGTCCTTTAGGTGACTATGTTCTTGGGGACCTGCAATGCTGCAGGAATGTTTTGTTACCCTTCCCCAGATCGGTGCCTCGACACAATCCCATCTTGGGGCTCTAGGGACAATTCCTTCAACCTCATGGCTTAGTTTATGCTTAGACATGCACTGTCAACTGAAAAGAGTCTGCATACAATTTATAAATTTGTAAATGGCGTTGTAATTTTTAAAAACATTTTGTATAAATTTGTCCAAATTTCTAAACCTGATTTTGCTTTGTCATTATGGGGTGTAGTGAGTAGATTGAGGAAAAAATATTATTTAATACATTTTAGAAGGCTGTAACGTAACAAAATGTGGAAAAGGGAAGGGGTCTGAATACTTTCCCAAAGGCACTGTATTCTGCTGTGTTTTGTACGTAAACATCATTATTAAAGTGACCAGTGTTTCAATCACTCTATGCGCATAGGGCAACAGTCTCTAAGGTGCAGGGTAGGGTACCGGGCGGTAGCCAGCTAGAACAGTGACTGAGGCTAGTAGTGACTTTAAAAAAAAGTTGCACTATGCAGAAATCACTCCTCCATTTCCTTCTTGTTAAAACTCTAATAGTCGCCTATTTTCAGTTTGTGACAAAATAAACTAGTATAGTGTAGAGAATCATGGTACCATTCTAAACCGCTGTGAAATATATTTTCCATTAAAAAAAATGTTGTTTCAGCTGTTTTGAAGCTGGTGTACTAACCAAAAGTTTATGACGCGAAAACAAAACTTAAGAATGGGAAGCATAGAAATGGCACACATAGAACAGATCTACTGCTTCCTAGACTTGCTTTCAAGTAAAGTTATATATCTATAACATTTCTATGTGAATTTGTTCAGGGCGCCCAAAAAGTTACATATTGCCTCTAACTGTTGTTTACGAAGCATGTGACAAATACAATTTGATTTGAAATACTTATTTTAATAAAGCAACAATCTTTTGTATGTAGTTTTTATAACTCTTTTGAGGTAGTGCTACGCATTTAGCCCTCCCAGTCTCTGCCCTGACATCGGTATGCTATTTTCCCCACTTCAAATATCAATTACAGGTGCGCACCTTGTGGAGTTTCCACAAGACCTAACACAGTTCAATGCAAAACACTCACTTTGTAACAGAATCAGCTCTATCATGGCAAATATCAGACTACTCTTTCACTGTTGCTTTTAGCATGTGCATTTGTGTCATTCTGATTGGTAAAGAGAGTCAAGCATTTATTGAATACTTTTTTAATATTTTGTTTTGACGTTAGACCAGGGTTGCCAATCATACGCGAGCGAGGGGGTCCAATCCGGCAAGCTGGTGGTTTGAGTAAAAAAAATAAAAAATAAAAAAATAATTTGAAATATTGAAAACCAACTCTATATATTGTACTTCAATATACTTCAAAAAACTAAAACCAAATCGACGCTGTGTAGAAATGATAATGGACCTACATTCATACACTTTCTTGTCCAGCTCACAAATAATAATCACTGAAATGAAAGCTAGACTGTCAGGGAGCATTGAAAATTCTAAAAACTAGTGAAAGAGGAAAAAAAAAATTGGGCGAATGTTTTCAGTATAGTCCTCCAGACCTAAATTGAGGAGCGAATGCAGCCCCTGGTGCAAAATGAGTTTGACATCTGTAATTTCAAACTATCTGGATCAAAAATGTCATGATATATTATTTGAATAGTGAAATAATGTAAAATGCCCATCCCTAATCTCTGTTGCGTTCGAGCGTGTTTCAGTATTTACTGTATAATCAATCCTCTCTGTCCACCTCCTTGTCTCTAGCGTGGCCCTTTTTGTTCAGACTAAGCACTCTATAGCGAAATGCTGATGATTATGAAGGTACCATTACCGCTAATGTTTTGGTTTGCAATATGCATACAATATGTGTGTTAATGTGTGACTTGTTTGTACAGGTCAGCCACACATTGTAAAAACACCCGTTTTTAGAGTGCAAAACTGTCAGTCCTTTAGGTCCTGTCAGCCACTATGATTTCCTGATATAATCCCTGAGGATTAACTTCCTCCTCTGACGGCATATTTAATCTGTGTGGGATTGGGCAGAGGCGGGTTGACATCATGCCGTCTCCATGGTAACCCCAGATGACGGGCCTATAGGTTGAGAGCTCTCGTGTTTCAGGGCTAGTGGGTAATATTGTTGAAGGATTTCTATCCGATTGGAACCAGGCACTTTAGACTTCACCCTTCTTGACCTATCTAGGAGGACATTGCATTTACATTGACTTTCAACCAACCCAGTGTTATTGCATCATTGTCCACTGGTTCTAGCGAGAGATGACTCCTTGGTGAGGATTGGTCAATGCTGCTTTGTGTACATGACACTGGTTACTGTAATGGTACACTAATGATTCCAGCACATACAGTACAGGACACTGGTGGTGATCGGGATTAGGGGCTTTGTGACTCAATAGAAACAGCCTTCCACTGTACATGTCATAATAGTTAGATTTAGTACACAGGCTTCTGTTAATATAATAAAACTGATGAAAAACAAAGACAACATTTTAAACTGCAGTAGAAGTGCAGTAACTGCAGTCGACTGTGGTATTTTGGACACTGCAGTTATATTGCACTGTAACTGCAGTTCCACTGCAAAATTACTGCAGTAAAAACTGTTATTTTGGATGCAGTATTTGCAGTATTTGCAGCATACTGCAGTTATACTGCATTCTGACTGCAATAATTTTCCGTAAGGAAAAGACCAATAGATGCGTCAGATATGAGAAATTCACGTTGTCGTTAGTTGTTTTTTTTAATGCGATAAAGAACTATGGTTTATTTAATTTATCGATGTTGATGAAAAAGTTATACAGTACCAGTCAAAAGTATGGTCACACCTACTCATTCAAGGGTTTTTCTTTGTGTACTATTTTCTACATTGTAGAATAGTAGTGAAGATATAAACACTATGAAATAACACATATGGGAAAATAATGTATTAACCAAAAAAAAAAGCTTCATGAGGTAGTCACCTGGAATGCATTTCAATTAACAGGTGTGCCTTGTTAAAAGTTAATTTGTGGAATTTCTTTCTTAATGCGTTTGAGCCAATCAGTTGTGTTGTGACAAGGCAGGGTTGGTTCATATTATGGCAAGAACAGCTCAAATAAGCAAAGAGAAACGACAGTCCATCATTACTTTAATGCGGAAAATACGAAAAATGTCAAGAACTTTAAAAGTTTCTTCAGGTGCAGTCGCAAAAACCATCAAGCGCTATGATGAAACTGGCTCATGAGGACCGCCACAGGAAAGGAAGACCCAGGGTTACCTCTGCTGCAGAGGATAAGTTCAAGAGAGTTACCAGCCTCAGAAATTACAGCCTAAATAAATGCTTCACAGAGTGCAAGTAACAGATACATCTCAACATCAACTGTTCAGAGGAGACTGCGTGAATTAGGCCTTCATAGTTAAAGAAACCACTACTAAAGGACACCAACAATAAGACTTGCTTGGACCAAGAAGCACAAGCAATGGACATTAGACTGGTGGAAATGTGTCCTTTTGGTCTGATGAGTCCAAATTTGAGATTTTTGGTTCCAATTGCTGTGTCTTTGTGAGACGCAGAGTAGGTGAACGGATGATCTCCATGTGTAGTTCCCACGTGAAGCATGGAGGAGGAGGAGGTCTGGGGGTGCTTTGCAGGTGACACTATCTGTGATTTATTTAGAATTCAAGGCACACTTGGCTACCACAGCATTCTGCAGTGATACGCCACCTCATCTGGTTTGCACTTAGTTGGACTATCATTTGTTTTTCAACAGTACAATGACCCAACACACCTCCAGGCTGTGTAAGGGCTATTTGACGAAGAAGGAGAGTGATGGAGTTCTGCATCAAATGACCTGGCCTCCACAATCACTTGACCTCAACCCAATTGAGATGGTTTTGGATGAGTGAAGGAAAAGCTCCCATCAAGTGCTCAGCATATGTGGGAATTCCTTCAAGACTGTTGGAAAAGCATTCCTGGTGAAGCTGGCTGAGAGAATGCCAAGTGTGTGCAAAGCTGTCAAAGCAAATGGCTACTTTGAAGAATCTAAAATCTAAAATCTATTTATTTAACACCTTTTTGGTTACTACATGATTCCATATGTTATTTCATAGTTTTGATGTCTTCAGTATTATTCTACAATGTAGAAAATAGTACAAATAAAGAAAAACCCTTGAATGAATAGGTCTGTCCAAACTTTTGACTGGTACTATATATTGTTGATGTATTTCTTTAATCCACACATCTGCAGTCCCCCACACAGCAGCAGACCTATTTGTCCAGGCCCCTAGCTTCCAGGGTAAGATGATAACAACAGGGTATTCTACACGGGTTCTTGTGAGCACTCTAACCATCTTGCAATGATGGGGTGCGGTAAACTGCTCAATACTGGAGCTGTTCATCTAATAACAGAATCACTTGGCTGAGAGAAGAGAACATAAGAATGTGTGGAGAGTTATTTGCTCCAGATTCACCCCCGCTGGCTGTTCTCCTCTAAACCTGAACCTAAACCTGAACCTAAGCCACTCAGGGTTATCTGACAGCATTATGGTTATTATCAGAGAGAATGAATGACCAACCGTCATTCTATCGATCTGATTCGATCTTCCGTTTTGATGTAGACTTGCTGGCCGTTGCTCCTCTTTTTGCTGCCTGTTCGCTCACAGGCATACTGAACGCTCCAACGTGTCTAAAACTCAGTCACGCTCATCATACCATGTTGGAATTTTCTGGAAGCCAATTTCCATTTCCCTAAGAGAACTAGATCATCCCACTGTTGGCTTGGACAAGTGAGAGGGAGTGAGGAAGTGAAAGAGAGAAAGTAGCAGAGGGGGCGGTCTAGCTACACGAAATGTTCAGATTTGCAACGTTACTCAATCCAGCTGAACAATGTGCTCATTGAACAGTGGGAGTGCATTCTTTCTTGCTGGGGACCCCAGCGGCGCAGGCACACCACAATGGCCCTTTTTGTTGAGAGCCCCAGTGTCGCAGTTCTACAGATATTAGGCCCAGACGGCCGCACAGTCAAACATTGTGCATATCTAACACACTAATGCAGGACATGAGACAGTCATGCCTACAGCTAGAGGCTATGGAAGCAGTCAACCGTTTGTTTTTGGCCCTCCGATGCGGCCGAAGTCTATGAACCCATTTGATAGACTTGGGAGTCGTCAATGTGGCGATTTTGTTTTAGTTAGGCGAATGAATCTCTTACGTTCCCCTACGGCGCACACAGTTTGACATGCAATAACGGGGAATATTCCAATTTGTCAGTGTATTCCGAAAACATTTTTGGTGTGAGATTGTTCTGGCAATTCTCACAAAACTAGCCTTTTTGCATTTGCTTATTTTGAGACATATTGTTTAACAATATACTCTTCAAACACGTCAAAAAGAGGGGGCTCTGGTACCTTTTTAATGATATGACCCATTTTTTACAAAGAAATGTACATTAACCCCATAGCCCTCCTTTAGGATTACACATTTAGCAAGTCACCAGTAGAGGGAGTTTGCTATTTAATCAATTTTCCCCATTCACTGTGTTGCTGGTGCTCATGAAATGTATCATAACTTCAGAATTAGCAGTGAGCCCACTCTGGAAATGGTATGTACTTGTAGAGTATATTGTTCCAAACGATATGTCATAAAATAAACAAAATCAAAAAGGGTCGTTTTTAGATATTAATAATTTGTGTTGAATAAAATGTTACACATTCATTTATTTCAGCATCAATACATACTCCATATTTTAGAGTGCACTGTAAGGAGGATAATGTCACCAAGATGTTGTCTGTTTTCATGTACGATTCACAGATCGTAGGGTCTTACAGGAGGCATGTATAGGTCAAAAAGGGCCTAAAATGGCCACTTTCACCATTATTTTAAAAAGTATAATCCTTATGCAAATGTGAAAAGCATGTGAAACATCCTTCACTCCCAATGAAGTTTCTATGTGAAAATTGCCAGAACAATCTGACAAAGCCCTAAAAAATTCAGGCTACACTGGCACGGAATCGCCAGATTGACTCCAGCGGTGTGATAGACGCCAACGCTTCTCGAACCGAGCGGTTTGATGTAGCGCTTCTTTGACATTTGAAATAGGGCCCTTGTTCCTCTTTTCAATAGACAGTCAGGCTCTTTTGGAGCGGACGTTACCACACCATAATGGGGGGGTTGCGCAACGCAGCAACCCACAGGGCCCCATCATTACCTGGCATTGCAGTGCTGCTGCGCTCAGTATCAGCACTCTCCAGTGCGGTTTCTCTCCCTGTCTCCTCGCTACCTCTGTTGACCTTGCTGTGGCACAGGAAGAAAGGAAACAAACAAAACAGACTGTCTCCTCTGCAAGGCTGCCTGGCGATGGGAGGTTATATTGTATGTTCAGACAGCTCTCTGGTTTCAGAGGCTCAGATATCTGATGCTTCACTTGTACTGTACATGACCTTAGAATAGCTCTTAGTGGTCTAGGCCCGGGTTACTGTACAGCACTGTGTGACAGCTGTTGAAAAGGACTAAATAAATGTAATTGATAATCAAATAAAAGTCACCGTAGGTCAGAAGTCAGTGTGAGAGCAAGAAGAGGAAGATGGAAAAGTGAAGAGCGGATATGATCTTGTTGATGATCCATTCATAGACCTCACTACCTGGCTAGGGCGGTGTACTGTATACCGGGGTATTTGGAAATAGCCATGGGATGGTTTTTCAATACACTTGTATATTTGTAGCTACTTTTTAAGTAAATGCCTGCAGTCAACTCGTGCCAGGCATTAGGAGATGAAGCAGATCACGTTCTTCATTTCACCTGTCACATTATTTGACATTATGAAGCTTACCATAGTTCCACAGAACGGTTGAGCCAGTCACGTGTTTGTTTGTAAATAGCACAACGGGAGAAAGCGGGAGCAAATGAGTCCAGTTGTGTATTGACGGGTCACGTTTTATATTGAAAGTCATGTTTTTTTCCGTTTTTTTCTTTCTTCAATAAAGTGATCCGGGGCATGTAGCTACAGTTTTCCTTTACAGAAGATACAACACGTTCGGCAGAAAATAGCTTCATTTTCATCAGATGAAAACGGAAGTGCAACACTATTTGGCTGGCAGCCACCCACGTAAAGGTGCTTTATTTTTTTTATTCAACCTTTATTTAACTAGGCAAGTCGGTTAAGAACAAATTCTTATTTACAACGACGTACAAACCCGGACGATGCTGGGCCAATTGTGTGCCGCCCTATGGGACTCCCAATCACGGTTGTGATACCCTAGTTCGATTCCAGGCTGTGTCTGCAGTGACGCCTCTAGCACTGAGATGCAGTGCCTTAGACCGCTGCGCCACTCGGGAGCCCAAAAGCAAGGTCTTTTTTACAAAAACGATGCATGGCCATCACATTTCTAATGTTTAGGCCTATCATAGAAAGAATGTAGCCAGCTACATTTCCTAATGTTTTGTTAGAAGTTAGTCTTGCGTTTTACGTGAGAAAAATAGGCTTGGTACACCGAGAAAAGTACTGTAGCTACACAAGTCAAAGTGCTGTCTGCTGATAGAATGCCGTTTAGTGAATTCTCATCCAAGTTTAGAAGTGCAACTGCAGTACAAAATGAGTCTTATGCCGAGCAGAAATTACAATATGAAGCATTTTTAGATCTGGGTTTCCAAAACGCAGAATTCTGCGTTAACACGACCCCTAAGTTTAACTTGCTATCTACGTAAGTGGCTGAATTAATAAGGTGACGGGGGCATCATATTGTGTTGGCTTTGACTTAGCTTTCTGCCGTGTTTGAGAAGTCAATCTTGATTTTCCTTAAGGTTTTTCTCCTCTCCGTTCTCCGGTCTGCTCCTCCCCCCTCTTCTCTTCTCAGGGAAGCCCATTGCCCAAGCAACTCCAGACTCCACACAGACACAGCGTGTAGACATGCTGCTGGAGACAGCGTGTAGACATGCTGCTGGAGAGTGCTGTCAAAACTTTGCGTTTTAAACTTTGTTTATTTGCACAATGTCTCTCGTTCACATTCATTTGGAAATGTCCATACTAGCCAAAAATGATGTTCGGTAGCTCCTACCTATATATGTATAATTTTATCAGCTGTTTTGCCTGTATTTGCAATTTTGTATATTTTCGTTTGCGCTCATTAGCATATTTAGCTAGCAGCCTCCATGGAAATTCGCTATTACTTGTGCTAATTTTGTTAACATTCTGGTAATAGACACACAATGTTTGTTTTTTTGGTGCCCACTATTGTACTAAGCCGGTATTAGCGTAAATCCCTGTGTGAGAGAAAGACGGTATGATGATATGAAAATCTGGATACCGCCCAACTCTAGTCACTACAGCAGGAAATGCCAGATGAGCCAAATGTGTCACTGTGGTGCTATGCGTGACACTTCAGTGGAAGTGAAAGTGTGCGAGAGAGGTTGACTGTGTCCCGCTGTACTAGAAAGAGAAGGGCTCTGAATCGATCTTCCTCTTCCCCTACCAGAGTTATTGTTCAGGGGGATAGGGGAAGTGACCAGAAGGGAGTAGTGGCGCCTTAGTACCCAATAACTTTGGAGATATTTCCTTAAAACACTATGTTCTTTGTGTCTGTACATTTGGGTGTGTATTAGAGATGGGGGAGAGAAAGAAAGAGGGGACTGAGTTAATAGGCCAGACTAGACCTGGGCCCATATCCACACAGCGTCTAAGAGTAGAAAATTGGTCGTAAGTGCTGAGAAGAGACATTTTACTCCTACTTCAAGACCTTTTCTGCGATGCTTTGTGGATACGAGCCCAGACCCAAATCTCAGACGCAGCATGGTCTCATGTAGGTCGGCCACAGAAAAACAATCCAGACCTGAATGGGATGCCTTATTATTTCCATACACTGACCTGTCAACAACTTCCAAAACCTAGCGTTTCCATCCTGTAACGTCCTGTAAAATCCTTTGTGTATAATGAACGAGCCCAAAGCCGAAGGAGTCAGTGGCGTCACCCTGCGCACTGGGTTCTTTTGGTGCGTAGAGAGGTCAAGGCCCGGATATTTCTCCCCTCAGCGCTGCCATGTTTACAAGGCCGTAAACAGAGCCTGTTGGAGCCCTGACGCCCCATCCCTCATATTTCTGCCAGATAATCTCTGTTTTTTTGAGGCTCCCCCCTTTTAAAAAAACACAAACCACTGGCCCCACCCTCATGGGAAGGCTGGACAACAAGTCGTGACTTTGGACTGGGTTTGCGTTTGCTAGATGCAGTGCTCCCACCGTACATAACACAGCCTATATGGAATGTCACTGGAAATACCTCTAAGTAGAGTGTAATTTGTATGTGTTAAACTGTTTGATTAGTTGGTGTGTGCAGTGGCTCATAGGGCAACAATGGATGTTTCTCTTGTGCAAGAGGTTTTGCTAAGTGGAATGGCCTTGGGGGTCCATTGCAGTGTATGCGGGGTACGGTTCGATACCCTTCGAACCCTCTTCACTCCATCTTTGCTGACCACAGAGAAAATAGCGTTATATTTTTTCCTCTCGTCTGGAAAGCCATATTTGAAAACCCATTGTTGCCCTGCCTCGTGTCGTGATTCAAATCAACCAAAGATGGCCTTGGCCTGCATTTCGCTGTCTATCGCTTCTTATCAAGGCAGTGGGTGAGCTTTCACATATGTCCTGCTGCATACTGACTCTCTCTCCTTCCTTCTGTGATGTCTACCCTTCCTTATTTCCTTCCTTCCATGGAGTCTGAAGCGTAAGACAAAGCCCACAAACTTTTGACTGGTACTGTATATATAGACGGGAGTAATTACACAATTTTGGCAAATTTTATTTCCGTTACATTCCCTATTGGACCCACTGCCATGCTATTTCTCTTCTGTTCTATTGGCTTTCATATCAACTTTCTCTCGTTGTCCAGAAGCCAAAGGAACAGTCCTGGTCATATTAGCAACCCATCCTAGTTGTTGCATCTTTAGAGTTCCCCTCTTTCTAACAGAGATTTTCATCTCTGTCGCCTGCTATCAGGTGTGCTGTTTAGAATGGTGTTTCCCCGGGAATTACATTCTGGCAAATGTTTAAAAAAAAAAAAGTTTTGTTGGCCGCTTCATTACAAGAGTTGCATGTTCTGTTAAGATGCATTGCCATAATCGAAATGTCATTTCTGTTATGTGTCATGACATACATTTCTCAAATGGCTGGTCAATTTAAATCTTTTTGGTCACGTTGTCTGGCGCCACATTTCCTAACGCAAACCCTGGTCTGAGTGGATGTCACTTCAGATTTCGTTGCGTGTTCGCTCTACAGTTAAACTGCCCGAAATGTTTGGGACAAACACGTAATTTCACATCCCTCTGCTGACTGTCAAATTCCATGCTTTGGAAGGGCACACTGCGGGTGATTCTTGTGGACAGGATGGTTGTTTTGCTTGTTTTTCCTCGATGTACAGTGCCCAATGTTGTTTGAGACCACTATTTATTGAGGCGCTCTAGCCGTATTTGTAGTCTTTTCTTCTCAGAGCCAATGACTTCATCTCAGTGACAGACTATAGGACAAAAGCCAACCTGCTTTTCCACTCACAGGCATTGGTTCAGATGCTGACCTGCTTTTGTCCATCCATAACCAAGGAAGGTCACTCATTGATGTGGAGTAGTCAACCTTCTAAGAGAATGGAGGGTCCATAGCAGAGAATATGTCTGAAGTGCTGGCTACTATTTATGTAGTGCACCTGTGAGTGATGTGTTGTTTTCACGGGTAGACATTCAGTACTCCGTCCTTCTCAAGCTATGTTACTATCTGCAGAGCCAATGTCAAGTAACTAGTGTTTCAACACTATCCGCAGAGCCAATGTCAAGTAACTAGCCCCGACACCACACACACACACACACACACTCCTGCCGGTCGTGACATGATTCTGCCCTGTCCAACACTGTGAGGTCTGTTATTATGGCCAGATTTGCTTCCCTTTGATCTCTCCAAATGGCCTGGTCATTAATTCTAGCATACAATTTGTGCATGAGCAGCTGTCCGTCCAAAAGTATTTCTCAGCTCGGGGCTGCATTGGGTCAAAACTAAACAAATGGGAATGAGAACTGACATGTAGGTGGACTGATATTGATTATAGGCTGAGTATGGGACCAAAATCAGGGAATGATACGATACTGAACACAGGTTTTACAAACAGGAAACTGATGGCGAAATATAATTGTCTCAGTGCCGGCGATGTGTCTTGCCATTGTTGAAATGACTGTTTTTACAGAACTCTTTTGTCATAACTGTGCCTGAACAGCATCCACTTTTCTTTTGATGGCGGTTGGCCAAAGTCAATGAATGTATGCTATGTTATTGTATTTCTTCTTAGCGTTACACAGTAGCTTCTCTGGAACCCGAAGTTCACCACACGTCACTGACCCAAAGTAGTGGCAAGTTCCTCTCGTGTTTGGGTGGAGAGGTTACAGTAAAGCTACCTCTTAAAACACGCTAGTGTTTCTGTTGGCTTGGCTAACCGTGGGTGGGAGAGCTGACGTGTCCTTGCCTCTGTCCCAGCTGGGTTTTCATCTGACAGCGTCGGGGTGTGAAAGGCCGTCACGCCTCGATTAGAACACACAAAATCCACCTCATTAAATGAAATGATGTTTTCGTTTAGCTTATTCATAATAAACAGAATCGAAGAACGGTGGGAAACTTGCACCTGTTGCCTTTGGTCCACACTGAACCATGTAGCTTATGGTTTTCTGTTCCTTCCACGCTCCTGGCCGCAGGTTGATCCAATGTTCTGCACTGGCGGCTTTAGGGGAAAATTCCCTTTCTCACCTACCGCCGATGGCCTGAGTTGAAATGCAGAAACTGCGTTTAATTTTTCTCTGCAGATGTCGAAGATTTATTATGAGTGTCACGAGCGGCTCGCTCGAGATCTAGTTTGAAACTGTTTGGGCGCTCTAAGTGGCGCGGTGGTCTAAGGCACTCGGTGCTAGAGGCGTCACTACAGACCCTGGTTTGAATCCAGGCTGTATCACAACCGGCTGTGATTGGGAGTCCCATAGGGCGGCGCGCAATTGGCCCAGTGTCGTCTGGGTTTGGCCGGGGTAGGCCGTCATTGTAAATAACAATTTGTTCTTAACTGACTTGCCTAGTTAAATATAAATGGTGAGCCAGAGAGATTACCCAAAGAACTGGGTTGTGAGTTTATTCCCATTCGTGTTCTGCTTATTTTGCTCACGGGGCTCAAGGGGTGTTTCTGTACGTATACTACAGCTCCGTCAGGGTAGGCCTCAGGGAGAGGGCTGATCTGAGACCTGTGATGGGACGTGTTCTCAGGCTACATCAGAACGGCTCCATCAGTCAGACTGGGGCTCAGGGAGAGCTCTGACTAGATAAAATATCCCCCCTCCCTGAGGATTAAAAAAAAAATCTTTCTCGTAAGCGCCGATCAATAATGGCTCACTTCACTGCACTCCACTGCACTTATCGATCCGTCAATTCCACCCAGGCAGAGTTGGCTTGTCTGGGCACAGAAGGACGTCAGAGGGGAGGAGTGGAGGCAGGGAAGAATAAAGCGTCATTCAGAGTTCCCAGACGCAATAGTCCAGTGGACCATTGTGACATAGCTACACGGGGCTCTGAGACCACCATCAGTGGGGGACGCACAGCCCGAACGCGCATCTCCCCAAAATTCCTAACCAACGCAGATCCGCGTACCGCAGTTTCGCGGGGTCCTATGAACATGCGACCAAAGAGAAAAATGTGCAGTTTTTATAGCTATTCTACGCATTTTGACATGAGGCTCAGAGAAAATGTTGCAGTTTTACAGCAAATTACTTCTAATTCAGATGTTTTTTTGCCACAGCTTATGATGTTCATATGTTATCTATTCTAGAACACTACTGCGTGTACACGTGTTGGACTATGCCAGATACTTTAGCCTCAGGCCGTTTAGCTGTCTAGTACAACATGTCAATCATTTTTTGGAGGCGCTGCAACTGCAGGCCGTTCTAAAAGCTTAATGAGTCTTTAAAATGTACATTTGGTACGTATACTAGATGGATCTATCGCAGTAAAATAGGTATACTGTACAGTGGACATGTCATCCAGATGTTGGCTGTGTGTGTAGTAGGCTCCTAGAAAATCTGTTTTATATTTTGCCTGATTCCGTTTAGTTTTTCCCCAAATTGTGTTTGCTCTGTAAAAAAAAAGCAAAAATGCAGGTTTTCACTCTCAATCACACTTTGTAAATAGAAAATCCAATTGAGTTGTTCTTCTATGTCCACAACAATGCTGAAACCACATCAGGAGACCACTTTTGAGGTCTGGGAAAAATCAAACCAATTTAAAATGTTGGTGTAGTTACCCTTTAATACAAGTGTGCACTAGCCAGAGACCGTTGTATTGTTATAGATTTTTCTGTAGCATGTTTTTGGGAAAGCCTTTCCATCTTTACCAGAACACGGTTATCATTATCATCATTGGTAACTGCGACACAAAGTTTAAACATACCCACACACACCCCATACCAAAATAAATCTACATTTAAAATATCGTTTTCGAAGAGAAAAATTGGATTCATGTGAAGTTTTTTTATTAAATGCGTTTTAAATACATTCCAACCTAATATTACTTATGTAAAATCTATATCACAATTTATAAACGGGTGGTTCGAGCCCTAAATACTGATTGGCCGACAGATTACCAACGTAATTAGAGCAGTAAAAATAAATGGTTGTCATACCCGTGGTATACGGTCTGATATACCACGGGTATGACAACCATTTATTTTTACTGCTCTAATTACGTTGGTAATCAGTTTATAATAGCAATAAGGCACCTCGGGGGTTTGTGGTATATGGCCAACTCCACGTTACGTCTTGCCCAAGACAGTTTTATAAATTAGGGTTAT